>NC_092317.1:1877500-2502500 GCF_036785885.1 Coffea arabica | reverse complement strand
GGAGGGATCTTCTCAGCAGCATTTTCTGGTTCTTTTCTTGTTTCGGATAGCTTGTTTATATATCTTTCTTTCTTTCGGCAGTGGGAGATACATACAGCTCCTATTTTCTGTCTTCTTGTGTTCTCGATTTCTCGCAATATCGGTTAATCTCGATGACAGAATAAAAGAATAGGAACCCAATGATTATTGTTGGACTTTCTGCTGTTGAAAGTGCTATTGCATTGATTAAGGACAATGCTAAAGTTGTAGCGGCTTGATAAAGCTCTATCAAGTTAATACGTATTATTGAGTAGTACTCAATAGTTGAGTACATAAATTTTGAGTAATGGGACCAACTCACTGACGTCTTGATCAACGAGCAAGGCCTATTTTTCAGCCTTTTTCTCCTGCTTTGGTATATATAATCCAATCCCTACGTTTAATCTCTGTTTACCATAGTGCAGTAGAGCTCATTAAAGCATATGATTAAAAATTCAAGTGCATTAATATGGAAGGGTTGTTTGGGACCCCTATCTTTTAAGAAGTTTTGGTTGAGAACAGAGATAAGCCTCGTTACAACAACAGTAAAGTCACTGTCCTTACAGCAACAACGCTTAGACATTTTGTTTTGCCCTCCCAAGTCCCACCACTTACTTAGACCTACCTTGTACACAAGGGTACTGCAAACTGGCTCAAGTTGAAGAAACCTTGGAACCTGACTATGCTTGGTGGAGAAAAAAACAGCCAGAGAAGCTGTTTTCACTTTTCACAAATAGGGATTCGGTAGAATTATTTGGAAGTTGGTGCCTTTGATGTCACTTCTATTTGCAGGCATTAGTAAAAGTAGGTCAGAAGAGAGATTAAGATCATCTCTCAATCGCTATCAACACATGAAGTGTCCAAAACAAAATGGTCCGAAACCCATCTTACATAATCTAATAAGGCTGTTCCAGCAGACTAAGAGTTTAAAGTAACAATACAAGGTCCCTTTCTGGCTTAGTTCTTCCTTATCCAAAAAATCCACTGCTCGATTTGCCTCCCTGCTTACATGTTGGTGGGATCTGCACTTCTCGGATTTGCTCAAGCATGTATATCAGACAGGTCTTCAGAAGCTCATCGTAATCAAAGATGATTTTAGTCTGTCCTGGCTGTGCAACATTTTGGATCTTCAATCATCCTATAATACTATATACAAAATCAAGCCCTAAGAAAAGAGGAGAAGATATTGATGCCATATGCAAGCCAATTTTTCATTCTGCTGATTGTTTCTGTGGACAAGTATTATCTTTATGGTGGTTATCAACCGCTCAACAAATGGAAAGAAAACCACAACCGATACATGGTTACCAGACATTACGATGCCTTCACGATCTTTTCTACAAATGTACACTACTGATTACTCGTTTCCTTTCTATGAAACTTGAAGAACTGGTGCAACAGTCTATGGACTGCTCCATAGTTCCCAGGTGAGGGAATGAGATGGCTCCTAATCCACTGAGGGAGCTTGTCACAAACGTGGGAAAAGCTCCTTCTTGACGGATCAGATGCATACCGTGCATCAACCAACAATATAGCTGCATAATCATTTATGTGACGAATTGCTCTACCTGCAGCACGCGACTCAAATGGTCACAACATATGAAGCAGAACCGTAGACAAATGAAAAGAAAATCAAATACCAACAGGCCAAGGAATAGAAAAGATAAAGAACCAAAACTTAAACAGCATCAGAAACAGAGGATAAATTAAAGCATAAACTCAAAGTTGGTTTGCTTGAAATTCACGAGACATAAAACCGTTAGTTCTTCTTCAGAACCATATGTTGCATTTACATCTGATTAGTGGAGAAAAAAATTGCATATCAATAATGAAGTTAATTAACAATAGCATATTCATGCAAGTTAATTAGCTTATAAGAGAGACGTACCAATAGATTGATTAACCGCTTTCATGCAAATATTTTCGTAATACTGTCTTCCCCTGTGCTTGCAGCATTTTAGGATGTCTAACCGTGCCTGGGTTTTACTGACAAGTGAACTCTCAAGTCCTTCAATATACTTCACCCTCTCCATCAGCTCCATATCTGACGGGCTAGGATAGGGCAGTCCAACCATGACTATGCATCGGCCCATCCCATCACTTAAGTTGATACCTTCTGATATCTTACCACCCACAATGGCGAGGAGAACAGCACCACTGCACGGTGCAGGATTGTATTTGGCATTTGTACTCGACAATTCATCAATTGTTTCCTTGTACTCCTTCAGGACAAGTTCCACATCTGTATTCTTCCTGGGCTCTCTGAATAAGCGCTTCTTCTTCATGATCCTTGCAAGGATGCCAGATTCTTTCCATGCCTCATAAACCTTGCCCTCGTAGTCAAATGATGAGAAGAAGACAACAATTCCTTCAGGAACCACAGCTACCAAATTACACAGCAACATCCCGAGCTCTTCAATCTGTGAATTGAGACCATTTTCTAATTCAGAGTAATTATCTTCCAAGAACATTTGAATCAAAAAGAGCAAATTTGAACTAGAAAACTGCCATACGCATCATCTGCTCAAAAGTTTGATGGTCTTAACTTAAACAAAGATATTAGTATAAAGCAAATGGTACACTAGGAAATAACTTGAAATTGAGAAAAAGTTCGCTAGTCAGATTAATAGCAGTAATATGAGAGAATCAGTTGCAAAACTTCTTTTGAAAACATCTAACAGGGATGATTTTACTTGCCATGCTTGAGGAGCTTCTTCCACTGTAGCTAAAATCAAAGGACCGACCACATGGCCCTTGTGAAACCGCAACAGGTAAAATATTTTTAGGAGGAATTATATGACCACAGGAAAAGAAGTGCAACTGATCAGGTTGTAACCATGGGAAAAGTCGCTCTTTAATTTCCTCTATAGGTTGTAAAGTGCCTCCAGCCAGGATGATAGCATGTGCTTCACTTGCAACCTAACAGAAAAGCAGAGGAACTAGATGAAGTGTCTAAAATCTTATGCCCAAACCACAAGGAATAATAAAAACAGAAATCTCAGGCAGACCTCAGAAAATATCTTTTCCCCAGTAAGCATCACATATTTCAAATATCCCCTCTCATGTACTGAAGATATTACTCTTGCCCTTGAAATAATTATCCTCCCATCACCATCATTATTTGTTAATGATGACAACAGACTAACCAATGCCCGAAAGCCAGATAAAGTGCTTGCTTCCGCTGTAGTTCCTTCAAGTGCAACATCATTCTGCAACATAGCTAGTTTATCTCCAAATCCACTGACCTGAAGGTTGAAAGATATCATCTCAAATATAGTATGATACATGAAATCCAGAGTTTCAGGTTACCTAACTAGTCTAAAGAGTTAAAAAGGGCAGATACCTTGTGGATAATGTTGCTTTCTTCTATGTAGTGTAGAAGTTTAACCAAGTTTATGTTGTCGATGTTCAGGGAAAATAGAAACTCATTTATACCAATTGAAAAGTCAAGGTCACTTTGAACTTCACTGCCACTGCTTAAAGGATCAACATAGTTTGCACCCTTCGGATAAGCTATGGATTGTAGAAAAGCATGAGTGAGTACCATCAGTGTCTGAATATATCTTCGATTGCCTGGTCCTAAGAGATTTTGGAATCGCTCAAGATACTTCTCCAAGTGGGAATGTATACGCTCTAACTGATACCCAAAAATCACCTTAATTTGTTGAGTTCGAACAAAACAAAAAAATAAAAGAGATACAAACTTGCACACATGCACAAACAAACAAACATTACATGAAAATCAATGTCTTGTAAAGGAGGTGAGAGAGTCAGCTAAGAGGAGAGATAATCAACCATAAACCTGAAACATTACCCAGAAATCATGCAAATCACAGTTATAGAATGTATGAACTTGAGTCCAAGGCTAAAATTTACCTGTGAAGAAGTAATTTTCGCATCATACATGCTAATGAGAGAATCAGCCAGGTTATGAGCCTCATCTATGATGATAATATTGTTCTTCAAACTTAAATTAAGTGATTCCCGAGACGTTTTTGACAGAAGAGATTGGTATGGAAGAATCACAAGATCTGCAGTCGGTACCATACTTCTTGAACCATAATAAGGGCAAGTGCCCACTTTGTGCCCAACCTTAACAAGATCTTCAATATCCAGGGGACCCTGATGAGATGTCTCGCTCCTAAATTCTCGTTCTGTTTTGCGACTTCGAAGCATTGGGCATCCAGAGGAAGCCTTCATCCTCCGGACTCTTCTCCCAGCACTTAAGTTCTAGAAATCAGGATCAATGCTTCAGTTTCTAAACATCATAGTAGCATTAAGTCGAATGTGGCAACAATCTTTTCTAGCTTTTTGTGTAAATAGAAGTTTTTGGTCAGAAATCTATGCTCCTGCCTCGTAACTGCACATAATTCAGCTCATACTATGGCACATAATCTAACAATGATGAAGAAATAAATGAACTGAGGCCTTTGTTTTCTCATTTGTAAAATGAGAGAGAGAGCCAATCTCAAACCATACTCACTACTTTTGGGTCCAGACATAAAAAGAATAAAGAGAATAGGTCAGGATAATGCACATACCATCATTTTGGATGCTCTTTTGCTCTTGGCCTTTTGAAGCTCCAAACATCTCTCATTTATGCTTGTTGTATTACCTAGTCTTAATACCTCTGGGGAAACACATACAAAATTCAATGAATTGTTAAAAATGTTTTCTGAAATACTCAAAGAAGCAGAAAATTTTCAAACTCAAAGAACATTGGTAGGACATTTAAGGTTAGCTGTTATACCTTCATTGATGCAGAAATTCTTCCTTGACCCCAAACTAACAACCTTCAACTCACTAGCAAACTTAGTCTTCCTCAACTCCTTTATGAACTGAGAAAGCTGTGAATGAGTTCGGCTGCAAAAGTAAATCTTCGGTCTTGAGTCTTCTTCCTCCTCGTCAAATCCATCTTCCTGTCCATCCTCCTCGCTCGATGAATCAACTGAATAACCACCACCATCCCTCCTTTTCAACTTTACGCCATCTTCGCCTTCGCTCTCATAGTCGTCCACCAAAAACTCGTGATCCTCGACCTCCTCGATCCCACTCTTCAATTTCGAAGCTTTTACCTCTCTCTCATCAACATCTTCATCTCCCCCAACTCCAGTACGGTTAAATATATCTCTAATAGTACTGCATTCCTCTTTTCCCTTCTTATTCCATTTCTTCGATCTAAAACCCACATTTTTCTTGATTTTTGTCTTCCTATCTAGAGGGGACTCGCTTTCTTTATTCACAGTAAATTCTCTCATCCAATCGGGCTCACCATCCGAACCTGGATGATCCTCATGTTTCAAATTTTGATTTAAATCAGACCCATCTTTAACAAGGTCAAGATTTTGTTGCCTCTTATCAACAAGCCACTGCAAAGCACTGCAAATTATACTTAAAGTTTTGCCAGTTCCTGCATTAGATCAATTTAAAGCAATTCAACAACGGAATCGTTCCCCAATATAAAAAAGACTCTAACAATGAAGCAGAGAAAAGGAAAACAATGCAATTGCCCACTACTATTCTGCTAAGTAGATTAAAAGAAAAACATACAAATAGTAGAGGGTTATTGGTGAATGGACAATTTGGATTACCAGTGGGGCTTTCGAGCATGGCAATGCCTCCTTTCTGGAGGGACTCGTAAAGGGCCTTCATGAAATCGATCTGAATGGAGTAAGGCTTATGCGGGAATGCTAGAAACTGCATTTCCCCGTCTTCTTCCATTCTTCTGTTTCTTTTCTTCCCTACTACTATATCCTTGTGGGTTTTCGGGGGAAATACGGGGGAAGGACGAAGATCTGAATCTGCAATTATTATTACTATTTTTTGGCTGAATCGATGATATGAATCTACTGAATTGATAGTAAGAACCCAGAAGAATCTCGCGCGCAGTATAAAGTAGTATAGCTCAGAGTAGCTGCTGTATTTCCCGCGCTCAATCGCAACCAATTTTTTCTTTTCATTTTTTTTTCGCCCCGCGGTTTTTCCAGAGTTATTTATTCTCTATTTATCTCGTTTTCAATTCAGGCTTCCTCTCTTATTATTCTTCTAAAACTTTCAGGCTCACTTTATTAGTACTATTTACTAATTTGAATTTAATTTTTTTGGGAATAACTATTGGAGATTGTCATCCAAGAAAAATAAAAGCTAGTGAAGAATAATAACGATTTGATGTAATTGCAGGCGCTTCTTTTATTTGTTGCTTTAAAAAAATGTTTTGAAGGAAACTCAAAATTCAAACTAAATATTCTTCTTGACTAAATTTTGTAGGCAACTTATTTTTTCTTTCTTTTTTTTTGAAAAGAAATTATTTCTGAATGTTACCAAGCTATAATTTTTTTTAATTGAAAAATTCACAAAGGAAATCTTAAAGGCATATGTTCGGTTATTTTTCTTTTTAAGCTTTGAGAAGACTACAACAAGTGACACAAAATGCGTTTACTAGTTCAAATGGATACGTATATTTTACTGCGAGATTTACAATATTAATTAATCAGTTTTTCCTGGTGGGCTTTGTTAGCCCACTTGAGAATATTAGCCTCCAATGGACGTAGCCCAACAGCTTTACACGAAGCAAACCCAAACCCTAAAACCCCCCACCCCCCCTCCCACTCACTCATTTTCTTCGCTACAACTCCCCGTTTATAAAATACAGCCTCCAACGCCGCAGCTCATTTTGCTTCTTCTTGATCGTCAGGACCAGAGCATCCTCCTAGGGTTTTTGGCATCTCATCACCAGCCATGGTAATCCCTCGTCACCCCTTCACTTATTTCACTCGTATTATCCTGAAAAATGAGAAAAGCAAAGAGCTTTTTGCCATTGTTGACTATTTCCGCTTACCTCTGCTATTTTTCATCCGATGTTTTAATCTCCTCTATTCTTTTTATGGCTTTTAAATCTGTGATAATAGGGTAAGGGAACAGGGAGTTTTGGTAAAAGAAGAAACAAGACCCACACGCTCTGCGTGAGGTGTGGCCGCCGCAGCTTCCATCTTCAGAAGAGCCGCTGTGCCGCTTGTGCCTACCCTGCTGCTCGCAAGAGAACTTGTAATTTTCCCAATTATTGCTCCACATCTCTTTTCGTTTTTTTTTTTTGAACATTTTCTTATGCTGATCTCATTTATTGATGGGGATTTTGTTTATGCATCTTAGATAACTGGAGTGTGAAGGCAATCAGGAGAAAGACTACCGGAACCGGACGCATGAGGTATCTGCGCCACGTCCCCCGCCGATTCAAGACCAACTTCAGAGAAGGTAATTATATTGAAAAGATCGATTTTTTTCTGCTTAATTTTTTGTGAAATTATACGTGGGTTTTTCTTCGTTCAAAAGTTTTATATATCTGGGGGGATGGTGCGTATAGGTACTCAAGCAGCTCCAAGGAAGAAGGTAGCAGCTGCATCTGCTTGAGAGGCTTTGGTTTTGAAGAGGGATACTCTTTTTAATTGTAGTTGCTGTTTTGTTTTTCATTAAATTAGTATCGGAACATATTAAAATTTTTGAGAGCAGCATTTCAGGGGACTTGTGCCCTTTTGATTGTTGAGCATTGTTACTTTCCGTTAAATGTACTATTTTGGTTGGATCTTTGATACGAATGAATGCGTCATGAGTGGCTATGGCTAGCTGGAGTCCCAATTCTTGTGTGCCATTTTTCTATGGGAATGTGCATGCATAATTTGTTCGATTGTGTATATGTTATTAATGTCTGGATTCACCTGTAATGACATTTTGGACTGTCAAGAGGGTGCTAACTCGAACTAAAACCCGTTAGCTGTCAATGTTTTGAGTGAGGACGATTGCTGTCTTGGTGCTCTATGTTGTGCTTAACGCGAATGAAGCTATCGGATGCCTGGGCCAGTTGAATAACATACATGAAAAATGGTTGAGGTTAACGAAGGGCTGAAGGAAAGGCTCTGTTTGTGCTTTCGTCTGATTGTCGTTTCTGCTCACTTTCACTATTAAGCTATTGTGGATTTGTCTCGGCCGTCAGTTGGGATTAGAGTTGCCCCGAGTGAGTACCTCTAGACCTTTGAATAATGGTAGTAAACCATTACAAGTGAGGATCATTCCGCCACTGCAGTTAAATTTAGTGGTTGCCTAATTAGACTGATTTTATCCGTCCCTTGCTTGATGCCTAATGTACAATGTACTCTTAGATTACGAAGCAGGTACCACCGGTCAAATCTTTGTGGTTTCTATCCCTTAGTTTGAGTGGTACGCGTGCGGTCATGTTTGAAGTGATAGGGAAATTTGTATTAAAGATGTGAAAAATTTTTGGGAAAAAATAGCAGTTCAAGCAAGGTTATGGTTGAAGCAAGGTTATAGTTCTTGAGGTAATTTTGAAGTCGTACCTTGAGTTTTAACTTCTTAATCCCTTAACAGTGTTCAAAGTCAAGAATACTGTCAAGTTATTCACTGGGTGTGAGGGGTTGGAGTGTTAAAAATACTTGTCTTGCGTTTTCTCCATCTCATGATTCCATTGGATGTGAAAGAAAGGTTCGGCAGTCTTGCACGGTTGACAAAGAAAAATGACTCAAGGCAGCCAAGCTATGGAGAGATGCCAGTCATTGCACTTTCATTTGATATGCAAATACTAGTGTACAAAATTTTCAAAATCAAAAGCTAATGTTAGATCCAAAAACAGGCTACAAGTTGGAAGAAATATTCTACCTTCTTCTTCTATGTAGTCCATATGTCACGTCATCTAGTTGCAACTCAAATATTTACTACGTAGACCATCCAATATACTGCTTTTGTCTGTAATTAATCTATTGAAGCTAAATCTGAAACAAGTCTCAACATTTATACAATTTCCTCAGCATCCCTATCAAAAATATGCAAAAAGTTACAATCTGCACTCGCATCTCACCTAATGAGCGTGATGCCAAATTGCAGAATTTCTGCGACCATACTCCCAACAAGCTCTTTGCAGGAGACACGAAAAGAATGGGAGAAAAACAGAGTTGTTGACAAATGATCATCCAAAAAGCTACAACTATCTGTGAAAATACCTATAGCCTAATCTAATTTAAGCTCCCCAAACTTTTCCTTCTCTTCATGCAATTGTCTGAATACATAATCTAACTCCGGGAATGCTGACAGGAGAAGCAGCTGTAGAAGATCAAAAGCTAGCTGCTTCATAGCAACAGATGACTGTTTAACCAAAAATACAAAGTGAAATAAGTTACATACTGTTAAAGACCATAAAAAAAATGTAGACCAGAAGGCCTTGCATTTAAGTCATACTAGAAGATGAGGTGAAGAAAAAAAATTTCCTTCCGGGGATAACTTTTGCACTCATTCAAAAAGAAGATAAAATAAATACTTTCACACTCATTTTACTACGATGAATTTATGGTCAAATCCATCTACCATGACCAGGAACTATAACTAAATAGTTGCAGATAAATGCAAAATAAGAAATCAAATAGGCGTTGTTTACTTGAGAAAAGTGAAAATTAGAACCAACTCCAGCAACCAATGAACCATGTCTGTAACTACTTTTTTATATACACGGGTGTCATATAAAGAGAGAGAGAAAGAGACAGACAGACAGACAAAGACAGAGTAACAGACAAGCAAATTAATATGTCAAGTTCTCAACCTCTTTAACGGAAAAAAAAAAAAAAAACAATGGAGTAAGTTAAGTAGTTCATAATTTAAGATGCAAGCATTTGTCTAATCTATGGAAATAAAATAGTCTAACAAGCAATTACATAGAAATTTTTCAATGAACGTGCAAACATGGAGATAAAGTTTTTGATTAAACTACTTATTTAGTGAAACCAGGGAGAACACAAATTTCAGAAGGAACAGACAATAAAATAATCATCACAAAACTACAACAAAACGAGTAATAACAATTTAGACAGACAGAAAAAAAGACTATTTTTGGCAAAATAAAGAACACCTGAATGAAGTAATATAGATCCTTTGCACATTGTTCATATTCCTTATGACCAACAAGACCCACAACAGCGGCTGGTGCTTTATCTGCAAGAGAAAGTTTAATAATACATTGTATTTCAAAGATCAACCATAGCAGTTCCACAAAATGAGAATTTTGACCTGGATCAGATAGGCTGAAAACTTAAACCATACCAATCATTAGATCATAAACAAATTTGGCTCGTCGTTCAGCTTCCTTTTGCTGTGTATCATCCATCATCTCAACATTCTCCATCTTAGGTGAAGATAGAGGAGTTGGAGGCCTCCCATGAGAAGGGCTCTGGGACGGACTTGCAGAAAGAGGAGGTTTTTGACGCCTTGGATGCTTGGTTAGGAATATACCATCAGGCCAAAGAATCTGCAAATATGTAACATCAACCCAGTTCACATCTCCTTAAAGCTTGCAAGAGTAAAAATTTGACAGCTTTCAGAACAACCATAGATTTCTCCATCTGGTATGTTTTAGTTTTTGGCAGTCAAAAGAATTTGATCAAAAGATTCCAACAAGACCAAATCATAAAAGAAGGTAAAGATTCTTAAATGACAACTTTCCAATCACATCATTCATCCATTTAATGGAGGATAGTCTAGGTAACTAATGAAATAGCTCCCGTATTGCAAATGATAATCAATGGAATAATGAATAAAGGATAGGGAAATAGTGATGGCACTGAAACTGCTAATTCTAACAAGTAGTGCACCAATACTTTAACATCATTTAAGAGATCCTAGAAATCAAAGGGAGTTGGATTTGCCTGCTCAAGGCGTCTAATTCCTGATGCAACTACTGATCCCCTACGCAGAAGTTGGATTTTCTCTATCAGCCAATCATCAAAGGCATCACCCATTCCCAACTGTAATACCCGTTTGGCCACCCAGAAAGCCTTTCTCCTGTGATCCATTCAATTTTAGCACAATTAAGCAACATACAACTAAAGAAAATTAGCTTTGATCTTAAATAAAAGAAATCAAAGATTACATGCATATTAACAGCATCAAATTGTTACTATCCATCAAAGTACCTGATCCATCCGCCATCTTGTAGCTGAAAAATGACATCAACCAAGTTCAATATGGGCAAACTCAAATTTGGTGGCACCCACTGCATATATAAAAGACAGGATAACCAGTATAAATAAATATTGTATTTCAAGGCACTTTAAGACCGTCTACAGAAATATCTGGACTCTATCCATTCCCCAGGTTTGACTACATAAAAGGTTGTATATCAGGGACACCAAAAACTCTACAAATACCTCACTAGGGAGGGTTGGATCACTGGCAGCATCTGTATGCAACTCAGATGAAGCATGCAAACCCGCTTGTCCTGAGTTTGACATCTTGCCCAAGTTCTTGTGTGAAATTAGACTCCTGTGCGTGGTACTATCAGAGTCGCTACTTGAATCTTCTAAGGTTTTCCTGACCACATTAAGAGGTTTTTTGGGTGGAGAAAGGGCTAGACTTTTTGCATTCATTTGTGATCTTTCTGGCATCCCTTCATGCTTAATTCCAAATGCAGTTTCCTTTTTCACAGCATCAAGATGTTCTTTCTTGGAAGATACAGGATCTCTGACAATTCCAACATTGCTCTGGTAGTTTTTATTCCTTTCATGTGCCGTAACAACGAAGTTAACTGAATCCAAAGTCAATACATATTTAATCCAGTATGTAAAGTAAATTTAAGAGTGCTGCTATGGAGAATAATAAACCTGATAATGTCTCGATAATTGACAACGGGCTTGAGAAAATATATGTCTGCAATATGCATCAACCAAGGACAAAAATGTCACAACAATTTCAAGACAGCAACTTGAAAATTATATAAGTCATACCTGAGAGTCAACACTAAGGAAGTCCCAAACTTCTATAGAGCTGGAAACTGTTGGAAGCTGCATGAGGTTCTGAGCCGAAGGAATACAAAAGCGTCAATAAAGATAAGATACAAGTAAACATCAATGTATTCAACACCATTAACCCCTTTAACAAAGAAACAAGAAAAAAAAAATGCACAACAGACAAACAGGGAAGGCATCACATGGCAAAACAATTAGGTTTCCCCAAAGAAACAAGAATAAAAAATGCACAAACGACAAACAGGGATGGCATCACACGCAAGAACAATTAGTTTCCTCTAACTTCCAGCAACATTGCTGTCAGTGACAGATCATATGAGGCTCACATCAATACAGCCCCTCAAACTCCAAGCCCCACCCAGATCCACAGAACAAACTTAAAACCATAATGGAAAGTTCTTTCGTTGAAGAATCCAGGCCCTTAAAGGACAGAAAAGAAACACAGGTGTAAACTAGACAGAGGGATAGGCAGCTCTGGCATATACATGACCTTCAAGTACTTATGAAGCAATTTGCACCGCTCTTGAATGACTGAAACATCAAGACCAGCAGATAAAAAATGCTTGGGTGGCAAATGAAGATTATACTCAGGAAACTCCTTAAGACGCCGATGTAGCTCCTCAAAATGTCGAAACCTGTTAGTGGAAGAAAATTTCAATTGCATAACACAGGAATCTTTAAACACAGCACAGTGCGTGCTTCACCACCACAAACATGATATTGATCAATAGATAAATCTCGGCTGGGGGTGATTCTGAGCACCTTCTTTTGATAGACCAACTATGACCATTCACATCAGTAACAGATATGGAGTATACGGCAAAAGTTTTGGAACCACTCTTCACAATGTTGGCACCCAATACCTGACACCAGAAATCTCAATATGAGACAGAGGTCAAGAACACTGAAGCTACTAGAAAAGAGGAAAGCAACAAGTTACCTCACATCTTAGGGTTAAAAAAGAATCAGCTATTATAGAATTCTTTGAGGGATTGGCTGTCAGATTATAACTTTCAGGTAAAGAAGTTGAGGACAGAAATGACGAAGCAGTTGATCCGCTAGAAATTCTATTAACCATTTCTGCCCCTGAATCATCACTTGAGTCATCATGTTTAATATTACCAATAGAAGAATTCAGTATATCCTGCCCATCTCCCGATAAGAAGCTTGTCCTTTCAACTTCTTGCCAAACATGAGCTTTCTGACTGATTGATCTAGACCTTTTTCTAACCGACATTGCTTTAGTTAACCTTTGAGAATGGTGGTTCTTTTTCCGTGCCCTTCTTGGCTTACGGCCATCAAAAACTTCAAGCGGATGATGAATATTAGTGACATTTCTTTTATTTTTAGCATCCCACACTCTGACACTAGGAGAATCAAGACCTGTGACAGCACTGATTTCTTCATCTCCAGTAGTATAAGAACTAGTGCTAACTGATGATTCTACCTCATCTGATTGTATGATCTCATGCTCATCTTCATCTCTATATGAGGAGTTTTGGTTATGGCACTCACTTTGAAAACAGTTTTCATTGGCAATAGTCAGCTTATTGGATCCAGAAACCTTGCAGTCTAAGTCCTTTTTCTTTCTAGAAAATTCCTTTGACTGGTCCAGTGAACCTTGTGAAATCTTATCAGCTGACTGATCTGAGACTTCCTTCCGTCTATAGTTTCTTCCTTTTGCCCACATGTTGTCAAAATGTTCCGGAGCTAGGGCTTCAGTTTTTCTGCGGGAAAGTGCGTCAAGCATTTCTCCCCATTCTCCACCAGATCGATGTCGCTGGATACCTTTTCCCTCACCTGTGTGATCTTCCGAAGGCAAAGCACTCCAAGAACGAGTAGAACGTGCATCCATGGAAAGCAATGGATCTTTTGAGATAACATTTACATTCGTGATATCTGTTTCATGCTTCTCCCCACTAGCCGTGGGGCAATCCTTCTTTAACTGTACGAGTTCCACACCTTTGTCTGAGCGATCTAGAAAGCGAGAAAAGTGATCGGATGATATTTTTGTGGATCCATTTGGTTTGGGCTGTGAGCCTACTTCTGCTGCACCCATGACTTTCTGAGTCTTACTTATGGAAATGACTAGGGATTCAATCCTCTCATTGATGAACCTATCACCAAGTACGAAGAAGTAAAGAAGAGATGTAGAAATGGAAAATCACAAGAAGACACTAGAAGGATGAAAACCTTGGGCTAACTAAATTTAGCACTGGCCTCATTACTGCACAAGCAAGAAGCTCCCTAACTACATAGATAAACAAAGAACACTGCAGATCTTGAGGCTTGAATGTGAAGGACATGAGGCCATTCATGAGATGCTGCAGAACCTGCAAGAACCCAAAATGAAAAACTATGTAAAGATACCAGGAAATGTCTGTCCAGCAGTAAAACATGTCATCACCATGAATGCTTTACTGAAAGGTTGGAAAATGGGGAACTTCCGGAAACAAAAAGAAACCTCGTGCTCAGCTTCAGCAGAAAATAAAGACGGGTGCAATTTGTTCTCTGCATTGAGCACAAATTTAAGTTCTCTGTCTCGTTCTTCTATAGTTAAGGATCTGGAGTGTTGCTTCTCGATCTTTGCCTTAGTTGCACGAAAGAGCTCCAAATGGGAGCACAAGAGATTGATAACATCCCTGCAGTATCCCAATCAGATAATTTGCATAAAGTGCACTTTAACTTTTCAAGTTCAACAGAAGGAAATCAAAATTATCTCTGGAACTAAAACCTTGTCAAAAGATCTATAAGGTTGATGTTTCTCATGCGACATGAAATTTCACCCAGCACCCCGTTCATGATCTGGACAAGCTCTTCTGGACCTTGTTTATCTGGAGTTATGCGAGAGTACCACAGATCTGTAACCCACTCAGAGACTATGTGTCTGGTGAACTGATCTATTGCTTCCTCAACTATAGGAGAATTCACTTTTCGTCTCCAGTCGGACTTCTCAACAACAATGATAGGGCCTTCGGAAGGTTTTTTCTCGGAAGATACATAAACAGAGGATGGCTTGCTTTTGTAAATTGCAGCTTTTCTCCGCATCTCAAAATCCAAAGACCAATAACGGAAGATGATGATCATAACAGCAGCAGCAGGCAAGTTGACTAAAACTGAAGAGCTTGTCACTGCATTAATAGACAGGAAATACGGAAGGGAGAAAAAAGACAAAGAGAAGACAGTGAGATGCTTGTCACAGCAAGTAAACAATAAAAACACAATGTTTAAGACATGCATGCTATACACATTTAAGCTACCTTTTAAACAAATCTAGAGAGGTCACGTTCCTTAACTATTCATAGAAATATTCAACACAATAAGCATAAAAAAAATTTCAAATCCAAATCATTTCAGTGCTGGCCAGAATTTATTTCCAACAGATTATTCTCAAGCTCTAAGATGATATTCCATTAAATCATCATCATCCAAATTAATCAGCAGCAAAGGGCATGATTGTCAAAGTTCAATAAGTGTTGATTAACAACTTCAAACAAAACTAAAATTTATATCAATGAGGCCCATTCATGGCTTTAAATTTGTGATCAAATCTGACGATGTCTCCACGCAAACACCTTCTTCAAGTATCTAACATCTCTGTTCTGGTATTGGCACATATACATTCTTATGTGGTAACAGTAACATCATAAAGGATCTTCCATCCAAAAGGGTTAGGTTTGATACAAGAACCTTACATTCTTCTTGGAAGGGTAGTTTGTCGACATCAAGCCTCTTCCAAAGACTCTAGTTCTTGGCATCTCATGCACTAGAACTCACCTACTGGTTCTACCCATAATTGTGGAAAATAATCTGTTGATATCTCAAAAATATGAGACCCAGGGCACATTTATATTTATAATATCTTAGTAAAGATATATTTACAGGTATTCACTTCTTCATAAGCATCGCAGCATACTCCAATGCAAAACATGTGCAGCATTACCATATAGATCTACCGCATGATTTAACAAGTCTTACCAAATTTAGAACCCAATAGCTCACATAAAAAAAATTTTGAGGTAGGACTTGTTTACATGCACGAGATGGAATCCAGAAAGGAAAAGGACTTTAATGTGGCGACTTAATCTGAATGTCAGTAACAAATTTATGTTTATGCCAAAATAGACAAGGGAAAGCTTTAATGGTGTCAGTGGGAATTTTTCAGTATTACACAGGTATTGGGGTTTTGCTACATGGAAATTCTACTCTTTTCGAACAAGCGAAGATGATGAACCTTGATTGCCTATACCAAAACATTGACATAGATTGGTACACTATATATCATAGTCAATAGAAGTCCAAATTTACATCTTTGCTTACTCTTAGCTCCATTTTGTTTCAGAAATGCTTCTTTCTTCATCTAGTAATTTGCAAAAAGTGTAAACATTATTTAAAAAAAAAAAGATCCTTTAGGCTGTTAGCTGAGCCATATTCTTTTGGTATATGGCTTAGACTACTCTACTTAACAACTTTACTTAAGCTGACACTCGAGGGATAATAAGCATGGCATTCCTATGCAAAATACCTTTTTATTTTGCATCAATATGGTTTCCAGAAGAAGTCAAAAAAGGGTAAGCCAGTATTCTAAATCTTTTCAATGTAAGATCAAACAAGGCATGCAAAAAACTTTACTTAAACCCTCAAAATTTGGTTGATGGCATACAATGTAAGTGGGACCTATCCAATGGAAATAAAAGCAGCAAGAACATTTGCAACCTAAATAGACATAAGTGACATGCACAATGTATTATTCAATAATAAAATGCAAACAAATGATAAAAGATCTCCATTAGAGCAGAACAAGTTCTCATGTCAAACATATCTCAAGGAAGTTTTCATAGCTTGATATTAAATCGGCTGAACTTGAACAACTAACACCTACTTGAACCCATCAACTGCTGTAATCCGAATAATAATCAATAACTATCCATGCCAGTAAAAGTTTCTATAGTCTAAACAAGCATTACTTTAAAGTATAAACGGATACCAACCATAATAAATATGTACAATTTAAACTCCTTAAATTGCATAGCAAATTCTCAGCACAATGTCGAGAAACAAAGATAGACAATTCTGGAGGAACAAATATTCAGGAGGTCTTACTGCCTGCTGTCTAGAAAGCCATGATAAATAAAGCAATGATACAATAAAATCAGTAAAATGACAAGCAGAAAACTAAAACTCAATGCTACAAGTTATTTGCCCAATAAATCAATGTATAAAGATGCTGTCCCCATTAAGCAGTTTAAAGCACGACAGAAAATGTGGAAAGCTTATTTCTTCGTCAATTTTTATGAAGAACTGGAGCACATAAAAGATTTTATCTTCATTTCTCAATAATTGTGCTTGTCATCTTTGGTTTGCAACATCTCCAATTAAAAGCAGCTAAAATTGGAAGCCACTGTTCCCGGTGTCATAGATAATACAGAATGGCTGCAGTTAAAAGATAAATCCTATCTTCTTTGTATATAATTGAAAAGGGTAAACAGGGACAAATTCGTACAGCAATCTTAAATTTGCCTAATAAAACAGTTAAAATCAGAGATATTGGCAACTCTATAAATCTTATAGGATAGGGGAAGCCAGTCTGAATTTTCAATCCAAACCCACCAAAACACCTCTAAATTGTAATTCCTGCATGCAAAACTTGCCACACGTGGTAAGAGTCTCAGTGCTTTCATCAACATAGGAGGGCAGAAATCAACAAGGTTGAGTCTCGGCCTGAACATTTTCAATATTAAGGGTCCAGGGAGGCTATTTGTGTCTCCACACAATGACAAAAGATCACAATTTTCTTTAGTGCGTATTTAGATTTTCTAAGACCAGTTACTACGAGGCGATCTAGAAATAAAAGAACATGTCAGCAAGACTACGGCACACTAGTTGTCACTGTCATCATCAAAAATTACTTTATTTTGCCATTATGCAAACTCCTGATTCCACCTCAGATACAAATTCTTATAGATATTTTTCTATTTGACTTGTAATTAAGGACCTTTTGGGAACCCAAGAGCAGCATATGCATCTGTCAAAAAGATTTGTATCAGCAAAGGACTTTTGACGACTCAAACATTGAGAAACGAAAAAGAAATAGTGCGTCACTGTGATTTGAACACATAACAGTTCTTCTTTATTCATTACATCAAACATTTCATTTTCTTCTGTTTTGGATGGAATTTGGGGGAAAGAGTTTTCACTTCCCTTGGCATGGTGATCTCTTGAAACGCTTAATCTTCCTCTCATTTGTGCTATTTTAGCTTCTTTAGTATGTAACGCTAATAAAGCACTATAAAGTATTTCACGCAATTCCAATTTTTGGTTGCCGGCACTCAAAATTTTCAATTTCTGATAAAACGGCTAAAACCAGACTTATGAATTTAAGCATGTGAAGCTGCATCCAAATTCCGTCAATTGGTATCTATGAGAACCAACAGGTGAAAAGGAGGAAACACAGCTAGCAGTTGGAGGTATGTACCCAGAAACAGCAACATAAAGCCCTAAAAACCTGAAACCAAATTGTTTATCCTAAATTCGAATGACATTTGAAGCATATGTCAAGTAAACGTAGAACTGCATATAGTTCAGTAAAATCATTCACGTACAAACTCTGAATCCTCATCCAAGACCCAATGAGAAGCAATGAAAACGGAATTCGCGAAAAGAAAAAATAGGTCGACCAATTTATTAAATTTAAGAAGAATAAATAGAAATAAACTCACGAGACATGAGATAGGACAGTCCAACAACGCAAACGACTAAAAAAACAATCCTCTTCTTTCCTTCCTCCACCAGGTCTCGAACCGTCACCGTCGCTGCCGCCGCTGGGGCCGCCTGCCTGTCGCTGCTCATTTCAGACACCTATCTCCCCCTCCTGATCAATCACCCACTTCGCACCTCCAAATTTTATTCTTTGAAATCAAAATCAATTAATTCAACCAAATCCATACCAATCCTCCTCCATTTGAAAGTCAATCAAGTCTTCAAAAATCCGTACATTCTCTTTCCGCGCGATCACTCAAAAATTCTCCCGAAAACAGATCACCAAGCTAAAAAAAAAAAATTTAAATTGACTAATTCAATATTCGCAGACCATTAGGTTTTCTTCTCCCCAAACTAGTGCGTTTGGGTGAAATGCTGAAGTGAAGAGAAGTAGCTGGTAGGTGGACGGAGGTGGTATTTTCTCCTCGTTGGAGAATTAATTGTTTGATTAGCCTTTGCTGACGAGTAAGAAAGTGAAAGAGACAGATCGAGAGGAGCCTGTAAATTTTGGTTAAGGAATTAGAAAATTTTTTTTTTAGCAGGAAATTAGAAAGTTCAATGCCTCTTCTTTGATTTCTAAAATTAATAAATAAACATATGCCGTTTCTTCCTTTTTTCCTTTTTTTGTTTTTTGGATCAAAGTTGTGTCTATTTTTCAATTTTCACCTCTCTTTTTTTTGTTTTTCTTTTATTTATTTCCAATACAATATAGAAGGTTGGCGGCGAACCAGATCTCGCAAAGGACAAAAATGGGCTTTACTCGCTTGAATCATTATGCTTGATATAATAGTTGCATTTAATCTTTGTTTATTATGTCTCAAAAATTGTGTGCTTTTGTTAGAATTGAAAAATGTGAAATGAATCTCTTTATCCAGTAATAAAATGGTATCACATGTTATTCTTAGATTCACATGACGCACCGGATGCAAAGCAACATCACCCACGGATGGATGGATGGATGGTGCATTTTTCCAGTTTTTTTTTTAATGCATTATCCTAACACTTTAAATTCATAGACATATGAGTGCAAAGTGATTAAATAACATGTTTGAAAATTTTCAAAGTAAGTTTATGAAATGTGTCACCATCCAAACAAAAGCATTATTGATTTTTATGCATACAAATATTTCAGTGAGTTAACAATTCTGTGAACACATTCTTTTGAATTACTGACCTCACGAGCTTAACTCATTAAAACCAAATATGTGTAGTGCCATATTTTTGGCCCTCGGGAAATTCATCAACAAAACTTGAAGGAAGAGTAAGCCTTTCATTATTCTCATTATTGTTTTTTTAAGTAAGGCCCTATTTGATAACATAGTTCACTACATGAATCAAATGGGTTTAGATCTTAACATATTTAGATGTGTTTGATAATAAAAAAAAAACATTTGAATCAATTAAGTGATACTTAATTTTTCAAACAAAATTTGTTCCAAAAATAAGTGATACTTATCATTTAATGCGATATATACTCAAATATATCAGATTTGGTACTTAACGATTAAATAAAGTAATTTAACGGATTCATATTTCAAATTTCAGATTTCAATTTTTAAACTTTAATTTTATCAAACGCAACACAAATTAGCTATAGTTGCTTAGAACTGCATAGTATATATTCCAAAATAAGTACATATATTTGGATAGTAGATTATTTCGAATATTTACTGTAGTAATTTTTACAATATGATATATATGAAATAAAAAAAAGTGATTGAAAAGATAAAAAGATATGTTAAAATACATTTGTGATGCAAAGAAAATAAATTTTGAGCAAATAGTTCCTATCCAAACTTTTGTTTGGCTAGTATATTATTTTCATAAATTTATTTATTTGCATTATCAACATATTTTTTAAATATTTTTATTTTACATACATTATATCAAAAAATATATTACAATATTTTTTAAAAAAACTATCTAAAATAATCTACTACCCAAACACACTCTTTCGCAACACATGCATGGGATTTACCGATTTAGTTTGATTTTCTGAGAGGCAAAAACCAAAAAGGAAAAAGATGGTTTAACGCATATTTACAGGAGCGACCCATCACGTGCTACTACGAAATTGCACGTGCGAATTATGTACTTCCTCGTCGGAGGGCGAGGACGAGGATCCTTACATTTTACAAGCGTCCGACGCGAAAAACGGAAGCAGTAAATTTATTACAGCAGACAGAAGAACGGGATTTGTAGACAACGATGTTTCCAAAGAGAGAATTTAGACATCGTCATTTTCGGATTCTCTTGCCTTCTTTCTGGCACTCAAACGGTGTCGTTTAATCACTTCCCATTTCACTGGTTTCCTCACACCTTCTTCACATTGCCGCTGTGTTGAACACCTCTCCTTTACAGTAATAGTAGTAACAATTACAGTAGTCTGTAAAGTCAGCGAAGATGTCTTCTCTGCCTGCGGGTGGTGCTGCGCCCCCGGCGTCATCGTTTCCGCCAGGAAATGACACGACTACTCCCTCGCCTCCGGTTGGCGGCACAACCAATGCTACCGGGCCGTCGTCAGCTCTGAACTCTCCTTCATCTCCGGGGAATGGGAATGCAGCGCTGAACCCTCCTGCGCCACCGGGACAGGGTAGTAATCGTACTACACTAGTAGCGCTGGGAGTGGGGATTGGGATAGGAGGAGCGATTGTGCTTGTTTTCGTGGGCATTTTCCTCATCTGGTATAAGCGGAGGAAGAGGCGTCATCCACCAGACCCCAAAGGTGTGATCTTTGAATCGTTTTCTCAGTATACTACTTTTTGGTTAAAAAAGCCTCCATATTTATATTTCATTGGGTTTATTGGGGGGGGTGGGGGGTGGGTTTGGCTTTTCTTTGTTGAATTTATTATAGCTATTATTTGTCTGTTGGTCCTACGTACACTTTTTTCATTTAATGCTTCAGTAGAATACATTTTGATTTTATTTTTTTAAATTCTGGTGCTTGGTTTAATATAAATTATTTATTTTTTGTGATTTGGACTTTTAAATGCATATCCACATGAAAACTGCGTGTAGAATTCTATGCTGGCGCTAAATAGAAAATCCTCAAGTGGCTATTTTTAGATTCAGGCGAATAGTAATTTTAGTCATTTGGCTTTTAGGGTGTTCTTAATTCTAAATTGCATTACGATTCGTGAGTAGAGCGCATTGTAATCATGTAGTGGTGCTAAAATACTGCTGTAAATTTGTTAACTTTTGCTATTACTTGCCTCCCACCCTTCCCAATTTTGTTGATTTTTATGTTATCCGAAGGTCTGGTTTGGACAATTTTAAATTCTCGATAACTTCTTATTTTGTGGAAAAAGTTGCAATGGAGGTCGCTTTGTTTGAGAGGTAAAAGATTTTTAGTAACCATTAGGTTTGGTTAATTACCATCATTTGAGTCAAGTGAATTAGCTTTCCTGGTGTCCATATTACCCTCGGTCCATGAATATTAGCATTCACGAACATGTATCGTACTATGTGTCTTATATCCACGTCAAGCTGTGGTTAAGAAAGTATTTTAAACTCAAACAATGGATTCATTTATCAATCAGGAGGTTAATATTCTTGAAGTTGCACCTCAATCATTTCTAGAAACTGTGCATGTACAAAGCTTCTACATGATATTTTCAATACTTGAAATTATGCACAGTGGTAAACAGAACTCAGTCTGCTACTTCAACACTGTTTTTGGACCTCAACTTTCTTGTTCTTGTTCAGGTCTCAGGTTTAGTTGTTGGCGCGCATTCTGCAATTCTCCGTAGTTAGAAGATGTCACTCAATATGTAGATTTCAGTTTTCTTGGTATCTGAACTAACTTGAACTGAAAATGTGCTATTCTGTATGATCCGGAGCTTTATCACAGCCACTTAAGAGATGTTTCCTTCTGGCATGGTGCTAATTTATAATGTTACATTGCTCTACATATGATTGGAGTACCCTTTCTCCTTTTGAGATAAGCACAAGCATTCTTTTACAAAATTCAGGAAAGATGACAGTGCAATTTTGTGTTCCTTTTAGTTTTGGGTACGAGAAGATTGCATTTTAATATGACCATTGCTTTCTTAGGTGATTCTTTTATTCGTCCACTGCCTCAGTGGCAACAAAATACTCCTCCTCCGCCAGCAAGCAATATAGTTGGGATGCTATCTCCTACTCCACCGCATGGCATTCTATCAAATTTTTCAGATGGTTCTACTCCACCACCTCCACCCTCTGTGGCCAGCAGCTTGAATTCTGAGAAGCAACCCCAACGATTATCCCCTGATAGTCGTATAGGTATTATCAAAATGACATTTAGCTACGGAGAATTAGCTCTTGCTACAGACAGTTTCTCCATCACCAATCTTCTTGGTGAAGGTGGTTTTGGATATGTATATAAGGGAGTTCTTCATAATGGGAAACATGTTGCTATCAAGAAACTGAAAGTTGGAAGTGGACAAGGGGAACGTGAATTTCGGGCAGAAGTTGAGACTATAAGTCATGTTCATCACAAACATCTTGTTTCACTGGTTGGGTACTGTATTTCAGGCGATCAGAGATTGCTAGTATATGAATTTGTTCCAAACAAAACCTTGGAGTTCCATTTACATGGTTAGTTTTGAAGTAGCTAACACTGCTTGTCTATGTGCGTAAGTAGCTGCTAAAAGCTAGAACTGCAGGCTGCAGACAACAATGCACGCAAGGATCTTTACCTTTCATGCTCAGAGCACAAAAATATTTTTCTTCATAGCATGTGCGCAAAGTTTGGTTCACTTGTTCTGTAAACTAATCCACTAATAAATTAATGTATATTAGGACAAGAGCACAACAAAAAATGCTGGTTGACATTAGGGCAGTACCTTTTTTAAAAATTGGTCTCCCGGCTCCTTTTTTATACCATGCTTCTTCTGAAAGACTTCTTGGATACCATTAGAATGAATTCTGTAATATAATATAGATATCTGATTAAATAGGATGAGAGACCAGAATTTCACTATTTGTTGTTGAAAGATTTTGGCAGATATTACCACAGTAACATTGCTTGATGTTTCAAGAAAGTCTTCATTTTCCTTCCCCCCCCCCCCTTCTTCCCCCCTTCTATTTCTCATAGAGAAGATTAACAATTCAGGGAAAGATCATCTTCCTATAAATTGGGCAAATCGGATGAAAATTGCTTTGGGCTCTGCAAAAGGATTGGCATACTTGCATGAGGATTGTGAGTTTCTTTGGCATATCGTAACCTCTTTCAACAATTTTTTCCCCTCAGAAATGGTATTCAGTGATGCTAGTTTTCATTTGAACTTGCAGGTCACCCTAAAATCATACATCGGGATATCAAGGCTGCTAATATTCTTCTTGATGATGATTTTGAGGCAAAGGTGGAATTCTAGATGTTTGCATATTCTATTCTGAGTATGTTAATGTAATTCTTTTTGGTAAATATCAATGCAGATAAATAAGCTTGTGAAGCATTTTGAATTACAAAGTAAAACATAGCTGCAGTATCAAACAGATTTTTTCACTTCTCGTTTTTGTGGTCCTCAGTTCTACATGAAGATATCTCATGCACTGTGTACTTTTTAGTTTACATATTCTTCAGATATGTAGATTGCATGTATCTGTTTTCCTCTTAAGGTTGAGAACATTCAAATTTGGTCTCTTGAAGAAATAGCAGTTGCTAGCTGTACATTATCTTGTAATACCCTAGTCTAGGTGTGTTTCAATGAAGAAGGGAATTGGGGTTGATCTTGATAAATTTCTTGTTTGAATTATAATTGGTTTTCCTCTTTGAATTTCAACATCCAGATTCTGTAAAAGTAGACTTGATGCTACTGTTTTACTTCAGTACAATACAATAACTTTGCTTGTCATATAGTAGCTTAGGAAACTCTTAATTCCAGATTCGTTCTTGGTTATAGACTTCTATCCATCTATTCCCCTTGCCATAACTCACAAGTAGAAATCAGTGAAGTGAATGAGGTTGCTCAATACAGTGGTTAATTTGTACATCAATCAGCATCTGCTTGTTTGACTGGTTGATCCACTATGCTTATCAAGTGCTTCTTATGTTTATCTACTGTTCCACTGTGATCAATAAGATGTTTATCTTAAATCTTTATTTAGGTTGCAGACTTTGGCCTTGCTAGGTTCTATTTGGATACAGATACTCATGTGTCCACCCGCGTGATGGGAACTTTTGGGTATGTTTTATGTTTTGTTCACCAAAGTTGCTTTTTCATCGCGTGTATAACTTGCAGTTCTATTGAGCATAATGTTCAGAGCTCTGTATTCTCGATGTCTTTTTTGCTCTGGTGTTTTCTGGTATTGTCTTTCTGGCACTCAATTAATCCTTATTCTTGCATGAGGGCATCTATGTATCACCACTTGCAGTTACTTGGCGCCAGAGTATGCACTTACGGGGAAACTAACGGAGAAATCAGATATCTTCTCATTTGGAGTCATGATTCTAGAGTTGATCACTGGACGCCGGCCAATTGATAAAGCTCAACACTACCTTGATGACAATATTGTTGATTGGGTAAGATGGTACCTTAAATTTAAACAAATCTCAAACATTTGAACATTGAGAAAGTAACTGTATCCTCTTACCTATGTTGAGGGAAGTAAGACAGCATGTCTCTCTGTGATTTATTTTTTTATTAGCATATTTTTTCAACCTCGTTCTCTCTTCGCCTGTGTACTTGTGCATCTTCTTGTCCCAAATGGAAAGAAATCAGTGTGGATGCGGTTTTCTTAATTCATCTTCTTTTGGGGGAATTTCTTTCTAGATTTTATTGTGCAAAAACTTAAGGTTGAGATGTCATTTATAGTCAAATTGTGTGGTTGAAAGGACGCAAAATTGACTATGTTCTAAAAAATAAAATTAAAGATCGTTCTGAATTCTTTGTACAATTTAGTTATTCTATGGTGTCAATTTGTCAATGAAAAGAGATTCATGAGAAAATAATGACAGTAACAATGGACTGCCAGAGTCAACTTTATCATGCTCATCCTTTTGCTCTTGCAGAAAACAATCCAATCTATCATGTTAATTATGCGAAGCAACTACTTTTAAATAGGGTCAAATTCAAGAATATAATCTGGGTAAATTCACAAAGTTGACTTATGGGGGATATCCTTGTCCTTTCTCCCACAGCGCCATAACTCACAAGTAGAAATCAGTGAAGTGAATGAGGTTGCTCAATACAGTGGTTAATTTGTGCATCAATCAGCATCTGCTTGTTTGACCGCCCAGCCAACCAGCATACCTAGAATAGAACATGGAGAATTTGTCTCTGAATGTTGGACATAGTGACTTTGGACATGGTTAATATCTTCCTTGTCAAATCTTTCTGCATTTACATAGCTTCAAAATCAATTTCAGGCAAGGCCTTTGCTCACGCAAGCTTTGGATGACGGCAACTTTGACACACTAGCTGACCCAAGGTTACAGAAGGATTATGACTCCACTGAGATGGCTCGAATGGTTGCATGCGCTGCTGCTTGTGTGCGTCATTTGGCTCGGCGCAGGCCGCGAATGAGTCAGGTATCCTGCTTAGTCTATAAGCACGCCATAACTTTAAATGCATGTTACAATTAATTAGGTGTGCACTTTTGCGCATGCTAAATAACTCCGTGCTAATTGTCAGTATATGTGGGGAAAAGTCCCAGTTTCTGTCTGCCTTCATGATGTTAGCTTATATGATGCAGTTATATGATACAAGTTAGATTGGAAAGTTTTAGGTTCTGAAGAATGTCGCTTTGCATTTTCTATTCTGACTCTCATCTTGGGAATGTATTCCTTGTTGCATTAGAAATCCTATCTCAGACTGAGAACCGGGCAAACTCATTTTCTGTCTTTGCTTGTCTGAATGACCTTTATTCTATTCTTGTACTTCTTTAACTGACTTTTAGCTACTTCTTTATACGCTGGGTTGTCTTTATTGAGTGTTCGAAAACAACTTTAGCAGGCATCATTCTGTTCTGGGATTTATACAATATATATATATATATTTTTGGGTTAAGATTTATGTTCACTGTGGAGGAAATGAAAGTGGCAATCTCTCATGCAGATAGTTAGAGCTTTAGAAGGAAACATATCCCTGGAGGAACTGAATGAAGGTATTAAACCTGGACACAGCACAATATATGATTCTTATGGAAGCTCAGATTTCGACACTGCTCAATACAAAGAGGAACTGAAGAAATTTAGGAAGATGGCATTAGAATTTGAAGAACAAAATTTGAGCGAGTGCAGTGGGCCAACTAGCGACTTTGGTCTTCAACCGTCTGCTTCGAGCAGTGAAGGTATACAAAGTATCCCAGGAGATGCGAAAATAAGCTGAAAAATGAAGGTAAACTGCAGATATATAAGTTTTAGTTGAAATAGCTTTGGAGATTTGCAGATGTTTCACTAGATTTTCTCTTGTACATTTGATATTTATCTTAATGGCTAGCAAAAGATCCAAGACCCATTACTCCCATTCCCTACGGTACCTAACATGGAAGAGTTTTCTAGTGTACCAAGTTGTCTCCTTCACGCTTATACAAAATGAACATCGACAGAAGGGAGGGAGCCCATTATCGTTGTGGATTGTGAATAGGTCACTGCAATGATGGCTTACGAGGAAAAGAAGACTGGAAGGGCCACGAAGGCGTGAAAATATGTCAGCAAAATGGACGGCATCCCAAAAAGGTTGAGGCTGCCTCCTCAGGAAGGAGAGTAAACGGACTCTGGCTGTTATATAGCTGCAAAGCCAAAATATCTTTCAAAATATGTGTGCGCACGAAAAGTAAATTGTTGGCGCACTGCAAGGCTTACATGGCAAGTACCACAATTAACATTCGGCCGCATGAAAAAAATAACGAAAATAGAAAAATTACATATGCTTTATTTATTCATTTATTAGCCGTTGATCTTCTCAACCCTTGCTAATTTTTAGGTGTTTTCACCCCTAAATGGTAGACAAGCATGAAGAGTTTTTAGACATTTTGTGCTTAAAATAAAATTGCCGTGTCCTCATACTATAATCCATAACTATAAATTATATAATAAAAATAATTATATTACAAAGCCCTTGGTCAGGTGGTGCGAATCTGGAAGAGTCTTAAACGCCCCAGGAGTTAGCCCAGTGTCACGGGAGGGTCAGGAGCCCGGGGTCCAAAAAAATAATATACTAATAATAATAAATGAATAAATAAAGCAATGCAACGCTGAGGTGGCCTTTGGAAATTGGAATATACGAAAAGGATTCTCCTTGATTGCACAACTGCAGTTTCCTCGCTGTGTTGTTGGAACGACGTCGCTCCGATGCACATATCACAATCACAATTCACAT
Organism: Coffea arabica; assembly: GCF_036785885.1. NCBI lineage: Eukaryota > Viridiplantae > Streptophyta > Magnoliopsida > Gentianales > Rubiaceae > Coffea > Coffea arabica. The sequence continues at coordinate 2,474,620 of NC_092317.1, read as the reverse complement.
GCTAGGATGGATGGTACAAGCTGGAGAAATTGTGGACCGCTGTCCGCTACCAATTAATCAACCAATCAATCAGAATTTAACTACTCATTTTTTTTTCTTTTTTTTTTTTAACATCATTTGTGGGCTACCTTTCCTTTGGATTTTGAACTGCTCAAAAAGAATTTCACTTTACATCGTTGGATCCCAGAAATTCTGTCCACTGTCCTCCACTTTCTCTGTCTTCCTACCCCAATATCCTGTCCGAGCGCAAGACTCTTAATCCGCAAAATCCAATTCTTCAATCTAATTTTTCTGTTAGATAGGAGATTATTTGGAAATTATGGCTTCTAGAAGGCGGATGCTTCTCAAGGTCATCATCCTGGGCGATAGCGGGTATGCCATCTTTTCTTTTTTCTTTCTTTCTCTTTTTTTTTTTTTTTTTTTAAAAAAAAATTTGCATAATCCTGGTGTGATTCTATGATGGCTTATGTTTAGGGGAGAATATTGCTGCCTAATTGTGATTTGGGTTTCCGAAGTTGATTTCATTTACGGTTTTATGGCATCTAAATCTACCAAGGAAAAAAATATAAAATAATTGGCATTCAGGAGAGTTAATGAAACCTGACGATTTTTAAGGTCGAAGGTGGGGGAGAAATAGAGAATCTGAGTGTTGCTGAGACAGAAGTTTGATTGTTTTTTTTCTTTTGTGGGATTTTTTGCATGCAAAACAAAAACGAATTTTCCAACTTTTTGGTAAATGGAGAGCAGGAATTTTTTGATGTGGAGTAATCTGTTTAAAGGTTATGGAAGCATGACTGACTTGGATTTGCGTGTACTTGGCAGGGTTGGCAAGACGTCTCTGATGAACCAGTATCCCCTTTGACAACCTTTATGCTTTTAGTTTCATTTGTTTGTTTGTTTGTTTGTTTTGCTTCGCTAGAAATAACTACACGTTAATTTTTTGTTAGGTATGTGAATCGTAAGTTTAGCAACCAATACAAAGCTACAATTGGAGCTGACTTCTTGACAAAAGAAGTCCAGTTTGAAGATAGATTGTACACATTGCAGGTCTGAGACTATATAGACTTCAGTACTTCCGTTCTCCTGTTATTTTTTTTTATTTTTATTTTTTTGCAATTAACAATAAAAGTTGGCCATATGATGTTATATTTGGACAGACATTCTAAGGTACACCTGTTTCAGCACTATAAGAGCTAATGCATCAAATTGTATTGTTTTTATTTGCGCGTCCTTTTCCTTCTGAAAATTGAATCAGCATCTACAACGGGATAATAGTTCTTTTGATTTCTTAGCATTTATGCGACTCATTAGATCCATTAGCAGAACAGAGTTCCAGCTAGGATACTCCGAGACTTTAACATCTGAATGTAAGCATGAATCCTGGAGTTTGCAAAATGTGTATGGTGCTGGACTTTAAGGAGCAGCAAAAGAGGAAGTCAGATTATATAGTTCCACAAGGTCCTTTTTTCTCTTAATCTAATTGGCAGTTTTTACTGGGAAAAACGTTTAAGGAGTGAAGAATAACTTTCGATTGCCCCAGATGCTGTGTGGTTTACAAAAGAAAAACCATTATGCTTATGCAGAAGCAGAAAGGTTATAATTGAATACATATCACAGTGCCATGACCTAAACACAATAAATAGTTAATAATTATGTCAATATGGGAGGGTATAGCTTTCTAGGGAAAGGACTAATTCCTGATGTTAATTAGTTTCACTGACGACCCCAAGATCTGGACAACGATGCATCTTTTTTACCCTTATTCTAGTGTAGGTAGAAAGTGCTTCGTGGATTAATTTAAGAGATGCATCCATGATAGCCTTCTTCTACCAAATTTGACACTTTTACTTGGGAATGATTACCTTTGACGTGTAAAACAAACTAACAGTGCATCCTAGACTGAAGTTATTTTAGGCCATGGACCTATTGAAGTGGTGAAATTGCTGGAATCCACCAGAAAGATGAGAGAAATAATCTACTTGGACGTGGTATAAAAGGTGGTGAAATTGTTCTTTAGACCTAATAAAGCAGAAGCCTTTTGTATCAAGATTGTGCAATATTAGTTGGCAGCACGGCGTTTTAGTTTGTTCGTGATGCATATTTGTAGTTCTGTAAAGAATTGGAAGCTGAAGTTATTAACAATCTTCCAAAAAGAAGTTTGTGGTTTGAAAATAACATGTATGTGCTATTCTATCAAGTACTGTGTAATGTAATTCTACTGATGTTGGAATAATTCAGTAGATCTCTTAATAGATTGGTGCCAAAACAGCCTGCTTAGTTTTATTATTTCAAGGTGATGTTGGATGATGTCAAATAGAAGTTTCAGTCTAGTGGATGTCTGCCTTTACAGATATGGGATACAGCTGGACAAGAGAGGTTCCAGAGCCTTGGGGTGGCTTTCTACCGTGGAGCAGACTGTTGTGTTCTTGTGTACGATGTTAATGTCATGAAATCATTTGAAAATCTTAACAACTGGCGGGAGGAATTTTTACTGCAGGTCTGTACCAGTCTTCAATTGCTGAAGTTGCCTATGAACAGAATAGGATCTAATAATAAACTTTCTGTTTGATTCATTTTCAGGCCAGTCCATCTGACCCTGAAAACTTTCCATTTATTGTGTTGGGAAACAAGGTAGATATTGATGGGGGCAATAGTCGAGTGGTATGTCAGTTTCTTCTTCCTTTAATGTTATTTTATTTTTTCTCTGCCACACTGTTATGGATGCTTGTCTCGTGTTCATTTACTATTATGAGCTGATATTAATTTCTTCATGACAGGTTTCCGAAAAGAAAGCAAAGGCATGGTGTGCTTCTAAGGGAAACATACCCTACTTTGAGACATCTGCAAAAGAAGGATATAATGTGGAAGCAGCTTTTCAGTGTATAGCCAAGAATGCTCTTAAAAATGAACCTGAAGAAGAATTGTGAGTATAATTCATGGACTTTAAATATCTCCTGTCATGTGTGTGGTTTGTATGGAAATTGGTTTGCCAGCCTATTCTTGTTGGTCCTTGATGAAATGATGCTAGTCCCCACGTGATATATGAGTTCTGTGGTTCCCTAATAGTTGGTACAAAAACCATATATAATTGTACTTCTTCTTCCTCAACTAGCCTTTGTCAACACTAGTTCAACTTTTTTCCTGATAACCGTAGGTGTTATTTATTCCTAACTATCTAAATCATCCAAATCATACTCTCCTGCTGATTCTTTTTTCTCCTTTTTCTGCACTTGCATGTTTGGCATGCTTGTTGATATGAAACTTAAGTTATTACAGGTAAGACTTTGTTGAAAACAATCTTGTCCACAAACTGTATATGGGTAACGTCAGAATTTAAGAATGTAATAACTTACGTCTACCATGTATAGATGAGCTGCCTTCAGATTTTGTTTGGCAAAGAAAAGAAAGGTTATATAAATATCTAATCATGGATTGGCAGGAAATCAAAGAAATAAGCGTTGTTCGAAGTTTCCTAAAGTACTTGCATCCTCTAAATTGTCTTTTTCTTGGATGCTTGCAGATATCTTCCAGACACCATTGATGTAGCAGGGGGACAGCAGCAAAGATCGACAGGATGTGAATGTTGAATGGGGTCCTGAGTTGGCTCTTTTTTCTTTCATTTGATATTTCTAACTCGTATATTCTGCAATCAAATGGAAGCTATTGATATTAGATGATATTGGACTTTTCTCTCTTTGTACTGGATCAAATTCAAAAAGTGTAATTTATGGGGTTTAATGTTTGCCCATACTTTCCGTACACTACAATACTGCCTTCAGCTTCGAGTCAGTGAACAATATGATGCATTTGTTTTGGAAACATTTCCGATTGTGGACTACAAATTTCTGCTTAGTTGTGTGAATGTGCTTGGGGAATATATAGCCTCCATTTAAGTGTTTCAGGTAACCGCCGCTCCATGCTCCAATGGAGGAGAATAGCGTTTCTTAGGGACGCCTCTGATCTCTAATATTTGCTGCTATTTGGTATTTACCATCCAAGATAAGGTACCACCTTTGGATGTTATCTATGTTAGGGAGGGGTTAAATGTGGCTTGTTCTCGGTTGATTATAGATTCTAATTTTGGATAATGAGTTTTTTGTGATGTTTTTTATTGCTTTTGTGTTAAGATTATTAATTTTTTATTAATAAAAAAACTAATAGTCATAATTAACTAAGGGCTGATTCTCATCATAGACAGATTTTCAGAAAATCTAAAGCAAACGAAACTGAGGCTTATACAGTATTAATGCGATTGTAATTAGTATAATTACTATTGATGATTGGCACTATAAATAGCGAAATTTGTATGAAGCATGGAAAATTCTACAAAAAGAGGCATTAAAAGGAGGGATTGATCAACAAACTTCAGCCTTCAATCCTTTGTCTCCAAAGTAGTCTTTGTTCCCTCTGTCTCTTATTTGTACAGCTACCACGTGTTTCTAGCCTTTTGTTAACCCAAATTCAAATAAATTGATAATAATCGGTTTACAAATTTGCTCAAAATCAATTAAAACAGATAACTCAATTTTTTTTAATTTTCTTTTTAACAAAAAAGAGTCTTGTTGATTTGGGGTAAAAAATAAAGAAGAGTTTTAGTTGATTTCTATGTTTATGATTAATAAGACTCTTTTTTGTTAAAAAGAAAATAAAAAAATTTTGAATTATCTGTTTTAATTGATTTTGAGTAAACTTATAAACTGATTATTATCGATTTATTTAAGTTTAGATTAACAAAAGGTTAGAAACAAGTGGCAGCTGTACAAATAAAGGACAAAAGGGATAAAGAGTAAAGACTACCTCGGGAGCAGAGAATTCGAAGCCCAAACTTCGACCATAAACCGAACATTGGAGGGTATTTTAGAAGGAATTGCTCAACCAACTTAAAACATAATCATAACATTCTTTTATGTGTTTGTTGAGAGAATTAAGAGGATATTTGAGAATTAATTTGCTTGCAATCGGTCTGCTCCAAATCGATTTTTTTTTTTTTTTTTTTTTTTGGTTTTTGAAAGAGAATTACTCTTGTAAGGTTAACAAATTGTTAATCATCCCGACATCCTGAGTGGGATTCTTTTTTTTTTTTTGGGAGGGGGGTCGTTGCTGATTTCAGATTATTAGATCACTCATTATGCTGCCTCCAATTTGTATGTTGGAGATTGATCTTCCGTGGTTTCAGCCTTTTTTGTGTGGTTACAAGTTATTCGTCTCTACAAATTTGGGCTGAATGTTAGTCGTCTTGCGCATGCCAGAGCCGGACAAGGAAAGGAAATTTTCCGAAAAATCAAAGAAAACGCAATGCAGCGGCGAACAAACCGACCCCATGTTAGCAGCCTCTGCGGTAAATTGACCGACTCACCCCTACGGTTATCCACTTAACGGCCCATCATATCCGGGGTCAAAGTAGGAAATAGGACACTGCAGTGAGGCCCCAATCTTCGTAGCTAAAAAGGTTTACCGACATAACGAGTACGAGTACTTTATCTTTCCCATTGAGAGCGGCGGGGCTCCTCAAAAATCAGCCGACAAATGGAAGCGACAGAGGAAGTAGGAGGGCTTTTAGGTAAAATAATGCCACCCAGGCTGGAAGACGCCGGCCTCGAAGACTGTGCATTGCCACCCGAATCCATCAAGGAAGCCTTTCTAAAAGCCGCCACCGCCGTCCGGTCAATCGTCTCTGCCTCATCCGACGACGAAGGAGCGGAGGGACGTTGCGTGAACGATCCTTGGCCAAAAGTTGAAGGTTCTTCCGACGAACTCGTTGGGATTTCAGGCAGTGTTGATGATTTTCCCGGAGGTTGCCAGACCGAGAAGGGCGGCGGTTTGCCGGATGTGGCCGGTGATGAGGTTTCTGTGCAAGATGCGGAGGAGAAAGTGGATGAGGTGGTAGTTGGCGGGCCCGCTTTGCCCGAGGGTGGAGGAGCTTGTATTGATGGTTTGCGGGGGCTAGAAATTGGAGGGAAGAGTAGGGGTAAAATTGGAAAGAAATTGAGGGATGGTGAGGCTGATAACGTAGATGACGATAGCGAGGAGGAAAAACCTATTTTAGCTGAAGGTTATGTGTAACCAGCCTTGGTTTGGGCCGAAACTTCGTGTTAGATGTCATGTTATTTTCTCTTTTTTCTTATTTACTTGTATTAGGCCAAGTTTTGTACTCCTATCATTTTCGAGTTTGCAATTGCAGGAACGTGGATTAAGTTCAGTATAATATATTGCTTCCATGGGTCCATTGTTTTGACTTTTGTTGTGAATATTTTATCTTGTAAGACTTATGGCTAACTTGAGAGTTAAGGATAGAAAAGAAAAGATGGGAAATACTTTAGGCCTTGTTTGGACAGTCATTTTTCGCCGGAAAATTGTATTGTTTTTCGTGATCACATTTTTCTGATACTTTTTTTTCTTCAAATACATCAAATCGCTACACTAATTTTTTTTTTACAAAAAATTCTAGAAAATGCAATCCAAACGCAACCTTAAGCTCCAAAAGAAAAGAAAAGAAAATATTTTAATATTGTTTGGAAGGTGTAAGTAAAAAAAGAGATGATTTTGAATATGTGTGTGTATATGAATATAAATCTTTTCAATAAACGTTTGAGGACAAAATGGGCATTTAAAAAAGAGGACAAAATGACTAAATGGCTCTATTGCCCTTATAATTTAGGATAATTACAAATCTATATGAAGGAAAAGAATTAAATGTTTGCTAATTACATTAACCATAATTTGGATTGTAAAAAGTTAATTAATTTGCTATCTAAAAATAGAGTCAATATTAGCTGCATCTTTTTAAATTTTTTATATAATTGACAAATAAAAAAATTTAGATGTGATGCAGTTGATAAATTAAAGGATCTAGACATGAGAAAAAATTAAGCCGTTTATAAAATAAATTAACCATAATTTGAAGTGTAAAAAGAAAATCTAATTTGGCATAAAAAGAGGAATCCAATACTAGGCATCATTTTTTCAATTTATGTATTTGATAAATAAAAGGAATCAAATATAAAGAGTTTTCAATTGGGCTATTTTTTTTTAAAAAATTGTGGTAATAGCAAGAATCTTAAGGTATGAAAAAAAAACTGTTTTGTTAAATTTTGAAAGTTGTTATTTTTTGTCATGACTGACGAAAATTTTTTATTGACCATATGTAGTAATGGCCCCATATATAAATTAACAAATCAGATCAAATATTTAATCTAATTAGTATACTAGTTGAGGGGCATTTTTGGTATAAAAAATCTTCTCACATCTAAAATTATTTTTTATTATTGCTTTTTTTTTTTTGAATTGGGCTAAATCTCTTGATTTTGGGGAGGTTAGTAATATTTTTAAAACCTTAGTGACAGGCAGTGAAATTGTTAGAAACCTCAGGGGAGATTTCTGAAATTATACCCCTCAAGAAAATTTAATTTGTTAGTCATTCTCGGCTTTGCTCTCCACTGGGCGGAACACTTTAAGAAGCAGCATTGGTCCAAATCCATATGTCCCTTGAAGACTCGCAAACGACAAAAACGTGTCTTTTCTCTCACTTTCCTTTCTTTCTTCTTTCGTCAAATCACGGCTCCCAAAATAGTGAGGACCATTTCTTTAAATTGAAGTTCAACAAGTTTATTCCAGAACAAGCATATGCTAAAGCAGATCAAACTGATAGTAGGAGTTATCCCACATACGAACTAGTTAATGATTAAAATTAATGGGCATGATTTACACGGTTGAGTCTCAGCAGCTGACTTCAGAAGCGACTTGATTGCATTAATATCCTGCGGGCCGTGCTGAGGCATCTTTCCTTGGGCAGGGGTGGTTAACAATCATATCGTTCAGACCAGTGAACCGTGAATATACTCGAGGATTGACCGTGATGATCAGGCTCAGGGGGCCTACGTCGTAGCTGTAGGTGGTTCCGTATAAGATTGGCTTAGGGTGGTTCTTGAACGCTACTATGAGTACGAGGAGAAAGGTCATCGGTTACGATTATGATATTCGATCTTCCACACTAGTAGTAGTTGAAACGCGAGAGTAACTTCGGTACGGACTTTGGTACTTTATTATTGCTATTCAAGCCCTTATTTGCTGGTTTCCTCAATTGAATTGTACATTAATTCCAAGACCAACCTCTCCAGCAACAGGACAACCACAGAGTTGACAAGGACAATAGTGAAAAACACAGATTTGGTGAGGATTGAGGAAGGATATCCTGAACAAGAAGACTCTGTGGACGACCAAAAAAAAGCACCAATAAAGAGTTGAACGGAAAGGGCAACGCAGATCACAGGTCCGGCACCTCTATCCATGTAGAGCTTTTGGCATATTTATGCTTGCCCACTGACTGGGTGTCCTCTTTGGTATTCTCTCCTAATAGGCCAGGAAAAAGGCAACACCTTGCGTGTAGGCTCTCTCAGGTAGTCTGGGATCCTTGCGTGTGACTCGTTGCCTGCAATCAGGTTTGTTTGGTTGATATCTCAATTTAATTGACTTTGGTTTGAGATGGAGTGCAATATCTTGGTAGCTTAATTTTCTATTTTTCCATTTCTGAGTGTAATATTTTGTGCAGAGATAAACGTCGCAGCAGAAAACTAGGATGTCTAAGAAGAGTCAGATGAAATGGAAGAACTTGAGACCAGTTGCTGGGGTTGCGATAGTTTATCTTGTAGCTGCGGTGGTAGTTTCAGCAGAACACATACCGGAGCAGGTTATTTCAGAAAATAATGGGACAGCCAAAGTGTATGCATCAAATTATTTGTGGCAAAATGGTGTAATGAATTATCGTCATGTTTGGCCTGTAAGCTCATTTTCAGTCAAATTTGTTCTCCGGTGATTTGGAAATTATTGTTTGTCTTCTAATTGTTGATAGTCGTAGATACCATTTAAAGCAAATCAGCTTATTATATTTGAGTACTTGTTTATACGATTAGCAATCTGTGGATGCTTGAGGTATTGAATTTAGTTTGTTAAATTTTAATTTAGGAGATGAAGTTTAGCTGGCAAATTGTGGTTGGCACAGTAATTGGTTTTTTTGCGGCTGCTTTAGGAAGTGTTGGAGGCGTTGGTGGAGGCGGGATTTTTGTGCCCATGCTTGCTTTGATTATTGGATTCGATCCAAAATCATCTACAGCCATATCAAAGTGTAAGTCTGGATAACCTCCACGAACTGCAGATGTCCAACCATACTTGCCTCAACAGTCTTATTTCTGAAATGATGCTCTGCTAAGTAATTTATCTTGCCTGCATTCAGACAATGCCACCTCTTTGGCATCTGCATATTTAACTTATGTATTTGCTGCCTCACTGTCCTTTGGTCAAGCCTTTTGTTGCGTTCTTTAGGTATGATCACAGGTGCAGCAGGTGCAACTGTTTACTATAATCTCAGGCTCAGGCATCCTACACTTGACCTGCCTATCATTGATTACGATCTAGCTCTTCTTTTCCAACCAATGCTAGTGCTTGGGATCAGTATTGGAGTTGCTTTCAATGTGATTTTTGCTGATTGGATGGTTACAATTCTTTTGATCATTCTCTTCATAGGTAAATAACCTTTTTATGTGGCACCATGTCTTTGTTTTCCTAGAGTTAAAGATGGTCATCGGTCTTTCTGTTCTGTAGGCACATCAACTAAGGCATTCTTGAAGGGTGTGGAAACATGGAAGAAAGAAACAATAATGAAGCAGGTTGTGTCTTCTCAGCTAATTACTACAAGTATAACATGAATGGCTTAATGACTGACTGATTGTTCCTTGCTTTTGGTTTCCAGGAGGCTGCTAAATTCTTGGCATCCGGTGGTGAGTTGATTTCTTCTTTTAATTAAATCTAATAAAGTTCTTCAAGTGATCCTGATTAGCTGCTTTGGACGATGCCACAACCTGAAATCAGGTACTAGTGATGAACCAGTATCCTACAAACTTTTACCTGGTGGACCAAGTGGCAGCATTTCAATAAAGCAAAATGTGATTGAAAAATCAGAGGTGATGAATGTTTAAGCCAGATATAAACTGTGGGAAAATCTTGGCTTTCTGTGTTCATCTTTGAACTGTATTGTCCCAGGTCTCAATTCTTGACAATGTCCGTTGGAAGGAGTTCTGTATACTCATCGGTGTCTGGGGAAGTGTACTTTTTCTTCAGATTACCAAGGAGGTCAGTTAAGTTCATGCTTACTATCGACAAGCTTGTCAGTTCAGCATTTCTTTTTCTGAATTTGTGCGTTCATGAACTGAATCTGTGTTTTCAATTTTTTACAGGAGTACACCAAAACCTGTTCCACGGCATATTGGATACTGAACTTGTTGCAGGTACTGTTGGTGACCACAATTCAATTGAGATAATCTTCATTGTGGCAACTGCCCAGTGCAGTATTCGAGGGGTGGGTTGATTGATCAAGGATCTATTGCAAAATTGCAGGTCCTAAGATCAGAATCCCTCTTCCTGACCCCTGTCGGGGGTATGGTTGCCTTTACTAGTTTCAAAAAAAAAGAAAAGAAAAGGAATAATGCGCAGTTTTTAAATTAATGGACAACAAATATCTTTTGATTTTAGATTCCAATCGCCATTGGAGCATCCGCATATGAGGCCATTGGCTTGTATAAAGGAAAAAAGGTGATTGCATCCAGGGGTCAAGCAGGAGCGGATTGGAGCATATACCAACTGGTTCTTTGTTGTTTATGTGGAATTTTGGCTGGTATAGTTGGTGGCCTGCTGGGACTTGGTGGAGGGTTTATTTTGGGTCCCTTATTTCTGGAGCTTGGAGTTCCTCCTCAAGTGTCAAGTGCTACTGCCACTTTTGCCATGACATTCTCCTCATCCATGTCGGTTATTCAATATTACCTTTTAAGACGTTTCCCGGTGCCATATGGTTAGTGGTCCGACGTATCCTTCTAAGCTCTAAATGGATGTTTTTATGTCTTGCAGTGTAAATATTTTAGCAAGTGATCCATATTTCTGTGTTGCAGCGGTATATTTTGTGAGTGTGGCTACAGTAGCTGCCCTCGTAGGGCAACATGTGGTACGAAAGATGATTAGCGTACTAGGGAGAGCTTCTCTGATCATTTTCATTTTGGCTTTCACAATTTTCGTGAGCGCAATATCATTGGGCAAGTATCATACCTTTGTTATTTTCATGGTTTCGTAGTTATGGACGGGTTTCTTACATCAAGTAGCGGAACTTAATGAATGAGCATTTTCTTTCTGCAGGTGGGGTTGGCATACCAAACATGATCGACAGGATTGCAGGAAAAGAGTACATGGGTTTTGACGATATTTGTGCATATGATTTCTAGTGCTGAACCACATGAGAGCCGCGGCTCGGGTGTTGTTATTCTCCCCAATAGTGTTGGGCTGTGTCTTGTCCTCTTTGATAGCTTTAACTTATTATGTCCATAGTACAATGTAGCTTTCTCCCCCTACTGGAATTTGTAGTTTTGTAACTCATTTTCTAAGATTGCTGTTTCACTTTCATACTTCAAGAATTTTTTAGTTTTCATATTGGCAACTTTCAAGGACTGACATTAGCCCTTGTTCAGAACTAAATTGTACAACATTAATGTCTACATTTTCACAAGTAACCGCTCTTTACGAATTGGAGGAAATTGACAAAACAAGACTGAGAAATATATTGTCCTGTATATTATATCAATGAAACTCATCAGCTTGAGCAACCAAAGAGCATTTGGAAAAAGAACTCTCCAGTCCAGTATAATTGCTATGCATGATTTGCCGGCCATATTCTTTCTCAAAATCGAGTATGACCATGCTCTACAGCTCATCCTTTGAAATGTCATCCTGGTTCTTTAGGTGTTTGTTGATCAGGGACGCTAACTCCTTGGAGCCAGATTTTGTAGAAAATCTAATCTGCATTGAGAAAGCCAATTTCAGTGAAAGAAGGTTAAAAGAGCAGTTATATGAGTGGTAGTAATGAAACATGTCCATGATGTAAATACCGGGTTTTGCTTGTCCTTGGAGGTGTAGAACAACAACGTTGGATATTCTTCTACCTGCAAGAATCGCACTTTTAAGGACTGTATCGGCAAGGCTTGTTTTAGATACGGCTTGTAATCACCAGGATTCATATCAATACCTCTCTTTACGGTTCTAACTACTGTATCTCTCTCTCTCTCTCTCTCTCTCTCAGTTATAAACAGTTCCAGGAGAACATCACATGGAGTTCCTATCAATGAAAATGCAGATTGACTTATGCAACACTGCTTGTAAGAGATGCACGTAGGAAAGGCTTTTCTATTCTACAAACATACTTTGATCACCTAAGTGGTGTTTGATTTAGTATGTGCAAGTTTGTTCTAGTATTTCTGGAGAATTAAAATGGAATCATTAAAGACTCCTGCATAAGTTACTAATCATTTTTAAACTTGCAAAAACATATTTGTACCTGTAGCTTTGGATGTTCGTTCTCTGAAGCATCAATCCTTGCAAAAACTAGGTCTTCCAATCCCCTGAAATGTTTGGCCAACTTCTCCATTTGCTTGGTGGTTGCTTCGCAGGTTATGCACCATGGTGTATGTACCTAAAAATGGCCATGGCTACAGAAAGTGAAACTTCTCTGCTATGAAGATTTAAACTTCAAAGATTCTATCCAACATTCTAGAAATCGAAAATGACTGCAAAACTAACAAGATTGCTCCGGATAAAATTATAGCATTAAATACACAAAGCTAGAGTGGGGCTAACCAAGTAAAATAAGAACTTCTAACCTCTAAAAGAATATTCTTGGGGCTTCGAAGAACCAAATCATCAAATGTCTTGCCAACAACAGTCAATATACTGGCATCCTTCTGAAATTTTCACAATTTGAGATATGTTTTTCCCGTTAGATAAAGGATTTTATAGGAAATGGAGGAAATGAACATGAGAAGCAGTTAAAGAAACAAAATAAAATTGTGAGACTCAATAAACATAAAGCATACACTTAAAAGAATTCAAGAATGATGAAACTCAATGAACTTGATTCTTACAGCCCTCAAACTGAGGCCATGCTCCTCAATTCGCTTAACCAGACATTAGAAAATTCACAGAGCTGGTTGGGATGCATAATTTGAATCAGGGTAAATGCAGAATACATAAATCAAAGTTACAAAACCATAACCTTCTAGGATTTTAGAACAAGGCAGTAAGCAAAATCTAACTATTCGATGTGATATATTACCACAAAACTCACATTATCAGGGATTGGCTGCGACTTGAAGAATGGTGACAATGTTCCATGAAAAAGCCCCAAGCAAAATTCCTAAAATGCCAATAGAGTTGAATAACTTCTCTCATGAAATTAATATATTTCAGAAGGCAATGAAATAGAGCAAAACTTTTACTTCTATTTTTGTTGGTGTAGGATCTGACTCCAACAGATACTTGAAGCTGTTGTTGTAATCAAAAGCTGTCACCTGCAAATTTGAGCAAAAGATTATGTTTGCCTCAGCAAAAGCAGCTGAGAGTACAGAATTGCCAACTTGAGTGAACACCAAAAGACTGATAATAGGAAACTAACAACTATATCTTCTGAATCCTCTAGACCAAATAAAGTGAGGAAGGGCTTTGCAAGGTTGTCTTCTTTGATATCTACGAATATCAACATTATCTGCACACGACATGATGCTCAAGTAGATTAGATGATAATAATGGAAAGGGATCCCCAGTGGTTCCTTTGATCAGTTATCAACCTTTAATTTGAACTTCCTAGCAACTTCTTGCAAAGGTTCAGTGAGTTTCTTCAAATCATCAGCTTCAGCAAAAATATACACCTGGGAGAAATAGAGGCAGGTTAACAAATAGTGATTGGCAGCAATATCAAAATATCCAAACGAAGCAATTCAGGCAGAGAAGAGAACAATATGAACATACAAAGACGCAGACATCTATTTTTCTTTCTTTATCTTCCTATTTTTTTAGACCAAGAATTTGAGCCCAAGATGATATTAAAACAAGATCAAATATGCTGAGTGTAAGAGAAAGGAAAATAAAAGAACTAATAAGGGAATCATTTATAAGCAACAGCAACCTGGAGCTTCTTTGTGCTGGAGTATACTTGGGCAGAATTAAATTCAGTCAGTACAGTAATTAGGGGGAACTTGTTATTGTCCAAAAATTGCAAGATCCCATCTACATTAAAGGTGTCCTCTGCAAGCAACAAGACATTCTTGTCAAATATAAATCTGATAGGATATTCTGGCATAATGTAGACAAATTCCTAAAGCACAGAAGAGAACCATAGCATCATCTGCACGTCAATGTAGACTAATCAAAAAATAGAAACATCGTAACGCCACTTAACATTGCTTTAAGCTTATAAAGAAAGAGTCAAACTGCAATAAATACATAATCAAACCTTAATTTAAAAAAGAGATATCTATCCCTAAAAACCAAGAATGGTGGATGGGAGGCCTAGACAATGTTTAGTGACACAAAAAGGTACTAGTTAATAAGAACCTTATGCAAATACAAGGTTTAGTGCATTTGAATCATGAGCTTACCATATGTAGTGTATCTCTCCGGTTCATTTTTAGTTAGGCCAAGGAAAGGATAAGTATGCCTAGCATCAGGAAACAGAACTTTGGCAATTTCTGGGCTGCTTGTTTCAATAAACTGAATTTCATTGTCAGATGTTGCTGCCTTGACGAACTCTTCATAATCAGGCCCCTGATCATGAAGGGTAGTTAGTTACGCAAAGATAGAGGATATATGCATCTGACCCAAGTAATTGGACTTTAGATAACAACTTTCGCTTCACTGCTAATTCAATTTTGGTCAACACATGCATGATACTGTAGAAATCTTGTCTTTTCTATATTTCATATACAAATAATAGAATAAAAACCAAGAAACAAATGTAAAGAAGACATAGAAATGGGAAAGTTTTAACATGAATACATTAGAAATTGCATAGAGGAATGTGCTTCTGTTTCTCCAATGAGGACAATAAAAGTCTTTATATTCAGTAACATGTACCAACATATACCTCTTGCATGTCAAATGGCAAAAACAATTCAAGCAATTCCGTATATGAGAAGGTACCATGCTGCCAAAAAGACATTAGCTGACGAAGTATCACTTGTCCACTCAATCTCCAAATAAGGACCAGTGGCTTCACCAAATTAGGGCTAAGAGAATCTAGAAACACATTGGATGATTATATTTAAGCATGGACACCCATTCTTTGTTTACTTTTGTGCAGCCAGCTTTCAAGTATCACATTCCTAACAAATTACTCACTCACAATAAAAAATTTGGTCCATCATTTGGCATTTCCACATTTATTCAAGGTAGACATAAACAACTAGCCTTTAAGACTTTAAAATTAGAGTCTGCATACATACATACGCCGGAAGTTAACTTGCTTGGACTCTTATATGTGCTAGCCAAGTATTCTCTCTACCATGATGTCAGCGTACAAAATTTGACAGATAACCAGGAAGTAGGATAATGTCCTTCGAAAACAACAGTAATGTAATAGCAAGCATTTCACATACCTCAAAATTTTCAAACAGCCCAACTACAAATGTTGAATGCTTCTTCAGAAACTCATTTGCCTCAGTAAGTGAGCTAATTCTAATAATAGGTGAACCAGTCCTCTTTCTAGCCCAGATCACAATTTCTTCCCTGATTGAAAATCATTAAGATCAGATAACAAAATGCACATGTGAATATTGTAAAGCATGCAAACATTTCTCCCAAATTTAAACTAGCAAACATACGCAAAACACGCGCAAATTGGCAAAGCCAAATGGCAGTGAGAGAATGCTTACGAGGTGAATCCGCCAGAATAAGGTTGAGAAGTGCCATTTACAAACAAAAGGAGAGTGGGGAACCCTTTGATGCCAAGAGTTGAAGCAGCTTTAGGATACCTTTCAGCGTCAAGCTTAGCCATTAAAAGGGAACTCCCTAATTCCTTCAGAGCAGTTGCAGCCTCAGCAAACCTTGGCATTAGCTCCGCACTCCTCATACACCAAGGGGCATACCCAAGAACCAGCACATACTCATTTTCATCTACCACCCTCTTGGCATAATCACTATTCAGCTCAAGCACAATTCTCTGAGCTTTGCTCAAAACTTGAGCCCCGGATGGTTTATCTTTAGTTTCACCATGAACCCCATCTGGGTTCTGTTCTACATCTGCTTCTTCATCCAAAGCAATCAGTTCTTCAAGGGCTTCCATGTCTTCGCCATCTTCTTCATCAGCTGGGGTGGACTGGGAGAATACTACTCTGATGGAGAAAAAGCTCAGTGAAAATAGTAAAATAAGGGAGAAAAGGATGAATCTTGAAGTGTGTTTTGGTGTAGGCATCGGTAAATACTCCCAATCTTTTATACACTAAAGATTGTAGCTTTGCGGATTCAAAGCAAGAAAGTTTGTAACTAGAGAGTGAGATCTGTGTATGTGGTGATGGGGCGACTGTGGTTTAGTGAAATACTGCAAAGATGGGTTGGTAATTCAGTGTTAGCACAGCTTACTGGAAGGAAACCTAGGGAAGGGGGAACTCGGAAAGGGGTCCTGTTATGGGGGCTGAGCTGAAATAGCTGATTGGTAGTGGCCGATTGCAGAACATACGATACCATTGCTTTTAAGCCTTTTATATGGAACGTCAGTCACGCCGCTGTTAACTCTTTCGATCTTCTTTTGCAGTTCTAAATTAGAGTTATTTTCCCTATATTTGGATTAGTCAATGTAATTGGTGAGGACATTTTATTCTCATTTTCTTATTGGTTGAAGAGGGGTGGAAATCGAAATTGTTTTCAAACCAATTGATGTGTTCGAGATCTTACACGGTGATTTGAAAGCAAATTGAAGAGGTATAAAACCCAAAATTCACTAGACTAGTTATTTTATCACGAGGTATGAAAATGGAAGAATCACTCCTAAAAAGTCTTCATTTTTATTTCATTATTTTTCTTACTGGTGCAGTAATTTGGTGACTGCTGCGCTGAGCTTTAGCAAAATGCATTTGAAGCGGAGAAGAAGATGGCTTGAAGCGAGCAGGGAAATTCGCATGTTTAGCCCCTTGATTTTGCACTTGAGTACAGCCAGTTGTTCAGGAGGATGGCTCGATTATGAGTCCAAACTTATGTCTCATATTCATTTTCCTCAAACATTCTAAACTCCAAAGAAATTGGCAAGTGAAAGCTATCAATTCTGGAACTTTTGACACTCTTAATTTACTAGGCATGTAGTTATCAACTCTGACGAAAATAAAGATACATCCAAAATATTCCACTAATTATCCATCTGCATTGAACAAAACTCGTCACAATTGCAAGATGTACAAGAAAGAACTATGAGCAAGCCTAGCTTTCAAACTTCCTCTTGAAAAATCCAAATCAGTCTCGGGTAATATTTGTCCAATTTGAAGATAGAGATGTACATGCATTACTTATTCTTAGCTCGCACAATACTCAAAACACCGGAGCATTACAAAACTAACCAGTTACACAGCTAAGGATATACTATACTAGTATCTTCTCTCTTTATGATATCTCAAAGCTGAAATCCCGACTTTCTTGGGACAGAGATGACAGAAGCTGGACAATCCGAAGCAGCAGAGCCATTGCAGTGGAGGAGAAGTGGAGTTCCTGGTCAGCTGTAAACACATGAATCCTTGAGAAACTTGATTGGTTTGGAGATTGTGGAGTCAATGACCAGGGAGCAAGAAACGTGCCTTCGATGCTTAGTCCTCACCAATTTCCCCACAACGTCTCCTCGTGAACGAATCCAAAAATCTAATGTCAATGGAACCCGAACCACCCCATTAACTGATTCTACTAAATTTGATCCAGCCCCATATAGAGGAACTTTAGTCCCTTCAATATCGACCAACACAGTACGATGGCTCTTTCTTGGCTGATAATATTTCTTCATCTGCATTCAAAGAGGTCAAACGATTTGATGCATTATATTCGAAGGGAAACAAACAAATCCATTTTTACATCGTGAGCAGTCAATAGGCATCTCAAATTCTTCTGAAAGCCAAACGTTTAGAAAAGATGACAAGTTTTTGCTGATACTGTAATATACTCAAAGTAGTAGGTATTGAATTCAGATTTGCCTTTTCAAGCTCTTATACATAGTTGAGTGACAGATTGATATGCAATGAGATGAGCATCTCTATCCACAATGCAGAGCATGGAAGATTGTAAAGAATTGACAAATAACTGGTTGGGAAAAAATTCTGCAATCATTACTTAATTTGTCTCCTCAGACACGACATGATATGTCAATTCTTGGTAGAATTGATTGCCTAATGTTTTGGAAAGTTCGGAGAGATTAGAAGAGAAATAGGAAGGAAAGAATAATTACCTCAGCAGTTGCCACAACAATATCTGAATAGATAAGATTGACAGGCGAGGAGCTGACATGAATACCATAGAATGTAGCAGGATTGTATATGGCCATCCTCAATGTGCCATTGACCGTAAACATTTTTGTAGGTACTCCTGTGAAATCTGAACCCGATCCCATGTACACGTTATGTACTACCAAGCTCTGCAAAGAACATGAAACATGCAAAATTGATCTTCAGCCAGAGAGTTTTAGAAAGTCTAGCTGTATGCAGCATTTCAACTTCTTTGGAATATGATGGCCACCAGGAAATGGAATATGGAAGTACAAATGGTGGTGACAGAAATGGTCTTATGGTACTTATTATTTTCTGTCTCAGAACTGAAAATTTGCCATCTAATGCATTTGGGAACACGAAATTTTACAGGACTCTAATATGATTGCAGGACGGTACATTTCACTCGCCCATGGCATGAAAGTACAATTATGTTCCTCTAATTTCTTACATTGCAAATATCTGGATGATTCAGCGTCTGAACTCTGCATTGGCAATTTAGATCCCGACTTGACAATTATCGTTAAACAGTTAAAGAAGGATAACAACTCAAACACAGTTATAAATATGTTTGTCCGACTAAAGTTTAGCCATTTGTGCTATATTTTTTCAGAAAGATGTACATTCAGAATTTGGGAGCTCAGAGAGACAGAGTGTGTGTGTCATTAGTATATGTGCTTTTTCAGCTCATTTTCTGTTATTGCTCAACATTAAACAACTCAACAAGGACTTGAATGCTAGGAGCAACACAAATCAGCGAACACATGCTTACCTTCACACTAACCTCAGCTCTGTAATTCCGTCCAGCACCCCATATGATGAGGCAAAACACGGTAAAAAGTACAATAAACCCGCAAAGAGCCATCAGAGCCTGAAACCGTCTGGTAAACCCCTTATCATCATCAAATTCGTCATACTTCCCTTCTTCTACGATCACATTACACTCAGGCCACCCCTTGTCATTTCTCTTTCTGCCTCCTTTCCTCCCTGAGGAGGACCTAAAAATCCCAGAAAATCGACTAGCAGAAGAGTTTCTGGAGTGGCGGCCAAAGGAAGGGTGTGAAGGAGACTCCATTGGACTATTAAAACTGGGAGTGGGCTGCATGGATGCAGACTTGTCTCCATCATTAGAGTCTCTTGAAGGACTCTGTACAAAATATACAGGCCTTTTTGGAGATCTTGAAGGGGATGACGGGGCTAAACTTGTTATATCAGATTCTGATTTTGCGTGCAGCATCTTTTTCACAAGGACTATAAATCAAGAATTCAAAAATTGGGCTGCCTTAATTCGTTAAAAACGATTTTTTTAAAAAAAAAATCAAAGAGTAAAGCAAATTCTCTGAACTTCAGGCTGAATTGGTTGATGGGAAAGAAAATACTACCTAATGGCATAAAAAAAAAACCACCAAAAACAAGCTCAAACGCATTGCTGAAACAACAGCAAAATGTTTGCTTTTTTCAGAAATGTTACAAAGAGGAAGATAAAGAACTTAGCTTGAAAGCCTTGATGAATTGAAACCAAGAACCGCAAAGCTTTTCACTGTCTTGTCTTCCAGTGTGCGTACTATGTGTTGCAAGTCATGAACTCATCATCATCATCATCCTCAGCGGTGGAGTTGAGTTCAACTCAGTCATATGCATGAGCTGTTTTTAGTGGCGGCATTGATTTTGATACATGTACTGCCAAGAAAGATGAATACCACCAGCGCTAGACTAGAGGGGTTAAAACAAAAAAAGAGCGGCCACAACCGCAAAGACAAACTAGAAAATAAAAGCCGAGTAGCTAACGAGGCTGGCACCAGAGCTGAGAGTGAAGGGAAGTACTAAAGGGCTAATCAAAGAAAGTTGGTTCGGAAATAAGTGTCGGCAGCCAATTGTCGTTGTCAGAGGAGGGGCCGAACTCGGAATACATATTCGTAACTACTCTTGTGGGATTTCTTTTCATTTTTTTTCGTTTTGGGACCATTAGCGGAAACCCAACCAAAGATTCTTGAGTTCAATTATTCAATAATTATCTGAGTAACGGAAAGAACAATTAGTCAAGAATCAAAACGAAAATGTGTTAAATACCATCGATTCTTCACCGACACAGCGTCTTCTATTCGTTGAAATTGGAAACTGCTGCAGTTTTCTCACTCTTAATTGTGGTGCTTAATTTGCCTGAGAGGGCAACTCAGTTGCTAAGTACGCTCGATCATGGCTGCAGTTTCTCTTGTGAGTAAAGGTGACGCATAACATAAGATAAGATGTCTCCTCTAAAATCATATAATTTGGATTCTAACGTGCAATTTTCATGGTCGGTCAGGATTAAATCTTTCGTAATAATAAAAGATTCATGTTTGCGGGCATTATTATTTGTGTTTTTGGGAAAATTAATGGTACAGTATGTGTTTGTTGAGAAAAAAAAAAGAAGCGCGAAACCCATGTCCAGTAGTAGATAGGGGTCGCCATTCTAATAATGAAGATTATGATTTATAGCTGAGAAAATTAAAAGAAGATAATAATAGTGCCACTAGGGTTGTGCTCATAAAGCCAAAAGGCGCATTAACAATCCAACAACCACACCACTTTTCATTTCTTCATTGCTTTTGATGTTTCTTGAGAAAAATCCTGATATGCACCGTGCACCTGCCCAGGCAGTAGCTGCAAAAAAGTTAGTACCATTAAAACACACGTTATTCCCCAAGTTTGCCTCAAGAGTTGCCGGCTTTTGGGGTTAAATTTGGGATTAGGTTTAATTAATTAACTTCAAAAGTCTGATAAAAAAAGACAAAGACGTAGGGGAGGTATCTGGAGTAAGTGGGTTCTTCTTTAAGGCCTAGTAGAGGCTCCCCTACTAACTTTCCCGTAGTCCCACATCAATTTTAAGGTGTTTGGGGGTTGGGTAGTTAAGTCTCCAAGTTTGCCTCAAGAGTTGCCGGGTTTTGGGGGTTAAAGTTGGGATTAGGTTTAATTAACTAACTTCAAAAGTCTGATAAAAAAAAAAATTAAAACACACATTATAAATTCTTTCATAAAAAAAAACACATTATATATCATTAAATTCAATATTCCTTGTAAAATATTGTAGGCCGCATTGGAGTGATTTATGAGTATCATTTTACAGGACAAAATGCTTCGATTAGACGTCTTCAACCCTCCTCCCTAATCAAATCAAATCGTGCTGAACGATTTTTAACAATTTGTTAATAAAATTTCCTTGTATTATAAAAAGAATGATGGAACAAATTGGAGTATAAAAAAATAAGTCACCCATGTAATGTAGCGCTCTACCCTGCATGTCTGCCCAATTTAGTAGATTTACTTACCTTTATCTATTTATAAAAGATAGAGTGATTAGCGTTTAATGAAACATTTAACAAAATCAAACCTTTTTTCGCCCCTTAATTAGTGCCAACTACTGGAAGAATTATCAATTATGTGTGTAGCCTTCAGATGTCTCATGCAACAAGCCCTTGTTGTAAGCTTCTTCTTCTTCTACCAAATAATTCACCTAAACTTTTGAACAAAAATATTGAATGAGAAATAAAATCTAAACTTTTCTTTTGGGGCTTCATATCTAAATGTATCAATTGTATTGTTAGCTAGTTTGATATATGAGCTCCAAATCTATCCATTGGTGGGCTTGCTGGATGGGGGTTTCTCCCTTGAATCGATCTCCCTACCAGCTAAGGTGCGGGCCAGCACCGGCGGCCCTTCATGGGCCCAACCATCGTTCCCTAAAAGGCCGAACCATTCTTCAACATCGGGCCAAAAGCTCCCGCTCCTCTGGCTCCTGGTCATAAAATAAAAATCTCCGCTCCTCGTTGGATCACGACCGGGAGGTTTCTTAAATGTCAAGCTTTTTCTTCTATACCAATTCAAAATTATACTTTAGGCTTCCACTTAATTGAAAACAAAATGACTTTCAGTTGAAATTAGCCAAAAAAAAAAAATCTGAATGCCTCAAAGAAAATTTTTCAAATTAGTATTTTCAAATCATGCCCAATCATCATCATAATACAATACTAGATGGATTGATTTATACCATGACACCTTTATTTTCAACACACATTTCAAAAAAAAAGGTTATACTATCAAATAGACGCTGTAATTTTGAAAGTTATAGACATATATAAAACTTCCTTTATTGATCTATGCATCGTTTGGAATGTTAACTAATCATGAAAAAATCTAAAATTTCAAGAATGAAAATACATAGGGATGAGGACATAGGATTATAATAGTTTTGTGAAATCACTGAGGTTAGACCTAGTGATCAGAGGAGAGCTCTTAGAGTTATTCACGTAATTAGGTTTAGGGTTCGAATCCGTAGTCATGGATGGGAAGGGAGAAAAAAAAAGAAGATAGCTCTGTGAACTTTAGCAGGGAAGGTAAAAAATAAATAAATAGTAATAATACTGATAATAATAAAAGCTTTGAGAACTTTAGTGGTTATGAGTGAAAGGGTGGTTAAGAGCGTCAATAACTTAGTATTGCAGCGTTAATTCTTGTTTCCCGCCAAGAAAATATTATTCACAAAAAAAATCTAGTAATATTTTATCATTTAGTACATGGTGGATGTTACTTGTGCCCATAATTTACGCCTAAAAATTCCTGCCAAATTTGACTGCAAGGGCACTAAAATAAGTTTGAGTGATAGTTTGAAAGCAAGCAAATGGTAGAAGGCCAGCAAAATGCAAGAAGCAAGATTAGGGAAGCAAAAACTGGTTAGGAATTACGTACAAACATATCTAAATCCTGCAGAGTCTCTTGGGATGATTTCAGACCGCACTAACTTTATCCTAACGTGTTTATCCACATGAACATGAGAAAGAGAGAGGATGCTCCAGAACAAAAGCAAAAAGGGCTAAAGCAGTAGTCCTTGAAGTGAGGAAGGAAACGACACAAAGTGAAGTAAGCAAACTCGGCCTATGTGCCAGCACAAAAATGCTCATCAAATGGCTTCTTTACATTTGGAAGAGACGTCCAAAAGCCAAGAGATGGATGCCAAAACGGATATGCATTCCAAAAGGGATTCGCATGAGAGAGAAAAGCCGGTGGTTTTTTCCAATCAAATCTGTTGCTCCTCAGCATATAGAAATTGTAGTCTATAGTTACAGTATACTGGTAACATTTTGCCTCTCGCTCGGTGAAACAACAATAAAGGTGGAGTCTTGGAGGCCAGATTACCTCAAATCCCAACTGAAATCTTCTCCTTTTTTGTGTGAGAAAAAACATGTTGGAAGGGAAAGCTTTGATACAGGACACTGATATGCCAGTGAAGATGCAGATTCAAGCCATGGCTTCTGCTTCTCAAGCTTTAGATCTTTTTGATGTTGTTGACTGCAAATCCATTGCTACACACATAAAAAAGGTCAGATTTAATCCTTCGGATGGTCGAGTATCCATCTTTTTTTTTTATCCCCTGCTTGTTTGTTTATCTGAAGTGTCTCTGCGGGTGCTTTTTTTTTTTTTGGCAGGATTTTGATAGGAGATATGGGAGTGGATGGCAGTGTGTGGTGGGTTCAAACTTCGGCTGTTTCTTTACCCATACTAAAGGAACTTTCATCTACTTCACATTGGAGACACTAAACTTCCTCATCTTCAAAGGGGCTAACTCTCCTTCATCTTCTCCTTGATATGCCTTTTTTCCCCCCTCATCTTCTTGCTTTCTTAGGATGTCCATATTAAGTAGCATCCTTCTCTTTTCTAGTTTCCTTGTTAGTTTCAGACGTTAGAATAGCCCTATAATGCTGTGGAGAATATTTTTTAAATTCCTCGTTAATGTATAATGTACAAGTATACTAGTGCTTTTCTTTTTCTTGAAGACTTGAGTTTCTTCATTTGATTGGTGTTTCTATCTCATCTTCGTACAATTTATACAAAATAAATAAATAAATGACTACAGAATTGTTTCAGAACCCGTCTTCCCTTAACTCCGTTAGTTGCCAATGCTGCAATAAGAACAGGGGATCATTCTCTGGTTTAGATTGTCAAGAATTATGATGTGTCAAATACAAAACATAGAGGATATTAAGTAGGATTAGATAATCAGCTAATCTGTCCCTTGTGTAGGTTGCATCGAGCCAAGCTTAAAACTTGATAATAATCACCAACTTGTTCATGCACAAATTGAAATCAAGCCAATGATCCATCATGTATGATAAATCATGCTTGAAAACCGGTACTCATTGTGAGTGCACTTGACTGCAGGAATACAATTACAATGGCTGAATTGCTGATCTCTCATTCAAGTTTAAGCGCAATGTGTAGGGATACACGGGGCATACTGTGCAATTAAGTATTCACGTTACAAGGTCTCATTGGATTATCATTTTATGACTCTACAAGGTCTCCTCAAAATGCTCCTTGAAAGTTCAACGACAAGGCTTAAAAATCGATAGAGGCACATTTTGCTGAACCTACAAAGTGTAAGAAAGTGAAATGCAGTACCTCCTTACACCACTAGTTAAAGGAAAAGTAGATTATTTGCTAAGATCTAAGAAGAAGTGATAAAAAGATGCTATTCAAAGTACCAATAAGGTTCTTGGTCTAGATTCAGCATGCAGGCCAACTAACAAAGTCATTAGTTCCAGAATCTATGAGAATTCCAAGTGCTGAAACAATGATAAAAAATTGAAGGATCAGGACAAAACTTATACCATCATAAGCTTTCACACTACAGGAGTCAAGAGTGGTTTGCCTAGAAAGTGTGCTTCCAAGTTTGCAAGAACAAGATCAGCCATGGCCTTGCATGTTGCAACAGTATCACTTCCGACATGAGAGAGAAGAACAACATTTTGGAGTTGAAATAGCTTTTCAGGTATCTCAGGCTCATTTTCATATACATCAAGCCCAGCCCCACCTAACCGGCCTTCAACCAATGCAGAGACCAGTTCAGGTTCATCAACATGCGGACCTCGTCCAATGTTTATGAGGATCCCTTCTGGCCCCAGTGCATCAATTACCTCCCGATTGACAATGTGCCGGGTTTCATCTGTCAAAGCACAGGCAACTACCAGGATTTGGCAATTAGCAGCCAGATCAATGACACTAGAATAGTATTTGTAGTTTGCATTTGGTTTTCTGGATCTGGAGTGATAACCAATGGGACAGCCAAATGCTTTAGCTCTCTTAGCTATCGCCGAACCAATCCTCCCTAATCCAAGTATGCCAACCGATTTACCACTGAACTGGAAAGAACATATGGTAGACCAGAACACAAATATGAGAGACCAAGTAAAAGGCAAAGTTATTGCAGAAAATAGCCTTGCAAACAGAAAGAAAGTGCAACCAAAATTTAAATCCCATACATTGATCATGATGCTGTTTTCCTTTGTCAAAGATGCCATTTTTAACGTTTTCATTTATACTGTTTCTTTGCATCAAATGCATGTTTTAACTGCCCTGCGTAATTGACATAAACAAGAAATCAACCTCAAAGTAAAGGATTTCAGCCTGAGCGAATCCTGAGGCACATTTTGACTCCAAGATCCACGATCAAATCCCTCAATCTGAACTTTTTAGAAATCCAGGTCAAATCTGTCCTAGGTTTATAGTTACCAGGATCCTTTCAAGAACCATGGTGATCTCGTTTTCCATATTGATGCTTTTATTTCATTTTTGTGCCTCTTTTTGAAGTCCCATACTTTCCAGTTGGAACTTGGAACCCAAGATCTCGTTTGCCAAATCATATTGCCCCTTAGATGAACCAACGAATACATGTAACCAGCCTCCTACACCCACCAAAACACTACGTTTGCCATCTCATACCCCCATTGAATATGACGGCGCAAGTCAATGACAAATGAACTTATCAAATTCGATCACCTGAAGGCTGGCAATGCAAAAAGTGTCCATCCCTTCATGAAATCTCAAACTATTTTCTTTTATTCCTTTTTCCATTTGAAACAAAATTCAGACTTTTATACACGTTCATATTCTGACACTGCCAAAATTGAGCTCAAGAAACACGCAACAACTCAAAATGCAAAATACTCCGAAGTCCGAACAGACGAGTAACATATACCTACAAGTGTGTGTTCATACGTGTTTCTTTTATTTTATTTTTTCCCATTCAGAGAAGGGGAAGACAGGTCACAGAATTACACATATATTACCTTTGTAGTCAAACCAAAATCAGAATTTTTCCACAACCCATTTCTCAGAAAGCCATCAGCAACCGAAATTTTCCTCAAAGTAGCCAAAGCCAACCCAATGGCTAAATCAGCAACATCATCAGTAAGCACATCAGGGGTGTTTGTGACTCTAATCCCTCTTTCTTTGCACTTCACTAAATCGATTTTGTCCAAACCCACACTGTTACTGGACACGATTTCCAAGTTAGGAAGAGAGTCTATGAGCTCCGAGTCAGCACCCAAAACTGTGTTTCCAACAACTGCACTGATTAATTGTGAATTTTGTTTCAAGAAATCAGCTTTCATTTGGGAATCCCATAACTTCAAGAGTCGGAATCGTTTCTGGAGTTGTTCTTCGAGGTAGGATGACATTGGACACGTCATTAGCACGCCCTTGTTCTCCATAAGTTTTGATGAAACAACGCTGAGGATTCGAAGGGCTCTATGCAGATTTTGGTTGCGGCCTTGTGGGGAAGAGAATTTCCTCCTTCTTCTGTGGAAAAACGACGGCCAACGCATTCGGATATCTAGTGCTTTTGATTTTCACGTCACTTGTAAGGCGTGAGTTACTTTCCACGACTTTTGCTGTAAGGCAAAAGAAAACGTGACGAGAATTAAACTTTCCAAAATCAAGCTGTTGTTTGGCTATACTGGCAAAGTTCAAGCCTTCCATCTCCTGCTCAAACCTCGAAGGCGTACACCTTTTGAGGATCGTAACATCGGCAATATCTCTACATCCATTAATCTGCTCTTTTCTTTTTTTTTTTTTGGTCCCAGCCACTTTTCTACATTGTCTTGAATTTCTTGATGCAGGTCTATCATAAAATTCTAGTTAGTATTCTGCAAAATAAGAAAGAGAAAAGCAAAAGAAAAAAAAAAAAAAAAAAGAGGCACCAACAAAGCGTCGTACGCAGAACGCCTGTGCTTTTTCTAATCCACATATTATATTATGATCCATTTGCTTTGTGAATTCGAACATGATCCCAAATCCAGTTATGTTCATAAATGGCGTAAAATAAAGAAACCAGACAGCACTCAAGTCTCCAATGGCTTCACAAGACACTAAAATTTGTGCGCCAATGTAGTATTTACGACCAATATATATCTTTGAGTTTGAATTCGACTTGATCATGAGCTCGGACTTCGTTTGCAGCCCTAGTAGTGGACAAAACTGTGCCTCCAAGTTTGAGATGACAAGATCAGCCAATGCCTTCCGAGGTTCCACCGTGCACGTTCCTACATGAGGTGAGAGGACTATGTTATCAAGTCCAATGAATTGATCAGGAACTTCAGGTTCATTTTCAAGCACATCAAGCCCAGCTCCACCTAACTGGCCTTCTTTAAGAAGAGCAGATACCAGCTTAGGTTCATCAATGAGAGGCCCTCTTGCAATGTCGATGAGAATTCCTGTTGGACCCAATGCAGTGATCAAATCCTGATTGATTATGTGATGAGTTTCATGTATTAATGCACATGCACATGCAACAATAAGAACTTAGCAATAATGTTTGTATTTAGAATCCAGTTTCTTCGGACGGGAATATAACTGATTGCACAGCCAAAAGCCTCAGCTTTCTTAGCAATAGCCGATCCAATTCTGCCAAGACCTACAATTCCTACTGATTTGCCACTGAACTGCAACGCAAATGAACAAGTTGACTTGATATGATTTAGACTAAGAACTTCTCCTATTGTTGAAACGGGTATGGAAATTGAATAGGACACTTCTAGTCAACTGAAAGTCACATTTCTCTCACAAACTGATCAGAGCAAGCCATCTGAGTTGCTCAATAGCCCACGTGCATGAAATTAACCTTCTAAATTCTAATCCTGACATCGATGCACAGGAAGGTACCTTGTGCACTCAAGTTTGACCTTATAGTTTTAGGGTTTTAGCTTATCACCTCATCCTGCCTGCGAATATATAGACAATTCCCAAGCAAATTGGACTTCACCGATTACGGAAATACACCGCAGGGGGGGGGGGTGTGTGTGGTGGTTTAAAGCCCAGTTTCACTTGGACATTTCTACAAATAAAGGTTGGAACTTTCAAACAGCTACTACAAGATTTTTTATCAAATTTGAAGGTAGAAAACAACAAATTGTCGTAGCTCAAAGTTTCCCGAGAATGCTAAAGCGAAGTCAAACAGGACAGGATCAAAGGATACATAAAAAAACACACTTACAAGTAAGATGCATCAATAGTACACCAAATTTCCGGAGCCAATCGTGTCCAGTATCAAATAGATGAAGATGGTTGACATCAAGAATGAAGCTCCCTCACAATCATGAATTTACTACCTTCATAATTTAATCAAACTACAGGAGTCAAAAGTGGTTTGTTCAGAAAGTGAGCTTCCAGGTTTCCAAGGACAAGGTCAGCCATTGCCGTACGCGTTTCTATTGTCCCACTCCCTACATGGGGCAATAGGACTACATTGTCCAGACCAAAGAGCTCCTCAGGCGCTTCAGGTTCATTTTCAAACACGTCAAGCCCAGCCCCTCCCAAACGGCCTTCAACAAGAGCTGATACCAGCTCAGCTTCATCAACATGAGGACCTCTTCCGATGTTAATGAGAACTCCCTTTGGCCCCAATGCATCGATGACCTCACGGTTGATTATGTGACGGGTTTCAGGAGTTAGCGAACATGCAACAACCAGAATTTGGCAGTTGGAAGCCAAGTCAATGACAGATGGATAGTACTTATAATTTGTATCCGCCTTCTCTGATCTTGAGTAGTAACTGATTGGGCAGTCAAATGCTTCGGCTCGCTTAGCAATTGCAGTGCCAATTCTGCCTAAACCTATAATGCCCACTGACTTTCCGGTGAACTGCAAAGATGGCAACAATGGAGAAAAAGAAGTGAACAGTGAAACATGAAAGCGCATAATACCCAAATTGAATATATTCTGCCAACAGCATACAAACAAACAGTTTTCAGTTCACTAAACACTTGAGCTTGTCAGTTCACTATAAATTAAATAAAACATGTTTTGTCACAGTGTTCAAATATCATAGAAAGAACGATATGGCAATGAGATCACAGAATCCAACTACATAAAGGACCATGTCCCTGTAAAGGACCAACGTGTACAAGTAAGACTGAGAATCCGAAAAGTAGTCCACATTCCTGAAGAATAAAATAGCACAACTCAAAAAACTTGTCATTATATCTAACAGCCTCAACAGCATGAAAACTAAGAAGCCAGACAGACTTGGTTTGTGAGATGAAAATTGCAAGGATCGAGAAGGTTTGAGCTCAACTACCTCCCTCAAAAATCCCCCTCGATGAACATGATAGGAAAGAAAAATATGATATATCAAATTTAAAAATTCTATTCATGAAACTTTTAGCCTTTGGTAAACTTGGGAAGTTTAGTTATGGTGCCCACAAGACTTTCTACTATTGTTCTGCTCTATCCTACAAGCAAAAAGCTGCAATAGTGATTGATGGTCGTGCATAGACTGTTTTTGTCCTCACTGTTATGGATCAAGTTAGTAAAGAGCAACTCAAGACACAAACAGCATCTATCCTCATAAGAAAAGAAGGAAAGTTCAATAAGTTCCATATTGGTATGTAAAGGACAAGTGCTATCAGATTGTGCATAAAACTCCTCCTGTTAGAAATCAGCTCCAAGAAAATTCTGACCTCTAGTCTAAGACTTGATCCCATAACTAAAATAGTCTACTTTCTTTGAGTTGCTACCTTGGAATGCATCATAATCAAACATCAGAAGTTTTGGCTTCATAAATTGCAAACCAAGGATTTTGTCTAAGCTATACATCATAACATCAACCTTTGAATCCCTGAAAGTCAGGAAGATACTAGACAACAAGTGAACAGTACAGTACACTCTACACAAACAAGAGCAGCAATACATGTGAAACATCACAGTTCACTTCTGTTAGGACCATGAAGAAGATATTGTGATCAGAAATACTAATATTTAGACATGCCACTGGCCCTTTAAACCACACTGTGAAAGGAAAGGACAAATTTAACTAGACTCAGATGTAAAAGGGTATGTCGGCTTCTATGCCATGTGACCATGGTCCCCGTTGAGTAGGATTTCTATCTAAAACAGGATCTGATTATAAGTAAATTCCACTGTACATGGACGGGCACCTTACTTGTATGCCTTTTGGGACAATAAGAGAACATATAAATGTTTACTCTCTGTGATTGGTCAGTCATTATAGAGAGATTCAAGTTTGATGGCAAACATCAAAATATTATGAACTCAAGAAGGTAAAGAGGTTGCTAAACAACTGCAAGGCAAACAAAATCAGGAAAACTCTGGTGTTAAGCATGTTATTAGACACTATGAAGACACTAGTAACTTCTGATGACAAGCTCATCACTCCCATGAACAAGAAATATGGTAGTAGAACACAAAAAGAGAACAAAACAGATAAAAGAAAGTCAAATCCCTAGCAGTTAATTTAGTTCTCCAATCTCCAACATACTAATACTGTAATGCAAATATTCAGCAGCATTAAGCACGTTGAATCAATTCGCCAAACAATTGTTAAGAGACGAGCATGGCAACAAGAGTAACATGTCAGTAACCGGAGCAATCCAATTATCCAAAAGTCCCTAAAACTAATAAAATATAATACCAAGAACCCACGTCTTTGTTGTCAGCTGAAATGTCAATATAATACATAAAAATTGCTTCTTTTCTTGGTTTTAGCTTTTACAAACTATTATCAACAGAACCCAAAACCAATTACCCGAAAAGCGAAAAAGCCAAGTCAGAAAAAATTATGAATCAAACCTTCGTAGTCAACTTAAAATCACCAGTTTTCCACAATCCTTTTCTGACATAGCGATCACATTCACAAAGCCTCCTCAAAACCGCCAACATCAGCCCGATTGCCAGGTCAGCAACATCCTCAGTCAGCACATCAGGAGTGTTAGTGACCCTTATCCCCTTCTCCTTACACTTGTTCAAATCAATCTTATCTAAGCCCACACTAAAACTCGAAACTATCTCGAGCTTCGGGAGCGATTCAATCAGCTGGGCATCAGCGCCGGCCATGGAGTTACCCACAACAGCCCGGATTGAGTTTGAGTTTTCTTTCAAGAATTGCTGCGTCTGTGGAATATTCCAGTAGCGGAAGAGCTTGAAACGTTTGTCTAATTCTTGTTCTAGGTAGGAATTCATTGGACAAATCATCAGAACTCCGATTGACTCCATTATTACTCTCTTCGTTTTTTTTTCTCTTTTTTTTTTTTTTGTTTGGAACGGGAGGGAAAGAGTCAATTGTGTGGGGTTGTTACAATACTAGTATCTGTTTTATATATATATGGGAGCTTAATTGCTCGAAATTCCAATAGGATTGGGGAGTTGGGGGTAAGTACACTGAGTTGTGGTCAGCTTTTGAGAGCCCACCACAGGCTGGGGAGGTGGTGACGCCCGTTATGAACCAACAGATACAGATGGGATGCCGCCGGGATTTTCTGTCAGTATTTGCTTTCTTATTTTTATCTTTATTTTTAATTCTATCGTGGGTGGCTTGAGCTGGGGAAGGAATTCCTTTTTCCCAATATGTTTTGGTGTCTTGTGATTGGTTGTTAGGTGTTGGTACCACCGTGGAGGAATTCTCGAAGAAGAGATGAAAGACAAAAGGACGAGGACAGGGACAAAATAAGAAAATGTGTGAAGAAATAAAAAATTAGTTTTTTCACAAAAAAAAAAAGAGGGAAATTCCATGCAGACAATCCATATTAATTCGTACAATTATTTCGTCACT
This sequence comes from Coffea arabica, assembly GCF_036785885.1. NCBI lineage: Eukaryota > Viridiplantae > Streptophyta > Magnoliopsida > Gentianales > Rubiaceae > Coffea > Coffea arabica. The sequence goes on along the minus strand of NC_092317.1, from coordinate 2,442,421 downwards.
CTATTGTTCTATTTTCACGCAAGCAATCCAAACCCCGCCCCCCCAACCCCAGGTTTAACATTTTCCTTTGAGAAGTTTTATATCTGTCCAAATTTGACTATTAGATAATTTATGTGTGCAAAAGAGTCGAACTCAATCAAGCAGCTCGTGAGTTTTTTTGGTAAAAAATCAAGTTTGAACTCTGTTGATTGAGTTCGAGCAGATCGAACTACTTGACAAACTTGAACTCGAGTCTAATATATGAGTTTAATCGAGATCAATCGAGTTTCACATATATATATATATTTTTTCTTAATTTTTGTTATTTATTAGCATAAAATATATATTTTATTCCAAGCTTAAAATTATATAAAATATAAATTTTTATTTCTTATACTCTATTAATCTCGAATTGGGCTCGATTTGTATAAGTTTGAACTCGAGTTCGAATAAGACAAAATAAAATCGAACTTGACTTTTAAGAGTTCAACAAATTTAAACTCAAATTCGAGGTCGTAAAGCTTTTTAACTCAAATAGAGCTCAAGTGACTCGGCTCGATTATACCCTTATTAGATATCATGCTACTAGTAAGTGCACCACGAATGAAAAAGTTTCATATAAATATACAAACACCCAACTTATTAATTTATATACCAAGTGAGGTGCATTGAGTAAGACCTTTATGCGTGCACAAGAAAATTTTACAGTGGTCTTAGACCAACCACTATGATTAATAATCATATTTATTCTATTTACCTGTGAGTAGTTCCTCATTGCATTTCTAGCATAGCAGTGCAGTACACAATTTCATCCTATCCTCAAAACACAAGGTTGTAATTAGAACAGTGCTAACAAGTTAAAAATTTTATTAGGACAAATACTCTCATGCCAACAATTTCATCCCCTATTGAAGATTGAAGGTCATTTCTTCTTTCAGGTTCTAGATGATAGTTGAAATTGTTAAATGATTAACAAATGTCAAGAATTCAAATCACTGGTAATATGTGACTTCGCTGTAGCAACAGTACCGTTTCACTTTCCTATCAGCCGATTTGTGGTCAAGAATAAATTGAAATGGACGGCCACTAAACACAAAAGGCCTGAACAACACAAGGGTCATAGGCTTGTGGCTTATTATGGTAAAAGCAAACAACTAGAAAGTTCAACTACATTTGATGCCGAAGAGGAAATAAAGGGAGGGAAGAAAATAAACCTTTGAGGTGAGCTGGAAATCACCATTCTTCCAGAGTCCACGCCTCACAAACAGATCACACCCGCATATTTTCCTCAGCACAGCCAAAATCAAAGCAATCCCTAAATCAGCAGCATCATCAGTTATCAAATCCGGGGTGTAGGTGACCTTAATCCCTCTTTCCTTGCACTTGGCCAAGTCAATCTTGTCCAGTCCCACGCTGTACGAGGACACAATCTCCAACTTGGGTAATGCATCGATCAGCTCAGCATTGGCTCCGATGGTTGCATTCCCCACAACTGCTCGGATTTCCTGAGAATGCGGTTTCAACAGCTCTGATTTTTGTGGGAACTTCCAGAATCTTAGGAGACGGTAACGTCTGTCGAGTTCTTGTTCTAAGTACGGTGGTGACATCGGACATGTCATTAAAACTCCTATAGAATTAGAATCCATCTTCTTCTTGCTCGATGCTGTCTGCAGTAAATAGTGAAACACGAGCTTAATCGTTGAGGCTAATGGTTAGGTGGATGCGTCCTCTCGTTTGGTGGACTTTTGAGATGGGTTCAGTTCCCCTTGTTGTCTGGCTTTTGTGTGGATTCGAGTTGGCCCACGCAGCCCATAGGATGTAAGAAAATTTTTTATTTTCACCGAAAAAAAAACAAAAACTCTGCTTCTAGGAAAGTTGACTTCAACTTCAAGATAAAGAGTATTTAATGCAGCATGGTGAAAGCGGTGGACAAAGTGGACTGGACGTCAAAACTTTTGACTCAAAAGGCACAAAAATTAAAAGTTTGACAAAGGTTTAGAACCAATTTAGTTTAGGTGCTCGAACGATACTATGACAGACGGTTACGAATATGGATAACACGACTTGCAAAGCCAACTAAAGAAATATTTGGAGTGATTAAGTCACGGAAGATAAAAATGCTAAATGCTAAATCAATTATATTGAATTTCAAAACGCTAAATCAATTAAACTGAATTTCAAAAATCTTAATCTAAACACATACTATCATAATTATGGACCCATGTCACTTTTCGCGGTTTTTTTTTTTTTAGAAAAAGTTTTGGATAGATTCAATAATGTGATTGTCATGGGTCAAGTATACTTCTAAGAACCATAAGTAGGCATGTCAATGGATCGGATTTTATCCAGATCTAATCCAAACCCAAACCCAATGTATTTGGATAAAGTTTGGATTTAATTTTTCAAATCCAAACCCTATCCAAACTCAGACCTTGTAAAAGAGTTGTAGATTTGGATAGGGTTTGATTTTCTATGATCCATATCCAAATCCATACTCATATCAGACCTATGTATATATAATTAAATTATATATCTATATTAGCAAATTTAGAAAATATTCTAATATTCTATGGTTGTTAGATCCAATTCAGTAAAATTTCATGATTGTTCTCTTTTTTCAATCTAGTCCTAATTGTTATTGTAATTAGCACAAACTTTTTCAAAAAAAAAAAGTAGAAAAATAAATGAAAGATTGGACGTAGATATAGTTGAAATTTTAAAAATAAATCAAAGTAGTCAATAATAGTTATTTTTTGAGTTCATAATGTTGCATTCAACTTCTCGAATATTAATTTTGTTATTTGAAAATAAAAATTGGATGGTGTTTATATTTTTTGAAATCTAAATATTTTTAATATATTTTTACTTTAATGTATTTAGAAAAATACAGCGGGTACCCATTGGATATCCAGATTCATAAGGATTTGGGTTTGGACTTATTTTTTTCAGACCCATAAAGGTCTGGGTCAGGATCCAATTAAATTTCATGAGTCTGGATCTGGATCAGGATCAAAGGGATCCAATCCAAATCTTACTCATTGACATGTCTAACCGTTGATCGTTTTCAAGTTTTCTTAACTTCTTATAAATCGTCCACCAGCACTTTGACTTTTGTAAAAAAGTGACATGTTGTTACCAATTTAGCCAATCATGTTTTGGTCGGTGTACGTGTAAGCAAAGTCTATTGTTACTTGGGAGCTGAAATTTAGACGGGTAGAGGTGGATTTCGACTCCATGCTAAGACCCCAATTGGTACAAGAAGGAAAGAACCAGGTAGGTGCACTGTAATCTCATTTGGCGTATTCATGAGTTACTTACTTAGTCATGATTGGAAAAACAGATTAAATCACTTTTGGAGAGAAGGGAATTCTTGTGCAGTCGTTCTAGCAAAGGTGAGTTTGAGCATGCCATCGGAACTCAAATTATTATGGGATCCTCCTGATGAAATTTGGCCTTTACTATTTTCAGATTATACGGGACTGACGTGTTATTTCTTTGTAGTTTCTGGTTTTATAGCCTCCATATATAAAAGAAGCCATTTTTCACTAAAGTGTTTGCAATCTTGCGGATCAATGTGAGAATGGAGAAAGTTAGAGCAGTCACCCAATATTGCAACTTCACATCCACAACTTTAGATAAACCCGATTAAAATACAACCATCCACTCGTCTAACCTTTAGGACTCCAAATCAGCCAACCATGAAGACGGAGTATAACTCTTGCATATACGATGCTAAACAAGATTAGTAGTATTAATTAAGAGAGAATTAAACCTAAATTAGGAAAGAAATACAAAATTCTTCCATCGCTCAATGCTCTGACCTGTTTTGCTGCTTCATTCTTGAACATGCACCCCACGTTGCCTCAACAATTCATCAAAACAGAAAGTAAACTAGCACGAAGTCCATTACCAACCAAATAATCACCTTTGAAAATAATTAAAAAGTATTTGTATTTTTATTATTTCTCCTCGTCAAACAGCTGCATAAAATAAGAGTTCGTTCCATTCATGATTATTAGCAAGTAGTTGCGGTTCTCTTCTTGTTCTTCCGCACGTTATTTCTTTAGCAACAAGAGCTAAGACAAACCATTTTTCTCCACCCCCACCCCCCCCCCCATGATGAATCCGTGATCCCTGCAGATAACTTCTTTCTCCTGTTCTTCCCCCGGCCCCCTTCCTTCAATTTATTCCATTGCATGAAGAGCAGTGCTCGTTGAATGTTGCAAGGATGGTTCGAGCGCTAGAGGAAGAACAAGAAACCTTGAGGTCTCGCCTCAGTCATTTTAATGGAATGCAAGAGGATGCAGGACGACCAACGCGCGGTTTGACCCGCGAGAGCTGTAATATCAAAGATAATGAGGATTCATTCTCTTCCTCGAACGATCGCGAAAAGCAAAGAACTGGGAATTCGCTCGGCCGCAATGATGGAGGTGCTTCAAGCCCCAAGTCAAAGAAACCCTCTGGCAAGTGCTTCCTTCTCCTGAGCCCGTTATTCTGCATGTGGTCCATGGAGGTTCTAGAAGAGTCACATTTAAGGGATTTTTGTATCGGACGTATCTTAACGTTTCTCTATAAAACGGTCCCAAAAATACAGAGAAGGATTTGTTTTTCTAAACCTGAGGGAGCTTTAAATTCTGGTTTTTTGTTGAATTCCGCTGGCAGATACGATATTCTTTTTTCCTTTCCTTTTTTTTTTTTATTCCTGCTTTTTGTGCGTGTTTTGTTTTTGCTGTAATTAAGCGGTTTAAACATGTTGCATCACATGACATATGCAATAAACTCTCCAACAAAATCTAGAATGTCATGGAGGAAAGAAAGGATGTGAAATTAATTAGAATTGGAATAGCAAACTTTCATTCTTTTGAAGAAGAAGTCAATGTTTGGTTTAGTTCTTCATTTAAAAAGCTGTCGAGCCTTATATCATAGTCCTGTATGTTCATGAAATATTACTTGTTGGCTTCCAGATATGGAACTGATGAAGGAGAAGTTCGCGAAGTTGCTCTTGGGTGAGGATATGTCGGGTGGAGGAAAGGGAGTTTCATCAGCTCTAGCATTGTCAAATGCAATCACAAACCTAGCAGGTAGAGTACATCCTCATTTTCTAATACATTGACAATGCTCTACCCTGCACCTGTGACTATTTCTGTATGAAATTCTTTTTGGACCATAGTTAATTGCAAATCAAGATTTCTATGAATCTCATGAGATCCTCAACAAAATTGATCCTTTTTAAACCACATGCAGCTTCTGTCTTCGGAGAGCAAAAGCGATTAGAGCCCATGTCACCAGAGATGAGAGCAAGGTGGAGAAAGGAAATTGATTGGCTCTTGTCTGTCACAGATCACATTGTTGAGTTTGTTCCTTCCAAACAAGTGTCTAAAGATGGAACTAACATGGAGGTATGCCTTCTATGTGTGTGTGTGTGTGTGTGTGTGGGGCATCCATGCATTCATGCTCAATTAAAGAAATGTAGCACCTACATATCCTGGAAGGATAATACATCAACTTACTCTTTTATTTTATCAGGTTATGGTTACAAGGCAGCGAAATGACCTTCATATGAATATTCCTGCCTTGCGAAAGCTCGACGCAATGCTTATTGTAAGATCATAGCTGTGAAATTTTCTTATTTTGCCTATCATCATAACCTTAAATATTGTGACCAACTTTGTTCAATTCTTGTTGTTGTGTGAAACAATTTTACAGGATTGCCTAGACAACTTTAAAGATCAAAACGAATTCTACTATGTGTCTAAAGACTCTGACGAATCACAGAAGGGGAAAAGTAATGCTAGGAAGGATGACAAATGGTGGATACCTACTCCTAAAGTTCCGCCTAATGGCCTCTCTGATGTTGCAAAGAAATGGTTGCAGTTTCAGAAGGAGTCAGTCAACCAAGTCCTTAAAGCAGCCATGGCCATAAATGCCCAAGTCCTTTTAGAGATGGAGATCCCTGAGAATTACATAGAGAATCTCCCTAAGGTAGAAGGGAAAGATATCCACGATTCTGATTACCATCTTGTTAGATGATACTGGTTTACAAGCTTTACTGATATTTATCACTTGTATAATTCGTTTTAGAATGGGAGAGCGAGCCTTGGAGATTCAATCTACAAGAGTATAACTGATGAGCACTTTGATCCTGATTATTTTCTCTCCATGGTGGACTTATCATCAGAACACAAAATTCTTGACCTCAAGAACAGAATTGAGGCATCTGTTGTGATCTGGAGAAGGAAGATGACTGCAAAAGATGGAAAGTCATCCTGGAGTTCAGGTGTAAGTATGGAAAAGAGAGAACTCTTCGAAGATAGAGCTGAGACAATCTTACTCATTCTTAAGCATCGGTTCCCAGGAATTCCTCAGTCTTCACTTGACATTAGCAAAATCCAATATAACAGAGTAAGAATGCTACTAACTTTATTCTGATCTCGTTTTCATTTTCATCCATTCTTTAATTCTATAACTGACCAAAAGCAGAGGGTATTCTGAATGCAATGAGTAGCAAACATATTCTACTTTTCAGTGGTCTTGACCAAGTTTGATCTCTCAGGATGTGGGGCAAGCCATTCTGGAAAGCTATTCAAGAATAATAGAGAGCCTGGCATTTACTGTCATGTCACGAATAGAAGATGTTCTTCATGCTGATTCTCTTGCAAAAAATCCATCTGCTGGAGAACCAAAAAAAACCCTAAAGAAGGAAACAATAACTTTGGAGAGCATCCCCAGTGCTAAAGAAGAAGCAGACAAACTAAATTCAGCAGAGACACCAACATCAAAGACACTTCTAGATTTCATGGGTTGGTCACTGGATCAAGGAGAGACCGAAGTAAAGAAAGACGTGAAGGAAGAGGTGTCCAAAGACAACGATTTGAAGATTTTGAGCAAACCACCAAATATTGCCACCAACAAGAAAATTTCTTACATAGAGAGACTAGAGCACTTGGGTGGTTCTAGAAGTCCAACAGCGCGTCACTAACCAAATTTTGTCCCAGATACCAAATTAACTTACATTATTAGAGGCAAGGACTGACCAGCAGAACTCTTCTCGAATGTGAACAGCATTGGACGTTTATATTCAGACGAATTAAAGCCATATAGGATTTGATACATTTTTCCTTTGTAAATATGGAAAAGCCACTAGAGCTACTGGCTTCAAAACACATTGGCTATGCTCACTCTGTAGATGAGATCAGTTTGTTAAAATATTTTGGTCTTGTAATTTCTAACATTTCAGTCATACTTTCCGGCTTCATGACTCCAATCCAGAATAACAGGACTGCAATGAGTATCTGCAATTTGCATTTTCCAAGGAACAACCCTCACCCTGTCAGTTTAAATCTACAAATCATACTACAATACAATGCTGTACTGGGCTGCACATTTGAGGAGAAATAAGCAAGCATCAATTTCCATCTTAGAGGAAGTCAGCGTACTTTCAGGTTAAAGAGATTGGAACTTTTCTGCATGAGAAGCCATTATAGAGTTGAGATTCAAACGAGTCTCATAAAAATTTCCAATTGAAGCAAGACAGACGAGTAAAATCTCATCCAGGAGATTGAAGATGAGCAACAAAGCAATGGTGCCCCCAAGTAGTAAACAATCATTGTGATAATAAGCAGGCACACGATTACGCTCCAGAGATACTTACAAGCTTTAGAAGGTACACATGAAGAAAATAAAAATGCTTTTAAAGCTTTAACTGAGAAATAATTAGATTTTGCCACGGGGCCCGGGTTTAGGGGGAAGTTGAGGACCCCTTTTGATGGGCAGATAATCTGGTGATGCGGTAGCACTCACATAAGCAAGCAAGGAGCCACCTCCTAGTATCAAGAATTTGAGCAGTAAACCTCTCTTGGTGAAAGGAGCTGCAAATGTCTCAAAGAACTTGCTCTGCAACCACATATAGATTCATGTGAGAAAACCTTCACGGAATCTAACAGCTGCTGCTGTAAATGACCAAAACTCAGGCAAATGCAAGGATGTCGTAAATTACTCCACAATCATGAGGAATGCTGCCCTCACTGCCTTCAGAATATCAAGCAGAGGTTCTCTTTTCTTGCTATCAGGCAGCCATGAATATAGGGTTCTTATGGATACTGGAAGGCACATATTTTTTCTACTGAATTTAATCTGAAAGCAGGATGGAAAACTCTCTCTCTCTTTTTTTTTTTTGCAATTTTTTTAAACTAGAAAGCATAATCCTTACTCTGTCTCCTCATGATCCTCTAAACCCCCCCCCCCTCCCCAAAAAAAAAAAGGAAAAATTCATGTTATGTTTTTCAACTTCACCCTCAATCTATGCCCTTGCAGAAATTCATCAAGAAAAACCTACTACAAGCAGTTGGCCTATCTCTATCTACAATCCAGCTAACTCCAGCACAAAGCATGCAACTTTTCTTAAGCCCCAAATGAAAACTGCACATGGACCATTAACAACCAAAAAATGAAAGAAACATTCATGCTTGGTTTCAATTTCCACAATTTTCCCAAATAGTGAAAGACTCTTAACACTAGAAATTGCAAGTGCGCATGACAGAATGAGCCACGTGAGTACAGAGTGACGCAGGCGTAAATAACTAGCTAATTACTACACTGTTCTATCGCCATATCAGAATTTCCAGCATATTAATTAATGCGTTGCTCCACCACTCATCAAGGGCACACAACTCTAATGAATTGATGATTCTGATTCATGAAAATATACCTGGAGGGAGTTGTACGGTGAAGGAGCATCTGACCCATACAAGTCCCATTGGCCAGTCGTGTTGCCCAAATCCTCCAAGTCAAAGTAGACACTCTTCTCACCGTACTTTGCTACCACCGGACCAGCCCTACAACAAACCAAATGCAGAGTAGCTACAAAAGCTTAGCCCATAATTTGGGCAATACTAGAAAAATTAGCCCAATTAAACGTCTTTATTCTCAAACAACCACTAAAACAGAGTGAGCCAATACTAGTTCTCAAAAGTCAGGCTGACGGGATCACACCAAGACTAGATTCTTGAATGTTCTTTACCTGGTTCGGGAGGGTTTCAAACCAAGAGAAGAAGGCTTGACATGAAGCTTAGTTCCAGCAATGGAGCTTCCAGCGAGACCCTTAACAGCAGTTGGCTGCACGGCAGCAAAGGTAGCTAGAGATGCCATGGCCTATCAGTCTAACGAACAAAACTAATTTTTTGATTCCAAAACTGGCAATTGGTTAAATGCGGATGCTTTGAGCTTTTGAATTTTTTGCAATGGATTTCAGGATGACAAATGGCAAGCTGGGCTCCCTTGGAGAGATATGGGATCCCATTTGAGTGGTGAGACGTGGATGATAGCTGGATAAGCCTATCCAATGTCGTTCAACGGAGGATTACGACTATACTACAGTAAGGACTTCATCCTACAAATCACAGGGTAAATGCCTTGCAAACTGGAAGCGTAAGTCACAATTGAATAAAATTGAAATTTCAAATCTGTAAGTGCCGAAAGTATTTTAAGTTGTTAAATTGATCAAATTACATGCATTTGACAACTAATTTAATTATAGAACTGAATTAAAATATCACACAAAATATTGTATTTTTATCTTTAAACAAAATTCTTTTTATTTGTGTATTTGGACAAAAAGAAAAAATTGTTTTGTGTGAGAGAGAAAAATAACGAAACAGTTGAGAGGTTGGGTTTAAGTGCGCGCGCGCGTGTGACTGTGTATTATATATGTGAGAGCTCTAGTATGTGTGGTTAATTTAGGAAATTCATTTAAAAATTTACTTAAAATTTTATACACAAGTTAAGCAGTGCTTAATATATTAAATGATAAAACAATTCTATTATCAAACATGTTGAATTCAAAAAATATTTTAATCAATTAATTTTTAACATCACGTAGAGTTATCAAACAATGGTTATCAATTAATTTTTTTCTATTTTTTTTCCTTCTTTTGTTATTAGACCCAAATTTATTTCAAATCTAATTGTTAGGTCTAAAATTTTTCCAGGTCATGGGTCTCTCTCGATTGTTCTCATCATCATTATTAAAACTTAAAGCCACTAATTAGCAAATCTAGCGATTGCAATATGCATAGAGAACTACAATGATTTATCTTGTTAGAAGATAATTTGAAAATTTCTTATATTTTTCAGATCTATTCAAAATTTTTCAGATATATTATATTTATTAAATTGCAGATCTAATCCGTTATTTCTAGTGCATGTTTAATCTGTCATTACGGCAATGATATAAATCAAATCGAGTTGAACGATTTTTAACAATTCGTTAATTAAATTTGCTTTTTATCCAAAGAAAAAAAATAATAGTGTCTTTATATTACCTCAACTCTAGAATTAGCGGACTTGAGTCTAGAATTTCTAATTCATGAAATAGAGTCTAGAATTTCTAATTCATGATGCCTCAACTCTAACCACTAAACTAAGGTCTTCTCAGTAATTTTCACTTTGAATTCTCTATGGTTGAATGAGATTTTGCAATTGTTAATAGATTGAGGCATAATGGTTAGGGGTGATCAAAATTAATGTGAATTCGTGTGGTGGGTTTTTGTGTTTGTTTTTATTTTATTTCATTATATTTTAATTTAAATAGTGGTGATAGTGCACTGTTTTTTTTTTCCCTTTTTTGGTTTAAAGGAAAATTATTGTGGTAAATGTGCCTATCAACTAAAAAAAGGTCAAAAACTGTTGTGACTGAGAAAGAGTGAGTTGGTAGGAAAAATTGTTTTGAAAATAAAAAAAAAGGATATTTCAGAGAATTCAAAAGGATTTTATTTTTGATGATGTCAGCTTTTTTGGGTTTTCTATTGTTATCCAAACGGTGTAATTAGAAGAGGGGTAAATAGTTAATCAAACCAGAGGGTCTAGCTGAATCTGTGATACAGCTCATGGAAGGTATGTGAACTTATTACAAATGTAAAATAATTCCAATAAAAAAGGTAATACGTAAAACCAATTCTGATTTTTATTTGTTACATAGGCATTGGCATGCCCTTACAAATTGGTACTCTTTATTACTCTCCTCATATAAACTTCAATTATATATTGAAGTACTCAATACTTTTGAAGTAAATATTGCAGCAAATATTTAATTATTGAAGTAAATATTTCATATTTAATTATTGAGATAGATATTGTAAATAATCAATTTAAAAAATATTTTTATTATTTATAATATATTAATTAAATATTATACCGAATACTTGGTAGCGCTCAAGAAGCTCACGAGCCCACAACATACGTAGTCGAACTTTGAACATAAAGCTTACTTGAATAGTTCGAATTGGCCCCGGGGTTAGATCACCCGGTCTGCGGCTGGAAAACCACTCGCAAGGTCGTGGGATCGAACCTCACCTAACGCCTGGGTGCGGTTGGGGTGGCGCTGTACTCCAGACGCAGGGGATTAGTCGGGCCGCCTTCGGGTCTTGACCCGGACACCCCTGTGTTGAAAAAAAAAAAAAAAAAGAAGTTCGAATTGGATTCAAGCCCGATCAATCGATGAGGAGCTGCTCGATTGCTCTGCTGTCTGCACACCGAGTCCGAGTAAAAAAGACTTGAACCTGCCTTATCCAAACTCCCCACCAGCGCTCGAAAGATGTCTGCAACCTCTGCTTTCCTCCACGTTCCGTTATCCCAATTCAAATCCCTCACCCTCTCCACCCCATTTCTCCACGGATCCACCCCAATTTCCCTTCTATCTAAACCCTCTTCTTCTCTCTCCAATGCCCGCACTTCACCCCTTACAGTTCTCCCCCCAATTCGAGCCATGAAATCAATGCAAGGCCGAGTTGTTTGTGCCACCAATGACAAAACCGTGGCCGTGGAAGTTACACGCCTCGCGCCGCATCCCAAGTACAAGAGGAGGGTCAGGAAGAAGAAGAAGTATCAGGCTCATGACCCTTTAAACCAATTCAAAGTTGGGGACTTTGTGCAGCTTGAAAAGGGCAGGCCCATTAGCAAGACTAAAACTTTTCTTGCTGTCCCTGTTGTTGGAAGGAATGCGCCCAAGGCGAAAGAGTTGGTCCCGCAGGAGCTTGGACTGAAGCTTGAGTCTGACCAGCAAAATCAGATTGAGGGCTCTGTTGGTACTTGAAAAATCTTAACTTGGATTGTGCCATTTTCTTTACTCATCCAGCTCTTGAGATGGATTTTTCTGTCTGATAGCTGATTTTTTTTAGTTTTATGTAATGTGATGGATTTTGGTTTTGGACTTATATATTTTGCCCGGTTATGGACTTTGGTTGTTCAGAGATTTTTGCCGTACAGTCATGATCATAGGTTGATTTACCTGAAACATATATGGTATCCTTAGAGAATAGAAGACGTAAAAAGGAACATTATCGACTACTTGCGGCTTCAGAGGGGCTCAGAATGCTGGTTTAGAGAACAAGGCTGGTCCTTTATGACTCCTAACCTTTAAATTGGTTAATAACTGACGCTTTTCTGAGAAAAAAAAAAATTATCCTTTTCAGGTTCAGCTAAATCCTTAAGGATTTCTGTTATCGTCGTCCTTTTTGTCCTTGTAGATGACATTTTTTCCCATAAGGTGATAATACTACTTTATGATGGAGCTAGTAGTCGTGCAATTCCCAATTTTGCCAAATTCATCGAAACCTGAAAAAGAAATATATAGAGAGAATTGGTGTATCTTTCTGCCATCTGCTATATCTAAGCCTCAAGTGAGTCAGGTGAGATTTGAGAGATTTATGCTTGTCCTCTCCTTCATTGGTATTAAAAAAATTTGTATTGTGATGAGTTGAAGAGTTTAAAGAGGGCAAGGTTTTGGAAGAGTATTGCGTTTGTAGGTATGAATTAACTATAGCAAGGGATCCTAAGTATGCCACTGGAGGACGTGACTCCATACTTGTTGATGTGTAGACACTTGTATGTTGGAATCGATTCTTCTCATTAGGAACTTTGGAAATCATGAATAATGAAAATGTAGGAAAGGCAGCTAAACTGGCATATTCCTTGTTATAAAACTCATGTGATAATCACTCTCCAGTATTTTTTGTAAGGAGCTGCAATGCCTTCTATTTCTTTTGTTGCTATGCATCTTAAAGCTATTTTCGTGGTTGCCTTTATATAAACTATTGAGTTACAACATGCTAGATTGCTACATGGATGCCTTGCTCGGTCGTGAGACAACTATTAAGCCCTTTTCTCTCCAGTGATTATGCACATTGGGTGAGACCAAATCAAATATCTTTGTCCGTTCTAGCCATTTTGTAATTAAGACTTCAGACAATTTCACTAATAGTAGGGAAGGAATATACTCTGAAAGATGTGCAAATAGGAATATCAGTGCATTCGTAAATATCACGCCTGGCCTAGACAGTTGGGCTCCCAAAGGAGAAAATATAATAGGACAGCACATACATAAAGGTCAGCACATCCAAATAGAAAAGAGAAAATTGAGCAACTAAAATGAACAAAATGCTTTCCACAGTTTCTATAACCAAAGGGAGTAATATGTTTTACAGTCAAGTAAAACCTATTCATTTAACCAGGATAATCATCAATCTTCACAGTTCAAGCTTGCCTTGATCTTCTGTAATGTACATGATATTAAGGTGTTAACTGATTCTAGAGATTCTACCGAAGGTTTTGCTGTTGGAGAGTTACTAGTTAGGATTTGAAAAGCAATAGTAAGTAGGGATCCTCCTTCCGAACTCTTCTCTTCCAGCCTAGATGTGATAACCAGAGGCCTTGATTCCACTCCATCCAAAAGAATTGAGAAACCTGAAGGTAGTACAGCAATATTGCTGGAGTCACAGCCCGTCATAACTGATTGCATGCTACTAATATCCACTGGGGCATAGACCACCATTGACTCGTAGGCATTTGTGCAGCTATCTTGGAGCACCCACATGCTGTTGTCTTTGGTTTTTATTGTCTGAAACAGGGTTGAAACACAACATAGTTTGATGTTTTTAGTGCCCTTATTCTTAAAAGGACATTAGGAAAGTAGAGGGGTTGGGGATGCGAGGAGGAAAGATGTGGTGATACAAAATCTCCTCATCTTGGGACAGATGACTCACTTGGATGGTGACGGCATTCCCTCGATCCTGCCCTTTGGCCAAGTTTGCAATGGATTGTGCTGGAGCTCCATTTAACATCATGTCCCACTGCAACATATGCAGCGAAATGAGTCAACCATCTTGACTTGATTTAGTTTAGAACCATAGAAGTTTATTTTGATGTCTTGAACAAGGAGTGCCAAACCTCATTGCGACGGGATTCATCTCTTAGGAAGTCAAATAAGTCATGGTGAGATACTGGTAGCCACACGGAGGAAACTGCACATAGAATTACCCCAAGAGGTTCTCCAGGGTCATTCAAGTTTTTCCTTGAAGCCACCCTAATGTCATCTCCACTTTTACTAGTGATTTTGCTCCATGTATTATAGCTTGATGCACCTGGTGCACGACAAAAGCTTACTGTCATTCTGTGCGCCAATTTCAGTATGCTTTTCCTCCCAGCGAGTGTGGCAACTCCTAGTTTAGTAATTCAGAAATTTCAGGTTAACATTCATATAGCCCTAAATCATGTAAAGAACTCGAATAGAGGCATTAGCGATTCTGAAGTACCACTGGAATCTTTGGTAGGAACATTTGTTGCCATAAAGAACGCAAGCCTTTCACATTGTAGCTGCAATGTTGTCATCCAATGCCTTGCACCAAAAGCTAGACCACTATTTACTACTGCGCGGTACAAGGAGTGAACTGTACTTTTCTGACATTCCAGATGCTCTACCCAAGTCACCTGAGAAACCATGTAAAACAGATCCACCGGAACTATAATTGAAGTCTAATTAATTTTTAGATGATTGAGCAAAATGAGTCCAGTATCAGATTCAGAAACTTGATTAAGGAAGATTACCTTGCAGTGGCCATTTGATTTATCCTCAATGATGCAGCCAGATGGACGTTTTCTGCATTTTGTTAGGGATGCATCAACGCTGTCTTCCACTTTGTCAATCGAGACATCAACAATTGCCCATTGATCCGCACTTATTTGTTTGGAATATCGGACAAAATAGACTTCTCTTGTGGGCACCATTGGAGTGAGCATTTGCAGCTCCGCAAACATCTGCAGTGGCCAGTAGGGTAAAACTACTGTTTAGGATCTTTCTTGGGCCCAGTAAGGAAGCTTTCTTATGCAAAATTTTGGAACTTACCTCCATATTCACATGGATGGATGCAAGTCAGACACACAATCCCACTACTTCGGTCCTATTCTCAGTTAAGTTGATACCATGTTTCAGAGTAAGTTTACCGTCGAGGTGCAAAGTTTAGGAATGACCATGCACAAACCATGCGGCAGCAAAGTGAACTGTTCAACGATTTCAAAGTTGACATCGACGGTCAACTGTTTCAACTCTTTGATTACGATTTAGAATTTGGGATCTGCACTTCTTATCAAAAGATATGGATTTGACATTGCTCCTGGTTCAGTTATGCTATGAGTTTTCCTTTTCTTCAGCAGTGGACCAAGGGTAATGAAATTTTGGGAGCACGTAATTTCTCTAGAGCGTGACTATCTAGTTGATGAGAATAATAAGAAATCGAATGAAATTATTGGTAATGGAAATAATTTACGTCCAGTCATCAATTGATTCGTGAAATATCATGACTTGACGTGACCAGACAGGCTCGTTCTTTTTTTATGAAAAGAAAATACGATGTAAATCAATTTGATTAGAGGAAACTCCTCAACTAGATCCATCCTTCTAATGATTATCAACCAAAATTTACGTGGAAAATACAGATGAAAAAGGTGCTTACCAGCTGAACTAGTCCGTCTCTGTTAGCCCCTTCACCCATGCATACAACATCAACCGTAGCTGCCTTTGAAACCCGGCCGGGGAACATTTCTTTCCACTGATTCTGCAAGACAAAAATACACAAAATACTGCTAGTAAAAAACCATCTCTTGACAGCCATAATTGCGAGTGCAAATGGAGATCAATCATGCAATTTGGAATTTGGAGAGGGGCAAAAACATCCTCAGAGTTTACCACATCCATGAAGCATTGAACAAGCCGAGGGAGCTCAACAAACACAATTCCAGTCTCCCTCGAGGCCTCAATAGGTCTCTTAGGCCCCGCGTTATTTGCATTCTCAAAGGGAAATTTTTTCATGTATTCGTCATAGTTAAGAATCTCCCTTCCACTTTCTAAACTTCGGATCCATAGAGGTTGTCCTAAAGTAGCCATTTGTTTAAGCTCTTCCAATGCTTGATTGACAATTTCCATTATTCGCGACTTTTCCAGCCCGAATATGCCACTGTAAAACTCTAAGCAACTCCTGTTCTCAAATTCGTTTCCTGCTGAGCAAGATGAATTGCTCGGTGATGTTCCAGGGGTGTATCTCCCAAGAGCTGCTCTAAGTTTTTCCACCTGCAGCAAGTCTTCCGTTAAAAAAAAAAATTAAAAAAAAAGGATAATTAGGAAATTTTGCATCTTGTGTAATTCTTTATTTTTTAGTGACTAAGGAAAAATAAATACGTTAAAGATTTCTGGGGACCTCGGCTTTAAGTCTAGCATTTTCAATTCGTAGCTGTTGTTCGTCGGAGGCTGTAGAAGGACCCTTGGCGGATGTAGCAAAACCGCAGCTAGGACAAGAAGCTTTTTGAATGGTCTCCCTTAATGCTTTATTCTCGTCGCGAAGCTTTTCCAGTTCCGTTTTCAACAAGCCATTTTCATGACGTTCCTGAATAGCCTGCATTAGCCATCCATATTGCTACATCTGTTATATATAGGACCATGATCCCTCAGATAAGAACACAGTTAAAATCAATAAACCTGTTCAAGATCAAGAACTAATAAATCATCCAACTAGCAGGAACACATCATAATCAGTTTTCTCGTTCCTTTATAGGAAACAAATATTTATAATGTGCTAAAAGTGCATGCATACCTTGATTTGGGTTCGACGATTTTGAAACCAAAATTTGACTTGCCTAGGATGAAGGCCTAATTGCTTGCTAAGCTGTTGCCTTTGCTTCTCATCTGGGTGGGGCGACTCCTTGAACAAACTGCCCATTGAAGCATACGTGTAAAGGGATACAGCATTAATTATTCATGGACAATAAAAATAATAATGACTGCTAGAAAAAGTCCAATATCATATGGGGACATGCATGCTCAACATTAATGGCGGAAAAATGTATGTATAGTACTGATACGCGACAGAGAAGCAGAATATACAGGCCCAACTAGATACACGTACGTTACGGACACCAAAAAAATAAAAAGGGATTTTTACTTACGTGCATGAGAAATGCACTTTTTATAATTTATTCTTTTACTACTGAATTAACAAATAGTATGTGATTGGAAAGGAGACCTTAAGCCGCTTATAATTAAATAACAGCATGCTAAGATCGACAAAATTTATTCTGACATCTGACCCCGACTTTTCATCTTTACACTAGTAATCTTCTTGTTTTTTTGACAGCTATTCAAGTCTTAGAAGAAGCTTACCTTACATGTGTATTTATTAATTAGCCCAAGAAGTGAACCAAATTTTCAGCAAGCATCAATTTTGTAAAGTTTCTGGTCACCGAATCCTAGTAATTAACCGAGATAAATATATGTTGCATCAAATTAAGTTAAAAGGTAGTCTACAAATTTCTTACTTAATTAGAAATATAAGGTTTTAGTTGACGCAGTGGAATAATAATCATAAGAATGTGTTATTGTATGTATTGTACGCTAGTACAAACAGTCTAGAAAGAAGAAAGAAGGAACATACGCCTCCATTTCTCTAATTTGTTCAGCGGTGTGTCTGTGATATTTCTTTCTCTTCTTTTTCTTGTTGTTTTGGTCATCCTCACCACCGTCATCTTGCTCTCCTTCGCCTTCATAATCATCCATATCATCCGACCTCGACCTCAAGGGTCCAGAATTTTCACTACTGATTTCCACTGTCTCTTCTCTCCTGCCTCCTCCTGCTGCTGCTGCTCCGCCGCCGCCACTTCCTTCATCTCCCTCCTCCACTTCCAAGTTGGCGGCCGCCGCACCACGACGAAAAATCCCAGCCTAGAAGAACCGCAAAAGAAAAAGGGGGGGGGGGGGGGGGGGGAAGCAAAAACCATAAAAGCTTGGTTAGAAAAGTTTTGTCTTTCCGCTGTCCTTAAAGGCTTAAAGTAAGTGCAAAGGATAACAATTAATTATTAAAGAAATGGTAGAGAAAAATAGTACAAGGCTAAGGGAGAGAGCAGGAGACGGGAAAAAATCTTTGGTTTGAGAAGTTGGAGGAGGATTCGACATGTCCAAAACGCCCATGTCACTCGTGGGCTTCTTCTGGGGTTGATTGAAGGGGCTTCTCTATGGTGGAAGCTTTCAAATATTCACAATGAGATTTTGTTTTCTGGGCTAGTGTGTGTTATCTGTGTGTGACACCCGGACATGGGAAGAAAAGAGGGCTGGGAAGGGGGTGGGGTCTGCTTGATTTAAGGATATAAGACAAACGAGACTATAAAGACACAGTTAATTTGTGAGAGGGAGGGAAAACAATAAAGATCGTTGAGACAGGCGGTGGGGCTGGCAGAGGTTGACCGTTAGATATGGTAGCGAGAATCCTTTCCATACTCAACTAACTTTTTCTTTTCCCTAGTTAACTACCCAACTTTTACTGTCATAGTAAAATTTTTCACCGGCAAATGTAGATCGAAACTGTTCTTGTCCACTTGAATGGTTGAATAGCCCAGTGTTCTAGCTTTTTGGTGGATGACATTTGTCTACCTGTTGAATGTTCCATGGAGGTCTAATCCAACGTAGGAGTAATTCAGCTCACTGTCTGGGTCTCTACTATTTCTTGGAATGGCGTCCAAGACCAGAGGCTAGATAATCGACGGAGACCAGAATGATTAATTACAAAGAAATCGGGCGGCCACATATTGATAGGTTTTTGCCATTACACTGTAACTTGGATATATTCTGCATGCAAATGAATGAATTTCAAGATCTTGATGTTTGTTTGGCCTTCAATGATCCTCCCGTTTGATGGACAAACGAAGCTCAGTGTTTCAAGTGAACCACACGGATATTAATTATTATAGCATGTACGCAGTGCTTTTGCTTGTTATATAGTTTGCCAAAGAAAATTTGTTGATTTATCGTTGGGACGAAATTTTCAACATTATCAGGCCTGAAGTATGAAATTCAAGATTATCCGCTTTGGCAGATTGAGCAAAGGCCAAATCCGGATCAATAATAAGTTTCCACACAAAATGAGAATGAGAAAATTGTGCGTAGGACCTCTTTTTTGGCATTTTACTGTAAATATGATGCGGCATGTTACTAGTGGTTCAAGATGCCAGTAGTGTGAATTGGAATATTGAATTTCTATTTTGAAACTTATTAGTTAGTAGCATCTTGTTGAGTGAATAAAACTCAGAAAAATCTCTCATGCACATGAATTTCGATAAAGAAAAACCTCTCATATCAACCCGTAAATCCCAATAAAAAAAAAATTAAAGATAGATGTCTGTGCAGGTAGTCCATGAGTCAAACGTATTTATTCATAGGATAGTATCTCACTTAAGAGCAGGTACAGAAAATTTGGGTTTGTACATTCTTGATTTAGTCATTTCATTATATACATACATGTTGGGGCTTTCCTTCTCGATTAGGAAAATAGGGCTAAGCTGAGGCGTAGGACCTCTTTTTTGGCATTTTATTTGCTCGATCTTTGATAATGTGCGAATCTACTTTACTACTTGACTATATCTAATGAATTCATCTAAAACTACACGTTGCCTTGTATTATTATTTAAATGATCTCTTGTTGTCTAAAAAACGCAACCTAATTGGTACGAATAATAGTCGAATGATCATGAGATTCTTGATTCGACTCTCGACCCTCCTTCCACCCTTAGGTCTTGGTTTGACTCTCAAAATCTTCCCTTTCTTTTTAACTTAATAAGATTTGGAGTCTCTTCTTGAACTATTAAGAAAAATAATTTCTTGTTTTTTGTTTTCCACCTTTAGAAACATATGGCTTCAATATACAACATATCACTTGAATAAAAATCTATCTTGAACTTTAATACTTTTCTTGCATTACTGGAAAGGTAATCATGGGTAGATAATCTAGTCAAAGTGGGAGGTGATAAATGATAACTGACCGAATTAGGGAAGCAAACTATTGTGCAGATTTCATGAGCAAATTAGGAGCTTCTCAAGATGAAGAGTTCTTTTCAGTTTTGCGATCCTCCTGCTGCTGTGCTGATGGGAAATTTGTGTAGATGATGTTAGTAGTGTTAGAAGAGTTCAAATTTCTCAGATTATTGTATCAGAACCAAGCTAGTCATTTATGTATCCTCCTTTCTGTTTCCTACCAAATTATTATAACCAAAAAAAAAAAAAAAAGGAACACTTCAAGTGTTGTGACCGTGTGAACTTAGTGGTATCTTTTATATCATTTAAAGACTTTTAAGTAATCAAAGCCATTATGGATTTGCCTCCAAACTCCACATTGACAAGTATATATTTGTGGATGTTGCTAAAGTCATTTCTTAATCAAGTAAATCACAGACTTTGGGGAGGATACCAAATAATGGTTAGAGAGAACACTGTCCTTCGCACTAATGATTGCCATTTCTATGTCCTCAACGAATTATACTAATGAATAAGAACCATGATTAGAATATCATTCTGGCATAGAAAATATAAAAAGTTTTGGATATTTTCAAAAATTGGTTCAACTGGTTAAAACTTAAAACTCACGCTTCCTTAAACAGAGAGCTTGGGCTCTGCAATCGCCTCTCATTCATTTAAGGACTCGTTTGGGCTAAACTCTTGATCTCTCATTTTCAAACAAAATATGTACCGTATTAATAATTATCTTTTTCTTGAAGCAGAGTGTCGTGTCCTTTATAAAGTGTCGGACTCATTCACTAGTGGATAAATTCCACTTTGCAACCTTCGACTATACACGAATTTTCACCTGTGTTCCTATACTTTAAAATAGGACACTTTAATTCCTAAAATATAAAATTTATCACACGTAAATAAAATCGTTAAGGGAAGTGAGACAGATTTTATAATTAAGTGGAATAAATTTTATAATTTAGAGATTGAGTGGAAAAGATTTTATAGTTTAGGAACTAAAGTAAGATTTTAAACTTTAGCAACTAAAGTGTGACGCATGATATACTTTAATGATTAGTGTGTCTCATTTTAAAGTTTAGTAACCAAAATGGAAATTCAGATATAGTGAAAGGTGCAAGATGTAATTAAGTCTCATTCGGTTGAATGCTTAATACGAAGTTCGCTAGCTGGGATTGATGAAAGAAAATGGTTTTTATTTTTGACTCATTATTGAACAAATGTTCATGCAACGTGAGGCAAAATTAAAACAATGGGTTTTTCTTCTTTCCTTTTAAGGTAAGAGCTTGTTTATGGGTGTCCTAAGGGCATATGTTAATGAATGTGTTATTTTTAAGAAAGGTAAAGACAAATAAAAATGTCATTAAATCTAAACGATATAACAAATGTGTGTACAATTATTGACTAATTGTACGTTTCAACGAGTGCCCTCGAAGCAACGTTGGACAAATATACACACACATATATATATATATATAACGTATAGCTGTACTAGCACCTTGTCAGCTAGTACCCAAAACTTGTTAACTGAATCTATATGAGTAGAATCTTAAAATAGCAGCTAGAGACCGCAGGCCATATGCCAAGAATAGAGTCCCTTTAAGCCATCAAGCATCTCAGACTCAGAACTGCGCTCGTTGAACTTGTGGGTGAAACATGTATTGTTGGACGCTGACGAATTCATATATACAAGAACAGCCCAACGAACAAGAGATATTAGTACTTTTTTCTTCTTGGAAAAATTAGGTATTGAATACTCTTTTGTTGGCACATAATGATAAAGTCTGGCAAAAAAGAAGCACGTAAATTCATCTATTAGACATACAGGGGACATATAGACATGGTCTGATGCTTCCTTTTATGTCTTTGATAAATATAGACCCATCCGGATGTGAGGACTATGTTAGTTGGTGATTTACAAGAATTTCTATAAGCGATTTATGTTCCGAAGGCATGTCCTGATGGGTGATGGTGAGCAGAGCCAAATCTATACAAACTTTTTTCCACCAAAATATATATATATATATATATATAGATGTGGTCTCTTTCCTAGCTATAGCTATCGAGGCTTGAGCATTAGCAAGGATTTTGAAGCTAATCTTGTGTTATCTTTAGCATGCTGAAAATCTTCAATTACACGTATGTAAAAAAGCAAAAATAAAGTTGCATACTTTTATCCCCTCTGAACCCGTAACATAATTTTGGTGGTTATTTCACAATTCCTATGTCACTAATTGTGAAATGAAATTTCACCATGCCGACAATGCATCATATCTTCTCTCCCTTTCTGTCAGTTTAAGTGCTTCTTGAACCTTAAGTTTGGGTCCTTCTCCAAAAAAAAAAAAAAAAAAACTTAAGTTTGGGCACCTGCATGGATTGGTGGTAGTTAGGAATGTGTGACAGACTTGACTTGGTGAACAATCCATCTAATAATACAGAATGGGTTGTTCGTTTTGCATTTCTTTAATTGCTGCAATAGCCATCTATATAATTACTCGAACCAAACGTGACATGGCGCTGGAGATGTTTTGTCATATCCATCTTCATACCAAATTTGACCCCCAGAAAAAAAAAAAGAAAAGAAGTCAAGGTCTGTTGTAGGCTTGAAATATACTCCAAGAATTAATTTATACGTTGACAAATCTTGATCATTAAACATTCTGGAAACACTAAACATATTATTGAAGACCACACACAGTTCACGTCACCAAAAATGAATTATACAGTCATATACAGTTTTGGAGGTCCCATCAACAAAAGCTCCGAAAGCAAATAGTAAATGCTAAAAACATTGAAAATATGCATTGCGGAGTCGGAAAGAAAAGCATGAAAATGTCGGAATGATTAAGGATAGGGGGTGATTTATACCGACAGCATTAGAATGGAAAAGACCAGAAAGGCTAAAAAGAAAGAAAAAAAAAAAAAGAAAGAAGAACGAACCAGAAAGAGTACTTCAAAAGTGGAAATTAAGGAGATCTACTGTTTAGGAAAAGGTTCAAACACTAAAATTAGTGGTGCTCTGTACCTGGACAGTGTCCGCATGAAATTAAGGTCTTTTGTAGTGATAATGAGCTAAAGTTGAGTGGCAAATGGTGAGTTGCTTTAGCAAGAAAAAAAAAGAAAAGAAAAAGTTTTCCCATTGACCAAGGAAAGAGGAAAAGAAATGAAGGTCGAGACTTCGTCCCCAAGTTTTCAATCACAAATTGTTGATGTTAAAACTTAAAAGTAGGCTGTCAATCGGGCCTAATGAGCCGGGCTTTGATGAGTTCAAGTTCAGCTCATTTAATTTGAATTATTTTCGGGTTTCGGGCTATGAGTTTCGGGTTCGTAAATGTGAAGCTCATATTCACCTCACATAATATTCGGGTTGTGAGCCTTAATCGGGCTTAGCCCAAGCTCACTTATTACTCCTTAATTTTCTTAATATAATTACTATAACTATTAAGTTGTAAAACTAATTTAACATTTACAAGACTATAATATTAAAACTAAACATGAACAAATAATAGTTCTTAAAACGTATATAAACCAAAAAATTTTCAACAATATTTATATTTAATCCATTCAAAATGCATGAAAAATAGTAATAAAACATGCGATCATAAGCCAATACATCTTTAAAAGTTGAAACTTTTTTTATAATCTTGTGATTTAAATCCAAATATACTTGATGATTTTTGTGTTTGTAGACCAAAAAAAAATCAACCAATATTATGCCAATACAAAAATTTACTCAACCAATAAGAAAAATTAGAGATTTAGTTATGCATTACCAATATTGGCTCTCAAGAAAGCTCATGAAAGAGTTTTTAGATGTATTTTTGTGTTTTGTAATTTATGTATATATTTAGTATTTAGTAATATTATATTTGGATATATAATTATACATAATATCAAAATATAAATATTATATATATATAGGTAATTAAAGGGCCGGGCCTATATCGGGTTTGAGCCTAATAAGGCCCAAGCTCGGCTCACATTTAATTCGGGCCTAATTTTTAGGCTCAGGCTCAGACCGGCTCACTAAATGATCGGGCTCGTCGGGCTTTCTGTCGGGCCGAGCGAGGGTTGGCCCAGCCCCATTGACAGTCCTACTTAAAAGCCCTATGAAATCTCAGACCCCCTTTTTTTTTTCTTTCTTTCTTTCTTTCTTTATATGAAGCCCTTCTCTTGTCTTCTCTAAAATCTTGAATCGTATTTAAAACTTATACTATAAAATATTTATATTCAATATTTACTATATTTTTGGCCTCGCCACTGATGTTGGATGCAATGACATGCGGCGCATCATGCTATAATGCAAGAGAAGAAATTCATGAGGGGTAGGGTTTAAAATGGCAGGACGCAAATGACAAAAAAATATTTTTTTTTTTTATTATTATTAGTCGTTTTTAGAGAACTGCAGCAATGCAATGAAATTGTAAAATCGGATAAGCAGCATTAATTACAGTTGATAGTTGACGTTTTTTTTTTTTGGGAAATTTTACCTCTTGATATCCCAAAAAACGTTTTGTTCTCCGTCATGAGTTGCTGTGGTTGTCACTTGTCGCCATGCAAAACACACGGGGCAATAATGAATGGAGGACGCCATTTTACCCGTAACAATTGCAAGAATTTGAAACTACGTACTAGGAATGAATTCTTGAATTGTGGCCCAAAAAAAGAAAGAATTTGTTGAAATATTAGTAGGTTGTTTGTGCGGAGGACCATTAGGTGTTGACAAGCAGGTGAAGTGGTAGTTTGGGAACGTGGAAGTCAGCAGGTAAAAGGTTGCTGTCAAAGAAAGAATGCGTTACGTTTGTGCTCATCAGAGCTGCACTATTAAGTAAGTACCAGAAGATGATGGTAGTGAAGAAATGGAATATTGAAAGGTGTTAATAATAGTAATATTAGTAGTAGATTAAATGGATTGGAGGCAATTGGTCGGTCACTCGGTTGGTTAAAAGAGACTTTGTTGATGAGCCACTTTTTTTTTGTTTTTTTTTGGTCAATTGTCACTTTATCTATGGTATTTTACACTATTCTAATCTAAGGGAGAGAAACAACTGGATCTAGGGGCACGATAGGAATTGAATCACCATCAAACCAAACAAAAAAGTGTCTGAATTTTTGACTTAATATAACAATTGATGAGAAATAAGATTACCGAACCTTAAATGGCTGAGTGGTGGCCGCCAGTTCAAACAAAGGCCGGTGGTTGTTGTTGATGAGTGCCTGGACACCTTTTTTATATCCCTCATTCATGAATGTAGTTGCTTTAAAATGAGGTCATTCAACAGAGATCAAAGATGGAATATATTTCATCTCATCCATTTGTCTCTTCTAAGTAATTGAAACGATTTTAATGGGTTTTACTCTTTTGCCCCTAGCTACCCATCTCCATCCCTCCCTCCACACTTGTCAGCAGAAAATTCTAACCTTAACCATAACCATAAATACAAAGGATTCCATCAAGGAAACATGAAGAACCCCTTAAGGGCATGAATATCTATCTAAATGCCATCTTCTTCACAGTACATGAATACAGTAAAACGTTTTTGTCCCTCTATGTATTTTGGTCTGTGTGTGCTTCAATTATATATATATATATAAAAAAATTGCCCAATCAATGTAGTATCTGTTTTACACTCAAAAAATAAAAATAAAGAGTTCTGGTGTTGGAAATATATATAATTTAGCCAAAACATAAATTTTGTGGTTCAGTCCATCAGGAGTGCTAATATGCAAAAAGAGAGAGAGAGAGAAAGAGAAAGGGAGAAGATTTTTAAGTTTCTATTTATGATTGCATATACGGATCTCAGACAGCTATCACAATTGAAGATAATTGTCCGAGAAAATTTACAGCTCTGGCAGGAAAAGCTGCTAAGTTGGACCACCGTAGAAGAAAAAACAAAGGGAGAGCAGCCATCCATCAATATTTGGGGACCCGTCTTAATTAATGTCCAAGGCAACTAACATCCTATGGACATCTATCGGTCCACAACGACCTCTTTGGCAACAGTAAAATTAACCATCCTCTGGTTATTAGTTGCTTATGCTTCTTGTACTCTGATGTTTCAACACCACAAAAAAAAAAAAAAAAAAGAAAGAAAGAAAGCGTTGCTACAATTCCAAGATGGACCGAAAGGACGGTTTCTTATCTTAAGCAATTAATTCCAATATTGACACCTTCGTTTTCTGCTTACTGTACACACTGCAGGGACCTACGTTCTATAGCGAAATATTCAAGCGGGAAGATTCAACGGCACCTACTACTACTGAGTACTGACCTCAAAATTCAGTTACACTGTACTAAATAAAGATTCCAATAAAAGGTTGATTTTTTTTCTTTATTTTGCATAAAATTATAAAAAATTTAGATAAATTCAGTTTCGATCACCGTTATAAGGCGAGACATGCAATTAGGACCATGGATTGATTACAACAAATCGCTCACAAATACAGCTCTCACGGGGGCAAGGGAGATTCAACACACAACCTTTTGTCTGATTGATTCAAGAAAACAATTCCTACCAAAAAAAAAAGGAATCAAGGAAACAATTAGTAGTACTTAAAATCTCACATGCAAAATAAGCATTTCTGTTTTGGCCGATTCAGAATTTAATTCCAGCCCAGTTTCCTTCATCCAAAGTTTGGATGTATTTAATTTCGATCACCGTTATGAGTCAAGACATGCAATTGTACACACTTAGGGTCTGTTTGTTTCAAAGGAAAATATTTTCCTTATTTTCTATTGTTTGATTGGGTTATTGCTTTGGGAAAATTTTTTCCTACTGAAAATATTTTACATCAGATGGTGTAAAATGACTTCCCATATAGATGAACTGAAGTTATTTTCCATGTCTGACTCATAATTTGTAAGACGTTCCATTCAAGCTCCCCCACTAGCCTTAAGATTCAGAACAAAACCCACCACTTGTGCAATAGTCCACTAAAGCTTTGTAGTCTCCATCTGCTCCCAAACACCGGAAAAAACATGGAGAAGGTAATTATTTTCTTTGATAAAATTTTTCATGGAAGACATTTTTCGTCGAAAATATTTTACATTGAATCAAACGGACCCTTAAATAGCTGAAAGTGCATGGCTTTTGCGATGCTTGGCACGTGAAGTAAAAAAATAATTAAAAAATATGTTCATAAAAAAAATAAAAAATTTTCTGCTGAAAATCACTGTCAAAACAAAGGATTTACAAGTTTTGAGTAATATCGTCCATTGTCTGGCTGTAATGAAGACTGGGTTTGTACGATTAGACACGGTAGATATTATTCTTTGACTTTTTTTCTAGTCCTGTCTTCAACCAAAAAAAAAAAAAAGGATTCTTTCTTTCTCTTCAGGTCCATGCAAATAAAACAGTGGATGCAAAGTTGAAAATATATTATATTAGAAAGAAAAGCTAAAATTTTATTTTTAAAAAAATCCTCGAAATTCAAAACCATAGAGTCATCAATTGAAGAAAAAAAAATCCTCTTACTATTACTAATTTTATAAATTGCTCAATTTATAAAGGATGAAAGATTTCTCGGCTTGGGCTTGGGAGGAGTCTAGTTGTCTGACGGACCGCCCTAGACGTCCTTGGATTGGTCAGACTACATTTCTTTGTTAAAAGCCATGGACTGACTGGGCTTGATGCGGCATCTCCAGGCTAATGTATCTCAACACGTATCCATCAACGAGTGAATCGCCGGGCTGGGTGATCAGAGCAACCCAAATCAGGTACATCTGCGGCCCGTTTAATAATCTTGAGAAATAAAAGCTCTGCAATTTGCTCAGGATTTGGGCACATTCTCAATGCTTGTTGGCTGGAGGTGGAGGGAGAGGGCGATGCCTCCTTAAGCATTGTTCAGAAAATCACAAGCAACTGTCGTTAATTGGCAATCTGATCAGAAGTATTAGCGGATTGTTAAAATGATTTTAGTTTCACATGTAAGCAGGAAGAACAATAATAATGTTCCTGAATTTCCCATCTACTTTGTCATTGAAAGGGAGTTTTGTGTGCTTTGTGGGCAGGTTGAATGAATGAATTGATTTTCCTTCAAATAAGCCAAAAAAACAAAAAAAATTACTAAAGAAGAGAATGAATGCAACAAAAGAATAACAATAGAAATAAAAAAGCAAGCTTTTACTCATTCGACTGACCCTTCTTAATCTAAAGATTCTAAACAATCTCTTCTTGGCGCAAATTTCTTCTCCAAGTAAAGACAACTGAGTCCGAAATTACAATCTTCAATCTACTCCAGTACCATTGCAAACTCATAGGATTTCCCCGAAGTGGTCGTTCTGAAATACTTGAAAATACCATTCTCAATGCAGTAATGTTCATCAAGAATCGTATCGTTTTCATCCCCAAAATGAATATGATTGAAGAAATCATCACCTGGACGCAATCTTTCGAATTTTACTTCTTCAGTTTCATCTAAATCTTCTTGATCACCCGACTCGTTCTCAACGTCTTCCGCATCATTCCAATCGGACAAACGCTGCTTATCAGCCTCGGACGGCCTAGCCTCTGGATGTGCAAGCCGGGCATGTTTCACTAATTGAGCATAACTTCCTGAGAAATCGCATGTTTCCAAAGGACAACTTCGTGCTAATGCGTTCATAAATCTGCGGGCAGATGCCGTGACAATCCATCCATGAATTTGCCCCCTACAAAGAGGGCAGAGCAGTTCATCATCATCAGGGCTCCCTTTTCCTCCACAGCGAACGAACTTGTTTGGCTGCTGATCGCTACCGGTTGATTTTGATGGCCTCACTGAATTCAACTTACAGAATCGATCAAGACAATTTGAAAGGCGGCGGCTTGTTCTACACATGTAAGGCCGACAACCTCTTTCATGCGACGAACAAATCAATAAAACAGCATTGTGAGGATGTTCCATGCAGATCGTACATCTTTCTTCTCGCCACCGACCCTTTTCGTCACAGCCTTCCGTCCCGTCTTTCTTGCAATTTTCACGATTCTTTGAGTTGGAAGTGTAAGGGGAGAACCGCACACCATGTGAAGAAGATGAGGGCTCGGTCTTTTTACGATCTTTCGGCATCACAGATGATGAATGGTGGTGCTGCTAAACGGCTGTCAAGAAATTGGTTTTTCTGTTTTTGGTTCGACTTTCTCCTGCGATCATGAACTGGAAGAGGACGAGAGAAACAATATTGAAACTTATATATTATTATTTTCCTTAACAAAAAAGGATTTCGAGGGAGTTGGGAAAGGGGGATTGTTAGGAATTGGGAACAAAACTGAGTGCTTGAAGTTCGGCAGATTTAGGGGACACTACTAATGCTGGAAAGCGTAACCGTGATCTATTTAGAGAATTCCTAACCCCAATATATTTTGATTACCAGGGGTTTATTCGGAGAAGAATTCCAAAACCATAGTGACATCATTTACTATTTACCCGCTACCCTTTCAATTTTTTCATCAACATTTATTTAACCCCAATATATTTTGGAGTAATGCAAATATTGCTGGACAAATATATTTTGGTTGCTTTCTTTCACTTTTTCTGCTTTCCATTTTCTTTTCCTTTCTTGCCTTTGTTGTTAAATCTTTTCCTTATCTCTTCTTCTTTATTGCTTTTATCAATGAAACACTCATGAATAGGCACCGCGAAAAGGTTGATTTACCATCTTTAAATAATGATATCACAAAAATGTCATCAAATTTACTGCCAAATGAATTTCATTTGTAACCGCCAGTGTTGAGATAGAATTCTTTTTTAACTAGATATCTGCTTTGTAGACAATAACCCATATGTTGGATAAATGTTAAGGTGCAATTCAATTATCCGTTGCGATTTTTCACTGAATTTGCGCTCTTGCATTTACCGAATAAGCTCCAGATAGGGGGTGAGGAGATTTTGTATGTCCCCAGATTTCAAATTCAATTTGATAATTTGAAATTAGGTATTCGGTAATTAGATACAAAAGCGGTATTTACTAAATTCACCGAATTCTAATATAGTATGAAATAGGTAATGGAATTTTCAATTTGGTAATAACCAATTTTAAATTCAAATTCGGTAAAATGAAATAGAATACCATATTACCAGATTCGAATCCCAAATTAGTTTATGAAATTATATAATACTCTCTCCGTCCCACTTTGATAGTCCTGATTTTTTTTTTTCACACAGTTTAAGAAAAAATAGTTAACTTTGTTGGAACAATCAATTTAGGTAGTTATTTTTCTAAAATACCCTTACGTTAATTAGAGTACAACTTTATGGGAACTTGAATTGATAGTAAAAAAAGAATCAACTCTCATTAAATGGGGTAGGTTTATAGTAACAACAACTTACATTGAATAAGGATATTTTAGGAAAATTAAAATACAACTACATTCTTCAATTGGAAAGTGGATTACAATTTGGGACAGACAAAAAAGGAAAACAGGACTATCAAAGTGGGATGGGGGGAGTATTTAAGTAAATGCTATATAGTATTAATATTATATAGGTAAAGACTATTAATAATAGATAGTATATAGTATTATCATGTACTAATAATAATATATAATGATGTACAATATACTATTTTAGTATTTGTTATATGATTATAATAATACAAATATACAATAATACATACTATAATACTTATTCCTTTATACATAACTAGAATTAGATAATAAGTATAAGTATAATACTAAATATTACACATAGTTAGTAATTAGAATTTAGGCATTCGTTCATCATTCATGTTTAGATTATTAAATATTTGAATGTGTAACTTTTAACTTGCAAGTATTAGTATACTATAAAATTACATTACATATGTAATATATAAATTAATATTCTTTAATCACTAATATTGTTTAAACGTAATCAATTAAGCACTCTGATTAAGCAGTTTTAGCGAATGCATATGAATTACATGTCAACATATTAGTATATTAGCATTCACTCTTGAAAACAATCAAATTATTTGCAAATTAAGCATTTAAGCTATATAAAAAATAAGAATAATTGAAAGTGTAATACAACACATAATTAGTAAATTATAAATGACTAAATATATACAACTATACAAGTGAATCTCATTTTAATTATGTGAAAATTACTATCCAATTCAGTTATAACTGATTTCATGACCGTTTCGGAATTCATTCGATATATTCGATTATTTCTAATTCGAAATTGAAAGCGATTAAGAATTTTACAAGTAAAATAACCAAAAAAAACTGAATTCAAATAATCGAATCCAATTTAAACCGAATGCCCCGCTAGCTCCAGACCCCACTAACTCCCAACATGATCCTGGACTGGCCTATCAGTTTTCGTTTTCCTCTACTCCCCCAAGAGTCCAAGATCCTTTCTTTGCTTTTACACTATTAGTAGATCCTCTTGTTTGTGGCGTCCGACACTGCGTGTTCTTTACTCTTCACTCACCACTCACCTGTGCCCAGTCCCAGTCCTAGTTGTTTCCTCTGCTTTGATTTGCGTTCTCTTAAGAATTACTCTTAGCTTCAACCTGCTAAGAAGGTGAAATAAAAGCCCATTTCTTGCGAAATCTGCAACTCAGTTTTTTTTCCCTTTTTTTTACTTGCTTTGACTATCTGATGTCTAAAATGTTTGACCCTTTTTACTGAAGTTGCCATCTGGATGGCTTCAATTCTTGCTAAGCTGCCTCCTCCACCACTGTTTGCTAATGGACGGCACCTCCTTTTGAGTACTCTTCAGAAAGTTACAGCGCCTGGCATTGGAGGTAAGCCACTTCTTTATTTCTAATTGATGCCAGAAAAGCTGTGAAAATGAAAAGAAAAAGCTGTGAATTTTGATAGAGCTATCTGAATTGTAAGCTCATTTGTCTTCTTTTTTTCATTCTTTTTTTTCCTGGGCATAATTCTAGTTAATGGTTCTGTGCTTTTGTGAGCTCCCGTGCACTAGACATTAGTTGACTGAATTCTGACTCTATATTTGAATCCAAAGTGAGATTATTGGACTTGGAAGAAAGAAGAAAAGCGAAATCTCCGGCAGCCTAGAAATTTGTTTCGCCAAAAGAACTGAAATTTGGTATTGAAATTCTGAAGTAGAGGACCATGATCGCTCTTTCTCCATGTCTTTCATCATTTGAATCATAATTTCATCAAGGCGACCTATATTTGGTGAACTGAAAAGCATTGTGCCAAAGTATAAGGCGTAACTTGTGGTGGTGTAAGATTTGCTTTTTGGCAGTTTAATTTTTTTTTTCTGTGAGCCCTAAAGTAATGGACTTTTAGTACTTTGTTCTTGAATGTCCAAAGGAAATTGGTGAACTTCTCAAGTTTATTCCTGAAATGCATAAACATTTTTTGGCTGCATTAGAGAGTTTCAGATTGCTTGATTTTCTTGCAGAGTGAAAAAGAAGTTGTCTCCTACATGCTTGATTATATATTTTTTTATATTTTTGACGAGTTTTGAAGTCAACTACTTTTTACTTGGAGCAGTGTTAATCATCAAAAAGTTTCTGTTAGTGAAGCTGGTCAGTAACTAGAAAAGATAAATTAAACAATGGACTAGGTAATTTGATTTGAACACGGTACGTGCTTCAGAAAATTAGCCAGAACGAGCAAAGAAGAAAAATGTCGTGAGAGAAAATTGCGAATGATGCAGCTTTTTAGTAATACTTGATGTGACAAAGCAAAAAAAAAAAGGCCAGAACAAAATCTGATCAGGACTTAAAGAAGGTTGTACAAGAGTAAAAACTTTGAGGCTTTTCATTTTTCTCGTGAGTGGATATGACTTCAATGGTTCAAGTTGGCATATACTTGGGGACTTGGAGATTGTAATGATTTAACTTTTCGGTCTCAGTACTTATTGTAATATTTTTCTTGCAGGTAGGCAAGGTCAGTTTGCTTTTGTTGCAAAGGCTACAAGTGACACCTCTGATGAATCTTCAACCTCTCTTGTGAAGTCTGTTCAAAGTGTTGTAGGTCCTCTGTCTCTGTCTTTTTTTTCAGTGCAGTGTGCCAAGGGAAACACAAAATGACAGACTTCTGGGTCATAAAAATCCCTTTTTGCAGTAGGTAATAGATCAACAAATATGCTAACCAATTACTGGTATTACTTACAACAAAAAGAATTGACTTTTGAATGCTTGAATGTGTCACTTAAGACATGATCTTTTTTTGCTTCCATTCCTGCCTTTTACCGTTTCCAGATTTTGTGTTCGTGCATGAATTGCTTATGCAGTTGGTAGATGATCCCCCCCAACATTTGTGGAACCAAACAAAAGCATGTTGCTTCATCTGATGCCCAGATAGCATGTATCCACTAGATAGTTCCAGAAAAACTGATTAATCCTCCCCAGTGGGCTTGTTGTTCAGGGATTGCCCAATTCCCCTTTCTCGTCTTTGTCAAAGAAAAAATAGAAGGATAAAAAATGAAAATCAAACAGCATAGTCGCTGGTTCCTTTTGCCTTTTAAGAGTTGGTTGTATGCTTTTCATGCTCATATTGTAATTGTTTTCTTGACACCATCTTAACTTTGTTAGTTTCTTTTACCAGTGGGAGAAATCTGAAGATCGGATTGCTGTAATTGGGTTGGGATTTTCCGCAATAGTGGGCCTTTGGGCAATTGTGAATTTTGTCTCGGTAATTGATTCAGTTCCTTGTTTCCTTAACCATGGAAAAAAAAAAGTTTATGGAATTTGATTGAGGCAGGGATGTATAATTCAGATTTGTCTGGATATTTTTGGTAAAATACAGCAAAAACTTGGGGTTGATTAACTTGCCTTAGTAATTGATTTACTTCCCTTTTTCCTTAACCATGGAAATAAATCGTGGAAATTGCTAGTGACAGGGATTTGTAATCCAGGTTTGTCTGTATATGTTTGGGATAATGCAGCAAAAACTTGAGATTTTGTAATTAGGTTCAAAACCCTGATATCA
Source organism: Coffea arabica (assembly GCF_036785885.1). Lineage (NCBI taxonomy): Eukaryota > Viridiplantae > Streptophyta > Magnoliopsida > Gentianales > Rubiaceae > Coffea > Coffea arabica. The sequence goes on along the minus strand of NC_092317.1, from coordinate 2,408,458 downwards.
GAGACAGCAATTTCCATGTGTCAGCTTACCAGTCCATGATATTCCTGTGATGTTTCCATCTTTAAAAAGGCATGAATGCTTTCCCGTGCAATGCATATCCTAGCAGGCAATTGATACGAACAGTTAAAGAGTCCAACAAAGTGTTACTTAGAGAAATAAAGACGAAATGACATTCTAAGATCCTTCTAAGATCCTAGTGTCATCTCACATTCATTTGTGTTTTTTCCTTTTATTGCTCTTCTGCCAGTGGAGATCCTTCCTCTTGACAGTCTGACGAGGATAATCTTTGCTATTGGAGTTGTCTTATGAGATTGCATAGTGCAACTTTGTATTTTCTTGCCCAAGATGGATGCTTTTCTGTGAATCTTTTGTTTGTTGGAAACGTATGGTCAACTCTTTACTTTTGTGAAACTACTAAATTTCTGACACGTCGTGAATTTTGCATTAGGCCATCGACAAGCTCCCTCTCATCCCAACTGCACTTGAATTGGTCGGGATACTATTTTCTTCTGTAAGTATGGTTTCTTGAAAAAGTATATGGTTTCTTATGGTTGCTTGAGTATTAAAAGAAAGATGAGATAATAAATCTCATGAGACCATTTCTTGTGGGTGCTCTATATGGTTGCATGGGTATTGAAAGAAAGCTACAATTTTTTACTCTCTATATCCTTTTCCGCTTACAACCTACCTTTTCTGCTTTGTTTCAGTGGTTCGTCTATCGTAATCTATTATTCAAACCCGATCGGTAAGTTGTTTATTTACTAACTTCATTTGCCAACCATATTTTTCCTTTGTTTTCCGGTTTCCCTTTGTTTGGGTCTTGGTTGAGGGACGAGGGCTCTCTGTGAAATATAACATTACAATTAAGATTATACGTGTTCAGATGCCGGTCGCCTTCTCTGGCATACAAGAGTTCTCATTTCGCCACTTGATTAATTGTGAGCATTTTCAGCAAGAGATGCATGACCACCTTACTCATCTCACATTTGTGAATGAAATTAGTTGTGTTTGTTTCTTTATCGTATCTTGTCCACTAGTCGTCCTTAACAGAGTCCCGTATTATTATACCCGTCATTAATCTTTTCTTGTAGTGCGATGTTACTTCCCAGACTCTCTTACATTTGTTATCTGCATTTTCTTTTCAGGGAAGAGTTTTTTCGCAGCGCGAACAAGTCACTATCAGACATCTTGGGCGGCCGATAGCGTTTATCATGTATACGGCAATGAATTTATACACATATATCCTGTCTCCTTTTATGTTTCTTAAACGATAGACATTCAAATCAACATAAGTGCATAATACTCTGTTCTTAGCTCAGCGCTATGAGAACGAGTGGGAACATGTTCTATTTCATTACAGACACCCAACATGCCGGATCCTTGGCTGAAGCATTTAGCCGACTGGAGAGCATTTTCTCAAGTCTTTAACCACAGAGATTGACAGCCAGTTTTGGAGAAAATTTGAGCCATTAAAGATTATCTGTGTATGCTGATCTGGAATTTTGGTATGCGTGGTATTAATCCGGCGATGCCCATTAACGCTCTTGTCAATCCCGGAAAGCAGATTTACATTGGTCACTCCAGAAAGAGATGAAATGATTCATTCTCTAGGTCTTGGTATTCTCTATCCTTTCTAGTTTAGTACTAGAAAATACCAGGACCATTCCGTGTGTTACAGGCAGCCTTACTCGAAGGTGACAAGAGTGCGGACCGTAAGATGGGAACTCCTCAAGCGGATTCATAGCCTGGGACACTCTGGCATGTTTTCCTCATTGGAACTATAAAATTTATGTTCGGAAGAATAATAGCAACCATGAATTGCTCGTCGTCTCTTATAGTTGAGACTAAACTAAACAACTTTTATGACGATTCACAAACGTCCGACTCAGATTGCAGCAGACACTGTTGCATTCGAAGTACTCAGTGTTCCTTACACAATAGGTTCTACAACCCAAATTTTTATGGTTACCCGTTTCATCAAGCTCCCATTTCAGATTTTTAAAATTGGCACTGGATGCTTCAGAAATTGGGGAATTTACCAAGTCTTATGCTGTAAGCTTTGAACCACTTCTTCATGTTTCTCCATTTCTGATTCTAGAACACAAAATTGCGGATAAAATTTTTCCCTTCCATTCGCTTTTTTGGCTCCTGCTAACAACTCAGAATCTGCAATTTTGTTAGAAACAAATATTAGCAACATAAGACTGGCAAGGAAAGTAGATGGTGCCAATGATAGCCCTTGACGAGCACCATGTGGTGATTAGCAAGGGAAGTTACATAGAGAGCAAGTATTTGCATTTGCAAAATGCTGCACTTGAAATAAGTGCATTTACAAATTCTGTCGTCTCACAAAGTGGTTGAATGCAACATAATCCACTAGCAAAGACATCAAATATCTGAAGTACGGCATCTATTAGGGAGAGGACAGTAGTGGGGAGGCGGGGTGGGGCGATGGGAGGAAAGGGGGCCAGCACACAATTTTCCAATACAAGCTGATGGTATTAACTCTCTTGTTCAAGGGCGCGAGAACCTTACCTTTTGCTTTTCCACTAGTGATGAGGCTGTTAAGGAAATCCCGGAGTTTTACGAGTACAACTTTCTCCTGCTCGATGTAAACATCTAAATAGCAGCCCTGATTTAAAGCCACATCGGATGAAGCATCTGGATACAACGACATGTCTTTCTCGTTGCGCATCAAGTGAAGAGTTTCTGGTGACCTTGGCCTCTCTGTCAGTATGATAGCATTAGAGGTGGAATCTTGGCAGCGCACGTCAATCTGAGCTAGACTTGCATTGTTGTCCTGCTTAGATCCCTGATTCTCAGATCGTTCATCCTGGCTCTCCATTTGCGCAGAAGAACTGTTCACTATCTGTTCGTGACTCAGGTTTTCCAAATTGAGAGGATTTCCTTTGTCTAGATACGATGAGTGCAGATAGGACAGAAAATGCTCCAATATTAGTGAGAGTCTAAAATTGCTTTCGAGTATAACAGGAGGTAATTCCAAAGTTTTCACAACATTAATCGCGACTACTCTTGCTCATGTTGAAGTTAGGAATCAGAGTATGATTTTGACAAGCAGATGAACAGTGATAGTTTCATTAACTTAAATACTATCAGAGAAAGACAGCTTTTTAAATAAATGAATGCATAACTTTTTTTTGCCAAACAAGCGATATAAAGTAAAATTTTCTGGAAAAGCAACAGCAAGACCTGTAATAATTCCCACGCAAAACCTTAATTCCTTTCAAAACCTACTGAATGATTGACATCATGAAAATGCATTTTATAAAACCAAGCAACCTGAGAGGGAAGTAAAACTGGAGTTTTGCATGCCACTGATAGAAGAACATTTACGTGTGAAACTGACCTGAAAGGCTATTAACAGCTTTTGATGTTACGATCAATAATTCACAAAACTCCATCAAGTTTTGCAGCTGAATGATTTCAGCCAACAAGGATCTTCAACAGATTAGCATTACCAATTAGTACCATTTGAAAAATGAATGAGCACAATATATTCAGCTCCGCCATCTCAAGCTAAGTGGAATTAGATTTAAACCTGAAGCGGAAGTTCAAAGGACCTTGTGCTGCTTCTCTAAAAATCTGCTAAAGGGGGTAAAGCAATAAGTTAGAGGAAGGAAAAGAAGAAGCCGTGCAAATGTTTTAAGCGATCATGAAGTTGACAACATATCATGGAAGAAATGGATCAGTCTAGCGGACTTGAAATAGTTGGACATGGCTCTGTAGAGTTGAACAAGAGTAAAAGAACAAAAAATGTCCTCCTTAGAAGCGGACATTGCTAAATTAGAACCTGGACTTTTTCAATTTTCTCATCAATAGTGTATTAGATAATTTCACGTGGACTAGTGAAATTTCTGCTTGTCAAACTTGCAACTAGTTCTAGTGGAAACTTCAGTAACTCATGTTTTAAATCTATCTAAAGCTTATGTCATGTTGCTCTTTGTCAAATTTATAGCTTCATCCCTGCCCTCAAGTTTCCAAGAAATCAGCCAAAACTTAGTTGCTTCTACAGGAACATAGTAAAAGTAATCTTACTGTAAGTAGATGGACATACAATTAGCAAGGACTTTTAATTTCCAATTGTTGGCTGATTGCTAACTAATGATGCCTTACCACTAACTAAAGTTAATGTTATACGCAGAGAAAAGCTTGTAATTCCTCAATCAAACATCCAAGACAGTTTGAGTTATTACCGGCCAACTTTGTGGAAGCATACAGTCGAGCTGCTCCTTCTTATGTGAATCAAGAAAGTTCTCATGGCCTTCGAACTTTTTTGATTCTTTTGAGCTTCTGTGTGAGAGGATACAACAACACTAATAAAGAACTTTCTTGATTCTTTTGAGCTTCTGTGTGAGAGGATACAACAACACTAATCATAGCAGGATTTGTCTGCTAAAAGAAAGCTATTATGCTAGCATTTTTCAATAAAAGAGAGCTTACATTTCTTCATATGCTCTAGAATTCTTGCAGTTCTTGCATTTGCAATTTTTGGAACAAATGATATTAGCACGATAGCACTCACAGTACCCCTGAATGCACCGTGATCTCTTGCAGCAGCAGCCTATGTACCTGACCAAAATTAAAGCATTTTTTCTTCCATTCTGCACTTGGAAGAGGTCAGAGACCCTTTCTCCTTAATATACAGCCAGATATAAATCTCCAATATCAATGTAAAATAACCTTTCAAGATGGATTCACTAACTTATCTATACAATAATGATCAAATCTACACCAGAAAACCCAAACAGGGCTCCTAAGAAAGTCAAGGCATTATAACCAACTTTAATGAGGGCCAACTGCATAATATTTTAAAGAATAACTGCCAAAAAAAAAGGCAGAAGAAGAAGAAAAGACAGAAACTTCAGAGCAATGTCCTGATGTTATGAGGTAGACAATCTTATTTTACACTGCACCCGAAAAAAAGTTTGTAATATGCTGATGCAAAGCTACAGCATCTCCTTGAGGTCAGAAAAAAAATTAAAAATTAGTTGAATTTGTGCTATCACCATGGTTTCTTCTCCTATGTAGCTATCATTGTCTATTATTATAGAGAAAACTTAGAAATTGAAAACAAAGATAACTTGAAAACATTAACATTTGGGTGCATTATTCCCTTCAAATAGGAAAACATACAAAAACCATACGTTTTCTGGTAAAACTTAGAGCTTACTCAATTGGAATTATTTCATATCATTCACAACGAAAAAGTCAGAGCTAATTTTGAAGCTTTTCCAGGGATATAAGCTACTATATTCACTTGTACATGATTTCGCAAACTTAACACTTAGATCACAATTACCACCACTGAAAAGCCAGTAATAAGTAGATTTACTGATACACTAAAATATGCCATTACTAATATTACAGACTTCTCAGCAATAAAACTCAGCAGCTCGTATAGCTAAAAAGAGACAATCTATAATGTTAGAAAGGATTATTTGTCTGGATAAAGCTAAAAACATTACCTCACTGTCCTGAGAACACTCTGGACTACTAACAACCATTGTCCTGAAAGCCTTCTGATTACGCTGTAAAATGAGTCCAATAGAAGCCTGCCGTACTTCCTCATTTTCAAAAGTATTCTGGCAATTGGAGCAACTGCATCCATCACAGTACTTGCCGGATGCAAAACACAAGCAGTACCTAACCGATCAAGTGAAATGCATTAGGTGTTTGCTAAGACATATTGTGTTGGGTAAAACATCTTAAAAACATGTTTGTCAAGACAAATAGGTAGTAGCTCTCCATCTAATACTGCTTTGTTTCATCTATCTGTCATTCTCTGCATAAAATACAACCAATGTTCACAGAAACTTGAAATGTCACGTCTATACAATCTAATGGTCCAGCTTATGGAAAATGTGAGATACTCTAAACTTTAATTAGATGTAGAACTGAAAATTTTCTGGCAGAGAGACAAGTGAAAAGCAAGGGGAAGAATTTAGTAGAATATCACTTAGATGACTCCTTTAACATGAACAAGGTCATGGGCAAAGAAGAAGCACTTACATCTTTACACAGCTCGACTGTTTGCACTTACAGTGCTTCTCCTTCGCAGGAATTTCACCTCTCAACTTGAAATCATCAAATTCTATCTTTGGACTGGACTTTCCAGAGAAAAATTATGCATAAAAATTGTCAGTCAAAGATGTATGAACTCTTTCAAGCTGACAACTTAAAATTGCATGAGATGGAAGCACATTTACAACTGCTGACTGCAAAGATATGGTTAAGATTCAGCATATCTGTTTTCACATTGCACAAAAAATTATTTTGCTGCTGAATGAATCCAGTAAAAATGAAAAGGTATAACAAAAGCAAAATAATGACTGCATAAAATGGATTAGAAGTAAAATAAATCAACAAATTTTTTTTTTTGGAAAATTTTTTACTACTTGAATTCTGGAGCTTGAAAGTCAGGTTATGAATACTAAGCGAATTCTTTGATTTGAATTTGAACGCAAATGTCCAAATACAGTGTCTTCAACACTATCCACTGTCCTTGAAATTGAGGAGAATATTTACTAATTTACAACCAGGAGTTAAAATTTTTGTTTTGTCATTGTGCTCACCATCAAAGTAGGCGATATTTGTTTTTGATATTTTGATTTTCCACCCAACAGTATATCCTGAGAAACTAAACTAAACTAAGACAATATTACTCCTTTCCCTTCCACAAGAAACTGTATTTTTCTCTAACAAATCTAATTTATAGTGCTTTTTCTTTTACTCGTCCATTTAGACAAACAAGCAAGAGAATTGTCCTCGCATGACATTTCCATTCTCATTCCCCATTTTTTTTGCAGTATAAGGAGCTCAACAAATTTATTCGTCATCGATAAACTAAAAACCTCCGAACAAAAGTAAAAAGATTTCTTAACGCAGAGAAAGTATGTAATAACAACTCATTTACTTAAATAAGAAAAAAATATAGCATAAAAGATCCTTACAGTATTGCTAATGGCGGACGAGGAGGCGGATATAACAGTGACAAAGAGGAAGTCTTTCGCTTCCGCGGCAGACTTGATCCTTCAGGTAAAGTCTCTAGTTTCACCATAGGAGATTTGCGGTGGATTCGCCGCTTAAGAAGACTATGTGACGGACTCAAACTATGCGACGGAAACTTTGAGTCTTTCGCTTCTGTCTCCATTCAAACCAAATATTTGACTTCGTTCGGTATCTTCAGCTCTAAAACACGCAAGAAGGCCGGAAATTAAAATCGGTAACAGTGATTAAAACCTACCAAACTATACAACGATAAACATGTAAAGATCGTGGATGATTTTGAAAAAGATCGTAAATTACAAATAGTTTCAGGAATTTCGCAGCTAAAACTTCGTAAATGAACGCGAAGATAGAGATTGGAACGTTTATAGTTGGCGAAGATATACGAAAGGTGAGTTAGCGCAGAGTTTTGGTCTCCGAACCAGATGAATATTCAGCTGCTGAGCGTGTGGATGGCGGTGGTGATATGAGCTGCGATCGATCGTCGCCCACCGTAGCTGATGCAGCGAACGTGAGGGAGGACTTTGAACTCTGAAGAGCGTTAAAGGTAAATCTTTTTTTGGCTCCAACGATTTGAAATGTGTCGTATTTGTATGGTAGAGTAAATTGAAAATTGGTTCAAAAAGGTGAAAAGAAAACAGATAAAGACATTTTCGTGATGGGAAAAAATGTACCTTTCATCTCCAATGTTTGGTCTCTAGACCAATTACGTCCTTAAAGTTTCACACAAAATACATTATTGTATCTTTAAAGTTGCTTAATTTTGGTTGATTAAGCACAATTGATAGAATGAAAAGCGATTTGAACAGAAAGTTAGGACATGAGTTGCATATCGTGCTAACCATCGTATTTTAGCCAGCAAAATGGGAAAAAAATCCTTGCAGAACAAGGACAAGAAATTTGGGGAGATCAATTACAATGTGAGAACAAACTTTTTACAAACAAAATAGGTCCTTTAAAACTACAATTTTGGTCAATTTTTGTAAAATATAACTTCAATTTCACAATAAATCAAGCCTATTTTCTGATCTTCTTTTGCAAAAATAGCAAAACATCACTCTGGACTTAATAGCAACTTGCCTTCTTTTATATTTCCTTCGTATTTCCAACTATACTAATTCAAAATTTCTCCCTCTTTCACATTTTTTCAACATTTTCTTCGATCTTATTTATCTTTTTTAGTGACTTGTGTATAAGAACTCTTCCTTTTAACAAGTTGATTTATTAATGCACCTAAAATACTTGCACCTGTTGGGTCTCTAAATAAACAAAACAACGACATTTAGAAAAAAAAAAAAAATTAGTCAGCTAAAATCATAGTTTCAGTAGTATGTTCATATCACAAAGATTTCTTATCACCCATAGGGACAACCGACAAACCTTCTTCTTGGGAATTGACCAAGCCAACAAGTTGTTAACTTTGTTTACGGTCCACAATCGTAGAAGAGTGTTGATAACATCCAAGTTCCAAAACTTTCGCCACTCATTTTTTGAGATCAATTTCTCCCCGATGTCTGTTATTGTCATTTTCTAATAGATTAAGGACTGAAGAGCTTACAGTGGTGGTTGCAAAATTAGGATTTGACGAAGAGAGGAGAAGAGAGAGAATGAGTGAAGATGGAAGAAACTGGGCGTGAAACTCATGTGCCAACTTTCCATCCAAGTTGCCTTTCATTCTGTCAATTGTCTTTAATGGACCAAAATTAAGCAATTTCGAGGATGCAATGTGTTTCATGTAAAATTTTGAGGACAAAATTGGTTAATAGATCAAACATTGGGGTTGAAAAGTGTATTTTTGCCTTTTAAGATGGCACATATTGAGTTAACGCTAAATACTAATACATCATTTTTTTTAGGAGAAATACCAATCTAGAGATCGTATTGATATGGTGTACATTTTTGTCCAATCAAATTAGTAATTTGCAAAGCAAATAGATGTTTCGTCTCTATAATGATACTACTGTTTGCTTATAAAATGATAGTAGTTCGAAAATGATGAAAAAGGAACTCATCTAGTAATTGGTAAATTATATTGCCTCTTTCATTCAATCTAATATTACCGTAATTGTTATTTATAATAAATTCAAATCCAAACTCAATACATAATCACGAGTATTTTGCACTTTTACTAACATTACTGTGTGCCAAAAAAGAAAAAGTAATACATTATTATTATTGTATGATAGTGGTTTATCTTCAACTTATTCATCAATTTGCAAATTAATGAGAAATTACGAATTAATCAAGGAATTGACACACAATTAGGAACACATGTTAAGAATTATAACTTGACAATGTAGAAGGAATTTTTTTTTTTTTTAAATTTAGAATTTCCTACTTATAATCTTTTTCATATTTCCATTCAACCCAACTCATCCCTATCTAGCGACAAAAAATTGGTTCAATATTATCCTGTAAAAGCGAGTGATTGGATAGTAGATTATTTGAGATAATTTTTTGAAAAAAATACTATAGCACTTTTACCATCCGATCCAACCCTTTCCTTTTCACCCACAAAAATTTGGTTCAATGTTGTTTGCAAAGGTGAACGTTTGGATACTAGATTGTTTGAGATAATTTTTTTAAAAAAGATACTGTAGTACTTTTATGTGATGTATGTGAATACTGTAGTACTTTTATGCTGGTTTAAGTGTTTGAATAGTAGATTATTTGAAATAAATTTTTAAAGAAAATACTGTACGTGAATAGTGTATTTTTAAAATGCATAAAACTCTAACCTGGCTTATTTAATTTTATTTTTTTTCCTTCCACCGCAAAGGTAATATAAGTACAAGAAAAAGTTGGTGTGGAACAGGGACCAGATCGATCCTGCCCCGTTTCACCTTCTTGAGCACCAACAGCACATTCATCCCACAATTTTACTCCTCTTTCGATTTGCGAATAAACTTTTGGCACCGATTAAAATAGCAGGCACAGGCACCGCACAAGGCAGCGGCAGCTCCAACTCAGTGTCGATCCCTTTTTCCATCCTACATTTTCCCTCTTTTAGCTCTCTGGTCCCAATCTACTCCAAATTAAACTCATTGTCTCCTCCTCCTCCTCCGTCGCCTTCTGGTCCCTAGACGCCGCGCCCACGTTAACTGAACCCCAATTTGATTCGCAAAACCTTCAGGTTTAATCTAAACTTCCTTTTATGTTTTAGGTTGTGTTTTGTTAATAACACAATTGATATTGGATCTCAGCGATCCAATTCTGTGCAAGTTTATTGCTTTTCTTTAATGTGTTATTCCAATTTTGTGCAAGTTAATTGCTTTTCCGTTTGATGTGAACTTAATTGATCTTGCTAACTGGTTTGATTGTTTTTCTAGGTTTATGGATTGGGTGATTTGATAGTAGAGGCAATTGAATCGTTCTGAAGATGTCTTGGTTTGGCGCGAAAGTGTCCCTATCGAGCTTGGATCTCGCCGGGGCCTTGAATAAAGTCAGTGAGAGCGTCAAGAATATCGAGAAGAATTTCGATAGCGCTCTAGGCCTTGAGGAGAAATCTGATGGCACCACTGGCAGCAGCAACGAAAGTAGGCATCTCTTAATGTTTTTTATTTGTTTCTGTTCAGTGCGTGTATGCTATTAATGTGATTTTAGATTTTTTTGTTTAGTGTCACTACTTAATGAGCTTAGTTACGAAATTTAAACAGTTATGGGAGAGTTCTAAAAACTAAAAAAAAATGCCTGTCAATGTTTGCAAGTGGATTTGGATATCTGGCATTTCCTGTTTAGAGTTGTGTATCCTCACGAGTTAGATGCAATTAACCTTGGTGATGATTTTGTTGGGGGGGGGGGATGGGTTGGGTGGTATGGGGAAGGGAGTGTAAGTAAGAAGTCCCCGGATTGAGACCTTCCACTTACACACACAGACAAAAAAAAAGATTTATACTGTACCAAAAATTAAGGCTGATCAATGGTTTGGGCTAAAACCATCTAGTGTTTACCATTCTCATTGTAGTACAGCTGCTATGTGTGCAGACCATTTACATAAGGACATTAAAGGCACAGAGACATTAATGAAACGCTATGGTTTCTTATGATGTTATTCGGTGGATCAATTGGAGTGGTTGCAAACCCCCTCCCTCCCAAACAACAAATAAAAAAAAAGAAACAAAAAAGAAAGATAATGCAAAGAGAAAAAATAAATTGAAGAACTAATAGAACCCAAAAAGTAAAAAAGATGTATGTGTGAAAACATGGGGTTTGTCGGGCCTTACAACATACAAGGAATTTGATGGCAATGGAGGATCTGGTCGTGACTTTGGATAAACAGCTCCATAAAAGAAGAAACTTTTAACATCAACTTTTTATGCAACGTGGAATCTATGGACTTCAATATTAGAAGGTACAATTTTTGAGTGCAATGACTGGAAGAAAGAAGCATAATAAGGATTTGCATTAGAGTAAGATCAATACTTCTTACATAATTGAGTAAAATAGATGGTTTGGAGGCATCAGCTGCAAGTTTCTGTATTTTAAGATATTTTGGTTATATAATTTCAGAATAAAGATGACATGCTATAATTTGACAAAAGTTGTAGATAAGTCATGGACCTACTTGATTTCTCAACCATTTATTTTATGGTTACTGTTTTATCAGCTCCAGGATTATGGCCTTCAGCTAATGATAGAAAAGCGTTGTTTGATCCCGTCATGTCCTTCATGGGACAAAGAGGTGGGGTTAGTACTGTGGATCCTCTTGGAAAACCTGAATCATCAATTCTCTCATCTCCTATGATAGATGAAGAATTGGCCAAGCCTGATAGCTCGACCAAATCTGGAGTAGAACAAACTGCACATGCTGAAGTGAGGGAAGAAAGAAAGAATGATATTGTAGATCCAGTTACTGCTGAAGAAGGACTAACTTCAAGTGGAGAGCAAAATGAGATGCCTGCGGCAGAAATTAGTGAAACAGCAACTGATTCATCACCATTGCCTGTTGAAGTGTCTGAGACAAATGCTGAAAATGTAGAGCAAAAAGATTCACCTAACCTACTTCAGAAGGAGACCTCAGAAGAACCTTTAAAGGACAGCTCAGAAAAATCTTCCAGGGAGAGCTTAGAAGAACCTTTAAAGGAAGGCTCAGAAGGATCTTCTGAAAACTCGGAGTTAGTGGAACCCAATTCCATGAAATCTGTAGATCAAGCAGCAGGTGCAGCCCTTGTACTGGATGGACTGGATAATATTGGTGCTGTGGAGGAGAGCACAGAGGACCAGAGGACACTGGTAGGAGAGGTCGCAGGGGAAGTTTTTCCATTTCAAGCACAAGATGTGATAACAGAGAATTCAGGAAGTGTAGAGCTTGCTGTTTCAGATTCTGTTACAACATATGTGACTGAAAATGCAGAAGTATCCTCAGAAAGAAACTTTCCCGTTGTTCATCATACACAAGAGTTGGCAGATATGGTCTCTGAACCAAAATCAACTAAAGCTGTTGAGATGACTCAGAAAGCTGATGATGAGATTGATGCAAAAGAACAACGTTTGAGTTCAAGTGGCAACTCATCCAGTATTGCTGATTCAACTGAATTGGAGAAGGTGAAGAAGGAGATGAAAATGATGGAAACTGCACTTCAAGGAGCTGCCAGGCAATCTCAGGTATTTATATTTCCCCACTGGCCTATTACTTTTCTTGGTGCAGAATGGTGTTGCTGCACTTTTGGCAAAGTTGTTATGTTTGTCAATGCCTGGATATAATGGGAAAGTTAGAATTGGTAATTAGGAGTAGGATATGCGGTTTGCTCCAGTCTAGAGAGGATGGGTTGATTTCTGGAACTAAAATCATTAGGATACTGAAGTCCATGGATTTGTAGTTTATGAGAGAAAAATATTTACTATTTAATATTTGGATCATGCTTTTGACCAAGAAGGCTTTCTGATGCATTTTTATTGGCCATACCAATCAGCATGAAATAATCTTACTGACAATCTAATTAAACCTTTTCCAGCATCTTGAATAGGCATGACACATGAAGATGTGAACCTTTTGTGCTAATTTTTTTTAATGCCATAATCCAATGACTTTGTTTCTATCTTTTTCCAGGCAAAAGCTGATGAAATTGCAAAATTGATGAATGAAAATGAGCAACTAAAGGGTGAGATTGAGGATCTGAGGGTACGTATACCTTTTCAATGTCCATGTCTTAATCTATTTCATTCTTACAGTATATTTTTCTTTGGTCATTACAAACTTGTAAGTTGTGGTGTCATTAGCATGTATGCCTTTGGTTTTTAATTGTGCTTGTTTTTTCTTTTCCTTTCTTGTTTGTGCATTCTCTTTCCCTTGCTTACAATCCCTGTATATTGTATACCTAATACTGACCAGGAATATACAATTATGATTCATGGTTGACCATCAAAGTAATTCTTGAGTCATCACAAGCAGCAGCACTTGATACATAAAATGCCATTTGTATTGCTATTTCATCATATGTAATGTCTTAGTTGTTCTTTTTGCTTCTTAAATTATCCGGTACAATTCTTCTTAGAATACAACCAAATTCAGAATGTTCAACTGAGAGCTCCCATATATACAGTCCTGTGTGAATGGATTTTATTCAGCAGTTTGTGTGGATTTATAAATTTTATTAGGCTAAAATATTAATTGTAAGCCATCATAAAGCAATATATCAATTGTATCTTACCATTAAACTAGAATGAGAAATTATGTCTGCCAATATATCTGCAAGATTTAACCTAAGAAAGAGGAATAAAATTGTTGACCTAATATCAGGGCACATCCATAAGTATGTCCAGAAAATTTATCTTGTAAGGACAAATATACTGTCTGGTTGGGGTATTGCTTCCTTCTTTTTTCTCTTTTATCAAATTTTTTTGGTTTGGGGTGGGGCTGGGAGGCAAAAGAAAATCTCTGGAAAGGATGCAACATTACTTTGTTATCAATTCGAGGACAAAGTTCAAAGTTGAGTTAGTTGATCTCAAGTGATTTTTGGGATAAGTGACATGAATATTGACTCTGGAAATAGATTATTTACTTAAAGTATGTATGAGCCAAAAAAAATTTCTTCAAGGATCTGAAGAACACTGAGAATAGTTCCAAAGAAAGTTTACATTTTTTGGGTAGAATGCAATTCTAAATATTTTTCCAGCACAAATTCAATTTTACCAGGCACCTATTAGGGTGGTTTGAAGCGATTTCTTCTTTTTGTACCATTTCTATTCCACAATTGCAACTTTAATTTATGATTATGCCTATACCTGAGCCTTTAGTGCTCTCTTTCTCTCTCTCTTCCTCCCCTCCTTTAAGTGATAGCAAATCTTTTTTCTTTTTTCTAGAGAAAATTCAATGAAGAAGGAATTGAATCTCTGCGGGAGGAGTACCATAATAGGGTAGCATCACTTGAGAGGAAGGTATGTCTTTAATGTAAATGCAAGTCTGTATTTACTGAACTTTCTGTTTTTTCTTTGAAAAATATTTGTTGTCCCTTTCCCTTCTTTTGCAAAGAATCACCATATCCATATGTGAGCTTGTTGTCATCTTCAAGTTCCATTTCCAATTTGACTGTCAATGTTGCATGGTTTGATCTTTGCAGTTATTCTCTAAGCAAGGGTAGAAATGGACTCCTGAATTCTGCCAATCTGAGCCTTGATAGTGCTTGATATAATTTTAATTTCGTCATCATACATATGCTTCTTAATTGACTAATGCATTATATTTTTTGTACTTGTGTTTTGTTATGTACAACTTCAGGTTTATGCTCTCACTAAGGAAAGGGATACACTGCGCAGAGAACAGACTAAAAAAAGTGATGCTGCCGCTCTTTTGAAGGAAAAAGATGAATTTATTAAACAAGTCATGGATGAAGGTTTGACCATTTAACAAGCAGGCTTAAAAAGTAGTGTTAGTAGAGTACAGTTGATTTAATCCTGTACCTACGTTTTCATTATAAACCCAGATATGTATAATCTGAACTTGCAATGGAGTGTTTTATTATGTGGTTCTAATAGAGTAAAGTTGCACTTTGGGGAATTCTGATAGCAACTTAAATTATTTCATTCAGGTGAACAACTTTCTAAAAAACAAGCTGCTCAAGAGTCTCAAATAAGAAAATTGAGGGCACAGGTATGCTTATTTGGTTTTCAGCTGTAAAAGGCTGATTATGTTGGTCTTATGGCATTAGTTTTAACAATTCTGGCATTTCTTATGAAAGCTAGGTAAGAGAGCTTGAAGAAGAGAAGAAAGGATTGCTTACTAAATTAGAGGTAATTTGCTTCTTATTATTAAGGTGTTTCAATCAACAACAGTTTTTTTTTTCCTTGGGGTGGGGGGTGGTGGGTGGTGGGTGGCGGTTGCCATAACCTTTTTTTTTCAATTTTTATATCTGAGCCATTGAAGGTTGTTGAGAAACTTGGAAATTGTAAAACTGGGGATGATATTGGTTATATTTCGTTTTCAGGTTACGTGTTTGCAAGAGTAATTGTAGCATGCATCATCATTGTTGATATGTTAGTGGGTGTCATTGTAGGTTGTAGCTTTATGTTTCATTTATCTCTCTTAAATTTGATGTGGCGCCTTATTGATTTACCTAGCAATGGGATGTTGATTATTCTTCCAGGGAAGCAGTAGCTTGATGCGCACAAGTCTCTGCTTGTTCACTTGTTTATTGCTAATCTGGTGCTTCTGTAATATAACTGCTTGTGTTGTGATACCTTATTTTGAGCTTCATAGTTGTTAATCAATTGAGCCTCCTGCAGGTTGAAGAGAACAAAGTAGAGAGCATAAAGAAGGATAAGGCAGCAACCGAGAAACTACTCCAGGAAACTATAGAAAAACATCAAGCAGAGCTTGCTACCCAAAAAGAATTCTACACGAGTGCTCTGGTTGCTGCAAAAGAAGCTGAGGCATTAGCAGAAGCACGGGCTAACAATGAAGCCAGAACTGAACTGGAAAGCCGTTTAAGGGAAGCTGAGGAGCGTGAAGCTATGCTAGTTCAAACAATTGAAGAATTAAGACAAACTCTCAGCAGAAAAGAGCAGCAAGTATTTTTCTTAGCGTTCATGTTTTTAATCATCTTTCCAGAATCCCTGGAATGCTAAGATGCTTGGCTCCATTGAATGAATTACTGAATTGTGTTTTAGGCAGTTTTTAGAGAAGACATGCTGCAGAGAGACATTGAGGATCTTCAAAAGCGATATCAAGTTAGATATTTAATCTCTCTCTCTCTCTCACACTCTCTCTCTCTTTTTCCCTCTCTGCCCCTCTATATGGTATGTGTGCGTGTTTTTGTGGGTTCACGCATGCGTGGAGTTTTGTATTTCAGACATAGACAAGCTTTTTCTTGCCTGAGCAATAGGTTTCCTACTGACTCGATGATGCTATTGTGTCTAGGCTAGTGAGCGTCGCTGCGAGGAGCTAATTTCTCAAGTACCTGAATCTACCAGGCCTCTTCTGAGGCAGATTGAAGCTATACAGGTTTTACATCTGAAACCATAAGGATTTTGGAAATTTTGGGATATGTACATCTAATTGTTTGGATGCTTTCATTGCTTGACTTCTTCCCACAATAATTGCAGGAAACTACTGCCAGAAAGGCTGAAACTTGGGCTGCAGTTGAGAGGTCCTTGAATTCACGACTTCAGGTCTTCAGAATGGCCTATGTTCTGCACTTTTTGGCATTTGATGTGAAAGACTACTAAATAAATTCCGGCATTCAATGTAGGAAGCAGAGGCCAAAGCTGCTGCTGCGGATGAAAGGGAGCGATCAATTAATGAACGCTTATCTCAAACTTTATCTCGAATAAACGTTCTTGAAGCTCAGGTTATCTTATTTCTCACTTACAGTTATTAATACATGTGTGTTGTGTATAGTACTTGAGAGTAGGAGTGGCTTGCAGATATCATGTCTCAGAGCCGAACAGACACAACTGTCAAGGTCCCTTGAAAAGGAAAGACAGAGGGCAGCAGAAAATAGGCAAGAGTATCTTGCTTTAAAGGAGGAAGCTGATACACATGAAGGTCGTGCGAACCAGCTTGAAGAAGAAATTAGAGAGCTTAGGAGGAAACACAAGCAGGAGATACAGGACGCAATGACAAAACAGGAACTTCTTCAGCAGGTACCACACTGGGTTTTGCTTTTTGTCTATGACTTCTGCAGGTTTAGTTGCATTAAAGTAGGTCTTCATACGTGTGTCATTGGGAATATAGGAATGTGGAATGGCGTGTACATGAACAGCTACAGGGGGAGAGGTAGCTCTATGTTTTATAGATCTTGTTTAGTCTGCAATGCTGGACTTGGGAGAGGAAAGGCAGTCCTAATGGAGAGAGTGTATTTGCTTTTAATTTTCAGAGCAATCATTGTCCTTGCTAATTACCATACTACTAGTCATGGTACAATAGTATAAATGCTACTAGTCAGCTTTAATGCTGACTTTTTTTCTGTTTTGATTTTTATTGCCATTGTAAAAATTGTTAGTGCTTTTGCAGAAATTTGCTGCTGCAGGAGGAACATATAAAGAAGAAATAAACTCGTTACCTGCATGGTCAATATATGCATTTCTACCATGTTCTGCATAGTGCTAGCAAGCTTGTCAACCTGAGAGTTCTCTATTTGTGATTTCATGTTTGACAATTACAAAAAATTAGAACTGTGTGCTGCAAAAGATCTTTTTCTGATATTCATAAAATTTCTGCATCCTTGGTACACTTCCAGATAAATTTGTAGCGGGATGAAATATAGGTTTTCAATTTGTATTGCTTGAAAGTTTCCTCCCACGAGCTAGTTTCATGATTAGGTTGATTGACAGGAGCTGGAGAAAGAGAAAGCAGCACGATTGGATCAAGAAAGGGCAGCTCGGCTTCAATCTTCTGTTCTATCAGATCAAAGCCCTAAAACAAAGCAAATGCCTCCTATAGAAAATGGTATTTATAGTCCTAGTAAAGTATGCAGCATTTGTGAATGAGCCCCTAATCAATTTTTAAGCAAATACTGATAATATTTTTCAGGAAATTTGATTCGCAAGCTTTCAAGTGCTAGCAGCTTGAGCAGCATGGAGGAAAGCTACTTCCTACAAGCATCTTTAGACTCATCTGAAAATTTGTCCGAACGAAGAAATCAGGGTGAGGGATCCTTGAGTCCATATTACATAAAGAGCATGACACCTGGAGCTTTTGAGTCTGCATTGCGACAAAAGGAAGGGGAGCTTGCCTCATACATGTCTCGATTGGTATGTGGAACGTTTCCCCAATTAATTTTTGGAAGGTTTATGGCCATAAAAACCATTCTTGTTGAACCTGGTCTTCACTTTTATTGTTGACTGTCTTTTGGGAGGGGGGGTTCGACTGTGCCCTTTAATTACATTTTTAAAATCTGTTTTCTAGGCATCTATGGAATCAATTCGTGATTCCCTAGCCGAGGAGTTGGTTAAAATGACCGCCCAGGTGAGTTTTGTGTTTGAACTTTCTTTTTCCCCCCCTCCCTCCCTTCTGTTTTTCTATGTTATCATACTCTTATTTTGAACACTAAATATGTTTGTGGCAGTGCGAAAAATTACGGACTGAAGCTGCCTTATTGCCTGGCTTACGTGCGGAGCTAGAGGCATTACGAAGAAGACATTCGTCGGCACTTGAGTTAATGGGTGAACGTGATGAGGAGGTAGATCATTTCTGTTCTTTTTTGACTTTTGAATATAAATTAGGTACAGAATACAATTTTTCTGGTGCTTTTTCTTGAGGTAACTTTCTAGAGATGGAACTTCCATTCTGTTTCTTTTCTGTGAAAAATGAGATGTAAGCTATAGTTTTGGTATGGAAGGTCGAATGCATTGGTTAAAATTTCACAGGCGTAGTTGGGTTTTGAGATTGGTCTTGTAGTGATGGACTCTACCAATGCCTCCTTTGCTTGAGGAAATTCTTACATCGGCTCTGGAATCCTGACATTTCTGGGATGATGTTGTTAATGTACGGTTGCAACATCCATCAATATTTAACGAGAAACTTGAGCATTAGTTATCAGCGGCAGTATATGCTAACATTATATTCTCATGTATTGGGCTTACAGAACACCGCTCTCTTCTTATTTTTAGTTATATGCTAACTTGTGCGATTAATGATTTTGCTTAGTTGGAAGAACTCCGTGCCGACATTATTGACTTGAAGGAGATGTATAGGGAACAAGTAAACTTGCTTGTAAATAAGGTATCTCATCGTTCATGTTGTAGTGTTCTTGACCGTAAGTCTGTAACTAGCATTCTCTCCCTTGTGTTCTGGAGTTGTAATACATTGGACTTCGACTTGCTTGTGTTTTGCATGCAGATCCAGGTAATGAGTTCGACGATGGGTGCTACTTAATGGGGGCTTTTGTTCCCTCGGCTATACTTTCTTTGTAGTAAATGTTTGTGGTAAATGCAACGATACATTTCGCATACAAGTCAGCAAAAAGGAGATTTTGTTTTGTTTTACTTTGTGCTCCATATACTTTGTGTTTTGCATGAAGAAATGTAACGCGCGCTTTTGTACTGACTGTATTATTCATTTTGTTATTTTGGTCTAAAGTTGTACAGCGTAAAGCTTAGTGTTTTGCTCTGGACTTGCAGCATTGATAAAATTTTCATGGATCCAAGTGTAGAACTGAAGTCAACTTTTCTCAATGCTGTACATTAATCACTTGTTTCTATTGACTTTGTTATCATTTTGAATTTCAGACGGAAATGAATAAAGTTGGGAACAACTTGGGTTGTGCTTTCAAGATAATCAAAATGGGTTATCATCTTTTGAAATATATAGATGAGAGATGAAGAGGAGAGAAAGAAGAGAGAGAGAGGGGGGGGGGGTTTGTGTGTGTTGGGGAGGAGAACAAAAGAAGGATCATTATTGTGTTTCTTTTCTTAATGGACGACGAGGAGAACTCCTCTTTTTTGGGTCGGTCACGTATCTTGTTCTCTTTTCCATGTATTTCCAGCTACAGAAACTAATTGTACAATTATCATTAATTGCTAACATTATTCCCCGTAAGGTGTACAATTATCATTAATTATCAACATTAAATACTAATTCCACGTGCAGTATTTATTTTCTTAAAATGGATGGTTCCGTTGAGTCTCTTCCTTCTTTCACCAAAGTCCTCTGCAACTTTTTTTCTTCCTCTCTCAAGGCCTCCAATTATTGAAAGAACTGGTTATCTTGTTTCTAGGTAAAATCTTGAGTTCGAACGCTAGTTGATTTGTCCCAGACTATACATAGGACCGAAAACTCAGTGAGGCGTGGTAGTTCAACGCCGGAACTGCAAAGCAAGATGAATGATTTCTTTTTTGGTGTTGAACGGGAGGCTTTGGTGCTCTGGAGATTCAAGAGCTTGTAACTTTCAACAAGACTGAAGCGCAAGATAAAAACCATGAGATATGCACACCAAATGTTTGAAATGCAAGCAAGGCCTATAAAGATGAAAAGAATGCAATGACATTAGAATTTGGAGGTGAAAGGACTTGTGAAGCGCATCGCAGCGATACACTGATGAGATAGAAACACGGAGAAAAAAAATTGTTATGATTTGCATATAAGAACGTATTCGATGAATATGTTTGCTTGATCCATGGAACTATTTTTGGGATCTAATAGAAGTTTGAGAAGTTAAAGGGATGCTTAATGTTGGTAATTAATGATGACGGCACAGTTGGCACCAGCTTTGACAACTGGAACCGGAGCTAGACTTGGGTCGGTCATCAATTCAGGGAGATGCAGAAAGTTAACCTGCAATCTCTACAAGAATGGGAGAATGAAACTTTGTCCAACCAAAAAAAGGAAAAAGGCACAATTGCCCCCTGGACTTAGTAGTCAGTTACTAGAGTATTACTACTAATACTAATGTTTATCTTGCGGCGCCAAGCACGCTAGCGTCTTCCCGTCATTCTCAGCCCGTCTCTATCATTTGGTCGAGATTTCATTTCCTCCATTTTCTTCCCTTAAACTCAACGATACGCACATGTATATGTAGCCAAAAGCCATTACTGCCGCACTTAAAACCGTAGAGGTACGTCACTCCAGTACAAGTCGCCTCTTTTTCCACCTGCATGCTAATGCCATTCATTGTCTCTATATTTCAAGCCTCTTTTTTTTTTCCCTTTCTTTCTACAATGTTATGTATAATTCCAATCTATCTGCATTGGCTTACGAACGTGAACGAGTGAATTTATCCAATTGAACTTTATTGCAAATTGTATGTGAATCGATGATATATGGCTGCATAACCTCGCGAGTGTTCTGATTTTGATTATATGCGACGCAGCAGTATATTATAGATAGATCATACAAACACAGAAAAACAAGGCTGATGATACCTTGTTTCGTCTGTTTAGATCATCTGAAAGCGCCAAAGCCATCGAGCCATTGGAATTTTGGTTTCTCGAAAGGTGAGTATGAAAGGATTAAATGCATTGGATTCAAGAGTCTTCAGTTTTATTTTTTCGGATCTGATGGTAAAATTTAAGCATTTTTATTTCTCTCTTTGCATAGCATAACCCAGATTTTAGTGATGTGGGGGCGCCAACGCAACTTGTACTCAACTTATAAGCGTATCTCGTCAAAAGAGCGTCTCAACGGCAACGCCTCAGAAGACAGCCTCGGTACATTTTTCTCTTTTAAGCTTTAGTAACCTTCAGCTTCAAAATCACAGAAATGGAATTTAATCCGTGCTCCTACTCAGTTGTATTCCTACCTGAATCCTGAAACCTCTAATTCCTTCTCATTGTTTGAGCGAAATTTGATATTGGGACATTTAGGCCGATCACCGAGTGGTGTCTTAAAAGAAGCTGGACTTCCCTCCTGGAAACGTTCCTTGCCTCATGTACTGGTGGCAACTCTCTCATCCTTCCTATTTGGCTATCACCTCGGGTATTTATACCGCCTCATCTTTCATGCTTTCTTATGCGTGATTTTGCATGATGATCACTTCTTTAATGCTGTTCTTTTTGTTCAGGATAGTTAATGACACATTAGAAAGCATATCTTTGGACCTCAGCTTCAGAGGAAGTACCCTGGCTGAAGGTAATTTCAATTCTTGGTCTTGAACACTACTGTTGTTTGACTAACTAACATTCTTGAATTTCCATCTCATGAGATTTTCTTGTTTATTCTTTTTAAACCCCATTTACAGGGTTGGTGGTGAGTACGTGTTTGGGAGGTGCTTTTGTTGGTTCATTATTCAGTGGCTGGACAGCAGATGGGGTTGGGCGTCGCAGGGCATTCCAGTTGTGTGCTTTACCAATGATCATTGGTGCTTCCGTGAGGTACATAAACATCTTATTGGTCTGTTGCTTGGCAATTGGAAAGCAATCGACCTTGACAAGTGATACTTAACAGTCATACTAAATCTATTTTTTGGCATTTCACAACGTTTAAAGATGGGTTCACCAAATGCTGGGCTAACCTAAATAGGTTGGCAAATTAGCTTTAATATCTCTGAATTTCCGTTGCACTCTCACATTCTATCTTATTATGTTGTAGATCATCTCGCTGTCTAGTATTCATGTCAATATGATAATCAGATAGACGGTCTTTAACTGCTTGTTAGTTCATTTTCAAACTTCCCATCTGCTTCTATATAATCAAATCTACCTTCCAGCAGAGGCCACAATCAAATCGTAAGGCTTTTGGAAATGTTTGTGTTTTGAAGATTAAGTGATCAACTTGGGTGATTCACCACCAAAAATGGAGCGGGGGTGTCACTACATTGAAAGAAACAGCATTGAGTTCTATTCCTTGTTCACTTACTTTTACTTTTGTTGTGGTATAATACATCAATTTGAATTGTACCATTGACGAGAGAGGTAAATACAATCACTAGGTATACCGTATGCCAATTACATCTAACTGACTCAATAAGATAGCATATGGAAACCTTGTCGATTCCTTTCTCTAAGGGACAAAATGGAGATATTCCCAGTATTGAGCTGTCAATCCTCAGTGGGCACTCTTTCAACTATAGATGTGTGGAATAGATGAGAATATAGTGCAATCAAACTAGTAGGCACCACTGACTCAAGCTGTAGAAAGGGCTTGACAATAGGAAATTTCTGTCTTATTTATGTGTGTGTGGTTTTTTTTTTTTTTAAATGTTTTCAAGTTTTATGATCATATCCTGTGTTGTTTGAACCTGAACTATGTTCCACAAACTTGCAGTGCAACCGCAACTACTCTTCGAGGCATGCTTCTTGGAAGGTTATTTGTTGGAATGGGGATGGGTCTTGGGCCTCCTGTAGCAGCTCTTTATGTGGCAGAGGTATCAAACAAGATGGTTTTGTACTTTTAAGGGAAGCTATTGCCAGACACTAATTATACTTATGGTTGATAAATCTGAGCAGGTTTCGCCAGCTTTTGTAAGAGGCACTTATGGGAGCTGCACTCAGATTGCAACATGCCTTGGACTGATGGCCTCTTTCTTTGTTGGGATTCCATCCAAGGAGCTCATGGGTTGGTAAGATGCTTCACATGAATGCTGAAACATGTCGTTTTGTTTTACAAGATCTGCCTTTCTGGTTTATCTACTTTTAGAGTGCCAACAGATTGTCCTTTTCGTCAATGGTGCCACAATGGGCAAGAAATTACGGGCTTACTTTATATAACTACCGGGTCAACTGAAAAGTTAATAGCGATGAATATTCACGGACAAAAATTTGTGTTTTTATCCTGAACAAGTTCTGCTATGATTATCTTTATTAGACTTGCTATAGCACCTGGCCAGAAGATTATTTGACATTCACTTTGTTAAGATTTTAGCGTTCTTATCTGTTTTTGGGCGCCAAGATTTTGTATCCATTTATCTAAAGCAGAAAGTTTGAACCATTTAATGTTTCCTCTTTCCTATGTGCAAGAGAAAGGTAAACAAACACATTTCCACTTTCTCCTTAAGCTTGAATAAACTAATAGTGGAAACCCATATGAATCTCATTTTTCTTGTTAAACCTATTTATCCAGTCTTGATTTTGTGTCAAAATTAGCTAAGACAATGATTAGAGATGTAGAGTTTTAATTAACAATTTAGTCTAATGACGTGCACAGGTGGCGAGTCTGCTTTTGGGTCTCTGCCCTTCCTGCTGCATTACTTGCTATTCTAATGGAATTCTGTGCTGAAAGTCCTCATTGGCTATTTAAGGTGCTCATACCCTTATATGAAATGCTATTGCAAGTTTTAATATCCTTAGGAATGTATTTGGTGAATTTGCAGTGATATTTTTTCAAAAATGCCCATACAATTAATCTTGTCAACCGTTATACATTGCTTTTAAAATCAACGCGATTTGTCTCTAAAACTGGGCAGCCTTCTATCCTAGTATTGATGTTGTCACTTTTAATATCCAACATGCAATGCATATAAATGTGGTGAAATTTAGTATTCAAAATACCAGCTAATAAATGTCTTCATCTGACCAAGATATGCTTATTTCTTTTTTATTCTCATACATTAAAACATGGTTTCTTGTTTTCCGGTGGATACAGCATCTGATAGTATTAACTGTGTATAGTTCATTGTTAAGGATGCTTTGTATCTTTCTCGTTCCCTTTCTCAAACATGAAATTTGCAAAAGATTAATTCTGCACATTGATGCAAAGACCATTTTTGTGTGCTTGATTATTTGTTTTATTAATAGTATCATCTTGGTTCGAAAATCCCTTCCAACTCTGTTCATTTTTAATCACACCTGCATTTGCCTCAGAGAGGAAGAATGGCTGAAGCTGAAGAAAACACTGAGAGGCTGTTTGGAGCATCACATGTTAAATATGCAATGGCTGAATTAACAAAGTCAGATAGGGGGGATGAGGTTGATACTGCTAAGTTTTCAGATTTATTTATTGGTCGTCATGTTAGAGGTACAATTAATTCTCTTGCTGTAATCTTTGTTAAGCATTTTTTCCCACTGACAAACAAAAATATCATTTTCTTGCTCTTTTACTAATTACACCATCACCTTCTGTTTTTGGCAGTGGTTTTTCTCGGTTCCACACTACTTGCCTTGCAACAATTGTCTGGGATAAATGCTGTATTCTACTTCTCTTCAACTGTCTTTACAAGTGCCGGTGTTCCTTCAGACATTGCGAATATATGTGTAGGAATTGTAAATTTATCAGGTACAGGAGTCTAATGCATTTAAACTATCTAAGTAGTTTAATGGCCTCTTCTCTAACCTCTGTAACTTTATCAGGCTCAATTATTGCTATGGTTTTGATGGATAAAATGGGAAGGAAGGGGCTTCTACTTTGGAGTTTCTCAGGCATGGCAAGTAAAATCATCCTCGCTTGTGCTTGATTCGTTGGATGTCATACCATTAGATTTTTAGAAGTCGTGATGATATTGCCATGGAGTGGGAGAGCTTCACAAAAAGCGCATGATTTAGTCGTGATGATATTTCTTGAACTCTAAAGTTGCTTATTTATGCAGGCAGTATCCATGGGTTTCCAAGTCATTGGAGCAAGTTCACTTCTGTCAGGCTCTGTAGTGCTTTACCTATCAGTTGGTGGCATGCTTCTGTAAGTAATTTTCTCAATAGCTGCTGTAGAAAAAAAGAAAAAAAAGCATCTAAGTAATGCGATGATCAGCACTTCACTGCACCTACCAATAATAAATGAGCAGTTTTTTAGCTTCCTTTGAAACTCCTCCAGAAGACCAGAGAGGGAATAGAAAATAAAATCTGTGATAATGAAAAAAGAACAGAAGTGTATGTAACTGCTAACCTAGTGGGAACTAAACATTGGTCTGGAACTAAACATCTATTTTAGTTTTTTTGTAAGAATCTTTGTGCTTTACAGTGTGATGAAGAGAACTTATCTTGTAAATGGACGGGAACTAAAAGCATTAAGTTTTTAAACAAGTGTGTTTGGACAGTAAACCCCCGAAGCAGAGACTTCCTGTGGCTCCCCTTCCATGAGCTCCCTACCAAGAATGACCTGCGATCCTGTGCAGCGGCAGGATTATGGATTAAAAGATCATCAAAGACTGTAACCAGGAGCCAAAGACAACTGAATAACCCTTTTTGATTGTCAAAAAAAAAAAGCCATTCTGGGAGTTTTTTCCTACATGACCCACCAGCTGAAATTTTGAATTGCTATTTTTATTTGGAAGTAATGCACGAAATGTACGACTATTTTTCAGACCGTTTAAGATATAGTGTCCAAGTGCAGGTGACAAGCTGTTTTTTCTGATTGTGATGCTGTTTATTCAGGTTTGTGTTGACATTTTCTTTGGGTGCTGGCCCAGTCCCTAGTCTGCTGCTGTCGGAGATACTTCCAGCCCGAATTAGGGAAAAGGCCATGGCTGTCTGTATGGCCGTGCATTGGGTAATGATGCTCTCACCTGTTACACATATGATTGTTCATGCTCTGCTTTGTTGTTTTTTCAATGGGAATGCTGTTAAGAAAGCTTTTGCTCACACTGCTCTGTTACTTCGCTGACGGTAAATTTCAAGAATAATTTGAAGCATTTTTATGTATGATCATAGTTGGCATTTGCAGTAGCTGTGGCTTCATTTAAGTTCGGTACTTAATTGTTTCTTAATGTATAATCAGGTCATAAATTTTTTTGTTGGTCTGCTGTTTTTGCGGTTACTGGAGCAACTTGGCCCACAAATTCTCTACGCGTCCTTCGGCATCTTTTGCTTTGTCGCAGTAGTCTTTGTGAGGAAAAATATTGTCGAAACAAAAGGGAAGACGCTTCAAGAAATTGAGATGGCATTTCTTCCAGCTGATTAGTGGTGCTGCGGCTGATTTATCTGCTAAGGTATCTGGTACTGAAATGCAATTGGATATCGATTTCTAAAGCAAAACTAATTTAATTTTCTTTGCAGCACAAGGGTTCTATAATTATGGGACATTAGCTTCAAGAGAAATTTGAGCAATTACTGATCAAATGCTAGTCAAAATATGTAGAATTTATTCTTATTTTGTGGTCATTTCACTGTTATTCTGCAGAGGTGTATGGCTAGAGGACATTCGGGAGAGAGAACAATCCGAAGCATACACTTCACTTAATGGCGTGATCCTGCAATACTCTCGTATAGTGCCTCGTACATTCTGTGAGCAAATAGCAAGACCTCTCTGCTGCAATTTTTAGCAACTATTTTAGAGTTAGCATAACCTTGTATCGTTATTAGATTAGATGCAATATTTGCCGCAGTTAGAAATTGGTTCAAGTGCAGGTGGTGTGCTGTGCTGTGCTGCAGCAGTTAGAAATTGGTAGGAATAATGATTGCATCAATTAATGGGGGCGATTACTACGCTCAGAAGGATTCTTCTTTTGATTTCACTTCATACCAGTCCCAGTTTCGCTTGCGTTTCCTTTTTTATCTTCCATATGGCTTGACTGCCTGCTGAAAACTTTTTAACCTGTATCTGACGAAGAAAAATAATTCTATTGGAACGTCGGGCATGGTAATTTTTCGCTTAATAATTAAGACGGCAATCCCCGCCATAAACCCAGCTTCTAGAAAACGGGGAAATTTCTAGTTTTATGTGCTTTGTCGCTGGTCCAACTGGCTGGATTTGACAGGAAACTTGGACTGAACTTCCAGTCAGAAATTGTTTCCATATTTTTCGGCTACCGATCACTTTCTAGCTCCATATTCTATAATCTATCCATCGTGAAAGATATTATTGTACATCACATTGACCTTTACAAATCTGTAAATTTCCCAAAAGAAAACAAAAAAGGAGTTTTCGACGACTTGTTCCGAATCCGAATGAAGAAGGCCGCCATCCAAAGAATGAAAAAATGAAAAAAAAATAAAAGTCAAGAAGATAGGCATTGGCACATGCTACTAATGAGCGTATGATAAATATGTGAAAGCATTTGGCAAATGGGAAAAGTTTCGGTATATTTCTCGTTTCATAGTGAGCAGAATTTAGGTGACCAAATGGGAAAAGTGGAAGCCACAGATGTAGCAGTAGAAACTGATCCAAAACAGGGAGGAGAAGCAGTGGTCTCATTTCCTCCGGTAGCACAAGCAGGAGGAGTGTCGCTTGCACCGCCTACTTTCGTAGGAAGCCCATGGAGTACAGGCTTGTTCGACTGCCATGAAGACAAAACAAATGGTAAACGCTCTTTCTTGTTTATTCTCTCCATTTGTTCTTAGTAACTGAAGATAAACCAGATTAGAGTCAATCTCAAAAGTTATAGACCAGATATATGATATATCATTGTCCAGAAGCTCAAGACATTTGGACTTCGTGTTTAGAATGGAATGAATAAACTATATATATATATATATATATATATATATATATATATATTTGGCGGTAAAGAACTGGACGGTAACGATGGAGAGGGCAAGCGATGGTTGGGGATGGGGTTGTGGCCTGTTAGAAACCAAGGCTTATGGGAACATGCGAAATAAAGTCCTTTGAATCACTCTGGAAAGGTATTTCACCACGGGAATTTCAATTTCTTAACAAACTACAATATGCACAGAAAGAAGTTCAATTAGGATGAAGATTGCATGAATTGTGGTTTCTGGACAAATATTTCTTGGTGGACGGTTCCGAAAATTGAAGCTGGTTGATGTATGGTAGTCAATAACCATGATTATTTTACTGACAAGAACGTTGATTACTAACAGTCAGAAACACTATCACAAATTTGTAATTCGTGATTTCTCTGTCTGCTGCTTCTTTGATGATTGATGATGAACTCTAGATCTGATCTTTACATATTTCTCCTTCCTCACTTTAAAAATGATCTGATATTATTTGGCAGCCGTTATGACTTCATGCTGCCCCTGCGTGACATTTGGTCAGATTGCAGAAGTCCTAGATGCTGGAGAACTGAGTATGGCCTCTGTTCTTGGGTTCTGATTTGACTGAGTCTTTAAAATTTAGGCAAACTAAGCTCAAGCTGATTCATGTTTGATTGATGGTTGCAGCTAGTCCTGTGGGCACTTTCATTTACCTCTTGATGATGCCTGCTCTCTGCTCTCAATGGATCATGGGGTCCAAATATAGAACAAAACTGAGAACCAGATATGGTCTAGTTGAAGCACCTTATCAAGATGTATTCTCTCACATCTTCTGCTCCTGTTGTTCACTTTGTCAGGAATTTCGAGAGCTCAGGAACAGGGATCTTGATCCTGCTTTAGGTACTTCTACTTTCGATGTATGAGAATATATTCTGAGCATTGGTAAACTCAGCATAGCATGGACACTAGTCACAACTCACCAACCTGTTTAGTTCATTTAGCAACTCTAATATCGTGGTGGTAACAACCTGGGAAATTGCTTTGCAGGCTGGAATGGAATCCTCGCTCGACAACAAGGAATGCAGTATGGATATCCACATGCAACAAATCCTCCCTCTGTTCAGTCCATGTCCAAGTAAAGATTGTCAGATTTCATTGTTTGATACATTGTTGACTCTGAATTCTCTACCATAAGAAAGTCTACGAGTTGTGTGTGTGCAAGTGCGTGTGTGAACTGTAAACAGAATAAGGTCGGTCTAAGCGTGAAAGTGTAAATCCTTTTGCAGTAAACATTTGTGTTGTTTGTTACAACTTGGAGGCCGGCTCTTTTTACCAGCAGACAAACTATGGATTAACGTCCCTTTAGAGCTCGTTTCGAGTTGATTTGAAACCTTGCTGGCTAAGAAATTCTCGTCTTTCATTGAACTCTAAAAAGCCAAACTGAAGCATTAGAAGGATCTCAACCAATTCTAACTCTAATGGATGAACAAAGACTGCTTTGACATTTTCCACAGGAGAGCGCGATTCTTCCACCAAACCAAGTCGTCAACTGGAAGATACCCACCTTTACTTCTAGCACCACGCTTTAATATCAGAAGGCGTTAACTTTTAAGCCCTTATAAATCGCGTCATCTGTGCCATACGTACAACAAAATTACAAAACTTCCGCGCCTTGTAATAGTAGTAACGAGTAAGGTACGACCCATATACAATTCGCCCTCACATGAACCTCAGGCTGGTGGCTACCACCAAAACATTAAAATCCTAAACTCCCATCAATTGCCACATTAAAAAGTGATTTTGATCAAAAAATTCAGGCGGGTGCGTAGTACACCCGTTTGGTTCGGTGGTGATTCAGTTCCTTCCGAGTTATTCTGAACTTTCTTAAGTCCGCCCCCTCCGCCTAGTGTAGGAGACCCTGGAAAAAAAAAATAAAAAGAACCTCTTTATGGGATGCCATATATACAACAGAAATAGAGGCCTCGAAGGCCTTTTATCAGCATTTATAAATTGTCAATTTTAGCAATTCTGATTTTTGCTTTAAGTTAACAAATTTAGCATTTTTATACCTTATATTAGCAATTTGTTTCATATTGTTTCGAATCAGTTGAATATCAATAAATTTTTCTTTCCATTCTATAAAATAAAAAAAGGACTTAGGTACCCCTAATCTGTTTCCGTTCACTAAAATCCTCTCCTTCATCGAGGCATTTTAAAGACTTTTTATTCCAAAAAAAAAAAAAAAGCTATTAAATTTTGTTACTAGTTTTTAGCTGATATGAATAATGTACTTCAAATTAATCGTGTGAGGTATTTCAATGCTAAGATTAGTTATGTTTATCTGAAAAATGCTGATCACAGTTGAATGTGCAAATCATAGTAAGCCACAAACTCAACCCGTCCTAGTTGCAATTATACGTCTTAAGAACGCTCTGCCTCAAGAAAGAGGCTAGACACTCGCATGAGGGGGCCTCTGCAGTTGATTCTTTCCTGTTCAGCTCAATTATTGTAATTTTTACAATTTTGACGTAAATTTGTAGAATTCTGATGTAATAATGAATCTATATATCCAAAAGAAAGTTGTTAATTTAATTATTCATTTTCTCTTTCCCAGGCAGTATGCTAAATGAAGAGAATTGGTGGGTCACTTAGATATTTGGGTTTTATCCATATTCACATCCAACTCTTCTCCAATCAAAATTTCTCACAATCTCTCTCTCTCTCCTAGCAACTTGGTCCATTTTGATAAATTTGAATTATTTTTTGTTTTTATTTTTCTTTCTATTCTATCAAACTATATATTTTTATTTATAAATACACTTTCTATTTTATCCATATTTATTAGCTTTATTTAGTGTTATTTTACTTGTTACTTAATTAATGTTGTCAGAAACTTAATATTTGTTTATGGAGAAAATATATTTTTGCATATCTGGTAGTTAATTAAACATAGATATATATTTTTAGGTTTTTAATCATGCAAAAATTTAATAACTAATTAAGAGATATCTATTAACCTGTTCGTATTCCTTGCATCTCTTATGAATAATATTATATTCAAATAAACATATGAATAAAAGTTTTCAAAGATTAATATGTTATCTGAACACTTAAATATTCATGTGTATGTAAGAATATTATTTTATTTTTTAAAATTATTTATGCTTCCATAAAATCACAACTAATAATAATACAAAAAATCATGCTAATGCACAGGTTAAAATACTTGTTAATTATATATGATTGGACAAAATTTAAATTTACACCAAAATTCTATTTTGTTCAAGAAAATATTATTTACACTCCCATTTTTGTTAATCAATTGCACAAATGGACAAGTTTGTTAATCAATTGCACAAATGGACAAGCTGGACAAAACTTCGAACCCGGACTCGTATAAAACCCCGCCTATGTTTTACGACATTTATGCAATTCGTTTATTGTCTCTTCTCAAACTCTCAACCAGCATATCCATCAAAGCTTCCAACCAAACCTCCCCAAAATATTACTGATGTGTTGTAATCTACAATATCAACTAGAAGTAGTGTGAACAGTTCTTAAAGAAATGTGAACCAAAATTTCAGCAGGTTGTTCATCTGAACCTGTGGCGCGATTAGTTTGAATGAGTGAGCAGTGATGATATGGTGACAGTGGCCATAAATAAATTGAGCGGTAATTGCCGTAATTACTGTTCCCACCTAAGTATGACTTCATTTAATCCCAAGCCAGCCTTCAACTGCCAGCTCCAGCTACTTGTTAGTCTCAGACGTCTTCCAAAAAATTCATCTTCTTCTTTTGTCAAGACCAGAATTTTATGTCCTCTGCCTCTTCTTCAAGTTTTTCGCGAAAATCCCACCAATCCCACTTCCCAAGTTCGGTTTCTTTCCTCCGGTAAGAGCCCTTTTCATAATCTAATAGCCTTTCGTTTGACTTATTAACTTATGACCTTCGTATTGTATATCATATGTTTGTAAGTACGTGTAAATGGGGTATATTGGACTCTGCTTTTGTTATCCTGTTACAATATCAGTTGTATATCAAAAAGGGGAGGTGTGGAAGGAGAAACAGGAAAGGGGAATGGGGACGGTTAGGAATTGAAGAAGGAATATTTGATTATCAAGCCAAAGCAGGAGCGGTAAGGAACTTATGGAATACATAAGTTCCGGTATTGGTGAATCAAGTTTTGAAATTTTTGGGGGCTTTGGACTAGTTTTGCTTAAGTAGGAGAAAGTAATTTTTTTCCTCTTTGATGGTATTGGTATTTCATGACAATGGTCTCTCTGAAACTGCCTGGAACTCTTGAAAGATGTTGCAGCTAAAACTGCAGCTCACTTTTCTCTTCTTCCTCCTGTTGTTAGCACATCAACTGAGCTTGATCAGTCACATAACGGAGAGCTGAATGTTATTGAGCGGGTACAGGGAATAGAAAACTTTAGTGAGATCGAAGGTGTTTGCCTTTGGTTTTGTGTATGTTTACGACAAGTTTAAATGCTCAAATTACAGTATTCTCTTTGCTGACTTTCATGTCCAAATGTAGATGAGAAACCGGCATTAATACTGTACACTAGCGGCACAACAGGTAAACCAAAAGGAGTTGTTCATGCACACAGAAGCATCTTGGCTCAGGTATTTTTATTACTTGCCTGTCATTTATATTGTGTGTACTTGGTCTAAAACAAAATGAAATGGGAAAATGTTCTTTTAGTTTTTCCAATTACTCTAGACCTTTCCTTAATCTGGAAAATGTCAGACTTTTGGCAGGGTAAGATGTGCTTGTATGGTGAATATGCGTTATAATAAGACAACAAAAATTGATTGCCATGCAATGCTCTTCTTTCACGTACAAGGCAGAGCAATATGTTGTCAATTTTACTTGCATAATGCAAAATGCTTGCTGTCAACTCTTTCTTTCTAAAGTGTGCTTTTTGGAAGTTGGAACTGTTAGGTTTTGACTGAAGCGTATTTCCTTTTCATTGCACTTCTGTTTCACCTTGAAATAATCATTACGATGGTTTGCTTAATTTCAGGTTCAAATGTTGGCAAATGCTTGGGAGTACTCACCTATTTGCTTTTCCCATCTCTTCTCCTATTTGCTGGGTTGATATGCTGTATAAGTTCGATGAAATGTTGGTTATATGTCTAGCCTTAACTTCTACCAACATGTGCACGGCCTTTTCAATGCTTTGCTTGCTCCTCTATACGCTGGTTCTGTGGTAAGTTCTTATATATTTCCACATGTTCAAAGTTGTAACGGAAATTATACTGCAAATTTATGCTATAACTTTCCTGCCAAAGAATCAATAATGTCTTGTTGCAGCACTTGTGATATTGCTTGTCCCTTTTTTTTTTTTAAAGGTGGAGTTCATGCCAAAATTTAGCGTTGGGGGAATTTGGCAGGGATGGCGGGAATCATATCCAAGAAAAGAGACAAAAGTTGATGATGCTATAACTGTATTTACAGGGGGAAGTGAGAAATATGCTGCTTATGTAATGTCATAATTCTATGTCTCTAGGTGGTTATAAATAACCACGTTATTTACTTATATTCTCAGGATGGTTCCTCATGAGGCAACAATAATTATACCTGTTTGAAGTCATTCAATATACCTGTAATTTCCGGAGAGCTTTTGTCATTTTAATGGTGTAGTTCATGTTTTCCCTTTGCATGATGCAGGTTCCAACTATGTATACACGATTAATACAAGGTTATGAAGCTATGGATCCTGAGTTACAAGGGTTCTATAATTATGGGACATTAGCTTCAAGAGAAATTTGAGCAATTACTGATCAAATGCTGGTTAAAATATGTAGAATTTATTCTTATTTTGTGGTCATTTCACTGTTATTCTGCGGAGGTGTATGGCTAGAGGACATTCGGGAGAGAGAACAATCCGAAGCATACACTTCACTTAATGGCGTGACCCTGCAATACTCTCGTATAGTGCCTGGTACGTTCTGTGAGCAAATAGCAAGGCCTCTCTGCTGCAATTTTTAGCAACTATTTTAGAGTTAGCATAACCTTGTATCGTTATTAGATTAGATGCTGTATTTGCAGCAGTTAGAAATTGTTCGGAATAATGACTGCATCAATTAATGGGGGCGATTACTACTACGTTCAGAACAGAAGGATTCTTCTTTTGATTTCACTTCATAACAGTCCCAGTTTCACTTCCTTGACTGCTTGCTGAAAACTTTTGTACTTGTATCTGACGAAGAAAAATAATTCTATTGGAAAGTCGGGCATGGTAATTTTTTGCTTAATATTCCAGTAATTAAGACGGCAATGCCCGCCATAAACCCAGCTTCTAGAAAACGGGGAAATTCCAAGTTTTATTTGCTTTGTCGCTGGTGCAACTGGCTGGATTTGATAGGAAACTTGGACTGAACTTCCAGTCAGAAATTGTATATTTTTCAGCTACTTACCCATTACTTTCTAGCTCCATATTCTATAATCTATCTATCGTGAAAGATATTATTGTGCATCACATTGACTTTTCGACGACTTGCTCCGAATGAAGAAGGCCGCCATCCAAAAAATGAAAAAATAAAAATAAAAAAAATCAAGAAGATAGGCATTGGCACATACTACTACTAAAGAGCGTATGATAAATATATGAAAGCAGTTGGCATGCCATCTACTTCCAGCATATTTCTCGTTTTGTGGTGAGCAGAACGAGAAAGATATAAAGCATCCTTAACAATGATCGTGACTTTAAAATTTAAAGTGGAAGCCACAGATGTAGCAGTAGAAACTGATCCAAAACAGGGAGGAGAAGCAGTGGTCTCATTTCCTCCAGTAGCACAAGGAGGAGGAGTGTCGCTGGCACCGCCTACTTTCGTAGGAAGCCCATGGAGTACAGGCTTGTTCGACTGCCATGAAGACAAAACAAATGGTAATCGCTCTTTCTTGTTTGTTCTCTCCATTTGTTCTTAGTAACTGAAGATAAACCAGATTAGAGTCAATCTCAAAACCAGATATATCATTGTCCAGAAGCTCAAGACATTTGGACTTCGTGTTTAGAATGGAATGAATAAACTATATATATATATATATATTTTGGCGGTGAAGAATTGGACGGTAACGATGGAGAGGGCAAGCGATGGTTGGGGATGGGGTTGTGGCCTGTTAGAAACCAAGGCTTATGGGAACATGCGAAATAAAGTCCTTTGAATCACTCTGGAAAGGTATTTCACCACGGGAATTTCAATTTCTTAACAAACTACAATATGCACAGAAAGAAGTTCAATTAGGATGAAGATTGCATGAATTGTGGTTTCTGGACAAATATTTCTTGGTGGACGGTTCCGAAAATTGAAGCTGGTTGATTATTTTACTGAAAAGAACGTTGATGACTAACAGTCAGAAACACTATCATAAATTTGTAATTCGTGATTTCTCTGTCTGTTGCTTCTTTGATGAATGATGATCAACTCTAGATCTGATCTTTACATATTTCTCCTTCCTCACTTTAAAAATGATCTGATATTATTTGGCAGCCGGTATGACTGTATGCTGCCCCTGCGTGACATTTGGTCAGATAGCAGAAGTCCTAGATGCCGGAGAACTGAGTATGGCCTCTGTTCTTGGGTTCTGATTTGACTGAGTCTTTAAAATTTCACCAAACTAAGCTCAAGCTGATTCATGTTTGATTGATGGTTGCAGCTAGTCCTGTGGGCACTTTCATTTACCTCTTGATGATGCCTGCTCTCTGCTCTCAATGGATCATGGGTTCCAAATATAGAACAAAACTGAGAACCAGATATGGTCTAGTTGAAGCCCCTTATCAAGATGTATTTTCTCACATCTTTTGCTCCTATTGTTCACTTTGTCAGGAATTTCGAGAGCTCAGGAACAGGGATCTTGATCCTGCTTTAGGTACTTCTACTTTCGATTTATGAGAATATATTCTGAGCATTGGTAAACTCAGCATAGCATGGACACTAGTCACAACTCACCAAACTCTTTAGTTCATTTAGCTACTCAATATCGTGGTGGTAACAACCTGGGAAATTGCTTTGCAGGCTGGAATAGAATCCTCGCTCGACAACAAGGAATGAAGTATGGATATCCACATGCAACAAATCCTCCCTCTGTTCAGTCCATGTCCAAGTAAAGATTGTCAGGTTTCGTTGGTTGATACAATGTTGACTCTGAATTCTGTACCACAAGAAGTCTACGAGTTGTGTGCTTGTGAACTGTAAACAGAATAAGGTCGGTCTAAGCGTGAAAGTGCAGATCTTTTTGCAGTAAACATTTGTGTTGTTTGTTACAACTTGGAGGCCGGCTCTTTTTACCAGCAGACAAACTATAGATTAACGTCCCTTTAGAGCTCGTTTCGAGTTGATTTGAAACCTTGCTGGCTAAGAAATTCTCGTCTTTCATTGAACTCTAAAATGCCAAACTGAAGCATTAGAGGATCTCATCCAATTCTAACTCTAATGGATGAACAGAGGCTCCTTTAACATTTTCCACTGGAGAGCACGATTCTTCCACCAAACCAAGTCGTCAACCGGAAGGTACCCACCTTTACTTCTAGCACCACGCTTTAATATCAGAAGGCGTTAACTCTTTTTTTTTTTTTTCAACAAACGAGAAGGCGTTAACTCTTAAGCCCTTATAATCGCGTCATCCGTGCCATACGTACAACAAAATTACAAAACTTCCGCGCCTTGTAATAGTAGTAACGAGTAAGTTACGACCCATATATAATTCGCCTTCACACTGTGATGAAAAAAAATATATATATATATAATTCGCCTTCACATGAACCTCTTTATGGAACCACCAGCTTTGGGCTGTTCGCCACCACTAAATCATTAAATCTTATTGGAATCCTAAACGCCCATCAATTGCCACATTAAAAAGTGATTTTAATCAAAAAGTTTAGACTGGTGCGCAGTGCATCCATTTGGTCCGGTGGTGATTCAGTTTCTTCCGAGTTATTCTGGACTTTCTTAAGTCCGCCCCCTCCTCCTAGCGTAGGAGACCCTGGAAAAAAAAAATAAAAAGAACATCTTTATGGGATGCCATATATGCAACAGAAATAGAGGCGTCGAAGCCCTTTATCAGCATTTATAAATTGTCAATTTTAGCAATTCTGATTTCTGCTTTAAGTTATCAAATTTAGCATTTTTATACCTTATATTAGCAATTTGTTTCATATTGCTTCCGAATTAGTTGAATATCAATAGATTTTTCTTTCATTCTATAAAATAAAAAAAGGACTTGGGTACGCCTAATCTGTTTCCGTTCACTAAAATCCTCTCCTTCATCGAGGCATTTTAAAGACTTTTTATTCCAAAAAAAAAAAAGCTATTAAATTTTGTTACTAGTTTTTAGCTGATATGAATAATGTACTTCAAATTAATCGTGTGAGGTATTTCAATGCTAAGATTATTATGTTTATCTGAAAAATGCTGATCACAGTTGAATGTGCAAATCATAAGTAAGCCACAAACTCAACCCGTCCTAGTTGCAATTATACGTCTTAAGAACGCTCTGCTTCAAGAAAGAGGCTAGACACTCGCACAAGGGGCCTCTGCAGTTGATTCTTTCCTGTTCAGCTCAATTATTGTATTTTTTACATAAATTTGTAGAATTCTGAAGTAATAATGAATCTATATTTTGTTAATTTAATTATTCATTTTCTCTTTCCTAGGCAGGATGCTAATTGAAGAGAATTGGTGGGTCATTTAGATATTTGGATTTTATCCATATTCACATCCAACTCTTCTCTAATCAAAATTTCTCACAATCTCTCTCTCTCCTAGCAACTTAGTCCATTTTGATAAATTTGAATTATTTTTTGTTATTATTTTCCTTTCTATTCTATCAAACTGTATTTTTATTTATAAATACACTTTCTATTTTATCCATATTTATTAGCTTTATTTAGTGTTATTTTACTTGTTACTTAATTAATGCTGTCAGAAACTTAATATTTGTTTATGGAGAAAAAATATTTTTGCATATCTGGTAGTTAATTAAACATAGATATATATTTTTAGGTTTTTAATCATACAAAAATTTAATAACTAATTAAGAAATATCTATTAACCTTTTCGTATCCCCTGCATATCTTATGAATAATATTATATTCAAATAAACAAATGAATAAAAGTTTTCAAAGAGCCCGCCTGTGTTTTACGACATTTATGCAATTCGTTTATTGTCTCTTCTCAAACTCTCAACCAGCATATCCATCAAAGCTTCCAACCAAACCTACCCAAAATATTACTGATGTGTTGTAATCTACAATATCAACTAGAAGTAGTGTGAACAGTTCTTAAAGAAATGTGAACCAAAATTTCAGCTGGTTGTTCATCTGAACCTGTGGCGCGATTAGTTTGAATGAGTGAGCAGTGATGATATGGTGAGAGTGGCCATAAATAAATTGAGCGGTAATTGCCGTAATTACTGTTCCCACCTAAGTATGACTTCATTTAATCCCAAGCCAGCCTTCAACTGCCAGCTCCAGCTACTTATTAGTCTCAGACGTCTTCCAAAAAATTCATCTTCTTCTTTTGTCAAGACCAGAATTTTATGTCCTCTGCCTCTTCTTCAAGTTTTTCGCGAAAATCCCACCAATCCCACTTCCCAAGTTCGGTTTCTTTCCTCCGGTAAGAGCCCTTTTCATAATCTAATAGCCTTTCGTTTGACTTATTAACTTATGACCTTCGTATAGTATATCATATGTTTGTAAGTACGTGTAAATGGGGTATATTGGACTCTGCTTTTGTTATCCTGTTACAATATCAGTTGTATATCAAAAAGGGGAGGTGTGGAAGGAGAAACAGGAAAGGGGAATGGGGACGGTTAGGAATTGAAGAAGGAATATTTGATTATCAAGCCAAAGCAGGAGCGGTAAGGAACTTATGGAATACATAAGTTCCGGTATTGGTGAATCAAGTTTTGAAATTTTTGGGGGCTTTGGACTAGTTTTGCTTAAGTAGGAGAAAGTAATTTTTTTCCTCTTTGATGGTATTGGTATTTCATGACAGTGGTCTCTCTGAAACTGCCTGGATACGGTAATGTGCTTTGAGCTTTTCTGCTTTAGCAATTCAATTATTAGGGCTAACAGGATGGAGGATATACTATATCGTGTAATTTGCCTGCATAGATCATGGTTGTTTCCTTTTAAAAATGCAGCATCAAGGAGTAATTTGCTGATGGAGCTGGTCAAAGCAGTTGCAAGCAAAGGGTCTCAAACAGGGCAGAGCATTGCCGTAAGATCTGAACAGAAAAGCTATAGTTACCATCAACTCATATCATCTGCTTGGAGGATTTCTACTCTGTTATGCAATGGTGGTCTGAAAACTGTGAGTTGAAAAATTGAACTGCTCTTATGGCTTTCAGTTTATGTGTGATTCTGGATAACTAGTGTATCGGTGCTCTCTAAGTTTCCTCTATTTCATCATGATTGCTTAGCAAGTTGGAAAAAGGGAATATTCCAATGATTTCATACTTGTACTGTGTCAAAGCAATACCTTTACCTCAATTCATATTTGTTTGATCTGAGGCATTCTAGTTTTAGAATCTGATCGTGGCACAAATAATTGGATTTTGACAGGCTGTGGATCTCAAAGGAAATAAGCATCTTGGTGGAATTAGGATAGGCATTGTAGCTAAACCTTGTGCCGAGTTTGTTGCTGGCATACTTGGAACTTGGCTCAGTGGAGGTGTTGCAGTTCCTCTTGCACTTAGCTATCCAGAGGCTGAGCTACTGCATGTTATGAATGATTCTGTTAGCTCCACTGAACCATCTAGTTCTCACGTATCTTTTTCTAGTTGATTTGATATTCTCCTGACTTTTTTCATTAAAAAAAAAAAAAACCTTTGATATATTTCATGAAGTCAAAGAAAGATTTTATTTTCTTTCTAATTTTACAGTCAGGTTTGTTGTCTAAGTGTGAAGTGTTTCATTTAAACTGATTAATGTACCTAGTGTAAGTTTTGGACTTTGCTTCCCTCTATTCGACTAGATTTTGAAGCATATCTGGCAATTATTTGATCTTCATTATTGTAGCTTTTTCTAGTTCTACTAATGATTTGTTGGCTATTAGCATATATAGTATGTGCAAAAACTTTTTTAAGTAAAAATGTAGCATTTGCCAAATTATTGTATTGACCTACACAAACTTGCGATTTTACTAGAATTGAAGAAATTTAAAAGTATGTTTTAGTGTGATAATCATTTGCTTTGACTATACAGTAAAATCTGTGTGTGAATGTGATTCTTAGGACGTCTCCATGATTTTGAGTACTGAAGATCATCAGGAAATCTTGAAAGATGTTGCAGCTAAAACTGCAGCTCACTTTTCTCTTCTTCCTCCTGTTGTTAGCACATCAACTGAGCTTGATCAGTCACATAACGGAGAGCTGAATGTTATTGAGCGGGTACAGGGAATAGAAAACTTTAGTGAGATCGAAGGTGTTTGCCTTTGGTTTTGTGTATGTTTATGACAAGTTTAAATGCTCAAATTACAGTATTCTCTTTGCTGACTTTCATGTCCAAATGTAGATGAGAAACCGGCATTAATACTGTACACTAGTGGCACAACAGGTAAACCAAAAGGAGTTGTTCATACACACGGAAGCATCTTGGCTCAGGTATTTTTATTACTTGCCTGTCATTTATATTGTGTGTACTTGGTCTAAAACAAAATGAAGTGGGAAAATGTTCTTTTAGTTTTTCCAATTACTCTAGATCTTTCCTTAATGTGGAAAATGTCAGACTTTTGGCAGGGTGAGATGTGCTTGTATGGTGAATATGCGTTATAATAAGACAACAAAAATTGATTGCCATGTAAAGCTCTTCTTTCACGTACAAGGCAGAGCAATATGTTGTCAATTTTACTTGCATAATGCAAAATGCTTGCTGTCAAATCTTTCTTTCTAAAGTGTACTTTTTGGAAGTTCGAACTGTTAGGTTTTGACTGAAGCGTATTTCCTTTTCATTGCACTTCTGTTTCACCTTGAAATAATCATTACGATGGTTTGCTTAATTTCAGGTTCAAATGTTGGCAAATGCTTGGGAGTACTCACCTAGTGATCAATTTTTACACTGTTTACCGCTACATCATATCCTTGTCTACAATATATATTCCTGTTGAACACCTATTGCTTGTGGCTGTCATAAAATTTGGCTTTTCCCATCTCTTCTCCTATTTGCTGGGTTGATATGCTGTATAAGTTTGATGAAATGTTGGTTATATGTCTAGCCTTAACTTTTACCAACATGTGCACGGCCTTTTCAATGCTTTGCTTGCTCCTCTATATGCTGGTTCTGTGGTAAGTTCTTATATATTTCCACATGTTCAAAGTTGTAACGGAAATTATACTGCAAATTTATGCTATAACTTTCCTGCCAAAGAATCAATAATGTCTTGTTGCAGCACTTGTGATATTGCTTATCCCTTTTTTTTTTTTTTCAAAGGTGGAGTTCATGCCAAAATTTAGCGTTAGGGGAATTTGGCAGAGATGGCGGGAATCATATCCAAGAAAAGAGACAAAAGTTGATGATGCTATAACTGTATTTACAGGAGTAAGTGAGAAATATGCTACTTATGTAATGTCATAATTCTATGTCTCTAGGTGGTTATACATAACCATCATAGATTATAAATAACCATGTTATTTACTTATATTCTCAGGATGGTTCCTCATGAGGCAACAATAACTATACCTGTTTGAAGTCATTCAGTATACGTGTAATTTCCAGAGAGCTTTTGTCATTTTAATGGTGTAGTTTATGTTTTCCCTTTGCATGATGCAGGTTCCAACTATGTATACACGATTAATACAAGGTTATGAAGCTATGGATCCTGAGTTACAAGCCATCTCTGCTTTAGCGGCTGGCCAGCTTCGTCTAATGGTAATCTCGTTTCCTTTACTTGTTTAAAACCTTGTGAAGTTGGACTCTGTTTGCTGTAATGAGTAGAATTCTTGAAACTGTAAACTTGTATAATGATTTTATGATATTCGATTTGCTGTTGATTCTTTTCATCTTCAAAATGATTAAAAAGTATGTAATTTTGTACCTCTAGATGTGTGGCTCCTCTGCACTTCCTCTTCCTATCATGCAGCAGTGGGAAGCCATTACTGGACATCGCCTACTCGAAAGATATGGCATGACTGAGGTAAGTAATTAACCTGTCGTCAACAGGTTTTCTGCTTCATGAATGGACTGCTGAATTTGGTTTCTGAAGAAATTCTCTATGCTCATACTGATGGCTCGATATTGCTAGTTTGTCATGGCTATTTCTAATCCCCTAAGAGGTGTAAGGAAAGGTGGAACTGTTGGAAAACCATTGCCAGGTGTGCAGGTTAGTGAGATTTCTCAGCTGTTAAATTTAATGTTGAAAATCTTGACCATACTTCCCAGATTTTAAGCTGACAGATTTTTGGGTTTCTGAATTTGGCAAATGTTATCCTGTGAATATGAATATACATCTGCATGATAGTGTGTTACTTGATGGTTATAAGTTTACTGATTTCAAGCTTTGTTGTAGGTCAAGATTCTCGCTGAAGATGGGAGTGATGATGACAAATCAGGGGTGGGTGAACTCTGTGTTAAGAGCCCTTCACTGTTCAAGGGATACTGGAAACTTCCTAAGGTAATTTTGCTTATGATCTATACTATTCTTTTTTGATGTGGTTGAAGTAAATCTTGTCTCGTACCAT
Source organism: Coffea arabica (assembly GCF_036785885.1). Classification (NCBI taxonomy): domain Eukaryota; kingdom Viridiplantae; phylum Streptophyta; class Magnoliopsida; order Gentianales; family Rubiaceae; genus Coffea; species Coffea arabica. Next base: position 2,365,569 of record NC_092317.1, on the reverse strand, counting down.
ATCTCATTCCCTTAAGCCTGTCCTTTTAATGACTCCTTAGGTGACTGAGGAATCTTTTATTGATGGGGGGTTTTTCAAGACTGGAGATGCTGTTAGAGTGGATGAAGATGGATATTACATCATTTTGGGACGTGAGTATATGTTGGTGACCATTGAACTGTTTCTTGGTTTGTTGGGAAAATACCATTTGTAGAGTCAGCACTGATATCTACATTTATCATCCACTAGATAAACAGCTACTATAAAAAAGCCCGTCAAAGCTGTACCTTTTTCACCTTTTTTTTGGTAATGGTTTTGTTTACCTATGGAAGGCGTGATGAGGGCAAAATAATGCTTTTGAATTCTCTCTCTCTCTAGCAGAAGATAAACCGCATGACATTTGTGGTTTGCCTCTAAAAACTTTTCCTGTTTAATGTCTAAATTTGGTTGTCTGCATTGATCCTGTATTTTACGAAGTTTGTGGATACCTTTTACTAAAGAGGGTCTCATGTATTGTCTGTTTTTGAAATGGCCTTTCACACCAAAAATTTTCTTACAGGTACAAATGCTGATATAATGAAAGCTGGTGGATATAAGTTATCTGCATTGGAAATCGAAGCAGTTCTTTTGGAGGTTTCTGCTCATCTTAACTTTTATTTTTGATCTACCTAAATATGCTCCTCTTTTCATAATTGCACATTTTTATTTCCATTAAATTTCTTATGTGCAGCACCCGGTTATCTCAGAATGCTGCGTATTGGGCTTACCGGACAGAGACTATGGAGAGGCTGTGTGTGCAATTGTTGTACCTGATGCAGAAGTCAAAAGAAAAAGGGAGGAAGAGCTTAAGCCTGCCCTTAGCTTAGAGGAATTGTCAACTTGGGCTAAAGAGAAACTTGCTCCATACAAGGTTTGATCTGTAAAATTAACTTTATATACAGTCTATGTATGAGTTTTAGTTGCCATCTAAACAGAGTAACTCAGAAATCACGCCACATTTCAGGGTTACTGTTTCCTGTGCAATTAGGTTTATGTACTGGTTTAATTATTTGGGCAGCTTTATGTAGTACCTACTGTCTTCCTTATCTAAATTAACAATTTGAGTGTAAATATGATTCTTGTTTGACAAGAGTTTGATCTGTTTGTGGTGCTTCTAAGAATTATCAACTAGCATGAAGGATCTACATTATCTAACTCATGTTACTTCAACCGTCCAGCTACCTACTCGTTTGTTGCTATGGGAGTCACTACCTCGTAATGCTATGGGAAAGGTAAGTTTTGCAAATGATACCGAAAATTCTTTTGGCATCCTTCTCTTATTAAGTACTTTCATCATTTGCACTATTTAGTATTGGTTTTGTAGTGATTTTACCATTAAAAAAAAAGCTCATAAATTCTTAATTGATTTCAGGTGAATAAGAAAGATTTGAAGAGAAAATTAGCTGCTGATGTACAATAAACTCTTAGGGTTGCAAATGAAGAACAGGACGGAAACTGTAGATTGCAGTAATAAGCTGCTGCATTTCACTTTGCTCTTCTTGCTGTTTCAAGGTGTCTTTTATCAGAAGAATGGCTGCATAGGTGAACATCAGGAACAGTAAGAAGCTATTTGGACGTTATCTTTAGTTAATAAAAGCTGGAGATTCTACGCATGTACTGAGCTACCAAATTTAGGGCCTTTAAATTCTCCTAGTGTCACTACAGTGATTGAAGGAATCATTTCTATCTAAATTGATCAATCGATTGTAGGACAAGTAACCTTTTAATGTAATACAATTGCAAAAAGCTTTCAGGTAGCATAATACATCAACCTTTGCAAAGCTTACTACATTTACATTTGGTTTTCAGTGATTGAATTCTCATAAACTCCTCACGTTATTCTGCTCATCCTACCTACATAATCATCTAGTTATATTGGTTAAGTCTCGGAAGTTCCTTTTCAATCATGGGACTTGCAGATTAATTTGGCTTACTGAGACCGAAGTGCTCTCTCAGATTCTTGATTAATAGGCTTGTAGGAAATGGAATTTACATCATCGTTTATCTTGTATGCCTGTATTCACGAGTCCAGAAAAGATGAAAAAGAAAAGGCAAATCTAGGTATCATTTCAATAACCTTTCGGAAAATAGCTATAGCATTTGAATTACTAGTATGAAACCGTGGAAAAAAACTGAAAGAAGATGGGATCTCTTAGGTCACATTTGGTTATTCCTCTGTTCAAGGCTGAAACAGACATATGATTGATGTTGTCAGACCCATCCGTGAGTGCTAAGCTTTCGTTGATGAGTTGATAGAGCCTGCTTACCGTTACCTGGTTTCTCTGCATCAAGTCCACGTTATACCTGGTGATCGTCGAGACCTCATCAGCCATGTTCATCAGTCTTGGTTGCTAGTTCTTCTCCACTGGCCTCGGAGATAATATGCTTTTATGTTTTTGCTTACATAGGTATTATCTCATTAAATTTAGAGCTTCGTTCTTTCCGAAGCACGAGATTCACGTGGGATGTGCGAATGCAGAAAGAATACTTGAAGAAATGAAAATTTTAGAGCTAGGGTTTTCTGATACATATTTGGTAATTGGCGTGCAAGTATTTGCTGTACATGCTTACTATGTTATTGATCAATAAACTGCTCAACTCCAGCAGGCATTCGAAATCAAGCCGGCATCACTCTTAGTGGTGTCCTCGGTCTCAATTGTGATATTTCTTCCAATTCATTCCCTTCAATGTCATCCTCCCTTTTGACATCATCAGCACAAGGTCCATAAGCCCAGCTACAGATAATGAAGCAAATCAAATTAACACAACTCAAGATAGAAAGAAGCCAGTAGTAGTTCTCATAACGACCCTTGTTGATATTGCTTGAAACCCAACTCTCTTTTCCTTCTCCTTTGGTGTATCTATCGACAGTGCTTAGTACAGCACTTGCCAATACATTTGCCACAGCCATTCCTAGTCCAAATAGAGACGATGCAACACTTGACATGGTTCTGGGAAACTCAGAATAATAGAATTCTATTTGGCCAATCGCATTAAAAGCCTCTGCGAAGCCTCCCGCAACATATTGCGGCACAAGCCACATGGCAGACATGTCTACCAATGCTTGTGGATCATTGAGGAACCCTTGCTCGATTGCTTTTCTTCGTCGAACGCGCTCTACAACACCAGAAATTACCATCGAGAGCCCAGTGAAGAATAATCCAATTCCCATTCTTGCTTTTGTACCAATGCGTACTGGTTTTCCTCTGATCTTTCAGGCCAATGGAAGAATTGCACGATCATAGAGGACGAGCCAACCAGAAATAGTGATCATCATAAACATGACGAAAGAACCTGCTGGAATTTGGAAGTTTGAAGTGACATGTCTATTCATGGAGCTAGCCTGAATTACAGGAAAAGAGCTCTGGCTGGTGTTTATTGACATCATGATTCCTGTGGACCATATTGGGATTACTCTGATGAGTGCTTTCAGCTCCTCAACTTGCTCTACGGTGCAAAGACTCCAGGGGTCCAAAGCAACTCCTGATGGTGTAACATCCTCTGGATTTCTAAGGACGCATGCTTTATTCAAGAACCTAGTCAATCACGGCACACATTATCATACGGGTTTAGTGATGTGTGCGAACAGATAGCACAGCATAGAAGATTCAGTGGCAAAATGTGAAAGATGAGAACGCCACAGGTAGGACAGTAATCTTACATCAGTTTCTCAGTCGGCCCGGTGTTTCTTGAGCCCTTTCGATGATGATACGAACTCGAGTCCAGAGGAGGGAGGGCTAGTTTCCTGTTCTTGTATGCAGCTACGGTCACTTGCACGAGACCCGTGAGCAAGCTTTTGGTAGCTTTATGTTTGATGTAAAATGAAGAAGCAAGGAAGAAGAGCAAAGCAGAGAGAAACATTAGGATTGCTGGAACTCCAAAGCCCACTTTCATTCCCATTTTATCCTGAATGTAAACAATGCCCGTGAAAGCAACCAGTACCGAGATTGAAGTGGCTGCATAATACCAGCCAAAATAGCTTTCTTGTACCCTTTCATTATCGGGATTGTCTTTGTTGTCAAGTTGATCAGCACCAAATGCCATGGAAGCTGATCTTATCCCGCCTGCACCAATCGACATGAGGCCGAAAGAGGAGATCAACAAACCCAACTGTCCTGCTGTTGCTGATTTACATGGCGGAATTAGGTTACAAGATTTAGGCTTTGCTCCTGGAATCATAGCCGTTAACCAGAGCACAGTCATCCCCTATTGCCATGAAAAACAATGAATTTTGTGAACAGATTTAGACAACCAAAAGTCCAGAATATTGTGCGATCATTCAAGAATTTTATCAAGTTTATATATATATATATATAAATTGAGGTATGGAAGGAAATGCATTAGACAGCATTGCCTTCCATCTTCTCTGCATCATTTTCAAGCCATGCGCTTTGTTTATTTGTTCCATCTTTGAAAAGCAGCTAGAACATGAGGGCTGGCATTCTAGTAAACAAACACCTGACAAAACTCATGTTGTTCCGCAATTACCGAACAGCCATGTTGCTTGATGAAAGTTTATTATTTTCTAGTCCATTAATTATCATTTTCACTTTAAACAAGATAAGAAAGATGCCCACTTGGTCCATCGAATCTAGCTGTTTCGATTGATTGATTAATGGTAGAGAGTGGCCACAACTTCACAGTTTGAAGTTTGAACCATCAAGACTTTGTCAGAAGTACAATTTGTTTCAGAGTGTACAAAGATTGCGACCTAAGATTGACATCAACCATACATAACAGTTACCGCTAGAGAATTGTCTAGGCCCTAGTCGACACAGCCCGAAAAGGAAGCAAAAGCTCATAAATCATAATACCCTGCAGAAAAAATACAAGGACGAATGGTGAAGGAAATGTGGCTGTAGCAACAGGAGCGGAGTGCAGCTGTAGCCGTGTACGAATGCGCATAAGATATTTACCATACGTTTATTTGCTTCCCCAGATGAGCAGCTTCTTGAGGGACAACAACGAACTGGAAAATTATTTCTTGAGCAGCTTCTTGTTTGGATTGGGCTTTATTTTCCTAAATTTATTTACTTACATCATCATTATAATTTCTAATACATCTTTTTTATCTTTCCAATTACCTTTTTATCTCACATACATCATATCACAAAAAATGTTACAGTAAAAATATCTCTAATAATTCACAATCCAAACAGAAGCTATATGTTTTTGCAGGGAGAGAGAGATTGTTAACTAGTTTGACATCATCCTGGAACTCCAATTTCATAATTAGGTGAAGTGACGGACAGGTGTAAACATCATCATGGCTCTTGACTTCCAACAACTATACTCATCTCAAAACAAAACATTTTTTTTTTTTGCATTACCAAGTGCTTTCCTATGTGTTGTGCCACTAGAGCAGTAATTTTGAGGCCTTGTGCAAATGGGCGTTTAAGGTGAACTTGGTTTGGTTTGGATTATTATTTTCTAAAATTTTTATTAAAAAAAATATCTTGTAACGACCTGATGCATACCAAACAAAAAAGTGAATGAAAAATACGAACACAAAAAATATAAAAATATTTCTTTAAAAGACTGCAATCGAAACAAGGCCTGCCGATATACATGTACTGCCAAGATATTTAGCAATGGGATTTTTTTTTTTTTTAGCCATGGGATTTGATCCGGGATTTGTTGGTGCTTGGAACTTTGGAGGAAAAAGGCAAATTACGGTAAAAGGTTGGACATACTCGGCAGTTGGGATTCTCTGGGCATCTAAGCCGCTTCGACGACACCTTGGGAGCTGAAATCTAGGTAAAAGCGATCGGTACTTAGTACCCTTTCTTTTTACTTTTTCTATTTACGTTTTGTTCCCTTAAAAAAGGAGCAAATGATTGCAGTTAGTATGATACAATAATTGCGAAATTTTGGAACATATTGCTGAGGTACCGGTACCTTGCCTGGGAAGATTTCCGAGGGGATAAAACTCAAACGAACTAAGTAGCAGCAAAGTTTTGTAAACAGAACTTCCAGAAAAATGCTAGTTAAAACAGATTAAAAAGTGTTCCAACACTGGAACTAAAATTAGTTATTTGAAGAATTGAAGTGGAAAAAGGGACGAAGAAAAACGCAGGTCGTGCAAATTCATGCCCCCTCCTCTAGTCTAAACTAAGTTGGACTTGGACCGGGGGAGGCAGAGAGGGCTAAATAAAACTCTTAACTTGGTAGCTGTCAGGAGGAAGTTTCATCGGGAAAAGAAATGAAGCACATGATTCAAGCAGAAGAAGCTGAAGATATAAGCTAGCAGTAAAATTATTACCAGAAGACTGAAGATACAACCCAGGCTAATGGTGAGAAAACGACCCGAATATGAATCTGCAAGAAAAGCTCCCAGCGTCGGTGTGAAATTGGTAGCAGCGGACCAGAGAAAGAGTACGTAGTTTGCCTTTGCAAAACTCAAGTTGTAGCCTTTCATCAAGTAGAATATCATGTTTGGCAACACCCCATAACTTGCCACCTTCTCAAATGCCTCGTTTGCTGACCACCCCCACCCAAAAAGAGAAAGAAAAAAAATAAAAATAAGGTTCAACTCAATTCATTGGTTCAGCTCAAACGTAAGAATTTGAGGAGTTATTGTATCAGAAAATAAACTATATGTTTCTTGATTGAATGAATTACCTATGATGAATGGCATGGTTACTAGGCCACCTTTTCTTCTCGTTGTTGAGAGTTTTTCCTTCTTGTCCATTGCACCAGTATTACTTGAATAACTCTCCATTTCCATTCCCATCTTAGATTGTTGTGTGGAGATAGAGAGTAACTCTCCAACTCCTTTCCCAACTTAGATTGCTTTGAGGAGAGTGAATAACTGTGACCCTTCCCCACAGTATTGGCTTCCTGTGAATGAAAACAAAGAGAGATGCTCATATTTATTTGGAAGCTAGTAGTATGTTTTCTTAGTCAATAGTCAAATATGAAAGCTCACACGAGAGATTATGACCACAAATCTATGAGAAACCTTTGCTTTAGAGAGCCAGCAATTGATTACAAGTGAAGACAAGCGCTACCACGGCGATGGCTGAGGAAAAAATACTCCAGAAGTGAACAAGCAAATAATTAGAGAATCTGAAAATCACAACGGCGAGAAAGGAAAAGAAAACTAAGGAAGGTTGAGATTTTCTCACTTTTGAGACTTTGGGTAGGAAAAAATTGAACAGAAAAGGAAGGACGTCAGGTCCCTTTCAAGTAGGGGTGCAAACAAATGGAATCGAATCGAATTTTAATATAATTAATTTTACGAAGCCTCGAATTCGAACTCAAGTTTAACGAACTCAAAATGTCAAGCTCGGGTTCAAGTTTAAAAAAAATAAAAAATAATTATTTTATTTTTTAAAAAATAAATAAAATAATAAATTTTTAATAAATAATAAAATATTAAAAATATATATGTAATTTTACTATTAAAATAAAAAATAAAATATATATAATCGAACTCGTTAGCTGGCGAGCTAACGAATTTATTATTTTTTAACTCGAATTCGACTTGGATAGCTCGAACTCGATGTTCACCTAGCTCGAGTCGAGCTCGGACTCGAGTCGCTCGCGATCGGCTCTCGAGCGGCTCAATTCATTTGCAAACCTACTTTCAAGTAAAAAAAAAAACTTTTCGCCCAGGGAAAGAAAGTGGAGTTGGTTAAATGAATTATAACCATATACCACTTTTACCCTTAAAAAGTTTACAATATAACCTAATAGAATACTCATGTAAATTTAACATTTAAGGGCATTTATGTAAAACAAAATCTTTTCTTTTCACTTTTCTCCACTTCCAAATAAAGGAAAATTACTTCATTCCCTTTCTCCTCCAAAACTCCCCAAATAACATGGAAAGATAGTACAATATTTTCTATTCTTTTCTATTCTTTTCTTTTCTAGCTTAAGGTTTATGTTCTTTTCCTTTCTTTCCTTAACCCCCAAACTAGAGTAGAGTGAAGGGGAGACCTGGAGAGGTACCGAATTGAAAAAATGGGCTGGAGTAGAGGCTGGAGTGTAAATACGTGGGGACACCAAATAGAGAAAAGGAAAATTTGGGGCAATTGCTATAATAATTTACTAAACCTTGAACACATTGTTTAGTATTTGCCCAATGACATAAAACTTTGAAAAATCGTTCTTTTTTATATTTAAACTTTTTTAATGATGCATAATCATGCCAACGAAAAAACTTTGAATTAGTTTAGCTAAGTTAATTTTCTTTTGTTAAATTGTAAGAACTTAGGCATTTGGATTAAAGTAAAAGATGGCCCACGAGACAACAACTACTAAATTTACTTCATACTAATATAGCTTAAAAAAACCTTAGAAATAGACACTTTTTGAGTATAACTGGCATAAGGGATATACATATTATGAACGGTGTTGCTTTTCAAAAATAATTTCCATATTGATTTTATTATAGTATAATGAACTGAAATCCTCTCCGATTCACCGGAGAGAAGTCTAGTTTAAGAAAACCAATTATCAACTTGGATTTGAAAGTGGTAGTTTAGTAGTTCAATTTTGTTAATTAAGAGAAAGTTTGCCCCTGCATTGGTTATAATTAAAGAACTATATAATAGACATTACATACATGTATATGCGTATAGAGAACATACATACATTTTTAAAAAAAAAATTAATATTTCTTACCCTATTAATGTATCTAAATGCATGCCACATTATTTCAATTTGAATTTGAACACCGAATTTTATATATTTGATATCCATCAAGACCCGTTAATGTATATACTTTTTTTTTTTTTGTCAAAACGTTAATGTATATACTGTCAGCACAGAAAATATTTATTCACTGAGAAATGAATTATTCATTTGGTTTATATGCATGTATGTTTGTTTGTTTGTTTGTCTATGTATTTATTTGCAGGTTGGTTTTTGGGTAAGTAAATATATTTTGGAAAAAAATATATAAAAAAAAGGTTCACTTCTGATGTATGTATAGTGCATTAGAAGAACTTGTCCTCAAAGATCAATATTGGTCGCATAAAAGATCAATATTATATTTGTCGCATAAAGAATCACTAAATGGCAACTGTCACAGTAATTACTAGTTTGCTATAATTTGACCGAGGCAAAACATGCGGTAGTAGCCAAGTTGAAGCCTTCACTTAAAAACGAGGCGCCACGCTAAAGGTGGGAATGGGGAAAATGATGGTGGGAGAAAATGGGCAGAAAAACATTTTCTTGTGCTTTTTTGCAAATGTTTTGTTGAGACTGTGAAATTCCTTCCCGTGAGTCTCCGCCCCACCTTTTTGCACTTTAGTCCTTGCAGTGGGGTGCCAAGCTTAATTGTGTGTATTTTGCTTAAAAGTTCCGATACATTTCTTTTGTTACTAATAAGGCGCTTCTGGGGTCCCTCAATCCTCATAAATCAACTTAAAGCTTGGCGAGTGTACACACGCACGCATGTATGTTACCCTTCGTGCAGCCACCACTCACCACGCGGATGTATCTTAATTTTCTTTTCCGAAATGATAATAAATTTTACATCATAGCAAAACTGCATATTATTTATTGAAGCAAGGGCCCCAATTTTTACAACAGTGCATTTAGCACTACTGACTGCTGAGTTGAGTAGTCCCGCTCCTTATCACAAAAGTTCAGAAGAGCAATTTTGCTCGAGCTGTAGCATAACTATCTACTAGCATCCTCATTTAACCCTTCAAAAGAGCACATTCGGTCATTTTTTGGATATCTTCTACTATAGTTGCAATCTGTCGCCGGGTTTGTATTTGGGATGGCAGCTTCCGGTCTTCAAAATGTATTTTGATTTTTTGGATTTATCTTAATCACTTATTTTTACTTTTTCACAGATTTCTCAATGTGTAAACATGCTTCAGACTTAATATATATGTAAACTAAATGGAAGGCGATCGTGGTTCCGTACGCACCAGCAAACAACCATCATCCTCTCCCCTGGTTTCAAATGGCAGGAAATAGACGATCCCTTTACATTGGGTTTTAAGAGTTTCATGATTCATCCCTCTTGGGTTTGGGACTTCCTTTTCGAAATTTGGATTGAACGTAAAATGTTGGATTTCCTTGATTTCTTATATTTCTTTAACAGTGCTGCTTCAAAAGAAGAAAAAAAAAATAAAATTATTGATTGTAGAAATTCTTATGTTAGACCTTTTTTAAAAAAAAATATATAAGTAGGAAATCGTGAATTAAGGATTCAAGATCTCTTACTTATAATCTCTTTCACTTTATAATTCAATCCAACATTCGCCTTATATGTTATACATCTTAAAAAGAGACAATTTATGTGATTTAATCTTGTCATATAGCTTTTTATTTAGGCTCTTTAATGTTGAATTTAGTGATAATTTTCTTTTTGAATTTTGTAAATAAAAATTAAAAGTTATTTTTGTATTTTTAGTAGAAAGTTAATTTTGTATGTATTTAATAGAAAGAAAATTAAAAGAATATATGAGACATCTAAGTGAATGAATTCACGACTTTTAATTTTGCACGTATTTACGCATTAAGATTGTTAATATTGATTTTGATGTGATTGAATTTAGAGGTGTCAAATAGTCGAGTTCGGGTCGAAATTGAAAATTTCGAATTTAAACCCGCTTTTATGTAATAGACTCGGAACCGACCCCATATACCCAACAGGTCTTAACCTTAGAGTCCCAGAACTGCTAGTTCTGTCGTGTCCGAGTCTATCGAGAAAGAAAAGATCCAAATTTAAATATTTTAAAATTAAATCCAAAACCAATCACAAAATCCAATCTCCAAAGTTAAACAAATCATATTACAAAACTAAATAACAAATGATTCGCAATAGCCAATCCAAAACTAATCACAAATCAATCTACAAAGTCATTATTAAATTGTTAATTTGATAAAAGAAATGTATTTAGAAATATTCATATTTTATAATTATTAATATATTGTTCGAGTCTGGATCGGATACGGGTCGAAATCTCATATTCCGTATTTGATCCGTTTTTGTCAGAACAAATGGGTACAAATTCGGATCTTGATATCGAAATTAATTTTAACCCAAATCCGAAAAAATTTATTAGATCTGGATCCAAACCGGACCCATTGATACCTCTGTTTTGAAACTCGGACCGGACCGGCCGGTCGAACCGGGAACCGGCCAGGTAGCCGGTCCGAGCCATATTAAAAAACCGGAAATTTAAAACTCGGTCAAAGCCGGTCAAAAATTGGGTTTGACCGGGCAAAAATCGGTTTTTCCGGTTCAACAGTAATTTTTTTAAAAAAAAATTCAAACTTTTTAATATTATGTTTTGACCCCCTAAATTGTTAAAACTTATTGATATACCTCAAATATTTGATACTTTATAAATATTGTTCTAAAATTTGATGTTATTTTTCAATTAAATTCATAATTTTAATTCTAAACTTGTTAATATTTATTAAATAATATAAATTGCTACTTGATTGTTCTAATTTCTTTGTATTTTCTTGTTAAATATATTTGAAACATCAAATATATATGAATATACCTTTATTAATATCAATATATTATTAGATATTATATATATAATATTTTAATTTTTAAATAATTTTTATTTATGACGTCATCCGGTTCGACCCCTATCGACCCCCGGTCGAACCCATTGACCCCTAACCCCTGACCTCGGCCGAGTCGCTATCGGTTCTGAAAACATAGATTGATACCTCCAATTGAATTGCTTGTCATCGGACACTGCATGGTAGCTTCTTTCCATCGTTCATGCAACTTCAGGGCCCCACCACCTCCTAGTTCGTGACAAAAACAGTAATTGCCGGTAGTCAAAAGTTCGTCTACAACTAAAATAGTCAAAAGTTAGGGGTCCCTACTCCCAATTGCCGGTTGTCCATTGCACAGAGTCACACTATGCGACTCAGGGCCAGGCCCGCATCCGGCCATCCACTACGACCAAACAGTAATTTAATGACACTTGAGGGGGTGCTTGGTTTGAGGGTACCAAGGGCACGGGAATCAGGATTTAGAATGATGTCTATTTTAAGTGCTTGGATAATAGGTGTGAGATTGAAGATTTTGGAATGAATTCAATAAAATTAGTAACTCTCAATTCCTGAGCGAATTGAATTGGTGGATTTTATTAATTTCTATATTTGATTCCAAAATAATTTTTATAAAACATTTCTTGTATTCACTCATCCCTTCACCCCTATCCAGTCATCCCTCATCACCGCCTTTCCACTCGTCTCCTCCTCCATGACATCTAAAAATTTTCCTTGTTACCATCACTCAACATCTCAAAACTTCCACCTTCCCCCTCACTAGAATCACTCCTTCCTCACCCCTAAAATCCTAACCCTAGACCCCTCCCCCCCAAATTTCATCCATCACAACAAGCTCCTACACAACTCACCTCTAAGTTTGAATCAGTACTAGAATTTACAGCCGCAATCTCAAGGGATTCAGCTTCAACTTGAGAAAGAAACCACATCGGCTCGAGTCTAGTGTCACCCCACTCAAACTTCCTTAAATATGTTTGCAAGCCATTGACAAGTTCTCAATTTGAATTGTATCAATTGATAAGGAAAAAGAAAAGTTGACGTTGTTTCATCATATAAGTTATGACTGAACTTAGGAAAGAAAAAAAAGAAAGAAAGAAAAAAGCCTAAGGTCTTGATTAGGGGTGGTCCGACGATGGCTGGTGGTTGTTGCTAAAGGCCCCGTATGATTGAACCCAACAAAGAAAAAGATAGTGAAAAAATGCAATAATAATTTTGATACCCATTCCACTAAAAATTGTACCAAGCATTAGTGATTTCAATAATACTAGGAGCTTATACCATACTGATTTTTTATAATTCATTCCTTATCCAATTCCAATTCCTGAGCATGAACGAAGCACCCAAACGTCATTACAACTAGCTAGTTTTCAGTGTAGCTTAAAAGAATTGTGACATAGCTTTCACGTGCCCTTTAAATCATTGTGGCACTCAAAATGAGTGTGGTGGCTACTGCCAGTATCATACTAGTGCCAGTATCCTAAATGACACTTAAAAATTGCCACAAAAATTATAAATTTTGAATATTTCAAATTCAATAAGAAGTAATATACCATGCTACAACTGAAGAATAGAGCATTCTCTATTCTTGAGAAGGAGCTAATTCCAGTGACCTTTTATTTATTTATTTTTATTTTACTTCTAATTGTATGTTATCTATACTTTAAAAAAAAAAAAAAAAGTGTTCGAATAGCACACATTTTTCGTGCATTAGGAAATTATTTCAAATATTCCATAGAATGGATAATAGAGATGGGATTATAACATTGTAAAACAACAATTATTCTCATAGAGTTGGTGTAAACAATTTTTAGTCAATCTTTTGAACTTCCAACTTCATCATTATAAAAAAATTAATAGTTACCTTTATAACTTAATTACATTTTACTGTCATACACTAGTACTCCTATCTTAATGCAAGTTGCTTGCAGTATTTACTTTGCATTTAAAATTTGATAATGCGTCAGTGCGTAAAATCCAATGAAAGTGCGATATGACGTATGTTTTTCCCCTATAATAATTCAAAGGTTAAGTTTTTCTCGTTGTATATGGTGTGGTAGGGACCGTTGCAAAGCCAGAAATACGAAGCAATCCTTCCTTTACAAGTGAACCCAACCATTCACTTTCACTTTCACATGAGGTTGCGTGCTGAAATCATCCCTGAATCTGATGATATATCAGGGTGTAATAATTTCTTCTCGCTGCCCATTGCATGGCTACATGGATCTTTCTTGTTTGTATTGTAGCTAGGCTCTGCAATTTGCATGACTTGAGGAAGCCTAGCTCCAAAGACTGCAACTTGTAAGCAGTAGAAGCTTTCAACTTTTGTTCCCAGGATGAGATTCTCAATTATTAGAATTTCCCCTGTACTATCCTAACAATCCTTCAAATTTTTGTTCGTTAATTTGTTCTTTTTTTTGTTTTCTTTTGGAGAATGATTTTCTGACATTTTTTCTTTGCATATGCATTTATGCCATGAAAAACTGCAGCCCTGCCGACCCTGCATGCTGTGTACGCGAAAGCTTATCATTTCCTGATAGCAGCTAGCGTCTTGTTCTCTTCGTTGTGTAACTTTTGCTTTCAGATTTCCAGTAAGATTCGATAATTGGTAAGTACTCGGGAAAAAGACGAAGAATAAAGACAGATGTAGTTGAATTTTCTTATCAAAACCATACCATTTGGAGATCTGAATAAACCGTACGGTTAAGAAATTAACTTCTAGTGTTTTGTAACTAGCCCACAAATTACAAGTTTTTTTTAAGTCATCCCATCACGAGTGCTTATATTGTCTAGGAAACAAAAATTATTCCCATCACGAGAAAGTGTCATAATCAACCTTAATGCAGAAAATACGTTTTAAATTATAACCAACCTCAACATGCAGTTGAGGTTCTTGCAATTCTTTTCTTACAGTAAAAGTTCCTACCATCTTCTGATCACAATAATGTCAATTTTCAAACGCCCATCTTTACATTAGGCACTGAAAACGTTTAGTGACTTGAGCAAGTCTTATCTCTAGCAGCTCTTCGAATCTTTTTCTCCTCGTCCTCCTCCACTATAACTATAAAACCAGTCGATAAACATATCATTATGCTGCCCACTTTTTCTGAAACTGTCCCGGGGCACTCGAATTCTGCTTCTCTACCTAGTACTTATACCTCGGATCCTCAGGATTCAGTAACATAAAGAGAATCATATCATTTGAATGAGCAAAAGAATATACTCAATAAAAATTGGAAGATCAGGGCCACAATTTCTACTACATCTAGAATATAGGTACATACGTACATTCCTATATGGCACCGCACGGATGTATTATATAAAAGAATTAAAACCAGACGTATCGATGTTCAGCTCAAGCGGTGGCATCAGTCCTAAATGGTGAACCCGGTCTCAGTGATCGCTGTTCCAATTCCTTTTCTTTCTCTTCAACTTCGCCCTTCTTCACTTGATCAGCACAAGGTTCATAGAGCCAACTACAGAGTATATAGTAAAGCAAATTGATAAAACTCATAATAGCAAGAAGCCAATAGTAGTAATCAAAACGACCCTTGTTGATATTGTTTGAAACCCAACTCTCTTTCCCTTCCCTTTTGGTGTATTTATCCACAGCACTGAGGAGAACGCTAGCCAACAAGCTTCCCACAGCCATTCCTAGTCCAAATAGAGATGCAGCAACACTGGACATACTCTTTGGGAACTCTGTATAATAGAATTCAAATTGGCCAATTGCATTCAAAGCCTCTGCTAAGCCAGCAACAACATTTTGTGGCACAAGCCACATAGCTGACATGTTTACCAATCCTCGAGGATTATTCAAGAAACCTTGATCGATTGCTTTTCTTCGTCGAATATGCTCCACGATCGCAGAAACCGCCATGGCCATTGCTGTCATGAATAAGCCAGCTCCCATCCTTAATTTTGTGCCAACCCGCACTGGCTTTCCTCTGATCTTTGATGCCAATGGAAGGAGCACACGGTCGTATAGAATGAGCCAAACAGTTATAGTTATGATCATAAACACGCCAAAAGAACCGGCTGGAATTTCGAAGCTGGAAGTCAAATGTCTGTCCATGGTATTGGCTTGAAGCAACGGGAAAGCGCTTTGGCTTATGTTAATTGACATCATTATTCCTGTGGTCCATATTGGGATAGCTCTAATCAGTGCCTTTAGTTCCTCCACTTGCTGCACTGTACAAAGATTCCACGGATTTGAAGCAACTCCAGATGGTGTAACATCTTCTGGATTTTGGAGAACGCACGCTTTACTCAAGAACCTAATCATACCGAATCAGAAAGGTTTATTGGAATGATAAAGTAGGGTGTTTAACATTTTGCTTGAATGACGCCAATTGAAACCAATAGACTTGTGTCTTTTCGTTTTCTTAAAAGTGCATCTCACCATGAAGAGACATCTTTCTTGTAGTGAAATGGCAATTTGACATTTTTTAGTGCACCTTAAATCGAGCCTCGGTATCATGTTTTCTGAGTTGTTATAACAAAATCACAATGTTAATTAGTGCTGATATGATGATAGTTCGTACCTTAGTTTCCCGGATGGGACGATATAACTTGAACCCTTTTCGTGATGGTAGTTACCCGATTCCGGAGGAGGGAGGGCAAGTTTCCGATTCCTGTATGCAGCTACAATTACTTGTGCAAACCCAGTGAACAAACTCGTGGTAGCTGCCTTTTTAATGTAAATTGGAGAAGCAAGGAAGAAGATCAAAGCCGAGAGGAACATTAGGATCACAGGAACTCCAAAGCCTACTTTCCATCCCATGTGATCCTGGATGTAAACAATGCCCGTAAGAGCAACCAAAACCGACAATGTGGTAGCAGCATAGTACAATCCAAAATAGCTTTCTAATGCCCTTTGATTACCAGCATTATCTCCTTTATCGAGCTGATCAGCACCAAAAGCCATGGAAGCTGATCTTATCCCACCTGCACCAATTGACATAAGGCCAAAAGAGGCGATCAAGAAAAATAACTGTGCGGGCGTGGCTGTTTTACAGGGCAGGGGCGGGCTGCAAGTTGGAGGCTTTGCTCCTGGAATCATGGCCGTTAACCAAAGGAGCATCATGCCCTGTTGCAATCAAACATTCCCTCAATTTGGTCATCACGTTGATTATCATAAAGCCAAACAATTGCTCCCTAATATTCTTTTCTTGCTGCATGCCACGTCAACTTTTATGTTTTCCCAAATGATTTCAACAAGAGGCTCCTTCCAAAGGGCACAACATTCTAAACATGCATGCATCACTAGCTTCACAGTCCATTTTAATTTGCAAAATGTAAACTCAAGAGCAGGAAAGAATACCTTCACTGTATTCCCTTTCGTCTTAACATTTCACCAATTTCTTGTCACTAGTTTTATCGATAATAATAAACTCCCTACTTTGCAGGATACAGAAGAAGATGTGCATGTTTCATTTCTGACGTCCCCTCGTGCCAATTAATGGCAGAAAATCTATATAGTCTCATACATCAGTTCTCTAATTTGCCGAGTTGATTTTTTGGACCTCAGGAAGCAGTAAAAGAACATGAAAGCTTCTTCTTTTTTTTTTTTCACCTGTTTCAGTATTGACGGAGACTAAAGCAAAAATGAAAAGCAAAATCATGACCTTTTTGCCTTTTAAGCGTATTGAATGTGTGGAAGTGCTGCCCCACAAATAATTGTAGCTTTTTTCAGTCCAAAAGAAGTGATAAATGTACGTAGAAAGGATTGCTTCTTTTATCAATCACGAAACAAGTTAACTAGTAGAGAACTGATCCATTACTTTATTAACAACAAATTTGGAACAAGCAATAGTTCAACTATGTATCGCTCTTAGAATTGGCACAGTAAGTTTTTGCATGCGACCATTAGGCCTGCAGACTGGTCATACACATATACATATGTTTTTTCAAGAATTTAAAAAAAAACACACACACACACACACACACACACAAAATTGGTATGCGAATAAGAATCGAAAGAAAAAAGAATTTGGAAAAAGAAATTTGCAAATCTATAATAGTTTCCAATGGCAACACTTGGCCCAACACATGACAGACTCATTCACTAAAATACACTTTTAAGTTTTAACGGCCTCTCTTTTCTCCAACACATGGACATGGATGCGGTGTCAGTCAGTCATTACCTTTTGACTTTTGAGCATCATCTCCTGCCGAATGAACCGACCCGTCAAAAAAGAAAAAAGGAAAAAAAAACTCTCGAGATATGCGCGTTAAAGAGGTGTAATAGTTAAGTGGGCAATCAAAAGTATTTTCTTTCTTTTTCTGTAAGAAAGAAAATGGCAAACACAGTACTGATCAGTGAACTTCCTTTTAATTTGGTAACCGTAACTGTTGCAACAAAACTTGAGCCAATATTGAAAGGGCAAAGAAAGTGTGAAATAAACATTTTTGTGATAACTCACTGCCTGAGAATGAGATTCTACAGAATTTAAAAAGGAAAAATTACCGGACTTAGGGGTTGAATGAGAAGATATAATAGTTACCAGGAGACTGATGATGCAACCGAGGCTAATGGTGAGACAACGTCCCATGTAGGAATCAGCAAGAAAAGCTCCAATAATTGGGGTGAAGTTGGTGGCAGCAGACCAGAGGAAGAGGATGTAGTTTGCCTTCGCGAATCCCAAATGGTAGACATTCATCATATACAGTATCATATTCGGCAGCAGCCCATAGCTTGCCACCTTCTCAAATCCCTCATTTGCTGAGGTTAAAGTTACAAAAGGAAATCAGTCGTCAGTTTTCCTCAGTGAAAACACTTTTTTTTTTCCTTATGGGCTTGAATGTTATTAAGCTGAAAATTTGCACAAATCTAATACATGGGATGGGAGGGGACGTCCATCGGAGATACATTAGGCTTTCTTGCAATTTTTATGGTACGACGAATGTGTAGTTTTGTTAACATTTACCTATGATAAACGGTATGGTGATTAGGCCGCCCTTTCTGCTCCTTGCTGTGAGCCTTTCCATGTCCGTTTCATTTTCATCACCGATCCCACTCGAAGGATTCCCGGTTTCCTTTTCCACCTTAGATTCTGATGGTGAGATTACTGAATGATTCTTCATCTCCTTCTCCATCTTAGTTGGCTTTCTGAGCAGACAAGATCAGTCTGGGTTAGCTAGCTAGAAAAAGGAAAAAGAAAAAAGGGAGGGCGCGAGAGCTCGAGGCTTATCAACCACTCCCACCAGTCCCCAGGCAGGCAATGATACATACAGTGGTATGGTACTGGTATGAACTAGGAAGGGCGATGCATCAATTTGCGAGTTTTGAGGTTTTATAGCACAGCCTCGTAGGTTCAAAAATCTTGGCAAAATTTAACAGCTACATCCCCGGATGATTCGATGCCTCGGGAAGTTATCTTATGTATGGGGCATTGTTCCGGTTCTAACTTCGAAGTGACGAGCCAAATTTTGTTAGCAGCAGATTTCTGATTAGGTACCAGAAAATACAAGTAAATAAATGATCGACTCGACTATACGCTAAGCTTCATAAAAGATTACCTTTTATTTAATTAACATGTAGAGGAAGAGGAGAAGGTTTAATGATACTATCAAACATGTTGTTGTTTCCCAATACAAGTACAAAACAGATGACGTGATCCCCTTTTATGAGCCATAATGTGGCCACGCTTGGATTACTTGTTTCCGTCGGAAAATATTATCATTTTTTGTGATCACATTTCTCTATCATCTTTTTTTCTCACATATATCAAATCGCTACAGTAATTTTTTCATGAAAAATGACGAAAAATACAATCCAAACACAACCTAAGACTCGCTATTAACGTTTTCTGTGACGGAGTAGCGCTCATCATTTATGAAAACTAGGCCTTGTTTGGATTGCAAGTTTTCACAAAAAAAAAACTCAACATATTCTTTAATCAAAATTTTTTTTATATATACAAACTCTAAAATTTGCAATTCAAACGAATGTATCCATTTGCTGTTAATCATTTTTTTTTTAATTTCAGTCTTTATTTATGGTATATTAAACATCGTGAAGGAGTTTCCCCAACAATTTTCCTGTAATCTCTCACCAACTAATCTAGAACCCAAAAAGGTTCTAGGAAAAAAAAAAAAAACTATCTCTAAGCTGTTCTCTAATTCTCTTAGAATTTCTACTTACTTCAATAGCTCCCTTTCACTTTCAATATGAACGATCAGCCGAATGAGAAGGTCCAGAGGGGACACAACATTCTCACAGAACATATGACGAAAACTAGTAGACAATTTTGGTGCAACTAGTTCAGTGTACCAGTGTGTATAAATAGTTTTTTAGTATTTCATTCAAATTATCTGTCTAATCTAGATTTTGTTGTTTATTTTTACACTATTTATTTTGTAGTAGCAGCAGTAGCAGTGTATTACTATTAATTACTCATGGGGTGTCCGACCTCAGTTGGGGTAACTTTTTCGGTGTCAAATTCAGTGTAAATTTCACTTATCACATGAGAGTAAAAAAAAACATAAATAAATAGCACGTGACAAGTTAAATAAACATGACATGTGATTCGTGCCATTCAAATTTTATTTATGTGTCATTCATCTAACCGTAATAGTGTATACACTGATAATATATATATAATTTACTTTTAATATAAATACATAAGTGGTACTGAAAATTCCATATGATCCGACTTGGTGGGTCCATGAGATAGGACCACACTCAGACCCCGGGACCCGGCGAGCACGGCTCATAGGCTGGTCTAAGCACATCATGGACCCGTCGTTCAGGCATGCACTACTGCAATAGGGAGGCACTCGACTTGCCTACCGAAATCCATGTAAAAGCTCAATAAGATTAGAAGGACAAGGGCCCATAAAAAATAATTGTAAACTTTTTCCATTACGTCTGAGATGAAGCTCCACCGAATCCTATAATGCATTTTGATGCAAATATTTTAGGTTGGTTTCGATTCATCAAGAATTAAATAGATTAATAAGGATATGAGTATTTATAATTAATCACCAATACAGGAGGACAATCATCACACCAATTTCAGTACGTACACGATTGTTGGTAAGAAAATGATCCATCTTACCGCTATATTATTATTGCTTTTTGGATGTACTAATATCTCTCATAGGAACAACTATTGAGTACTGACAAGTCCAACTCACAATCCTCACTGCTTCACCATATTCACCACGCGTCAGAGTTTCTCTTTTCAGGGACAATTAAATAAGTCGCTTGTAACGTATAATTTCCCCCTTATATAATTCATGGGATCAAAGTAGCTAGGCAACTGGTTTCGGCTGTGCAGCAGTATCCTCTTAGTTTGGTTTGGCAGACAGAAGAAAATGGCATTTACTGATTGTTGGTGAGGCAGGTAAGGGTACTAGCTAGATCGGCAGGGGCACCGCCACCCACTCCCAGTCCCACGGCCTCACCCATGATGAGAAGTTCAAATCCTGCACTGGCGTGAGGATTTTGGTTTCTTTACTTGCACATTTTGGTTTAGCAGGCCTAAGGCACCCTGGTTTTCTAGAAATCCGTACTCCTATCTATTTTAGGAGCCCTGAAAACCACAAGTTGCTACAAGTGCGATTTGACTATGTTACGTTTTTTGAAATTCATGGACGTATTCATTCTCTTGAAACCCTTGCGTACTGTAGAGCATTAGTTTTGGTGCAGTTCCTTTTGTTTTTTTTTTGTTTTTTTTTTTTGCACAAAGGGAGATTTGCAGTTTGACATCTTTCTGCTGTAGCAGTCGTAACAGCGATGTCTGATAATTAGGGATGGCTATGGGGGCGGGTGCCCGCGGGGGCTCTCGGGGCGGGGGTTGGGGCGGGGGCGGGGGAGTATACCCCCTCCCCATCCCCCGCCCCGCCACCCGCAAAACAAAAAATATATATATATATAAATATATATAATATGTAAGTTAATTAATTATAAACTTATGATAATGATATTATTAGTTAGATGTATTATATAATGTATATTAGTTTATGTAATATAATTGATATTATCAATTATATAAATAATTATGCATGTCTACTAATAGAATTTATTAATTAGTTATACTAAATTTACTAATACATTTATACTAAATTTCTAATTACACTTAATAGAATAACACTTTTTTCTCAAAAAAAAAAGTACAAACACAATAAAGAATTAGTGATTGCATTTGTACTAAAAGTGAAAATTTGACTATTTTAGTTATATTTATTTCATCATATTGGATTGTATTCAAATAACTTCTGTTTGATCGTTTTTATGAGTTTCAATTGTAAAATTACAATGAATAATAATTTGGTGATGTATTGATATTTTAGTACTTGATTATTTATTAAAATTTAATTCTAATAAAATTTTATTAACCCCGTGGATGCCCCCGCGGGGAAAGCGGGGCGAGGGCGGGGCGAGAGGAGCAGAAAACGGGAGACGGGGCAGGGGACGGGGGGAACTAATAGGCAACGGGGCGGGGGGCCGGGAACCCCGCCCCCGCCCCAACCCCGCCCCGTTGCCATCCCTACTGATAATAGTAAGAGTAATTGATTTAGCGCTCAGCGCCGTGCAAAGTTTGGCAAATGGGCCAAGTGACAGGTGTGGACATGGTTTAAAGGCTGTGCACTTAGCTGTCAAAAGTGCACTCTCGCGAAATTAACATCTAATGGTGAAAAAACCCCCCAATCAATCGGACACCATTTGTAACCAACGGAACGGCCATTTGTAAGGTGGGAGGTAAGAATTTAAATCTTATCTTTCATTAATGTGTTATTATATGTGATTTCTTTTAAATATATATGGATGCGTAATGTATCTATCTGGTTCGATAATGGTTCAGTTTCTGTCAATTTCTGTAGGGATAGAATAGAGTGTGATTAGGAGTAGAAGTAGATTAGATTAATTGTTACTGTCTGATTAAAAAAAAAGATCGAACAGCCTTTGTAATTTTATTTTATTGTATCTTGCGACAAGTCTGGTATGAAGAGATAGATGTGAATTTACTTGTACTAATTCATATCATTTCTTCACGGTGCAACTTTCAGCATGCTGGGAAGCTCTGAGTTATGAGATTTGCAGGGAGGACTCGTGTAATCAGAGGCGACAAACTTTGATGAAAATCTACTTGAACTTGAAGGGGCGATTCTAAGTGTGAATTCTGCTTTTAGGGTCTGTTTGGTTGGAAGTAAAATGTTTTCCTTGGGAAAAAATTTTCCGTGGAAGTAATTTTCCATGAAAATCATTTACCTTTCATCATTTTCAGGTGTTTGGTTAGTTTATTGAAAATATGTTCTTACTTCATTTTTCTGGTGTTTGTTTAACTTTTGAAATATTTTCACTTTTATCTCTATCTTTACTTTCTACACATTATAACTACATACTTCTTCCCATGCAAAATAAGAAAATTTATCTCATTGTTTAACTTTAAAAAATCTTGGAGAAATATATATATGAATAAAAAATATCTCCTTAAGCAATAAACAAATTGCTGGCCATTTAGTGTCAAATATCAATCACATGCAATGCTTATTGTGACATATATCTTGCACTCTCACTGCTGAAAGTTTCTCTAGAAAAGAATGTCCCTATTATACATAATTAATTACTAGCATAGGATGAGCAGGATGAGGTTTTTTTTTATTTTGAATATACTAGGGGGAGGGTTGGGTTGGGTTGGGTGGTACGAGGGAAGGAGTGTAAGGAAAAGGTTTTGGGTTCGAGTCCTCTTGTTTACACTAAAAAAAAAAAAAAAACATACTACAAGATGTTTTCAGTAAGTTTGGAACATACTACAGCGCGAGATGCATGCATTTCGGAAAACAACTTCAGTAAGTTTGGAAGGAAAGTTGTTTTCCATAAGATGAGTGAAAATATTTTACATAGGAAAATGTTTTCAGTAACTTTTGTGCAACCAAACACGGGAAATTAGGAAAATATTTTCTTGGAAAACATTTTCACCCGAAACAAACGGACCCTTAGAGTGACTGAATAACTTTTGGTTTTGCGGTGATCACTGATACATATTATTAGTAGCTCTTTAGAGTCGAGAAGGTTTTAGTTCAGTAACTAAACTGGAGATCTTAAAACTTAAAAATTTTGGGTATGAATCTCCATTTTTCTTCATCACTTTATTAAATCTCCTCCCTTCTCCGCTTAATAATTAATAATAATAATAATAGTAATAATCCTTAAACACGGATCGTGTTACCTTCTTCCCCGATGGCCGGTACCCATAGCCATCTTTCTTTTTCATGGTTCTTGTCATTGTCTCGTTAGTCGTTCCTTACGGGTTCTGGCTCATTATTATTGAAGCCAGCTCTCTCTCTCTCTCCCAAGCTTCTTTCTAATAATCGGTTTGACAACGAAACTAACAATGACATATTGTTGTCTTCTTCATTTTTTCTCTTTTGGGAGTAATTAAAGATGCATTGAAGTTGTCTTCTTCATTGTATTATTGCTACACGTTACATATTCTTAAAACTTTTAACGAGTCGAATCGAGCTGAATATTATATTCAGACTCTGTTAACCTTGCAAAATGCAAATAGAAGATATCGGTATTTGATGATCAAGCATAGCATATTAGTGTATTTGATGATCAAGTCGAGTCACTTGAGCTGAGCTCAACTCTGAATTTGGTAATTGTTGGGCTGAACTTAAAAGCAAAGAGCAAAGTAATGGTACAAAATGAAGCATGAATTTTGAAGAATGTTAAAAGTAGAATCAAAACCTAAACACGCGCATCATCGGATCTATTTTGGTTGATCATGAAACATGAGGAGGCAAAATATGGACGTGTGTGTCACTCCTTCTGAGAGTGATCCAAGAAAGAAGATATGGAGGGGAGGCAACTCATCTGCTGAGAAGTCTTCCTTTGACTAACAATTTTCTCTGGGTCTCAAGCGGTGGTCCAAAAACTTGTGAATTAAACCTATTATGTTATGCTGCAACATTTTTTTTCCTAGAAAAAACAATTAATTTAACCTATAGGGGTCACCTTCGTATGCGTGTTATAGACTTGTTTAGATTGCAATTGCATTGTTGTATTGCCAAAAAGCGGCTATCGTCTTTTTAAAAAAAAAAAAAAAAAAAAAAAAAAGCGGCTATTGTCCAAAAGCGAGGGAAATCACATCAGAGAGAGGGAGGACCACGTCCAAGCGGACCAAGCCCCAGCCCGCTACTAAGTAGTAAGTAGTAACGTGCTTGGACTTACCAAAGATATTCAACTTTTGGGACCCACTCCAGAAATAGTTTTTGTTTTTTAAGGCAAAATTCCTCACATTTTCTCACTGACACGGCGGTGGTTGGTGGTACCTAAACCAAAAGTCCAAAACACGGTTTTGACTTGCCCAGCAAATTGAAAGCAACGTCAGCTTACACAAAGGCCCATTAGGGGGGGCTGGGCTTCCCCACCTTTGCTTACTGAAGTAGGGCCAATAAAAGCACAAATTTGGCACGGCATTCTACTGCCATCAAACAGAATCAGCACTAATAACCGGCTACAGTTGGGCCAAGCCCAAGTATTTTGCCCGGGGGAGTTTTTCTCCATTTAACTTTTCCATCTTGCCTTCCAAAGTCAGAAACATAAAAACGTTCCAAAAGAAGAAAGCCAAGGCACGGTTCTGAACACATATGAGAAACTACAACAGAGCAGCAACAGCTGAAGCCATCTGCATTCAATGCGAACTAGCCAACAAAAGAGACTTCTGAATCACAATAATGACAGAAACCAAAGCAAGCAAAAACCTGCTGATTACTTGAAATCAGGGAGCGCAGAGCCCAATATTCAGCTTCTGGGATATGATATGACCAGCTGAAATTCAGTCTTTAAGGACCCTACTGTTACCCGACTGACACCGACTATACTTCAGGTATTGGATTCAGCCCATTCTGCGAGTGTTGGCGCAGTGACTCCAATGTTGTTCATGTCCAGTATATTTGCTGTTGAGGAATGACAAGCAATCGTATCAGAAAGCAGAAATAGACTTTTTTAAGAGATTGCCACTTAGCAGCAGAAATAGACCCTGACATTTTTAAGAGTTCCATCACCTTTTCCATGAAATTTTCCCTCCACTTATCTCAGCCAGATTTCATTATTACTTGGTCTATTGGTCACAGAAACCAGAAATAAGTATTGTGTTTTGTCACCGTCCTCTCATTGGTACACTCCTCATTTCTTATATAGCCAATACACACAGTTTACCATAAAAACTCCAAACAATCACTCTTCCATATTTAGGGGTATTCATGCTACTGTTACAGTATGCATCTGTGACATTGGCTAAAGGAACCATGTCCACGCAATAGAATCAGAGAACTAAATGAAAGAAGAAGAAGAAGAAGAAAAATGGCCTACCAGGGCATGGAATGGTTTCCATAACTTCATTTAGAGAAGTTTAACATACTGGGAATTGAACATATCAGGGTACAAAAATGACAACAAATGGGCAGTGCCCTCGCACTCATTCAATTGCCAGCAAGTACAGTGATACAAATTCCAATCCACATGCACAGTGAGGCCATCTTTTAGTGCACATTGAGGTTAAGATGGTGTGGATGGGGAATTAACAGCGCCCCCATTGGAGCAAAAGAAAACCTTTCTGTATAAAACTCACTGATGTGATTGAAGACATGCATTGCATACCAACATGTATTTCAGGTGTAGCAGCAGCTGTAGCATCAATAATTACAGTTACAGATTGATAATCCAATGCCACTGCATCGAAGACAGTTTGCCGGATACAATTTGGAGTTTGGACACCTGGGAAAGAAATTTAAGAAATCAATTACGCAACATGGAAAGTACAAATCTAACAAGTATAATTTCCTAGCAAAAT
The DNA here is from genome assembly GCF_036785885.1 of Coffea arabica. Lineage (NCBI taxonomy): Eukaryota > Viridiplantae > Streptophyta > Magnoliopsida > Gentianales > Rubiaceae > Coffea > Coffea arabica. Next base: position 2,339,242 of record NC_092317.1, on the reverse strand, counting down.
AGACAAAAAAAAAATAAAAAATACAGGAGATGACACCCAAAACTCATTTACCGGTGATGACTAAATTACTAATCCCAGCACCCTGAAGATATGAATGAAGGTGGGTATTGAAAAACGCACTGAAACGTGTCTTCACCAGCTTATAATCATCTCCCTTAATTTCAAGGCCATCAACTAATTCTGCTCCAAAACTGCCCTTAGATGTTGGTTTTGGTTTCCCCGGAGAGTACAAATGCCTACGGAATAATTCGACGTCTCTCCCTAAAGGGTCGTGCTCACGAACAACCTACAGTCGATTTACCAAAAGTCATTTGCAAGCTAAAGCGAATCGCTATTCCCAGACTTACCCATCACATTATTAACTTGTAATTTTTCAGTCCATGCATAGGGATCGTATACCTTCTTTATTTTTTTTTCTCTGGGTTCACATAGGGATCATGTACTAGGTGATGGATAAAGCACTTGTGCGAATTAAAAATTCACAGCAAAATTGAACTTTCTCTTCGCCTCTGATTACTCTGATACCAGAATATAAAATTACCATTTGATTAAGATGAAATTTTCCAGTTGCCTTGACCAAAATACGCAAGTCTAAACAATCATGATTTAAACTTGGGATTTCTAGCCAAAGTTTCAACTTTCGTCTTTTGTCTGCCGAGTAACAAAACTGAGCTAAGCGCAAAAACTGGTCTGAAGAATACCCAAATTATAGGGATGCCCCGGCCTCTGGCAACCTCTACAGCCTTGATGACGTTGGGAACAATAGCTTGCCCACCTTTAACGAGCATTGGACCTCCTGGGAGGATAAAATCATTCTGAAAACAACCAAACTCAAGGCTGTATAAAGCTTCAATCCAAACTCAAGAATTAGAAAGACAAAAATATCAAGAAAATGATTAGAGGCTGCAAACCAAACAAGAAATAGTAAAGGCAGATGTAGAACAGTAGAACTAGAATCCAGAAATGATTACTTTCTGAGTTAAAAGTAAGATCAATAGAAGGTAGGAGGATGGCCAGCACCTGCATGTCTATGACCAGAAGAGCAGTCTTCTTCCATTTACTATCAGTTTCGGCCATTTTTGGGCAGCAAATAGCCGAATACCAGTGTCTAAACTCTTAAACTAATCCAAATTGCAGAGGGGATACCATCCACCATACAGCAAATACAAGTCAGAGGAGATTATAGGTTTTGTCTTTTGGGTAACTAATATCAAACATTGGGTCATCGTTAATGAGTTCTGGGTCCTGTCTACGGACGATTTTGGGCTTTTATCTTGTCAATTACACAGGCCAGGTTTCGTTTGTTCCACGGCTAGCCCAAAGCAGTTCGGGCCCCGTCCATCCCCGAGCAAACCTGTAGAGTTGAGGGCCAGAAGCACATTATTTTGTACTTTGTAGCATCAATATAAGGCAATTCCCAACAATGTAATTATCTCTATTTAGTATTTACTTGCCAAATTGCTCTTAATAATACTCTTGTTAATATTTTTAGGCTATTATTCCGGGACGTTAACTTATTATAAATCATAACGATATTTTATTACTTAATTTCTAGATTCACAAGAATACTTTTGAAAATGAAAATAAACTTCCTTTCTATTTGTTCACTTGAATAAAGGCCTTCCTGGTAAATCCTGAGAAAGATGAGTTTAAGATTCAGCTTAATGTTCAGGGCTTGCCAATATACAAGTGTCAACATCAATTTTTATATACAGAGAATGAATGAAACTGACTTTAGAGAGAGAGATGTGCTCTCCGGTCTCCAATTGCCAACTAAAATTTCAATTTTCAGAGTGAATTTTTTCCTAATGAGACTGGAAAATTTTGGTCACGTCGAGGGGTCCAGATCGACCATCTTTAAGGGGGCAAAGTTCGGGTGCAGATGAAGCTAGACACCAAACACAGGCATTATCATGAACCTAAAGGAAAATTTCCAACAATACCAACCAACAAAACAAGTACTTTGGTGAACCATTCGTACAGATTTTGGTTTGATTTTGGCTTTAAAACCCAAGTACTTTGGTATTTATGATATGTCTTCCCCCCCCCCCCCCCCCCCCCCAAAAAAAAAAAAAACAAATGGGGATTTTTTTCTTTTCTTGTTTTTGTTGGGTGCAAAACCCAAAAGCTTGTCTTTATTTATTAGATACATAATCGAAACATGCAAATAAACTCTTGCAGTTGTTGACTTCCAAGATTCACAAGAATTTGAACTGGATTGTGGTGTCAACCTAGCGTTCTCGCCGGAAATCTTTGGAAGCAAATTTGTAATTCGAAATTATTTGGGTATTTTCCCACTTTCTCTTTAACAATTGAAATTCATTTGACTATGCTGAAAATGTAGAATTTACATGTCAAGTGACTTGTTGGAACAACTCAAGACTCACTCACTAATGCTGATTGATGAAGACCCTGTTTGGCTTTTTGACAAGAAAGCAAAAATGTCGCTCTGTTGTATTTCGACCAGATATTTGAAGGAGATCTCCAATGTCCGTCTTATATTATAAAATAAAAAGCACCAAACAGTTCTTTCCTCGTGTCTGATTGTGCTTCTGCCAAAACAAAACAAAACAAAAATAAAAAAGGGGGAAAAGGTCGCTGGTCAGTGCTGATCATTATTGGCAGTTTAATTTGTGGCAATTACCAGTGCAAAGGGGCAAGCATTTTGGCAAAGCCCCCGTCCATTGATCGCTTATTATTTGCTGTCTTTTTTGCTTTGGAAAAATAGTAAATAAACAACTCCTACAGCCCTTTTGTAAAGCACAAGCAGACAATCAATCTTTTCATAATTTAGTATGATTAATTGATGATTGTTTTGACCCATGTTTGGTTTGCAGTCATCTTTAAATAATGGCCACTTATTGCTCTACTTCTAATAATAACCTCAGTAGTACTATTAGGCATTCTTTTTTAGCAAGTGGAATATCTAAGTGGAAGATGTGAGTGAGTGAGTATTTAAACAATTCCCTCATAAAAATTTTAAACAATAAAAATAAATAATTTTTTTTCAAAAAAATAATAAAAATTGGCAACCCTCCCTCTTTATACCATTGTACATAATGCGTCTGATGAATACGTGACATCACTATTGCGACACTGCAACTTGTCACAAGAAGGAGAGACCAAGGAATGGTCCCTCCCACCGGACCAGTGAAAAAGCATCACTGGTTCTTGCACACATTATTGCTTACTAGTTACCACTTTTTTTTTTTTAGTATTGTATGGTCATCACAAGTATGAGCATACTCTGAAACGAATTCATAAGCCGCTTATAGAAATAATAACGAACGAAATTTGAACAAACAAGTCTTTATGAGAAAGTAATTTATTTTTATGAATCGAATGAATCAATAATATGCGCTAACAATTAATTACTACTATACATAAATTAATCGAGTGGTTTCTCTGAGAGAAATCCCACTAGTGTAGTAGTTTTTAGGCACAAAAAAAATAGAATGGAAGTTGGAGAAAAAGTATAATTGCAGCAAGAGTTGAAATGAGAAAGATATGTGGTGAAAAGTAGAAAAGGAACCCCGACGGATGGAGGCTAACGTCACGACCTCACTTGGGTTGTTGGCTGGCACACTTGCAGTTGCAGCAGTACGTGATGAACATAATAATGGAGAAGTCCAGGTTGACCTGACCCTCAAGCTAGGGCTAGGAAGACATCGGGGCCAGATTCGCACATGCGGATTAGACGCAGCCCCACCGTCCACCGCCATACCCTGCTTGATATTTCATAGTATTTGGCGCCACATACAATACAATACAAGCATCTTTTCTTCCTTAACAATAATAATGGCAAGTTCATTAGCAGCTCTCCGATCCGTGTAAAATGTCATGAATGAACAGATTAATAATGAGTAATCCAAAGAAGGACCTTCGTTTGGTCGGTGCATGCCTGGGTCCAAGATCTTTTTGGCTCACAAAATTCTTATATGATTAAGGCCCTGTTTGTTTGGAATTACGGTATATTTATTTTTTTTTAAAAAATGCTTTTAAACATTAGAAGTATTTTTATAATATAAACGATTTTTATTCGGTTAAATTTGACACACACAGAACCCAGCGCGCAAGGAGAGCATTTTTTACTTGTTTAGTTAATTGTGCTCATTTAAACACAAAATTACAAGGCTTGCTTTTGCGTTTGGTGAATTAGATTAACAAGTGCTAAATTAGCCGAATATGATTTAACATCAAGCTAATTAATTAAGTGCAGTTCTAATATATCCAGAGATTGCATTATCTAAGCCATTAATTACTTCCATCTAAATTGATTAGTTAATGGCTCAGGTAATTTTACTTCAAAAAGAAGTTGACTCAAAGGTAGCACACCAACTTCTCCCCATACCTTCAAAGGAACGAAACACCAGTTTTTCTTTCTTTCTTCAAAGAGTAGAAAGTCTGGAGTTTCATCATTCATGTAGTGAGAAAAGAAAATGGTAACCACTCTCTCTTTGTCAAATTAACGAATATCCATCTGCTTTATGTCAGTGAGAATATTGGAGCTTTAAGAACTGATCAGAAGGCAACTCATTGGGAGGAGTTAAATCCACATGCTTCCGTACGTTCTAAAATATGTTTAAAGCATAAAACTATTACTAGCTAGGATTTGTGATCGACTTGTACCATTGACATGAACAATCGTAGGATTTGAATGAAGGGGAGTACTGGAATTAAAATGAACTTGAGATTGAAGAGCATATACATTACACACAAAGCTAGTAGCATATGATCTTTTTAATTTTCTTCCTCTCTTGGAATGCATAGTAGCATCAAGAGCAGTCAGTCTTAGTTTGAAGAATGACTGCTGGTGATGTTATATCATTCCATAATTAAGGGGGTTCCATTGATAAAGCGAGAGCAGACTGCTGCCACGACTAGAATCCTCCGCCAAGAGCTGGAGCCCAGTAATCTGCTCCGTTATCACTTCCGACGTGCTGAGTACAAGATATGGGAACCAGGCATAACCCTCTACTCTTCAAGTCCTTAGGCCGATCTTGGACAACCTAGGATTACACGAAGATATGAATCCTAAATAAGTGTAACAAGAAGAAAATTATTAAGGTATAACGTCAAGACATGAAGAAAATTATTATTGTTTTTGCACAGCTCATAGGATAAGTACGTTAATTTACTATTCACAAACTTTGTGCGTAGGTGAGGGTGTCCGACCCTCAAGCACATATCAACTTGCTATAATTTTCAGCAAAGAACAACGACAATAATGAAGGGAAAAGGCTTTCTTTGACTTCGAGAATGAGTTGCTCTAAGGCTAGCAATGGATCCAATACAGCATGCCTGCTAAGCTCTTAGACGAACAAGAAATAAACAATTCCTTTTTCTGTAGGCAGAATTTATTCTTCAATCTTAAACAATTCCATTTTCTGTAGGCAGAATCTTAAACAATTCCATCTTGATAACCAGTTAGGTGGCCAGAACTAGAATCGAATGCCAGCATTAATCAGTAAAACACACGTGTATGAAAGAGAGAAAGAAAGAAAGAGGATCTTCCCCTTTGCTTGGGGAAATGTGAAGATGCGCATGTTGTAAGGATTGAATAGCTATCTATCTTACAGATTGTTGTTGGTGACCCTGACCCATGCTCCCTGATCCTCCTGATACATTACCCAAGTACGGAGAGGAAAGTGCCTGCAATCAAATTTTCAGGTGCAAATTAAACTAAAGCAGCTCCTAAAAGAAAATTGATTGCACCTACCCAAAAAGAAAAAGAAAATTGTTGTACAAGAATATTTCTCTTCTTTTCTGTTCATCTCTTACAACTGCAAAAATTAGCTCATGCATGGATGTCTGGAAAGCACGAGCAGATGGGAACTTTTTGAACTGCACGCTTTCACTAGCTAACTGTTTTTTTTTTTTTAGGTCGTTGCAGACTGAAGTGTCTAGGGTAAAAATCTGATGCAAGATTAGAAAGAATTATCCTACTGTACATCACCTCACCTCAATTTGGGCCTGAAGGAATCTGATATACCCAATAGCTTCTGATAAGACAGAAGCAGTGTCAGTCTGCAAAAGAGAAACATGCCACAACACCCACATAGTCATTTCTTACCGGGTCTTCTCAATCTCAAAAGACAAACCAGATGGGAAGGGAAGATAAAGTTGAGGAATATTAGCTAGCAAACTCATTCCTCCTCTCAAAAGAAAAAAAGGTTAAGCATCATATAATTGTGTATTTGTATTAAGTAAAACTTTCATGATGGCCTTTATCATAAACTAAACAAGTTTCTTCTTTCGTTTATCTTAATTAATTTCTTTGTTTCAGTGATCACAGTCGGCTTTGAGATATAACAAGTAAATAATGGAGACGGTCCAGATAGAGATGTTTAATTAATATTGGATATATGTACCTTTCCAAATGGGGAAACAAGTTGGTGAAGGGCTGTTATTCTATCCCCTAGCTTCTCCTTTCTTACCTGTTGAGAATGAATATATATACATATATATATGGTAAAATTTAAGTAAGCGGATAAAATAATTAGGAAGTCCTATTTCCAGCATGCATTTCAAAAATTTGATCCAGTTTTTTCTCTTTTTTTTTTTCATTGAAGAATGAGACATGTTGCTGACTATGAAGTCTTGAGAAATGCAAGATTGTACAAGTGGAGGCATAAAATGACTACCTTAAGAGCTGGTTGGGCTGTGGAGTGTTGAATCCTAGGCTTCTTAGATACACCACCGGCTATCGAGCTGTTGCACTTTTACAACAAAACAAAGACAACGATAAGCAAGAAGTAATGGAATAATTTAAATATGAAGAAATACTGTTTGGTTCAACGACTAATTAATGTACAAAATCAGCTAGCACCCCTTTCTTGTGCTATGGTGCAAAGATAATGTTCTCTCCTTCTGCATAAATGTGGTTCAACTGGCGGCAGACCAAATAAATCTTAAAGTTGATTAATTTTTGGACATACTAAATAGAAAAAAATTAAGAGCTTCGACATGTACTAATGGAACCTTGGCCACTAGCAAAACCCAAAAAAGGAAAAACAGAAAAGAAAGAGCTAGAAAAAGAGAAATCTACCCTTCACCACTTAATTGATGGCTTACCTCAGATGAATTTTCTGGATTTTGATTCCTTCCTTCGGCTTTGCTACTAGAGAAGTTCAATAGGTTACTGCTTAAACTTGTAACACAAGAGGTCGGAGAAGATGCTTGCACGACTTGTGACCAAGAAGGCCTAGTAGAAGCTTGAAATTCCTCATCTGCAGCAGCTCTAAAAAGTACGCTAGTACTTAGAGCAACCTCTTGTTTCACATCAGAAACAGGAACTCCTAAAGATGGGTTCAAAGTCTGGTCTTCCCAGTTCTCCAACTTCTTGTTTTGAAAAGGACTGCCAACAAACCTTTCTTGTTCATTAGCTAACCCACCCCTGCAAAGTAATCATCATTAAATTTGATCATCCATGTTCTATGTTTCTTCAAATCACGGCAAATACTTTGAGCTAAAAAATATTTTATCTTATCAGACACTAGAATCAAAAAATTTAAAAAAAAAAGATTAAAAGTTGAGTGGCAAAAGTTTGTTTAATCTACCTGCTGGTTAGATACGCAAAAGCTACTGAGGATTACTATTTAAAATCAATAGATAAAGAAAGAACACAAACACACAAGCTAGAAAAGTTAACATGCTGGAAGAACAAGTACAGCTAGCAAAGGACTAGTGTTCATCTTTGAGAACTTAAATTCAAGTAGACCCTCTTTAAAGAAAATGCGTGAATTAGCAGACATCAAATAATTAAAAAGAGAAGGAGAGATTTACAAGAGCAGTTGTCTCCATGAGCGTGGGAAGTCTTGGTTGGGATGATGATCAGACAAAGAGTTGGCAGAAAGAGGTGAAGAAGATCCGCCATACAAATTATACTGTGGAGGAAGAGGAGGAGGAGGAGGAGCAGGTGAATGAAAAGTAGTGGTGGAAGGAAACTGCTGGTGCTGATGAGATTGTGGATGCATGCTATTCATGCTCCACCAGTTAGGGTTTCCTGCCATCATTGGTAACAGTAGTACTAGTGATTTAGCTGCTTATTCGAATCATTCGTGCAAAATATATATAGAACAAGCTGTAACAATTCCTTTTGCTCTCTTTTTTAGCTTTTACTCTTCACTTTGTCATCTTTCCTTGTTTGAACACCAAAATGAGCCTTTGTTGAAGCTTTCAGGGTTGTGTTTGCTTTCTCAGAAGAGGCTCAGGAAACCCAATGTCTTTGTCAACAAAGTAGCAGTATTTCATACTTGTGGGGTTGAGAAGCTTTGTGTTTTTTGTGTGTGTCTGTGTGTGCTTCCTTTCTCTCTCCATATATCATGCATCTATTGCTCTTTTTATTCTTACTTTAACTTTATTACAAAGTGGGGGCAGAAAAAAAGCTGGTGAGGAGTGTTTTCAGGCCAAAAAACAAACATTTGTGGAGCTTATTTCCTTGATTTGGGGTGGTAACTAGGGATTGTAATACAGTTGGGTTGGGGTTAGGGTTAGGGTTAGGTCCAGATATCATTATGTGTTAATTGGGATAGCATGCTCTTTTCCCAAGCCATGATTAGATATAGCTAATGTCTCACATTTTTAGTAGCTTAAAGTCGAATGTGCCCAAAAATAAATGGACAACAATGATAAAAGGATATATATATATATATATATATATATATATATATAAACACACATACACATATATGTCTAACAGCTACAATTTACACTATTCCTATTCTATGGAGAGAAAGAGTCTAACTGGGAGCTTGTTTTAGGATGGAGGGTGACAAGTGTACTACTGCATTTTCTAAATTTTTTTTAAAATAAAAGAAGCACAATGCTTGTTTGTAATGTATTAGGTGCGATTTGAATCCTCGATCTAACGTACGATATGGCTATTAGGCTAAAGGCCAATGATTGACAATATCATATATACATAGGAAAATAGAAAATGTGGTTTCTTTGTGGAAAGAATAAATTCTTTGGATGAAAGATCATCCAATATTTCAAGATCAGAAAATGTTATCTGCGCTTTTATCATTTATTTTATCATATAATCTAATAAATTAAAATGACAGTAAAAATGTAAATAACAAAAATGGGAGCGTAAATAACATTTCCTTTCAAAACCTGAAAAACAAAAGGGGGCTTCTCGAAGGCGCCATAAGCCGTTGTCCTAGACTCCTAATGTTAGTCCTCGAGTTTCACTGTAAAGGGAGCTGTGCGAAATGGAGAAAGACAACATACTGCTTTAGCAATTCACCGCTAACTACAAGTATATTTGCATAGTTATACATAATTTCTTGAACATTAACCAGACTATTTTATAGAGCACGATTGTCATCTATATGTTTTTATTCATAAAACGAAAATGCTACTTAAGTGCTCGACATATTCACAAATTAGCATCTACGTTTCAGTTGCGTCAAAGTGGCAAGAGAAGTGTAGGTAAGAAATGTCACAGGTAAAAGTTTAAGATATAAACTACCGAAGAAGCAATACTTAGGAGAGTGAAAAGTGATATTAATTAGCCTCTTCATATCAAGGGAAACTTTATTAAGTGCCGATAGAACCCTTTTCCTCCCATGGTGAAGCTCCGACTCCCATGGTATTGTCATTTCAGTTATTACCACAATCTACTTTAATGTTTAAAATGCTAAAGTCATACTTTTCCATGGTAATTGCAATGTGTGAAATTGTGAATCAAGTTTTCAAAGCACGCTTTAGCAACTTCCTCTTCCTCTTCTTCTTCTTCTTTTTTTTTTCCCCTCCATAGTGGTAGCAATTTCTTGGTTTTTGGTAACGAACTTCAGCAATTTGAAAGAGGAGCGGGATCCAGCAATATCCTTTGGGAGCGTGCGCGGCCATCGAATTGCATCTGGGGATCGAGTCGAATAATGCCTGACACGTAAAGCTTCGAATCCAGTTAATAAAGGCTTGATAACGGGTTTTACATCAAATTCTCAACGCCAACCCAAAAAAAAAAAAAAATTACGATTTATAGCTTAGTTGGGTTACGTAAATGACCAAGATATAGGTTAAATTTATGTCGGAGTTCAAGAAGACATCAAGTCTGGATTTCCGGGGGGTCGAGATTACACACTCAGCGTGGTTATGGAAACCTAACCTAAGCAGAGCCTTGCTTTGCTTGTTCATCGTAGACATCCGAGCGGTAATGCACCCACGAGCTCTAAATATATGAATATCCCTATTCTAATTGGGCTATGGCAATCCAGGAATCCAGCAAGGCAGAAAAGGAGAGATTTCTGAAGTCAAACCACAATCATATGAAGTTCTGATTGACTTTAGAAAACGAAGAAAAGTGTAACAATAGAATCATTAAAAAGAAAGAAAGAAGAGCAAATGGATCAGGGACAGCTCAAAAATAAACAGCAACATGGGTTTTTGGACATCACAATTCACATGTAACGTTTCATAGGATTGGATGCACTCCTTAAAGTGGCGTAGATACTTTTCCTAAAGAATTGAAATAGCAATGCTTTTTCTGGACATCATTCTTTGTCATTCCAAAAATTGCTGATGGAAAACATCTAAAGCACCAAGGTTAACATACAAGATTGCTATGTAGTATTGCAGTTGTATAACAAGCGGTTCAGAGCATCTAAAGCACCAAAGCACTCCAAAAAAAAAAAAAAAAAAGAATAAGCTGCACAGCACCGTGTTACAAAATGATAAACAGACCTGCCAGGACATAGAATTCAATTGCTTACACATTGGTCAGGACTCAGTCCACGGCAGCAGTCATTTGGCAGCTATTTTGATAGTAAAAGATGTGTGCCCTCAGAATAAATGTAAAGGACATCTACTTCTCAAAGACACATCTTCCATGGGGAAGATATACAAGGAGACTGCTTAAGGATGACGCTCTGCAAGTTTCTGTACATTGTATGAGACTTCATGCTTGACATTGGACATTCCAGTGATCTGTGAGAAACACAAAAATAGAGAAGAGTTAAGTAAACTTTTAAGGTTTGTCATTCCTTGTCAAGGCAAATACTACAGCAGCTGTGTGGATGGTAGGAAATGACACAAAGGTGTGCGTGAGTGTGTGTGCGCGTGTGTGCATGTGTTTGTAAGTCTTGAGAGAGAGACAGAGGCAATATATATATATATATATATATATATATATATATATATATATATATATATATATATATATATATATAGCCTGTTTAGAGTCGAACGATATAACAACAGCAAGCCCGAGCCCAGAGACATTGACTCGAACGATAACAACATCAGCCAAGCCCCGAGACATTGACTGGAATGAGTGGTAACAGAACAATTTTTTGATTGACCATTGGAGCCCAGATATCCCTTTCAATGTAGCCTAAATCAGAAAACAACGGCGGAAACTATATGATGTCAGTTAACAAACAACGCGCTAGAATAGCAAGATCAAACATAATGGTACAAGACAAGTTGGGAATCGGGATTCTATGATATGCAATTTGGAATTTTGGATGGCACTTCAAGATCTAAACTTTTTCTACAGAAGTTCAATGCAACAGTATCTCATCCAACTAGTCATAAAGGCCCAACACGGTCCCAACCAACATTTGTACTTACATCGAAAAGAAGCTCTTCTTAAATTCAGAGTAATGATCTTCTCTCCAATGGTCAATAGAAAATCTAGTGCTTCTTGTAGCTTCTTATTAGTTTAGCCTCTCCAAGAGAAAATTTCGATCATGTCAGCAGCGAAGTGCAGGAATAAAACTGCAAGGCGAGAAGTTGGAAGAAGGGAGAAAATTCGGAAACGAAGAATTGAGACGTGCAGTCTATGAGAACCAGCAAGCCGAAGTAGATTCTTTAAAATCGATTTTAGAGAGTCCATTTCAGAGAAATCGATTTCCTGACTCAAGGAGAAGGATTTTAAAAAAAAAAGAAAAAAGAAAAGAAGATAAATATTCAAGTTCAAATAGGCTCTATTTGATTGTTATCAACATTTTGTACAATGCATAGTACTTCAACACCTTGAGGAATTACATAGTACTACTCTCTTAATAGTTTAATAGCATAAACTAATAATTTCAGAAGAAATAGAGAATCATTTTCAGGGTCTCTATTTTCACAACGTGAGACGAAATTTTAGTGTTTTACGTTATCTCCCAGTAACTGATGGAAACCAAAATGAGGTTTACAAGGGGATAATGTTTTTCTTTTATTTTTATTTAAAAAAAAACTAAATTCGAGCAAAATACGGATAGTTATTAGACAGAAAATGTTGGGATAATAGAATAGGAGGGAGAAATCAACGGGAGTGCCCGCTGGCGGTGGAGGATTTTTAGTGTTATTAGCGGAAGACGATGATCAAGTTCGGGTCCGTTCTCCTTGCCTAATTTTTAAGCTGTAGACTTTCAAGATGAATGATAATTAACCAAGAATATTTCGCGCTTTCGTTCTATTTTCTCCTTCACCAGGCCCGCGGCTGGACAATCTAGCTGTACACTGACTGCTGCAGCCGAGGGTAAATTGTAGTACTACTACTAGCTTGTTTTGGAGGAGTGAGGGCTAGCCTAGCACTTAAACATAAGGAGAAATGACTGCTAATTTATGGCCCTTTTTCTTTTGTTTTCTTGTATTTTTCTTGAGGTAAAATAGCCTACTTCCATTTTTTAACCAAAAAAAAGGTAAGAGTAGGGGTGGGCAAAATTATGAGCAAACTCAAAAACCCGATGTATCCAGTCCGATTCGATCCGAAAATTAGGATATCCAATTTGTAATATTTGATCAGGTCAAAAGAGGATCGGATACTCACTAAAATGTATGGCGGGTTAGAGTCACAAATTAAAAATCCACGGATACCCGACCTACCCCGCATATATATTTTTTATTTTTATACACGTACTATAAAATAATATTTTTAGAGCTAAATAAACAATTTCACTGAACAAATTACATTACAAATATAAGAGACTATAATTTATTTACAAGATTCATTTGTAGAAGTCATGATCTTATGTGTTATAGAAAAGAGTTTAATTAATATGGAACATATATTTAAAAAAATATGTTACTTATTTCAAATTTTTATTGATTTTGAATTCTTTTAAATTTTTTTTTCCTTTTCTTGTATTCTCTTCACATGTTTATTTCTTAGTGGAAGACTTTTTTTTGAGAAAAAAATCTTTATTAAATTTTAGATGAATGTGTAAAATATAAAATTAAATTAATATAAATCATTTTTTTAAAAAATTAAATAATAAGTAGAGTGAGGCAGATACCCGTTGACCCAATCCTATCTCAACGGATACCTTATAATTAGGTACCCGTTGATATGCGGGGGGCGGGCAAGGATCAAAAAATAACTTACCTGCAAGATGCGAGTTGAGTCAATCAAATAATGGACGGGACGAATACCCGATCTGCGCTCACCCCTAGGTAAAAGCTCAATTGGATTAGAGATTTTTTTTTTTGTTTTGAATTTATGCATGTTCGTGTGTGCATACATATACATAAATACACACACATATATAGATATATAATTTATTTATATTAGTGAGGTTAATAATTAACAAATGTGCTAAAAAATATTTTAAATAGAAAAAGGTAGAATCTGAGGCTGCTTCATAGATATCTAACCACTAAAATTACAGCAGTGCATTTTAGGTGTTACGTGGAACATTCTATCGGTAATGGCCATAAAGGGCAATAAAAGCAGAAAACAAAATCATGATTCCATTATAAATCAAGTATTGCTAAATTACGGAATCAGTCTAGCATCAGTACACTAAAAGAGGTTGGGTTAACTTCTTGCTTTCTCCAAAACACCTTCATAAGACCTCCTCAATTCCGCATCAACCTCGTTAGCCAAGCCCTCCTCTCCAAATCTCCTCAATCCTTTGCTCAACACCTTTGCCAAATACTCATCCACCTCAAAACTGGACCCCCATCCACTCCTCTTCATCAACCCATATATCCTGGCCGTTGATCCCCCACAATCAGCGGCTATCAACGCTCTAACCAACCTCGCCAGCCCCTTATCATCACACTGGATTCTACCCCGTCTTTCCAATTCCCAGACCACTCCCTCGATTTCCTCCGTCAAACCTTTCTTGCCCAAAGCTGTGACCAACTCAGCGTAGAGACCCAATTCCAGATTGTATTCCGATCGGACGGCTGAGAAGACTTTGAGAGCAATTTCGCTGTGGTCCTGGCGGAGGAGCTCTTTGAAGGCTGCAATGAGGTCGGCTTTAATCAGGCGAGAGAGGGTTTGGGAGAGATGGGTGCTGTCGTTGAGATTTGTGGGGTTAGCTCTGTGGGCTCGTTTGAGGGCTTGAACGGCTTGGATTGCTTCTGTGCTTAATACGCGGCCTCTGGTTATCGGACCACGATTGTCCCGTGGTCCGCAGCGTATGGATGTGTGGCTCCGACTGCTATTTGGTCGGATGATTGAAGAATGGGGGGCGGCGACGAAGTTGACGTTTGAGCGAAGAGAGGCCGCCATGACTGAACGGGTGAAGGAAGATCAGCACTCAGCAGTGGGTGCTAACTGAAGAATTCGAGATGAATAGATAATGGGTCATTTTCAGTCAGACATGCGAGCGAAATTATCAAGTGACGATTATGTCCTTGTAGGAAAAGGGGCTGCCCGTGGGAAAAAAAAAAAAAGGAAATAACAATGATAACAGGAACGGGGATATCCACTGCTTGATTAGTTGATTTATTCCTCCATTCAAAAAATAATAGAAATAATAATAAATAAATAAATATTCCATGATTGCAGACTTGAGGGACCATAAATAGTGACTATGTGTTTTTTATTAGGATTAATATTTTTAACACTGATAGTGTATACACGGTTAGCGTTGGATGAATGATGATTATATAAAATTTGAATTTAAAATTTAATTTTTGCATATGTGTCATGGATCCAACGGTGATAATGTATACACTATCAGTATATATAAGATTTATTCTTTTTATTATACTAATAAGTTTGTGGATTTCTGACTCAATTTTTCTTATCATGGAATTCATTCTAAAGATATGAACAGTGATACTGGCAAGATTCAATGAGGATCTTAATACATGATTTCTTAATTCCTTCGGAATTGAACTGTTGGCTCAACAAATCCACTCCGGTATTTTACTTTAATACCTTCATGCATTTTATTTGTTACAACTAGCTTAACGTGATTAATAAATTCTAATAAAAGTTAGAACCAAAAAAAAAAAAAAATGATTTGAAAGTGCAAAAGACAGCAACATGTCTCTAGAGGGTCCTTCTAATGGGTCTAGAAGGAGGCCGCAGCCCAATTGTTTTTGTACCGTCCTATAGACTGAATTAGTCAGCGACTTATCAATGATCAACCAACGATGAAAGACGCACTGAATCACTTGTTGGACTTGTCACAAGTAGTGCAATCCAACCAACATGCCTTGAGACCCATGGCAGTGGCCCAGACAGACAGACAGACAGGCAGGGAGATCTCAGGCACACACCACTTGTAATAATAAAGCGTTTGATAAAATTAAAATTTAAAAATTGAAATCTGAAACTTGAATCGATTAAGTTAATAAGTTGTTAAATATATAATCTGCTATATTTGAATATATATTTTATTATTTAATGAATTGTTAAGTAGTGTATATCATATTAAGTTGATGAGCGAATAACTGATCATTTATTTTTTTAGAGCAAGTTTTATCTAGAAAATTCGATATTGTTTAATTAATTCATTCATATATTCTATTTTTTTTATTATCAAACTCATCTGAATCTATTAAATTTAAGTGTTGAATTGAATTATCAAATAATGCCTTTGAAATAAATTTTCCCCGAAATTTCAACATTTTGCAATTACAAAATAAGTTGACGAGGCTGCTATACGTAGCATTACTCCACCGACGAATGATTGGTGTATCTTGTGCTCGAATACGTAATTTCCTTCCGGATATAGATCAAGTTCCTGATGATGACACATCAAAGCCCAACATTGATATCGTTCATTGAACTTTCAAATCCCAGTCCGAGAAGTTATGATCAGGATGATCTGAAAAAAAAGAAAAAAAGCCACCTTCTTTTGATTTCTTCCAGCACTGGCGAAGTAGCGTGTGTGATATGGGCGCGCAACAGATGGAGAACGATTGAGACGTCTGCCAGTAGAACAGTTTGGGAGCAAAAATAAAATTAAGTTTGTCCTTCCTGCTACTGCTAAATGACAATGCTATGAAACTGAGATCAATATCAATGCAAATGATTTAAGCATTTCGAAAAATGCTCCAGACACTTCATCCTTCCTTTCTTTCTTTTTTTGTTCTTAATAAAATGACACAAAAATATTTTTGGAGACAAAAAAGTGCCCATCTATGTATTTAATGGTAGTAAATTTCTTTATTTTATCACTTAATTTTTCCTACTCTTAAATTAGTCTTGGATTATAATACAACTAGTGATAGAAGAGAATCTTAACAACCATGATCAATTGTTTAGTAGTTCTTCAGTAAAGTACTAAACTTTTTTTATTATTATTATTTTGAAATTGTGTATTACTTTAGGATTTATTAAACAATAATGTTAGAGTTTTTTTTAAAATTAAAAAAAGGTTTCTACAAAAGTAACACAGAGTTATCGTTAAATTATACCTTGAGCGTATTTTGGCAATTAAAAAATTAGAAAAATCTATGGAGTGAGTGTTTATGTCATTTAACTCTTTTTAGAATGCGAAGAATATCATCGACCATTAACAAACTTCTCTACAGCCCAAATAAAATGATCGAATATGAATATTAATTACTTTCCCAAAATGTTGCACTAATTTCGGATTATCATCATTCAAAATGGACAAATACAGCTTTGGCAGAAGTTTTTCTTCTATATGATAGCCACCTCCTCCATCTTATGGTAATTTCACGAGTGTCCTGTCCCCTGATGATACTGACCCCATAATCTTCAATATTGAAATTTGGTGCGAACTTAACTCAAATCAGTTATCACCTCAAGTCGGGAAGCTATGAATCAACAATGGTGCATCAATTTGATGGAACAATCACTGCCTAAACGATAGAGTGAAAAGATGTTATGAAATTCGTTGACAAAGAGAATTATGGAATAGAGAATCTTGAGATGAAGAATGTCGCTGGTACTTACCTTTTTTTTTTCCCCCAAGAGGACGACTAAGTCTAGCTTATGGGCTATTGGCAACTTTGTATGCACTGTAGTAATGGCAGGCAGAAAGTGGGCTCATCCTTCAGTGCCATGGCCACATTATTTTGATTATAAAAAAGTGTTTGATCAACAATACGTACATGATACATACATGGTGAATACTGATTGGTTGGGCTGGTTGCTGATTCCACTACTACTATTTTGATACGAACTCTTCTCCCGTCTCTCTCGTTTTTGCTTTTTAAACCGTCAACACCAGGCCCGGATTTCCTCAACCACAAAACTAAGCTGTGCGGTGCCGGTGACCCGTGACCCTACATGGATAACGCTTTGATTTCCTTTTTCCGGCACTTTTGGGCGGGCCCACTATCTTGTGCCAGGCACATTTCGAGGACCCACCATACCAACCAATCCTGAATCAATCGCCATCCAGATCCAGCAGCTACCGGCACATTTCGACCCGAAACCCATATTTTATTTTTTAAGCGGGCCTCTGAAACTTAACATCTGCTTCTTCTTTTTCGTTTCAGGCATCATGATTCAAGATCATCGTCAAATGTTTCGGCTATTAGTCAATTTGCAAAGTTTCCCTTATCGTTAGAGCAGCCTCTTCTGATAGAATATAACCATTCTAGTACTGGTAACTGGTAAGTATTCTCTCTCTTCATGTCTTCCAAACGCCGCCATTGAATTGGTAACGACGTCAGCTGAATGACTGTAAAATTTTTTTTTATTCTGCTCTTAAATTTCTCTTTTTTCTCTTTATGAGATTTAGAGTTAGAAGACATTTTGTTAGACTTATGAACAAGGGAGCCCCGAGGCAACGAAAGCAGGGTAGACAACAAAAAGGCGAGCAAGTAAAAGCCAGCAAAGTGGTAAACCCAACCAGTCAAGTATTGACTCCTGGCAGGGCCAACCACCGGCCACCGGTTGATTCAACGCCGGGTCAAGCTGGCATCCAAATACAACGAATCCTGTAATGCAAGTCAAAGTCGAAATCAGATGGGTCAATTGACCGAATCCTGAGCATTTGCGTAGTGGAATTTGAGCTAAACAGGACCCATTTTGATTTTTGAAGCAAGCATGATGTAATCTTTAGGGTGTGGTTAATTTCAATTAAGACGTCTAAACAATACAAGGTTATTGATTAGCTAAGCATTAAGTGTTTTGACTCACCCACATTGTGTGATTTGAGTTCTTCGATTTAATACAGTGTCTTGTTAGTTTGAGTTTGTTCAATTGTCAGATTTTTTTTTCCACAACACTTAAACTACATTTTAACGAGTGCTTCAAAGGCTGGATGGTAGACAATCACCAACAAAAAAACAAAAAGAAAGACTGTATCGATTAATGATATATTGATCAATGTTTTGTCAGCAGGTACTTATCTGTGTCGATAGTGATTCAGTCCTTTTGAATTTCTTATTTGGTCCGGTTGGATCACCCTTTTTCAATCCTGTATACTGGGAACAAGTCAAAAAATAAAAGAAAGAAAAGAAAAGTATAGCCCCTTGTTTTACTCTTTTCATTGCTTCTTCACCACATCTGGCTATATTGCTACTATTTCATCAAAGAAATGATTGCAGAGAGAAAAAGGAACGGGAGACTGATACAATTCTATGCACATGATGGTGTTTCCCAGCAAGCTGCAAAATAAAAATGTTTGAAGACTTAGCAGAGTAAGCAGTTAACGGTGACGGCAACTCGGTCACTATGGTCCCAATAATGCTAAAAATTTCAGTATAGAAAAACATTTTAGAATCTAGCTCATATTTGGTCCTCCCCTCCATGTACGACTTGTATTTGTTTGGTGCTTGCTTGCTTCCTTGGCCAATAAACAGACTTGATTGAGAATTTTTAGAAATGTGAAGGTCTAATTAGCAATTTAACGAGCTAGTGATCAACGGCCCGGAAAACGTTAAAGGAGGGAGGCGTGCGCCGTAGGGTCAACGATTCCATCATATCTGCTTACTACAGTCAACTCAACTCAACAACCGGACGCTGTTGTGTCCCCTAACCACCGAATATGATGGGAAGTGCATGGATCTTAGCCTTCCATTCCTCCCATTCACTCTACACCGTCTGATCAAATCCGCACGCTTGTTTACTTTTTGGATTTACACAATAATTACTGTTAGATATGGGCGTGGTTAAAAAAAAAAAAAAGTAGAGCCATTGAGTAAAAAGACAAATAAAAGATAAAAACAAAAAAGGAATAAAGAAAAAGCAGAGCTGACAATTGGTTTTTTAACTCTTTACGGTTGCTTCTGAGGCATCTTTTAAGTTTGGTCTGCTCTGGTTGTTCTACAATTGATCTTTTGTGTCAGTGTTTCCAGTGACTGTAAAATTTTCTAGGATTTCGCACGTTTTCACCCTGCCGCCTTCAGTAAAATCGCATGTTGTTTTATTAATTTGCTGATAAATACGTTACGGGTTTACCTCGGGCTTTTCCCATCTTATTTCTCCATCTCCTATTCCGTGCAACTGATTCCTCCTTTTAACCTGCGCCGCCTGGTGGACGGTGCACGTTAGCTGCTGTTGATTAAAGTAGATTAGGGAGATAAGATAAATTATTAGTATTCGATTTGATAATTTTATTTTTTTTCTGGCTAAAGGTTGTCTCCTGTCGGTGGGTTTGCCGGATGGGGTCCTCGTGTCCGTGGCCATTCGCGGTCACGAAATTTGGTGGCTTTGTCTCAAAAGATATGTACTTAGCCGTATTTATCAGCATTTTACTAGTAATTAATAATTGACACTAATAACATGTCTGGAAGACTAGACCACGTCAGCGAACTCGTAAGATTATTAACAATTCTATAAATGTTGCCTTAACCTCAATTGTAGCTTGGGTTGAAAGACAAATAAAGCAACTCAATACTTGATTTGAGCTCGACATTATTATTAGACTTTGTTGACGTTGTTAATTTTTTAATAAAATATCATAATTTCATTAAAATGTGTATTAATGATAAAAGTTACAACATCAACCATACATTGATATCAAATGTGAAATTTTTTTTCATAATTGATAAAATTTCAAACTCGGCTCGATGAGCATCACATTGGAAATATACATATACACATTTCAAATTACTCGGACATTGTTTAGGTTTGTTTCAATAAATAAACAAACTAAACTTGAATAGGCAATTTCAAGTTTGTTACCCCCTCATAGCGCTCTTTTTACCTATGTTTATTTTGCAGCGATAAGGAGATAAATTGAATTTGAACATGAACTTTTAGCGTAGCTCGTGCCAATTACGAGTTTATTTGAAATATGATTTAAAATAATTATTTTAACACTTTTTATAATGTGTTGTATGTGAGATAAAAAAGTTAATAAAAAAATAAAAAAGATGAGTTGAAAATTTTATTTGCGATGAAAAAAATAAATTTTGTACAAATAGTAATTATCCAAACACACCCTATGTTTACAAAATATCATTTGTATACTTTGCACTAACATAAATCCTTCTTACACAACAAATTACTTCTTGAATTGTATTTCAACTTTTCAAAAATTTTAAAATATTACATAATAAAAATGATATATCTTTCTAGTTATCCACAAAATAGCACTCTTTCCACTAACTATATCCTGCAAATTATCAAGGGGACTTGGTTAATTTTATGTTTACTTTTCTGGGAGAGAGTATAATAGTAACATGAATAATTTTTCCTATGTTAGGACTGTTTGATTTTTGGCTAAATCTATTATCGTGGGACAGTGGGAGGTATAAAATTGAAATCAGACAAATGGAAAAGGCTACAGAAAGGCCAAAGAGGCTTCTTTTCTTTTCTGCCATCAAAAGAACCATCTCTTTTTGCTGCTGAAGTGCAGAACCAAGAGCAACCACTCCCTTACTTTGTAGCATATTTTTGCTTCAAGCATTCAAGCTGCCTTCTTTCTCTCCATTTCATTTCTCCTTGCTTCATTCCATTCCTCTTCAACCTTCATTTTTTGCTCAAGATTTTAATGTCTCCACCACAGGAGCAATATTACATAGGCTTATCAGAGGCTTCTTCAGTTGAAAGAAACTCTGACAAGATCTCGTCTTCGTCATCTTCTTCCTCTAATATTTGCCCGGAGGATGAAGGAAATAATGCCTTGAATCTGAAGGAGACTGAGCTGAGACTTGGCTTGCCTGGTTCACAGTCTCCTGAAAGGAAAGCTGGACATGGGGTCTCCCTATTTGGAAAGGATTTAGAGGAAAAAACTAGTGGGTTTAAGAGCTGTGTCTCAGGGGCTAAGAGGGGTTTTTCTGATGCCATTGATGGATCTGGAAAATGGGATTTGAGGATGAAGGTTAGTTCTGATGTGTCTTTTGGAAAGACTGAGGTTTTGTTCTCTCCTGGGGGAGGGAAGGATGGTGCTTCTAAGAACATTAATACTCTGCAATCATGTTTGCCTGGGCTCCCTGGGAAAGAGGCAGGTGCTCCCCCTGCTGCTAAGCCTGTTGAGGAGAAGAATACCTCTTCTGCTAAAGACCATGGCAGCTCTCCTGCTTCAAAGTAAGTTTCCCTCTCCTCCCCTTTTCCTTCTTTGTTGTTTCCCCTTTCTAACGTTTACCGCCTACTTATGTCCGTGTGTCTAGCTGTTTCTTTTCTTTTTCATTTTTCTTTTCCTGCTCAAAAAAGTGATGATTAGAGAGATTTTGTATGCTGTAACTTACATGTGGGCTTACGAATGCATTTTGTTGGTTTATGCATAGTTTCGTTTGTCGAGTTTCTTGGGCTAAATAAGAATTAATAATAGTCTTTGCACGACCCAAGCCGATTTGCAAGTAGGCTATTATCTAGCTTTGTTGAACTTCAGTTTTCCGATGGATTATTCAGAAAACATAAAAAGGTGAAGCTCTCAATTCATATCCTTTTGAAGATCGCCAATCTTGGCAAATCAGAGGTGAACTCTGCCCTTCTTCAGGGATACCCTAAAAATTGAAGTACTCCAGTAATAATCAGTGAGTCTTCTAGTTTGTTTGATTGCAGCATTAGTATTACTTTTACTTGGTTCTACTAAAAAAAGAAGGCAGCGTGTGTCATAATGGATACATTTTACTTGCGCCTGTGATTGCCCTTTTCCCTGTTTCATGTTCAGAATCCTTTGGGAGCTCTTAATGCATCTTATTTATGTGCTCCTGTCCTTTGAGTTATTGTCACATGTGATATATTGCAACGCTTTTAAGTCACTCAGCACATATGATCTTCTGATAGGGCACAAGTGGTAGGATGGCCACCAATTCGATCTTTCCGAAAGAACACCCTTGCTACAAACTTATCAAAAAATAGTGATGCTGAAGCAAAATCAGGACCAAGCTGCCTTTATGTTAAGGTCAGCATGGATGGTGCTCCATACCTTAGGAAAGTTGATCTCAAAACATACTGCAACTATGCAGAACTCTCATCTGCTCTTGAGAAGATGTTCAGCTGCTTTACAATTGGTCAGTCTCTAACTCTGTCGGACACACAATCACACGGATGAACAGTTACACAGACGCGGAAACATATTCATCTGCACAATTTATCATTTCTGAAAGATCGAAATTTTGATTGCCCATGAAGGATTGAAAATTTGAGCAGCAATAGTTCTAGTCTAATAATTAGCACCTAAAATTTACATTTTTCTCAGATTAGGGATGCTATTTGCCTCCCTTTTTCTTTTTCTTTCTTTGAGATTCTTAGTATAAAACTGGACATCAAGTAAGCTAGATTTAGTTTGAGAATTTTTTCATAGCAATCTGCCTGCCTAGTTATTTCATGTGTTGGTGCCAGAACATCATCTTCCCGTTGTGTGTGGTTAATTTGTAGTTAAAATGTTATTAGTCATGTTCTAAAATCATGTATGACAGTGATGATTGACTTGTTTTCCTCGCTGTAATTCAGGACAGTGCACTTCTAATGGACTTTCAGAGCAAGAGGGGCTCAATGAGAGGGGCTTAAAGGATCTCCTCCATGACTCTGAACATGTGCTAACCTATGAAGACAAGGATGGTGATTGGATGCTAGTTGGTGATGTTCCATGGGAGTAAGTCTCAGTCTCAATTAAATTAGCTTCATAAGTCTGTAGAAATTAGTATATGTAACTTGTTAAATATGGTTTTAGTTGAAGAATAGTGCCTTAGCCATCATGGGAGGAGTTGTGATGGATAATGAAATATTGTCTGAATTTCCTTCTCATCCTCTTCTTTTCCCTCTCTTTAGCCTCATGTGAGTTCTTGGTTTTTCTTTAAGCCTTCTCTGGTGATTAAGTTAGGAGGATTGGGAGTCATATCATTGATATGAATATTATAAGTTTTTTCATGAACTTGCTACTTCTGAAGAAAATTGACAGTTTATTTCCTTCTTGTTGGTTTCTGTAGGATGTTCATATGTTCATGCAAGAGATTAAGGATCATGAGAGGGTCAGAGGCAATTGGGCTGGGTACGTCCAACTCATGAAGGCTTCCATTTGATTGATATATTCCATTTTTGTCTTAGTTTCTCATTTGCTCTAGAATTCTAAGGCAACAATGGTTTCATATGAGACTATACTTCTTGTAAAGGCCATTAGAAATGATGAACTTTGCTCAACTTGGCGATCTATTACAATAGGTTGAATAGCTAGCTCTGAAATATGTTGACCGACAAGCGGCTTACATCTATTCTGTGTTTCGTGCAGCTCCGAGGGCTATGCAGAAGTTCAAGAACCAAAGTTAAAAAGTTACAAAAAGTTCCACAAATGGGGGATTTTGCTGAAGCTTTCTTGATATTTTGGCTGGGTTAAAGTGTTAGGTTTTATTAGATGGAAATATATTGTAACGAACAGCAGCACAACTGGAGAAAGCCCAGATATCTTGTTTCCTCCTTTTATTTAACTTCTTGAACAGAAATCAGAATGTAAATGAAGTGCTTGCTAACAGCAAATCAGTTTTACTGTTACCTTCCTCCCTTTGTCGCATGATGATGTTTATTCACTTGTTGGAGATTATTTATTCTTGTTGCTCGGCCAGCTTGAGACAAATGCTCTGTTTGGATTCTCCATTTTTTGAAAAATAAGTTTTTTTTTTATATACAATGTTACAGTAATACATAAACAAAAACAAATTCAAAAACATCACATTCATTCTTTATATCAAAAACAACTCTATATATATATATATATATATATAAATCTACACCATCTTCTTCTTCTATCCATCACCACCAACATCTTCTCCTTCCTCCTCTTTCTTCTCCCTCTTACTCCCTCTTTCTTCTTCCTCTTGTTCCTCCTCCCATACTCCCTTCTCCTTCCCCGTCACAACCCTCCTCTTAAGGTCCCCCCTTCTCGGATCTGGCCTCAATCTTTGGTTGCAACCAAAGGCTGTGATTTGGAAGGGGAGGGGAGGAGTGCGGAAGGGGAGGAGGTGAGAGAGGGAGGAGAAGAGATAGGAGGAGGAAGAGGGAGGGGAAGGAGAGAGGAGGAGGGAGAGAAGGCGTGGTGGCGGTGGGTAGTAGTGTTAATTTTTAAAAAATATCCTAAAAATTTTAAGTTTTAAGAACATTCCAAAATATGTCTTAAAAACATTACAAAAAATATTTATGGGAAAATTTTTTTATATAAATTGTTGTAATAAAATATTTCAAAACACAACTATTCCAAACGAAGTGTATTAGGTTGTGTACTGTGAATTGATTTTGGTTCAAAAATTTTCTGAACGAGTTGCAACAATTCATTTCAAAAAATTTCTCACTTTTATTATTATATATATTTTTGCATATACACGAAACAGCGGTGGGATGGAATTTAAGGATAGCTTGATCAGGTAGTAATAAAAAGAAGAAGAGGGAAAGTCTTAAAATCGCATGGTAATATGCACTTAACAAATAAGCGGTAGAAGGGAGCTCCGCTTCCAATTAGTACTACCACGACATAGGATATAAGTCTGTGATTAATTAATCTTCTTAAACTTTAGGTTCCAACAGTGATTAATTAGTCTGCTCTCCTCAACACTTCACTAATAAAGAGAGTGGAGGAACGAAAATGACGAGTACACCACACAAGATGCTGGAGAGGGCACTCTCGGTATCGACACGAAGGGCGGCGCAAGTGAATGATGAAGTGGAAGGCGACGAAGAATCCGGCGCCGATGAATCCAAAACCCGGAAGCACGCTTCCACTGCTGCAATGCGGCTTACCAATTACTTGACCCGGACTGGACATTTATGGCCCATTCTCATTCTAGGTCTTGTGGTTATCGTGATTTGCTCCATCTTCGTCCACACCCGTGATTTGGTCTGCCTCAAGGCCGCTTCGTCCGATCATATATCTCGGTTACGCTTCTTCGGCTTCGATGACCTCGAGTCGGATTTCGGGTCCCTTGGTGTTCCCTGGTGTAAGTTCTTTTTCTCCCTCTCTTTTCAGGGATTTTTTTATGGTTTTAAGGAAACTTTGTTAATACAGATCTGACTTGATTAGTTTTGTTGTTAATCGTTTGTGATATATGTGGATTTGTATTTTGAGAAAAATTTCATCTCTCTTGAGGGTTTCTTATTAGGATTTGCCTGACTAAAGGTGAGTTATTAATTTGCCAATCAATTGTGCGGGAACCTTTGGAGCTGCGGTTTCGGTATTTTTTTTGAAGGGGCAGCGGTCCCGCCCCCCGGGGGGGGGGGGAAAGAGGGGTTAATCAGGCTTATAGAGAAGAAAAATCGAGCTGTGCCTGAGTTATATCATTCTTCTTGCTTGGGAATATGGGGTTTGAAGATAAAATGTTTGGTCATTGTCCAAAAGGATTAAGTAGAAGAATAATTCAGGGTCTAACTTAGTACTTTGTTACTGTTCATTTACCTGTGTGCGGCAACCATTACTTGATCCTACAAGCAATAGTTGACACGACTTGTTAATTGCTGCCTTAGGTGTACTAAAGCCGCTCAACTACTATTATCCGGACCTTTTATGTTGGCCTTTTTACTTTTTTTTTTTCTCACCGTTCTTCTCCTTCAGGGACTTTGTTCCTAAATGTGTTGCGAACAAATCAGTAACCAATTAGCACAATTGAGATTAAACTCGTCGTTTTTATCACTTTGAGGATTAAGTTGAGAACAGAAAGAAATGCTTATATAGTTTTCATCCGTTTAATTGCTATCCTTGTCAAAAGGCAGATCGAAACAAGGAAAAACTGTTGAATGGACAATGAAGGATTTACTCAAAGGTTTGGAGGAGTTTGTGCCTATCTATGAAACTCGACCAATAAAGAACAACATGTATGGCATGGGCTTTGACCACAGTTTTGGGCTTTGGTTCATTGCCCAGTGGCTGAAACCAGAATTGATGATTGAGAGTGGTGCCTTCAAGGGACATTCAACATGGGTTTTACGGCAAGCAATGCCTGATACACCAATTGTATCGCTTTCCCCTCGCCATCCTGAGAAGTACCTGAAAAAAGGGCCTGCTTATGTTGATGGGAATTGCACATACTTTGCTGGAAAAGACTTTGTGGATTTTGGCAGTGTTGACTGGGGCCGAGTGATGAAGAAACACAAAATAAAAGATCTCACACGGGTTCTTGTCTTCTTTGATGACCATCAGAATGAACTGAAAAGGTGATCATGGTTTCTGCAATTTCGGATTGCACTTTCTAGTTAGAACTTGGATTATTTACGATCAGCAATCCACTATCCAGTTATATCCTGCAGGCCGAGTTTATCAAAGCCCTGATCTTTATTTTTCTGTTTACTTTTTCATATGACTTGTAGGTTAAAGCAAGCACTCAAAGCTGGCTTCAGGCATCTGGTTTTTGAGGATAACTATGACACTGGAACAGGGGATCATTATTCCTTCAGACAGATATGTGATCAAAGTTATATTAGAGGTTGGTTCTCACCTAGTCTTCTTTGTCTTGGACAGATGAATTGTTGTGGTACATATGAATTGTTATGAGATGAATTGTTCTCACCTAGTCTTCTTGTCTTGGACAGATGAATTGTTATGGGACACATGTTATAGAACTTCATTCTTAAGATGAAACTTCGCCAACTCAAATGTAAAATCAATTTTGTTAAATAACTTTATTTAATGCTTAACTATGTAATTTTGCCTGTGCTTTATTGATCTATTAAGCAAGCAGAAGATTCTTACTGGCCATGTCACATTTGAGATTGATTTCATTTCCTAGCATCTTATGAAGAATAAAAAGGGTTATCCTGTAACTAATAAAAACATACACATGAAAGGCTACGCAATATGGAAAGCTTCTTCTTCTTCTTCTTTTTTTTGTTTTGTTTTGTAGGATTTATCTTTTCTGCAGTGTTGTCAGTTAACAAAATATAGAGCCTAATTGAGTACTCTTCCTCAAGGATATGTGGCAATCATTGCTGTCCCATTTTGTAATCTTTTCTACCCAAATCTAGCTCTACATGTTTGCCCCTTCATGGCCTCGATCTTCTGACCTATTAAGTTATATCTTGTTCGGGTCTTGTGAATCATCCTCATACATGCATGTGTGTTAAGTCATTTGTTATTACGCTGCTGGTGCTTCCAAATCATCCATATGTTCATCAGTCAATAAAATACTGTTCAACTCTGCAGCTTACTGTGTTTCTGGTAATAGGACTGTGTTAAGATTTTAAGGATTCTTTTCTAAATGAGGAATAAATTGAAAAAAGAGTACACATTTTGCGAGAGTGCAGAAGGATCAGAAAAAAGACAGCCCTCCATGTTAGAGCATTTCCCTTCACATGAGAATTGCTTTGTTGATATGTTCATCACATAATGCAAGTGTTGAAGGGTGGTTAATCATTTTCATGCTGTAGATAAGCATTGATTTGCTTGTATTGTACATTAGATTTTTTTTAATGTAAGCATTTCGAACTGGGGATGTTTAGAATATTGACGTTGCATTGCTAAGTAGGTATTTTTTTCTTAATCAGTGGACATAGTTGTGCTTTTCTTCCAGGTGGTGGCCATAGCTGCTTTAGAGATGGTGACGAAGCTAGGATAAGGTTTAGAAGGAAGAAATTCTGGGAAAAGGCTGTGGATATAGATGAACTATGTGGGCCAGGTGAGGCATGGTGGGGTGTAAGAGGGCAGATGCGCGATGATTTTAATCACAGTAACAAGGCAATAACATACTCGCAACATTTTCAGAACAGCAGGTTTGTAGAGTCGGTGCTGGATATTTATTGGGAGCTGCCCCCTGTTGCTGGTCCTTCACTTACCCATCAAACAAGATATGATCCAGCTCGGGTTCCCAGTCCTATTGTTGAGGATGGGAAATACGGCTTATTCCGGAGGCTTGGATTAGGTCGACTAGAAACATCTGTATTTAATGGATATACTCAGATGGTATACCTCCAGATTTCTGAACAAGACTCTTAGGGCTAGTTTGGGCCATTTGTTGTATTTTTTTTTTCCTTTTTTCAGAATAGAGCCTAGATTCTAGTTGACGTAACAAGTTGACTTCCTTGCGCATTTCCTGATAGACCTTGGATGCCTCGTCTTAATTTCTTAGTTATCACTGCACCAGAATCTGTGCTAGCAGGTAATTGCGGAGTGTAGACGGGCAAAAATGCAAAAGGAGAAGAAAGCAGTTGTGCATCGCGGTCAACTTTCGAGACATATTATTAAAAATTCAGGCCAATGTTTGTGGTTGATCTGAGGCGGAGTCAAATCTTTAAATTCTTCTAAGCAGGGCTAATGGTGTAATCTAAGTTTAACTTATGGTGCCTCTGAAGTTGGTATAACATGGCCATCGTGCGTTTGTTACGATTGGAAGTTCTTTCTTCTTTTTCTATTATCGCGCCATTTTTGTTTTAAACCTTTGAATGCCAATTAGAGCTGTTAAGCCAAACTAGTAGCTCGAAAGTTCGTTAGAGTTCGACTCGATAAGGCTCGAGCTCGACTCGTTAATTTCAGTTGAACTCGAACTAGAAATATACTCATTTAATTATCGAGCCGAGTAAGCTCGAATTCTCTTTTTAACCAAGTAGTTCGATTGAGCTCGACAAAGAAGGGCATTTTTGTCATTTTAGCAGTCAAAGAGCAGAAATTTGGACTAGGGTTCGATATTTCCATTGCTTTCATTTCATTCTTCTTCTCCGCCGCACCCTACTGGACCACAGTCCTCTCTCTCCGTCTCTGCCTCTCAGCCGCACGGCCCACACCCCACAGTCAGAGGCTTCGCCGCCGCCGCTACCCACAACCTCCCTCTCCGTCTCTACCTCTCAGCCGCACGGCCCACACCCCACAGTCATAAGCTTTGCCGTCGCCGCTACCCACAACCTCCCTCTCCGTCTCTGCCTCTCAGCCGCACGGCCCGCACCCCACAGCCAGAGGCTTCGCCGCCGCTACCCACAGCCAGAGGCTTCGCCGCTACCCACAGCCGCAACAACAAAACACAGCCAGAGGCTTCGCCGCCGCTACCCACAGTCAGAGGCTTCGCAACCCACGCCGCTACCCACGTTAGTTTTTTTTTAAAATTATGTAATTTTACTTCTGGGTTTACTGAAGCGGTGAAGCCGCAAGAAGAAGCAATTCTTTAGTTTCCTAATCCCTGATGAACCACTTTTTTTGGAAACATTCACCACGTTAACTGGTATTTGTTAACTGCCACACTAGAATTTACCAAAAGATGCTGCCATTGCTTTTAGTAAGAAACAGCAAAAGTTGATTCAGACACCCAGAAACTTGGTGGATGAAGTTTGGATTAGCCGCTCACCACTTGAACTGAATCCTGTTGCTGTGCATCCTCCACAATTTTCTGGTCGTTCAGTTGCAGACAAGTTAAAAGATTTGAGAGAGAACCTTGTGCAGGAAAAAGTTCGTGGTATACTGATAACAACTCTTGATGAGGTAAATCTCTGGTGCTAATTTCCTGTATTTGGCAAAAGACGTTATAAATATTTTCATATTTAAGTTTCACTGTTTCAGCAAGGTCAATTCATCAAATAATTAATGATCTGGAGCCCAATTTTGTTGCATTATTGTCTGGAAGAGTTGGCTGCCCAATGTTGATATTAGCTACCTTTCATTATTGTTAAACATGATTTTTATGTTCATATGAGTTTAAGCCTGTTCTTGTTTACTGAGTATTGGGGCTGCTTATGCTGATTATATATGGGTTCAAGATTGAGTTTTTTTTTTAAAGTTTTCTGTGTTGAATAGAATCAGATATTAATGTGTATACCCCTATTTTATTTTACTGAGTTCATTGGAAATATTAATGTGTAATTAATCGATTTCTACTATTACTGTAATAAATGTAGGTGACGAAGGAGAAGGTGATGGAAGCAATCGAAAGACACATTCTTGGGGAGGCAGTCTTGATGGCCAATTTCTGAACGAACGATTCAGAAATTTGTACAATCAGGAAATGTAAAACTAGAAAGAAGATGTGACCTTTCAATAAAGTTTTTTTTTACTTTGCATATAGCTTAAATTTAAGGTAAATATGGTTGTTTTCTTGCCTAGTCTTTAATTATTAGTTTGTGTTGTATGGATGTTATGGTCTTATATGTTGTCTCGGATGAAATGTGGTTAGAGTTTGTCTATTCTTGAATAAGAATGGCATTGGTTGCCAATCCTAGTAATTTTTGTTGATTTTGGATAGCCTAACTTTGGACAAATTTTTGGATCTATTAATTGGAACTATGTTGGAGCAGGACTTCGAAATAACTGATTGCTGGACAAATATTTCGAAATCGAGCCTCGAGCCTCGAGCCTCGAACTTGAGCCTCAAAATCGAGCCTCGAGCTAGGACAGATATTTCGAGCTCGAGCTCGAGCTCTTCCGAGCTTGGTTCGTTTGTGATAAATGAGTCGAGCTCGAACTTGAATTCGAGTAACATTTCTATTTTTCGAGTCGGAGTTCGAGTGCATATCATGGCTCGTCCGGGCGGTCGAGCGAGCTCGAGCCTGACTCGAATTTGTTACGAGTCGAGCTCGGCGCTTAGATACTCGACTCGACTTGGCTCTATTAACAGCACTAATGCCAATGGCACAATGCGTAGCAATTGCGCTTTCTAATCCTGGGCATAAATAAATAAATAAAAGCCGGCCTAAGATAATGAAAGATTGACACACGACGACGTTCTGTGCTAAAACTAAGATAAAAATGCTTATCACAACTTCACGTGACAAAACTTTTACGTTCCTTACCCACGCTACCATTCACACAGACCACAACCTCCATAGAATTAAGAAATAAGAATTTTTGCCATAATTATTACGCTGCTGACATGATGACTTTGCCTAATCTTGGTAGAAGCATTAATTTGTGCATGGCACATAAATTAAATGTTCTACTACCGTAACGCTCCACCAGCTCCATAATTCCCGTACCATCTCTCCATCCATCCATTCAAGATCAAGAAAGGAAATAGTAGAGAAAGAGTAAGAGAGATGCAAATGGCATCACTAGACTCTCCCCGTCCCGATTCTCCCCCAAATATTCCATCTCTAGCCATAAGAACTCAAGACGCCACCAACAAATTCTCCAGGAGTATTTCCCATAAAGAAGCCTCCTTCGCTGAAACCCCACCTCGTTTAAGTTCAACTTCCCTCTCTCCCCGCCTTTACCTCTCTCAACCTTCCTCTCCTCGCCTTTCCTTCACGTCCTCCAAGCAGGACCATGATCTCCACACCATCTACAGATGCATTTCTTCGGTGCTAAAAAAGGACGGCCAGATTTTGTCCATCGCAGCGTCCAATGGTCTGGCGTATACCGGTTCCCAGGGTAGTATCATTCGAATATGGAAGCTGCCCGAGTTCGCCGAATGCGGCCAGCTCAAGTCCAAGGCCAACATGGTTGTTTCCTTACAAGTATCGAATGATAAGGTTTATGCTGCGTATGCCGATTGTAAAATCCGGGTTTGGCACCGAACCTGGGAAGGAGCTGTAAAACATGTACGAGTAGCAACTATTCCTAAGCCCGGAGGTTATGTCCGCAGCTACATCACCGGCAAAGATAAGATGGTAATCTTTCTTCTTCATAATTACTCAAGCTTTCTTTTATTGTTGTAGTTAATTGGCATACAACTGTATATCATAATTAATCTGAAGAGAGTAGAATAGGTCGGCCATGTGTGAGTGCTAAATATCACTGTGTTCTGCATGGACACCGGTCCTTAATTAGGATCAGAACGATTTTATTACTACTAATTTTTTCTGTTTTCAACAAAAAAAAAAAAAAAAAAAGCCTCATGTGGATGGAAATACGGTGATGATTATGTGGTTGCTTCAAAGATCGCGTGCTTCAGTCGACTCTTTATAAGATTCATAGCAACAGTTGCTTTAAAACTTCTAAATAGACCTCCAAATAGCAATGCAGAAAACAGCATAGGTTCCATTACTGCTCCGGACATGAATTCCAAACCTACCTTTTCCTATTATGAATTACTAAACCTGGATAAGAATAAAACTGAACCCATCCTTAATATTCGACTCTCATTACACTTTTTTTTAACAATTGCGCAGTCCACTTTAACATAATTTTTTTTGGGGGGAGCTAAACTACTTTAGGTTAACCCCATTATAAGTAGCATAGTTTCTGAAAACAACTCTATTATTTTAAAGAACCGAGCTGGTTTGGTGCAGTAATTTTGTTATATGCGAAATCAAAATTTTATTTTTTTTTGGGCATATGACAAGATTTTAGAGAACTGAATGTTTAATTTTCTTACGTTGTATGATTTACTAATCAGGATTTCCCAAAAAAAAAAAAGCAAAAATGTCAATCGCACTCCAATTTTTGTTAATTGCAAACCCCCACTGTCATTTTTATCATATGAATTTCATTTATTAGACCATATGATAAAATAAATAATGAGAGTGCAATTCATTAATAAAAAGTAGACTGTAGGCCTGCCGTTTACAAGAGATTAAAAAGCATGCAGGGGGTCTAAACATATGATTGGAGGAGTCTTGACTTTTACTTGTTTCAGGAACTATCTGCCATTGGGAAATCGAGTTTTAGGGCCTTTCAAGGATTGAAACTAATTAAAGTCAAGTTTTGGACTCCAGTTCCCATTAAAAAGCTTTTTTTTTTTCTTTGGATAATGATTAAAAAGCTTTTTTCAACGACTGCAATAAGAAAGAGAATAACTAGATTATCATTAAAAATGGAATCATATACTATGTGCATTATGTAATCAAGTATCCCGTATGCCCACCCGTCTCCGCCGTCTTCCCTATCTTTCACAAACAATTTGGGAATTTGGGTCTTCCGGTGGCGGGAAAGCCACAGAATGATACAAGTAGTATAAACCTTCAATGCCATGAATTGGCCTCTTTTGTTCATAAAAGCAAATTATGTAGACATTGGCCCAATATGTGTCTTCAAGTGCAATAATGCCAAGATTTTTTTTTTTTTTTTTTTAATTTTAACTAAGAGGCTTTTGCCATCTAACCTAACCCTCCAAATATCAGCTTAACTATCATAAATATTTCTGAATATATCAGCTAGATAGCAGTTGTTTGTTGAAATCATAACAAAGCTTTCATACACATATTCAATAGATTCATCCGTTCCCATTTATTGTGCAATTTTCTGGGTTTGGACAGCAAATTAAAGGTGATGCAATTAAATGCACAAACAACTAAGTCGAGAGCGAGCTCCATAATATGGCAGACAATTTTCATCTACCATGCAACTATGGCCTTTCTACAAACATTTATACCATCCCTCCATCTTAAATACTTGTGCTGCATGCTGAGTATCCAACTTGTGCATATACAGGGTTTTGTTTTAAAAAGAATGTTCAATATATACTCGTTAATATATCTAAAATCACATCTAACTTAACATGTATGTGCATATATTAATAATTATTATCCAACTTTATATTTATATATTTTTCCTATTTAACTACATTTTATTTTTTTTAAGGTGTCAACCCCTCAACTCTGTTTTTGATCTCATTAGAGAATCTTGCATGATATTTTTGGAGGCAGTTTGTTTCTCCACCCCCTTTTTTTTTGTTTCTTTTAGAGATGTACCAACGCATGCAACATGATGGACGGGTAAACATCGCTCACAATTGAACCCATACATGCATAACCCTTGAGTTTTCTTTTCCCTCTTTTTTGGCCCCTAAAGATTGATCAATACATGCAACGTACAGATGAAACATGCGGCACCAATAACATCACTAGCAATTAACGTATCAGATGACATCCTCTACTCAGCTTCTCTTGATAGAACAGTAAAAGTATGGAGAATATCTGATCTAAAATGCATGGAGACAATTCAAGCCCATCGAGAGCCCATCAATGCCATAGTTGTAGCTGACGACGGAGTCCTCTACACCGCATCCGACGATGCCACGGTCAGGGTGTGGAGGCGCAACTTTTGCAGCGGGGACCGCCCACATTCCCTGACAGTCACCCTGCCCGCAAAGTATTCCCCGGTAAAAACC
The DNA here is from genome assembly GCF_036785885.1 of Coffea arabica. NCBI lineage: Eukaryota > Viridiplantae > Streptophyta > Magnoliopsida > Gentianales > Rubiaceae > Coffea > Coffea arabica. The sequence continues at coordinate 2,304,751 of NC_092317.1, read as the reverse complement.
CTGACCTTGACGGCGGATGGAGGGTTCCTCTACGGCGGGTGCACCGATGGCTACATACACTATTGGCTAAAAGGTTGGTTTTCGGGGCAGTTGCAATATGGGGGCCCCCTCCAAGGCCATACTCACGCGGTAATGTGCTTGGCCACCGCGGCCAGTTATGTGGTTAGCGGGTCGGCTGACTCCAGCTGCCGGGTATGGGTTAGGGATCCAGAGGGTCAGCATAAATGTTTGGCAGTCCTTTTGGGTCATAGAGGACCGATCAGGTGCGTTGCAGCATTTGTTGCTGCTTGTGGGACTGGCAATGAGGAGGTTGATGATGGTTGTACCATCTGCACTGGAAGTTTGGATGGAGTCCTTAAAGTTTGGCGGGTCAAGTGTGCAAGTAGTACCGCACGAGGTACCCTACAGAACAACTGCGAGTACTTTGAGCTTGCATGAAATGGAAAATGACCCACCCGTCTGGTAAAAAACCCGCTGGAACTGTTTTCAGTCTTTTAGATGCCATGGACTAAAAGGAGATATATAATGACGGTTCAGTTCTTCCCATCTTCGAGGAATGGACACCAGGAGAGCAAAGTTTAGACGACCAAATTTAATGCTTAGATGTACAGAAGACTAGGGAGTAATACTGGATTTACTCGTGCTGGCTAGCAACTGTGAATTAGTATGAGATTTGCCTGCTTCATCTATGAACCCCGGAGTACGTGTATGTGTTGGATGCTTTGCTTTTTCTTCTGTTCAAACTTAAAAAAGAAAAAAAAATAAACGCTTAAAATGATTAGTTCCGAGATAAGGTGTTAATATATTGTTGTTTGGAAAAACATGATGCTAGTGATAAATTTTAGGAATGGACTAGTAAATTCACACTCCTGCTGCTTCATGACACTAGTAAAGAAGTTGTAGTATTAATTAGGTGTATATTTAAGATGGAGGAATCGTGGATTAAGGCCCTCCCGACCCTTACTACCCAACGCGGACAGCTAATGTGTTCCACTTATTGAACAGGGTTCTATGGTCGGTCCGTGACCCCTGGATGCCGAAGGCGTCTTTGGGGTGATCTCGTAGTTCCTACGGGGTGGAGATGATGGGGTCGGTCCATAGATTTTTCTTCCTTTTGCCGCATTTCGCTCAAAGGGTTAAAGGGAGATAGTGCAGCAAGCTGTTCACAAGGGCCAACTTGATCCCCTTTCCCAGGGATCTCAGATGAGGGAAGACGCAACAGAAAGCAAAGTGTATTGAATATTACCACCTTTTCCCAATCAATTATGATTCGAAACCCCACTTGTTCAGTATTGGGTAGAGCATAAATCCCACAAAGGAACAAGCCTATAACTCAGGAATGAGGCCTTCAAATAATCGAACGGTGAATTTATCAACTATTTAGCATTATTAATGGTGGCGATGTGGTTATACAAATCAATTTCTGGTGTATACGTACTTGGGTACTTAATTGAGTTTGAGGTTGAAAAATGAACACTTCATTGCCGCCATCAGCATGAAAGGAACATCCAGTAATGGTGGTAGGCTTGATTCTTGAATCACACATAAGCCAATCAATCATTTGGGGCGAAGAAAGGTTATGGGTTGAGCCACAGATGAAACTTGATCATCTCCAGCAGCTAAGATCACAAGCTTACTCTCCGGCAAACTTGTCCTGATCATATAACTCAGGGGAGGCTGCCATGGACCGCTGCTCGGCTGCTGCAACTCCACCCCAGCATCAGAACCATAATTGCTGGGCTCCCGTCGATGTGAAAGCCGATATACGCCGTAACAAAGTATTCTTAACCCCACAAGAATGGCTACGATCACCAACGCGGAGAGGAGATAAGATATTCCAGAAGTGTGCTTGCACCTGAATGCAATTCCTAAGCAAACCATCAGTTTGACAGAGGCCCGTTATGGCTCTCTGGAACTGTAAAATAGAGGTAGAGGATAAGCTGGAATTTGAGGTTCCTTGCAAAAATAAAGAAAGGGTTCTTATGGTATTCCTGCCTTTAGCTGATGGTATTTGGCAGTCTAATATCCCAAGTATGGTATTTGTTTGATTTGATAGTGAAAAGGACTTGGTATACCGGCACACTTTTTTTCAGTGCGCAAAATCTTTTAATAAAGTCGAAGCATGGATTTGATTGATTTGTATAATCATTACATCAACTCTGCGCACAATCTAAGGTATGCTTTTGAGAATTTAAGAAACGGTCTTTCTCTGCTTTTGTGACCAAGTGGAACACTGAGGACGGGTGAATATACCATAATTGAGTCTACTTTTGATCCAAACACGAACAACTCCCATATCATTCTCACAACTTGCTTTAGATGGATCTCCAAATTGCAAATGCTTATAAATAAAACCAACCTCTTATAACTAAAGGTCATTGTATTAAGTTTACATAAGTTATTACATACTTGATACATAAATCTTTCTTTTGTTTCCTGCCTTCTGTTCAGTCGAAAAAAAAGATAAAATTTTACATAAAAGTTATTCAAGCTTTAATTTTTTTCTAGTTAAATGTTAAGTGGGAGGATTAATTAACTTTTACAATGTCCATTCGTATTTTCGAGAAAATTGATTCATGAATTCTCGACAAGATTCATTGGTGTATTAGGTGAATCCTTTCGTTATTCGTTAGTTCATTAATGGAGCTATTCAATTCATGTACTTGAAGTACTAAATTCGTGAATGGATGTTTAATATGATTCATGTATCCTTAATCTCGTATTATCTCTCTCTATATATATATATATATATATATATATATATATATATATATATATATATATATATATATATATATACACACACAGAGGTGTTCTAACTTTTTCGTAACAACTTGCGATCAACTGAAATAATAAAAAAATAATTTTCTATTTTCTCTCTATTCTTATTTTTGTAGTTTATTTTATTAGTTTTAGGCCAACTCTTCACACGTGTTTGGAAACAGCAAAAGGAAAATTAAAAATAAAATTACCAAGAGATCAGACCTAAGTGCCAATTTCCCACTCATCTCAGCTGCTTCCGCCGCCAACGACGACGACGTTCGCGAATGCTAGCTTGCAGTTGCAGGTCCCTCATTAGGTAAACTCGCAAAATCGTAACTTCACTCCGCCACTAAAATTCAGAAAGACAACCTCTTTCGCCTTTGAACTGCACATATTAACAGCTCTTGCAATTCATCAATTATTCAGAGTTATTGGTTCTTATTACATGTCTAATTCACTGTCGCTGCAGAGCCGACCTTGCTAGAACAGTCACTAAACTCTCTGCAAATTCCAACTCCGTACGACACTTACTGGTTGGAATTCCTCTCACAAATTGCTGAAGATGTTCTTTAATGGAGATACATGTCTTTTTCTCATTTAATGTATTATCTAAATCGTATGGCTAGAATTACACTTTTTTTCACACGGTCTGAATAGTGAGGTTATGAGTACTATTATGTTTCATTTTGAGGAATGAGGAGAGAAAATTTTGAAATTATGAATTTTCGTGGTACAAATTTCTGAATTAACCGACTCTGGTAATTCATGTGGCAGAGATGCTCTTTTGATCATAAGTTGCGGAGCGTTGATATTGGGGCACTTCTACATTCAGATATGGACCGGACAAGACGAGATAAGGTTTCCCGTGTGTGGAGACAAGTGGCTACACAATCAAGTAGCAGCCAAGGTGAGGTTTCTCAGCTGAATCTGAAGTTCACTTTTCATTGCATATTTGTATATCTACCTCCCACGTCGATTTTAGTCACACTACAACTTTGCTTCATGTTGTACCAATCAACTCCTGGGAATTGTTCATATGTTCACTTCACGGTGCTTGGTGCTGTCTTAGGAAGACCAATAGATGATCATTTATGGAAAATTTATTTCTGTCATTTTAGAAACGCGGATGGGTTAAAAAATCTAATTAACAAGTGACAAAAATGAAGAATTTATTCGCTGTTCAATTTCTTTGGGAGAAAGTGAAGAGCAGGTAGCAGGGTAAATTTGTGCTGAAGATCATGTGAAAAGACTACACTTGTGACTTGTTGAAAGTGTGAGACCAAGTGGTGTTGGTGTTCTGATCAGATGAACTGTTGTTTTCCAAGTTCCGAAGAAGTACCTGCCTTGCTCTTACAATATCTATTTTATGCTGCAGATGCTTTACTAAAAACTTGTTGAAATTACCGATCTTGATCTGTCTTTGAAACTTAGAACTGCTGATATTGGTACACATGCACTCCAGAATGGAATTACGTCTGGCAATTGACTGGTTTTAGATGTGAATGCACAGATTTTGAAGGCAACAGCGTAAAGATTGATTCTGAGAACTCTGCAGTTGTTGCTGGTAGTGAGAAGAATGAAATAGAGAGTCAAGTGAAAGAAGTGCAGGATGGCATTTCTTCACATCTTTCAACAATTGAACGTGAAAATGAAGTCAGAGTTGGGGATGATCAAGAGATTAATCTTCGGTCAGTGAAATCTGGTGATGAAGTTAAAGGATTACAAGGAGAACCCATAAATTCATCTGAGAAGGATGCAGCTTCAATAGAGCCAATATCTTCAACTGCAAAGCATTCGATTTCACTAGAGGTATGCTTCTGATATATCTACTGCCGACATAACTGGTCTTGCTTTATCTTCCTAGGGAGCATATGTTTTAGCAGTAGGAAGTTGCTTGCAGTAACAAACTTTCATTATGGATTTGTAAATTCATGTCGGTTCCTGCATGCCTCTGAATATAAGGGGTTCTGAGTTTTTAACCATTAAAGTACGTGTGTCAAGCAAAATTTTATCACAAGTTTAATATGCATTGTGTAATTATTTACATGCTTCTTATCCTTTTCCTAGCATATGACTAATTTGCTACTATACGATGGTAAGTATCAATTTGTCTTCAACATAATATTTAGTAGTTTTGTTTTCTCGTCTTTCTTGTGTCTAATTTTATTTGACAATCTGTAGGTGGGGTCTTCACTGATCCGTTTTATCAAAGGAAAAGGGTATGAAAGCATATGTCCATTTCTTTTGAGATTATTTATCATTCTATGTGTTCCTAAAAATTTTCTCCTACAGGGGAGCCACACAACGAAAAGTTGAGGAAGAGATGGGAGTTCAAATTATCTTTCCTTCTTCCAAAAAGGAGGAATCTATAAGTAGGTTTCTTATATCTGACCAACTTAGTTCAGTCTTTTTCTGTTATGAACGTATATGATGAACATCTTGCTCTGTGATTTAGGGTCAACAATCTTAGCCTCTGATGGCATATAATGCACTAGTAATCCTTTTATATTTGCTGAAGTTGGACAACTGAATCAGAAAATTGTCCTTGGTAGCTGATAAAATAGAGTCTCACTCATGTTGTACACTCTTTACAATCTTTTTCTCAACCATCAGGCTCTCAGAGTCTTAATTCCTGTTTTAAGCGTTTTCCTCTTTGTTTTTTTTCCCTCCATTATAAGGATTGGACTCTCTTGTTTTGGAGTTTCTGATGCACTGCTGAAATTCACAAGGGTATCATAGTTTTTACTTTGACAGTCATATGTTGCAGTCATTGAAGGTGATTCTGCTGAAAGTGTTGATAGAGCACACAAGAGAGTACTGGACATTATTGATGAGGTCAGTACCAGCTAGAACATATTCCTGAAGTTGTTATAGTAATTATTATCATTTTACTACATTTGGTTGGCATCTTAGTGCACAGCTTTTTTCTCCCAAACCTCCATCATCCTTAATTGGTTTATCATATATACACTGAATGCAAGATTTAGAAAGCTAAACTGAAGGAAACTGCTGAGAGTTTCTTTTTGTTTTCTTGTAAAATTATCTTACATGAATTGGTTTACCTATTTACCTGCAACCACATGATGATTTTATCCTGCAAAGATATCCTTTTGTCATTTCTGTCAGTCTTCAAATAAGTCTGTAGATTTCCTGCTGTTGTTCTTTATTACATCTGATCATCACACCTCATTTGTATGTGTTGTCTTTCTCTTCTTCTCTTGAATCTGTTTTGGGCTCTAGAATATTCAAACTAGGCAGTGGAGTCTTCTATTTTTCTTAAGTTTGTAATGCGTATTGCTTTTGTATGCCTCTGATCTCTACAGGCAGTTCAAAGCCCAAGTCTTGACTACTCTCACTTTGTCTCACTTCCATTGGCTATACATCCTCAACTGGTAGATAAGCTGGTCCAATTTCAGAATTCAATCCTAGGAACCCAAGACACAGATCAAGGCGATATACTAACCGTGGATTCAGATGCAAGTACATCAGATGAGGAACCTGATGTACAGCACGCAGATAAAGCAACAAAACATGCAATTGAAATTAAAGCCAGAGATGGTAATGAACATGTTAGAAGGAGTGTCACCAGCATACCACTTGCAAGTTACCCACCTAAAATGTCCAAGGCCTCTGCTTTGGAGAAGACTTCAAAAGTATCTGGTATGCAAGTCTGTCTTTATGGCATATGGAATTAATAAATTTTGTCATCATGTTTCTTTGGTGTTCTTGGCGTCTACCTGTAAGTTTCCGCAGATTATATGTTCATTCATCAATATTTGTCCGAGACTATTTTCTTGCTTGACAGTGTTTGGTCAAATAGTTCTCTTGCCTTAATATATCTTCATATATCATTTCTTCTCATCTTTGAGTAGTATTTGAAGTAGTGTTCACATGGCAGAGTCAGGCATTGAGAGATCCATATTTATTAGGCCGAAAACTTTTCACTTAACTGTACTGATGCTGAAATTATGGAACAAGGACCTACTTAGAGCTGCAGCCGAGGTATTGCAGGTAAGGTTGTCTTCATAATCTTGAGTTTGGATAGTTACATTGGTGGTGGACCATGACAGACATCCTGCCGTGCAGAGCATTTCATCAGAAGTAATCCAAGCCTTGGACAGCCGGCCTGTTTCTATTCAACTTAAAGGCCTGGTATCATTTTTATTTTTTAATCTTGGAAAGTTAGTCGCAGAGCATCATTATTTTACGAGTTTAAAACACATTTTTTGTTAAGAAAACCATAACTTCTTGAAGTTTTTCATAACAGAAAGAAAGCAAAAAAATCCTTGAGGCAAATTAGAAAAAATGTATGCAATTCCCAATTACATTTCACACTGCTGGGTTACTTGAATGATTGTTATTATAGACTTACTTTACATCCCAATCCTTCTTATACTAAAGAGAGTACCAGATTGAGATTCATACCAAAGACACCACCCTGCAGCCAAAAAAAAAAAAAGTAAAGGATGACGGTTTTTATTTTTTTTCCTTAAACGTATGCAATTCCCAATTACATTTCACACTGCTGGGTTACTTGAATGATTGTTATTATAGACTTACTTTACTAGAGAGAGTACCAGATTGAGATTCATACCAAAGACACCACCCTGCAGCCCAAAAAAAAAAAAAAGAGTAAAGGATGACGATTTTTATTTTTTTTCCTTTTTTTAAGCTCATCATATGTTTAGTTCTTCACAACTGCATAAGGTTTCTTGTGTATGTTCTTGTAGGAATGCATGAAGGGTTCTTTTGCTAAAGCTCGTGTTCTCTATGCTCCTGTTGAAGAAATTGGTGGCGAGGAACGACTATTACGTGCTTGTCGTATCCAAATATTCTGGTCGTCCAATTTAACTTTTTGTTCCTCATTGCACATGAAGTATTATAGTTGGCTTGCCAAATCATTATTTTTTAACATTATACCGAGTGCTCTTTTTTTTTTATTGTGTTTTTCTTGAACAAAGTTAGAGGTTATCATTGATGCATTTGTTGAAGCTGGTCTTGTTCTTGAGAGAGATGCGACACACAAGCTAAAGGTATGGCACTGGAGTTTCTTATCTCTTTTTTCCCCCCCTCGGAAAACCTTTCATTCTATCCAGGTGCTGCTTGGTATATTTCCTTACTAAATTGTTATAGTAGTATGTATTTGCTGCTTCTTCAATAATTTGCTGTCGTAGTTTCATTTAGAATGTTGCAGCAATAACCTGTTCCCGTTAAAATGCAGTTACATGCCACTGTGATGAATGTCCGACACAGAAAAAGGTGCTTTACTTTCTAAGCTTTTAATTAATCAGTTTAACTTATTTATGGTTGAGTATTTGATCATTTCTACAGCCTGATGATTTTGCCGTTTTTAAAGGTTACTTTCGTTGTGATAAATTGCAGAAAAATGAGAACAAGAAAGTTTGATTTCTTTGATGCACGAAGTATTGCTGATCAATACGGATCTGAGGATTGGGGAGTGTATGTCATCCGTGAAGCCCATCTTTCTGAAAGGTTTCGGTTTGATGAAAATGGTTATTACCATTGCTGCACTTCTATTCCCTTTCCCGAAGATACGCAATTAGATTAGATTGCCCGCCTGCATCTAAAGAAACATTGTGCCCTCTTTAGCTGTTTAAGTGTTTTTTTAGTATTTTCTCTTCACCTGGTTGTCTTCATACTCCTTTACCCAAGACGTGACGCACAATCTTCAATATGTGTAGGAAAGAAATTTTATGCGGTTTGATTTTTTGCTGGAACTTGTATGACTACTGAGGTTCTTTTCTCTTTAACGTGACATACACAACAAATCAAATAATCACACGTCTTGTAATTGACTATTCTAGTATGCCAAATCTAATAATCGCGTGTTTTGTAATCGACTATTAGTTTATCCACAATGTCTTCCATCATCCCCTTGAGCTAATATACAAATAAAAAATTGTTGGAACTCGTGTCGAGGGGATTGGGTAACACTTTCGTGTTTGGAAGAATTTGCTTCGTCCAAGTTTCTAATGCAGGATTCGGGAGCAGATCATCGTGCAGTTATTGTCCTGTTGGTGATTCGATCTATCATTTTGTTAGCTTAAATTTTATTAGGTTCTGCAACTAGATTACCGATCTAGAGGACCCTTCACTTCCCATCAGTAAAATGAGGTGGTTAGCTGTCATTAATTGAATGAAGAAAACCCAACATCTCGTAAATTTGATTGAAAAATTAGTACTATTTGGTAGACTGGGTTGATGGGGACCATTTGATGTGTTTGGACAAATTCGGTTGCAAAATGGGGTGACTTAGATGGTGGTGTGATTTGCCCTGAGTTATGAATTTCTATGTATGCCGTACAAGTTGGTATGGCCCCTTAGCGGAGGATTCACCCACGGAACGGAAGGATGGTGGGCCGAGCGTAGGGATGGCAACGGGGGCGGTTGCCCGCGGGGGGCTCTCGGGGCGGGGGAGAATTTTTTCCCGGTACTCCCCCGCCCCGCCACCCGCAAAAAAAAAAAATATAATTATATATAATATGTAATTTAATTAGTTATAAACTTATGATAATGATATTATTAGTTAGATGTATTATATAATGTATATTAGTGCATGTAATATAATTGATATTATCAATTATATGAATAATTAGACATGTCTACTAATAGAATTTATTAATTAGTTATACTAAATTTACTAATACATTTATACTAAATTTCTAATTACACTTAATAGAATAACACTTTTTTCTCAAAAAAAAAAGCACAAACACAATAATGAATTAGTGATTGTATTTGTACCAAAAGTAAAAACTTAACTATTTTAGTTGTATTTATTTCATCATGTTGGATTGTATTCAAATAACTTTTGTTTGATTGTTTTTATGAGTTTCAATTGTAAAATTAAAATGAATAATTACTTGATGATGTGTTGATATTTTAGTACTTGATTATTTATTAAAATTGAATTATAATAAAATTTTATTAACCCCGCGGGGGTAGCGAGGCGGGGCGGGGGGAGTGGGTGGCGCGGGACGGGGCGAGGGCGGGGGGAGTTTGTAGGCAGCGGGGCGGAGGATGGGGGAGTCCGCCCCAACCCCGTCCCGTTGCCACCCCTAGCGGCCATCCCCCGCCCCGTAGGGATGCCGAGCGATTTGAGGTCCTTCCTAGTGGTCGGGTTCGATTCCTACCTCTCTATTTAGATTGCAAATCACAATTTGACAGGTTAGCACAGGCAAAGTACATCTTCGAACAGTTATAAGATGTAGAGGCTTCATCCTCACGAAATCCGTACTGTTGAGCAGGAAACATAAAGCTACAAACAGATGTAAAAGATGTCAGAGAACGCTTAACTCGCACTCACAAGTCACAACCTTAAATTCTTAAATTCAGGGCAGGCAGAAAGAAATACTCAGTATTTGGTTAACTGAAATGGCACCATAATCTGCCTGCATAAATGGAGCTAGATTCTCACACAGAACTAAGAAAAGATATGAAACGAATCAAGTATAAACTCAATATTTTGCAGTTCTATTTCTACTTGAAACTAGATCTTATCGGACACTACGTACACTGCTGTCATCTACAATAACCTAAATTCTTAACAGGATTATCAGATAAACATGCATGTAAAGTTCATGTATTTTATCATTATCCTATTCAAAGTGGCTTCCCTGCATTTTCCTCTCCACCCATGAAGGAGATAGTACTGGACTCATTTGACACTCCATTTCTACTTGGCTATGCTTTGCTTCTGACTTTTCCAAGTTCACATTCTCAGCTGGATATACTTTAACTCGCCATACCTTAAAAGTTTGGTCCAAGCTAGCACTGTAAACTAACAGTCGAATCAATACATCAGCGGTTTCTAGTGAAGCCGCTAAGCATTTCACTGGCCCATGGTGGCCATCAATGACCGCAAGACATGAATGGAAGGAATCTCCGTCCTCTCTTCTCCATATCCTTATGGTGGCATCCTCAGAACCGCTCAAGATCAAGCCCCCAATCGACACTAAACAAAGAACTGCAAAATGGTGACCCTGTAAAAATCCTTTATGATTGAACCTCCCGGACATTCTCTCCTTCTGCCAATAGTTTATGAGCCCATCCGACGAGCCAGAATAGAGGAAGCAACCGCCAGGTGACGAGCTCAAAGCCAAGGCATTTATCGGTGATGGTTGAAACTTTAGGGTCATTGTGAGAATGTGGGAGCTTTCACGGTAAACCCTTCGCCATATTTTCACCGTTCCATCTGAAGAACCCGTGAAAACACAGCCGTCTTCTTGGTTTATCACAATTGCAGTCACATTACCTTCGTGAGCCTCGAACGAATCGAGGCATTGCTTTTCTCTGATTTTCCACACCTTAACTGTCTTGTCCCAGGAACCTGTGTACAGAAGGTTTTCCATGTGGTTGTAAGCCATACATGATATAGAGTCTTTATGGATATTCATTTTAGCATACACCAGGAAAGATCTTCTTGGCAAGGTGGTGATTTTCTTGTGTTGAAAGTTTTCTGTTGGTGGCATGTCCCAAACCCGGATTTTGTGGTCGCCGTGCGCAGTGAAGAGCAGCTTCCCATGAGCCAAGATGGCTCGAATTCCCCCAGCTTTAGCCTTGATGTATCCCATCTCCGTGCAATCCGGAAGTTTCCATGCATGGATCCTTCTGCTGTCTGACGCAGTGAAGACAAAGCCTTTTGATGCGGCTATGGAGAAGATTTTACCTTCACTGCGATGGAGAGAGGCTATACAATGGTAGAGAAGAGATGAGTTTGGGGATGCGGATGCATGCAACGGAGATCTGGTCCACGGGGTCTCAGGGCTCATCGGCCAGAGTGGGAAAGATGCGGCAGAAGCACAAGATGTTCTTGCGGAAGCCAAATGAGAATCAAGCTCCTGGTTTCCAAATGAAAGTCTCCTTGGCAAGTTTATGTTCTTTTTCTCCTCATCCACAAAACTCCAAAGAGTTCTTTCCCCACTGAATTCCATAGCATGCAGATGAGTTGGGGCTCAAAGTGGCACTGGTTAAGAGTAGAAGGAATAATCTGATTCAGTGAGGTAATCAACTTGAACGCATGAATTTGCTATATTGATCGCTCAAGTGAAACACTTTGAACTCTGGACCAGGTGGCGTTAATAGTTAATACTATAGAACTGCCAGGTAAGGTATTGGATTGGAGTAGCTTACTGCTTATCATAATGCACAAGGGCGGGTAGGAGATCAGTTGGGATCCTCTCTGTGTCACTATTCGGTGTCAAATCCAATGCCAATTCCACTTATCACGTGATGGTAGAAGAAATTTAAATAAACAACACTTGATAAATTAAATGAACAGGACATTTGACATAAATATAGAAATCACACTGAATTGTCACAGAAAAAATAGTACTGAGGATCCTGTGTGGTAGGAGTCCCCGTTTTTGTTGGACCTCTTGCTATAATTTCTACTTGATTAAGTTGGCACTGGTGTTGTACTGTTTGTTTTCAAGTTTCAACGAACACAATAGTGATAGTAAATACCCGTTGGTGAATGACTAAACTCTAAAATTAAATTGACAAAGCTCTCGCGTCATGAATCAATTCGTGAAACGATGAGGGAGAACAGTTGTTGAATACGTGGGCGCACATAACATCAATACATTCTCAGCAAGGCAATGGGCACAGTGTCTATTTCTACCCAAGCCAAGAGGCAAGAGCCATGTTCCAGTAAATTAAGTAGCTGGTCCATAAATAACTACTGGCATTGCTATCTTCTCGGTTTAAAAAACTGTTACCCCACCCCCATGAACAGCGGTTTATTTTATCCACTTGCCGAATTTGACAGAAGTTCGGTGCTGGCAATTACTACATGCATGCAAATGTAAATGCAATTTGTTTCATTCCTCAATTTAGAGTCATATTTCCAGTTTCCAGGTTCATTTCAACAGTGATGAAATCAGCATATTGGCATTGCTGAAAAGTCTCAGTTCCGGCCAGTAAACTTACATATGAACAAGAACTCATACACCAGTAAGAACTAAAATTAAGATTTTTGCCAATTGGGATTTTTATCCCGAGTCTGGATATCAGATAATCACTTTCTGTTGCGTAACCAAACTAAGGCCTCACTGACCCCAAAGTACCTGAATATGGAAATTCTGTCGTCTCTTGGTCTCTAATAAATTCTAATCGCAGTTGCCTCTGATATATATCCTAAAAGACAAATTTCTTCAAAATCTAGCTGCAAAAACTGAAAGTAGAAAAAACTTGGGATTCATTAACCTCGATTTTCTTATCTGGCTCTGCCCATGTTTAAGATCATTGGACAAAAAATTCCTTTCTTGAGAGTTTTGTGTTTTCCGTTCTCGCCTGACATAGAAAAGAACTTTTCTGATCCAAAAGGAAAGAATAAAAGAAAAGAACGTCCAATTAGTACTTGATGGTGGTCGGATAATGCCTAAATTTCTCCTGGCTCTCTCTCTATTAAGCTCTTAATTGCGACGTTGCGGTATAGCCAACAACCCCTTTTAATGCTGCCTATCTATCATTTTAACGTATCAGCCGCTGCACCACGCCTCCCTCCAGAACCAGAAGCTTTCTACGCTGTAGGGTTGATAGGTTGGAGTTTTGGTCGTGATCGCCAAGTACAAGGTTCCATCCCATCAGTCCATCACTATTCACTATTTCTGTTTATATACATTGGAACTATATAAGTTCAAAAAATACTCAACAGATAGGTTAAGAACTTGAGAATCTAATCAAGCTCTGACCATAAATATGAAATAGAGTTGGTACATGCCAATGTCCCGTTCTAATTGCAGCATAAGAAGCAGACGAACGCTGGCTTGGTCTACCTGATCAGTAGTGTCACGGGATTGCGTAACGGGCAAAGATAGGTCACGAGCAAGTACTAACATTCTGGAAAAGTGAACTTAAATTTGAAAAAAAAAAATGCACTCTATAATTTAAAAAATAAATGTAATTGTAATGTGTGTATCAAATTAGACCCCTATTGGAAAGTTCTTTTTTTTTTTTTTTTTTAGGTATAACCCACAGGTGTTCGCATCCGTTTTACGATCTGCGACTAATTCTATTCGAGTAGGATCGGCCCCTTGCAGGGAAAACTCTCCCAACATTATTTTTTCTATTCCCAAGAGTTTCGAATCCGAGATCTCATCGATAAGAGATGCAAGCCTCTTCCTGTCTTCTACTTGCACCAATATCCATTGCTTATTGGAAAATTCTTTAATGAAACCAAAAGAATCTAGATCATTTTTTTGCAAGTACTTGATTTCTGTTAAGAAATATCACTCGATATGGATCTTGGCCCGATTGTATCAAAGAAACGGGATTTCAGTTTGTTTTCAAGGAGACGCTTTGAAAACGACCGGCATTTTAAATGGGTTTGTCAATTTTCAAAGAATGTGGACGGACACTAATGATTACTCTTTGTCCATTACATATTTATTGCCTTAGCAGTCTTTTTCCAAGCTGAGAAACTCAGACTTTTGTGTAAATAAACCTAGATCCCCGAACAACCTTCAAAAGCCGTGAAAGTCACTAGGCCCAAAAGTGTGAAAGTCTAAGGTTCTTTTACGTGAACGCCCTTATTCAGGCTTAAAGGTGGTATTGGTGCCCTTCTGAGATGATAAGAAGAGCACGGCCATTGGGTGGTACCGTTGAACTAACTCACAAAGCTTGTGGCGATGGCAATTCATGCGCCAGAAAGTGTAAAAGCAAAAGTCGACAATTCCCTTTTGCGAGTGCGCAGATGAATGATAGCGCGATTGGATACAAGTTGTAGAGATTTTGTATGGCATACCTATTAAGTGCACATTCTACTAAGTTGGAAGTTTAGTGCTAATTCATTTTAATTACCAGCCCCACCATCTCATATCATATGAGGACACAAGACTTTCCAATTTGATCGATACTACCAAATTTGGAATAAGGCCACAGTAATATATAGTAGTGAAGTGAATAAACGTACGTGGAATAGTAGTATTTGATGAATTGGAGTTGTCAATACGTCGTCACTAACAACATTCTGATGCAGTCCCAGAGGACAAAAGGAATCATGTGAACCCTCCCTCCCTCCACTAACGAAAACAAAATGCTTCAATTCTTCAATTGGACATGTTGAACCATGCATCAACATACGTAAATGATTAAGCCCATTTTTAGTACAACAATTAATATCTTCCACGATGGAGCCAAAACCTCCAAATATGCCAACAACTCCTCACAAGATTCCTCCCAATCCCATCTTAGAATTGATCAATTACATTGATCAAACGTACCCCTTGAAAGTACGTACGTGTGCATTGCAATAATTAAGCAACAAAAATTAGATGCTAGCAAATAGTAATTAGTAATCCTACTCCATTCTCATCCACACATTTTTGAGCAACTCAGTCCTCCTCAATCAATCATCCCTACCTCTTCAAAAAGTAATGGTCGGTCCACTTTTTGGCGCAAAGTTAACTCATGCCGGAAACCACTTTCTTTCTTTCTTCCTTTCCTTTTCTCTCTGTGTCATTATTTGACTTAGTTCCTTTTTTTTTTATCACAAAGGGAGGGAAAGGGGGGGGCCCCAAAAGGGACATTCACCATTAGCCTCCTCTCCTATTGGTCGGTTCACATGGATGCATCATTCCTGACAATTGCATCCAAGGCATGTTAGTCAAGGACAGCTAGGAGGATTGCAAGAAATGTATGTACACAGCCCTTGTTCGCAAATGCATGGATTAATTGTACACAGCATATTCCTCTCATCTTCTAACGAGGAAAACAGTCATCCGGAGCTCGGGATCCCAATCCAATATCGATGACCCAGCAGTCACATTATCATCAAGTACATAATCCAACTACTACTACTTAATCTTTACTACATACATAAATGATTATCGGTTGGGTTTAGAATTTGGCAAATGGCATGTGCTACAGGAACAAAACTCACGAATAATTTGCTATCCAAATACCTTTATTTTATTTGTACGTGTTTAGTATATATATTTGTACGTGAGACAGAAAAGGTAGCTTTGTCATCTGAAAGCTTTCTATCCATTTCCTACATCTAGCTCCAGCCTTCCGCCGCTCTCAACTCTCAGGCTTATCTTCCTCTTCCTCCCCCTTCTTCCCCAACCACCCCCCAAAAGCAAAAGGAAAAAAAAAAAAAAAAAGGAATGGCTGGAATTGCTTTCGGACGGTTTGATGATTCATTTAGTGTAGGGTCTCTCAAGGCATATCTTGCTGAATTCATCTCCACATTGGTTTTCGTCTTCGCCGGAGTTGGTTCAGCCATGGCCTACAGTAAATAAGCTTCCTTATGTACCTTTACTTTCTAGTTTCTAGATTATCACACAAGCCTAGTCAATTTTAACGTTCAAGAAAAAGATGAAAAAGAGAAATGCATTTTTAACAGATAACATTGATCTTTAGCAGCGATAATAGCACACACCTGATAGTGTTATTAATGTTCCCTACAATCATTCAATGCATCTCAATGACCCAAAAAACCTAGTATGGAGTCCTCATCCCATGCATGCCCATGCAGATTTGAGTTGGTCACTAAGGCCATTTATGGCTTGCTTATAATCTCTTGACTAGCTTGTTTACATAAATTGTGATTTGTGGCAGACAAACTGACATCAGACGCGGCTCTTGATCCTTCTGGGCTTGTGGCAGTCGCAGTTTGCCATGGTTTTGCTCTCTTTGTTGCAGTCGCCATTGCAGCCAACATCTCCGGCGGCCACGTCAACCCCGCCGTTACTTTCGGTTTGGCTCTGGGGGGTCAAATCACCATCCTCACCGGTCTCCTATACTGGATTGCTCAACTTTTGGGCGCAATTGTGGCTTCCTACCTTCTCAAAGTTGTCACTGGAGGCTTGGTAAGTTCCATTTCTAACGTCCGTAATTAGTGTGTTTCGAAATTATAGATGCCTTTTCTAATGTAATTTTGTGGTGAATTTTGTCAGG
Source organism: Coffea arabica (assembly GCF_036785885.1). NCBI lineage: Eukaryota > Viridiplantae > Streptophyta > Magnoliopsida > Gentianales > Rubiaceae > Coffea > Coffea arabica. The sequence goes on along the minus strand of NC_092317.1, from coordinate 2,288,065 downwards.
CTATTCCAATCCACAGTGTTGCCGCCGGGGTAGGAGCACTTCAAGGAGTTGTGATGGAAATCATCACCACCTTTGCTTTGGTTTACACAGTCTATGCCACGGCAGCTGATCCAAAGAGGGGTTCACTGGGTGTCATTGCCCCAATTGCCATCGGTTTCATTGTCGGTGCCAACATCTTGGCCGCCGGACCATTCTCCGGTGGATCAATGAACCCAGCTCGCTCCTTTGGACCGGCCGTGGCGAGCGGTAACTTCAGCGGCAACTGGATTTACTGGGTTGGACCCCTCATTGGTGGTGGCTTGGCCGGTGTCATCTATGGCTATGTGTTCATGCAGCATGACCATGCTCCTCTTGTTAGCGTTGTTTAAATTATGACAATTTGTCATTATTCCGTTGGTTTTCTCTCCCCAACAAAAAACCATTACAAAAAAAAAAAAAAAAAGTATGGCCAAATTTGTGCTATTCTTTGCTTTTCATTCTTGGTGTGTAGCTATGAATCCATTTCTGCCAAGAGTTGTCTTCTTATCTTTTGAAACGAAAGGATGATATTTCAACCTTTGAAGCCTGCAGATAAAGTCCGTGAATATCAATTATGTAGCACCTACACGCCTAATTCCGCAAATGGGTAAGTTTCGTTCAATAAAAAGCAATAAAATAGACTAGAAGGTCATCAAAAGATCCACGTTCAACTACAAAAAAAAAAAAAAAAAAAAAGAAGAAGATGGGATCTATCAAAAAGTATGCATGTCTAACATAATTACTGTAATATCTACAATATTTTATCAACAAACAGCAAAAAACACAGATTAAATAGATCAATTGAAATTGGAATTGAGCTGCAGAAATTAAATATAATGTCCTATTGTATTAGGCTATCAAATTAGGTTTGCTGTTCTTAAGACTCAGAAAGCAAAGCACAAAAATGTATCAGAAGAAAATCAAAGAGAGAAACATTGAAGAGAATAAGTGTACCGCATTCTTACGCTACTGTCACTAGCAGCCTTGATGATCAAATTTCCTCCTGCTGTAAGGAATTTGAAACTTTTAATGCTTATTCACACGTATTTATATATAAATGCTATGCTACTGTAACATTTACAATATTTTATCAACAAATGAACAAAAACTTGGATTGAATAAATCCATTGCAATTGGGATTGAGTAGCAGGAATTAAGTATGAATGTATTGTTGTATTACGTTATTAAATCAGGGAATGGTTATTGGATCTTAGGAAAACAAGAATGAACTAAAATATGTTGTTTATGAAGAAGAAATAGTAAAATAATAAAAAATGGAACAAAGAGTGACAAAAAGAAAGCGTGATAGAAGATTCGTTATGCATTTTTTGCAATAGTGTGATTATGAAAGTCAATAAAAATTTTGCTTTCGCAACCAGTTTCATAATCTTTTTCTCTCTGGATAGAGCGTTTCCTCCCAATTAGTGCTTATGAATAAGGTCCAGTTTAGACATGATCCTTCACCCTTCAATGCTTCGTTTAACACGAATTGTTACCTTTAGCTGCTATAGAAAAAGAAGCAAGAAAAGGAACCAATCTCATCCGGCCATCCTTTCTCGTTGGAAAAATTTCCAGATTTTTTCTTAATGGACTCGTACTAATTTGTACATTAAGAATTACTACTACATATTTGCCCTCCTATTTGCCCTTTGGCTACCAATCCTTAAAGCCAAATTCCTTCTATTTGCCCTCCGGCTACAAATCCTTAAGCCGAATTTTATTGGTCTAAGTAGTGTTTCCAAAATCAAGATAAAATTATTAATATGCATCACCCACAGATTAAAGTATTATAATATTTTATGCAAGTCTTGACATGCTACACAAGCATGGAAAGCCAAAAAAACACAAAAAAAAAAAAGGGCAGGGAGAGCCAATGTATTGACAGAATTAGTCTGCCAGGCTGCATTGAGCAATGCTAAGGCGGCACAATTGGCTTTGATGAAGCAGAAGCCTGCTAGGCTAGGAAGAAACACAATAAAAGGAAAAGGAAAAAAAAACACGAGGGTAAAATGAAATTGGATCAAGGCTCCCTATATAGAGATTATTTACTCTCACTATTTTGCCGGTTCTTCTGCGTATCTGCTTGGGCCACCTTTTTGTTCTGTGTAAAGTCGGAGATTTTGCAACCCAGAGTATATGTAGTGTTACAGATCATCCAGGGGAAATTCTTAACAAACACCAATTATAATTTGCAAAATCATAAGAAGTAACAAGATGCATCTTCTGGGGGTGGCTGCTTCCCATAATTCCATTCGTGCATTTTCCATTCAGGTAGTTGCTGAATCACAACCTGCAGAGCAAGTGCACGAGCAAAATGAAAAGTTTTTAATTCTCATGGGACGACCAAGAAACTGGATGTCTGACTTCCATTTAAATCATTCAGAAAATGAAAATATTTGTGATGACGAGCCACGATTTTGAAGATTATAAGTTGATTTGTTTTCCTTTTTGTTCTTTTTAGATTGAACTAATTTCATCTGGCAAAATTCGACGGGCTTCCGTGTATCTGAATTGTGCCATTATGATGTAGAAGGACCCATTTACCTGACATAAGAGTTGGGCATTCACCCAGAAAAATCAACAGAAGAGAACTGATGAAGATTTGTTAAAATATGTCCAAAGAAAACATAAGATGGACTCCCCTCCGACAGGGAAAGAGGCGAGGAAGAGACTCGGCATGGCATGATTTTTAACTAAAAGCATCGAGGTTCGTGTTAAGCATATCAATTCTTAGCTTAGAAATTGCATTTTTGAAACGTACTTTGACTTAAAATAAGCATTGATGCATTTACGTGAGAAAGAAAACAAATACTCCTACAGTAGTAGCTAGCGCCTAGCTTCCAGGTGGGTGGAGGTGCCATTGAAGCGGATGCAATGCACTATATAATATATATATATATACACATATACATATAAAAGTCTAATACAGTAGCCGAGAGGGAGAGATTACGAACCAGCCCCGTCGAATCTGGTTTGCCAACGGTGGTTTGACAAGCAAGTCTCCAATTTCTTGGATTCTGCAATTTGCAGCATCACATCAGTGCTAAGTGGAGTTAACATTAGGAGGGCAATCTTGTTGATTCCTCTATTTCTAATAATCCCAATTCCTTCTTTGTAAACTTTTTTTTAAAAAAAATCCTACTCTTCTTCCATTTGAAAAAAAGAAAAGAAAAGATCCTACTCTTCTTGGACTTGTAATGATTGTTAAGGAAAGAAAAGAAACCCGTTTGAGCTTTTCTTTCTCTTTCTCCGTGCGAGGGCTTAATAGCTCTCTCCCTTCAACAACCTGAACAAAATACACATAAAAAAAAAAAAATTCTCATGAACAAAAGGGGGGAAATAAAAAAGAAACCTGATTGGTTTCATGGATATAGCTGCAGATCTTCTTTTGATAGAGGACCACAGGTTAACAAGCTAAATAGTCTTCTTCGCTATATGCTTAATGACATCACAAATTACTAACTAAACTCTAGTCGTAAGAAAAACTAAAAAGTGAAATTATATATTGATCATCTTCACCTCCACAATGCACGTCCCACAGGTTCCTCCTCCACCACAATTTAGCAAAGGTCTTGCCTATATATGTCGTCAAAAGAACCAAAACAACAAATAAATAACTAATATGGCTAAGCATCATGAGAAACATTAAGCAAGAAAAATAATTGTAATCTAGTTTTATCTTTCTCAATTTTACTCTTCTACTATTAAAAGTTAAAAAAAAAAAAGAAAAAGAAAAAGAAAGGGAGAGTGAAAGGGACTTGCATATGGTCCATACAACTCAACATTAGAATCAAGCATTATGTCTCTGAGTTTCTGGCCCCCGCAAGCTTTGCGAAAATGCACGTCAGGTGTTCCATCAGGAAGCAAAACTGACTAACCACAAAATCACAATATAGTATACTGCCACTAATTAGAAATGATCGATTAAAAAAGAAGAAGGGGTATTATGAACTGTGAAGTCCCACAGGTGAAGTGACTCACGCTAACGAATGCAAAGTTGACTGCAGGAGGCTCATGTGAAGTTGTGCTGGTCTCGGCTGATTGGCTATCTGGAGCAGAAGACCCAACAGCTCTGATTTTTCCTTTGGACAAGTTCAAGTTGAGGTGCTGCTTATCCGCGCCTTGGAACCTTGCACAAGTTCTGGCATTGGTAGGAGCTGGAAAAAAGTTACTGCTCTTCAAGCTGTGAGACGACACTGAGAAAGAAGCTGCTAAGCGGGCACCTGAATTCAGTTCCAGAATTCCCATCTTTCGTTTAGGGGAAGTTTTTTTTTTTTAAAAAAAAAAAGGGATATATTCTATTGAGATGGATATAGTGGATTGGATAGTTAGGATGCTCCTTTTGGAATTTGCTTGTGGCCCTTATTCCTCTTATCTGATTTTGCAGGCGTTTGATCGTGACACAGTACTGTTGGGGGTAGGAAAAAAGGGAAATACGCTAGAGGAAGGGGTTGAACCTTCGACCTTGTGGTTAACAGCCACACGCTCTAACCGACTGAGCTACTCCAGCTTCTTGTGTAGGCGGTGTGTTAAATTAATTATAATTTAGCAATGAGTTTCCTTCATATAAAAAAATTTTAAAACATACAAATAGTAACTAGTTTGAACTTTGAAGCAATATTAGAAGGTCAAACATATTCTTTTGACTCTAGAATGCAAATGCTAAAGTTCATATATTGTAAATTAGTGCTTAATATCCTACTCATTTTCGTTGAGAAGGTATTAAATTACCAAAAACATTGTTTTGGCAAATGCAACGTTGAACTTAAATCCTATTATTAATTGATGTTTGGTTTTTTATTTAACAAAAAGAGAAAAGAAGTTACTTAAAACAACAGTAGTTTTAAACTTATCAATTATGTAACTATATTCAATTGTTTGGAAAGAAAATCTGCAATCAACATAAAATTCCATTAAAATTCTTTTACTTTATTATTTATTATTCTTTTTTTTTGGAGTTCAAGTGGCATAAAATTCCATATCCGACCCGGGCGCCATCACAGACTCTTTGGTGGGCTAAACGGGGATGACGAAAGTGGTTATGGGTTATGGGTTTTTGCTGAAAGTGAAACGAGACTGAAGTAGCCTTAAACCCTTTGGGGAATGGCAGAGGGAAACTGGGAATTAAAAGGCTACAAATACAAGCAACACGAAAGGCAATGCCTCCCCACTTAACTAACCTTCGCCTCCTATTCTCCTCCGCCAATCACCATATCACCACCCTTCCCGCCTCTTCAAACCTCCTTTCTTCCTCCTTTCCTCTTTTTTCCCAACCCAAAATCCAATCTTTGCAGCTGCCGCGCCGTATTTTTCCCAACACTCTACGTTTCTTCACTACTTTTTCTTCTTATTCCAGAAAACCCCGCCGGAGTAGCAATAGGAATAGTTCAAGTTCTCCCTTTTCCAGCACTAAGCAGCATAGAAACAGCAGCACTTCTAATACGAGAGGGAGGGATAATAATTTTAATAACCAGAAAGGTGGGTTGTCGATGGAATTGGAAAAAGAGGCTGGTTCTGCTGACAACGCTCTTGAGTCAACTTTTGTGTATAATAAGAAAAGGGCTGATGGTTCGGAGAAGAAAGATTTGCCCAGGAAGACCCTTGAGCTTAAAGTCCGAAAACTGAATCCTATTAATACTATTTGTTATGTTCAGGTCATTTCTTTTTCCCTTTTCGTTTTAATTTTTGGTAATTTGACTTGGGAATTTTGTAGCTCCTCCATTAGTCAAATTCTGTTCGATGCTTGAACCATTGGCTTAATTTGAAGGCAACCTAAATTTTTTTGTTTGCTTCCTCCATTATGGTTCTTTGACTTGGGCGAAGTGTTTGCAGCTTATTTCAATAGGAAATGCGACAATTGTTTCTCTGATATGACTGGTATATAATTATGAGGCTGTATACATGCGGAAAAGAAGGAAGCAAAACTTCTCGTGGGTTTTGGGTTTCGCATTTTGGATTACTTATATCTTAAATTTTTTTTTTTTAAAGTTTGCATGAATGCAGTAGCTTTCTGAGGGAAATTATTCTGTGGGATGTGAATTCTTGAGTTGGAAATATTATGCACCATAAGTGGAGTGAGATTTTGATCTTATTCATGTTGCAGATTCTTGGTACTGGAATGGATACGCATGATACATCACCATCTGTCCTGCTATTTTTTGACAAGCAGAGATTTATTTTTAATGCTGGAGAAGTAAGTATCTCTTTAAGATACTCCTACTATTCTCTTTAACTTCTTAATGATGGACTGTGGTCTCCATTGAACATAGCAAATTGCATGTTTTGAAGTTTGGAGAAGCTCTATCTTTTTTTGGGTGCTGAGAGTTACAACGGCTTTATGAAGTGGAGAATAATTTTTTCTCTGCATATTACGTACTCATGTTAATGCATCTGGTGGTGAGCTTCACTCATTTCTTGCTTTTCTTGTAACGCAAGATACTCTTCTGGTGGTTATGTGGTTAAAGAAAAGTTTATGGGTTGATTTGATCTCATATGCTGAGTTATGCTTTTCTTATATCTCTAAACTGTTCAGTGGAGTAGTTTGTGAACATTAGGCCATTTGATATTGATTTTAAGGTGTAACTGCAATTACTCATGCTGCTGCTGCTGCTAATCCTACATATGATTGGTACGTTTCTGATGCAGTTTTTTGTAAGCTATCTAAAATTGCACATTTTTATTTGCTAGATTGTCTGGAGATGCTTATTTGATTTTTTCTTCTCGTTGTTTTCTATATCTGGATGAGACTTAAAGAGAGAAAGGGAAACAAATAAGAAAATAGCCAAATAGATGTATGAATGGGTAAACAAAGTTGTTCCATTTTGTCTTATGAGCTAAAGAATAGGTGCTTGTTCTAGAGGGGAGAAAATGAAAAGGAAGATATCTCCTCTGAATAGAAGAGATTGATTTACTGGTGATGGATTTATTCTCCTTAGGCCTATTTATTTGGTTCTGGTAATGGTCAACGGCCTTTGGCCTTATTTTACATGCTCATGTTTGGCATGTAAGTGTAAAATGGAGGAGTTATTCACGACTGGGAGTTCTTCTTTACACGGTCATAAGGAATTCTTCTTTACACACACAGAAAAGCAAAATATAACTTGTTACCTGGTTAATTCAATGTCTATGAGGACTTTCAAAGCCTTATTATGGGAATTTTGTTCCAGGGATTGCAACGCTTCTGTACAGAACATAAAATCAAGTTGTCAAAGGTGTGTGATTATATTTGGATTTTAAAATGATTGAGACTTTCTTTCTTTTTTAGTTTGCAATGTTATTAATGGTTTGTAATCCCTGTAGATTGATCACATTTTTCTCTCACGCGTATGCTCAGAAACTGCTGGTGGCCTTCCAGGTTTGTTGCTGACAAGTTGGTAGATGGATTTATTCTTATTTTGCTTGTGCAGAAAGGCCTAACCAGAATAATGGCTATAATTGTTAAGTTTTATTTTTCATTGCAGGGCTTTTGTTGACTTTGGCAGGCATAAGTGAGGAAGGAATGTCTGTAAGTGTCAGATTTTCTATAATAGCCATCCATTGCTTTCTAGGAAATAGGAATTTTGATGACAATGACACTTTTCTGTTTTCAGGTTAATGTGTGGGGCCCCTCGGATCTCAAATTATTAGTAGATGCAATGAGAGCCTTCATTCCAAATGCTGCAATGGTTCATACACGTAGCTTTGGGCCTGCATCTGATTCCAGTGCTCTTGTGACTCCTGCAAAGGATGTGTTCAGTGATCCTGTAGTTCTTATAGACGATGAAGTTGTGAAACTATCAGCTATCATCTTGAGACCAAGTCAGGCAGCAGAAGGTTCCTCCACAAAAAAGCCTGGATCACAGGAGGCAGATGAACATTTAGTGGAACAATTATCATCTTCAATTTCAAAGCCCAGAGCTGAGCCATCCACAAAGCCTGGTGATCTTTCAGTGATTTATATCTGTGAATTGCCTGAAATTAAGGGGAAATTTGACCCTAAGAAAGCTGCTGCTCTCGGATTGAGACCTGGTCCAAAGTATCGTGAACTTCAGCTTGGTAACTCAGTGAAGTCAGATCGTCAAGATATTATGGTAACTTTAATAGTACACTTTATATAAGCATTTGGTTTGCTTCCTGACTGTCATATTTATAAGCAATTTAATATGCACAATTCAGGTTCACCCTAGTGACGTCCTGGGTCCTTCTATTCCTGGTCCAATTGTACTCCTCGTGGACTGCCCAACTTTGTCTCATTTTAAAGACGTGTCATCTGTACAATCTCTTTCGTCCTATTATGCTGGAATATCTGGTAACTCTAGTTCCAGAACAGTAAATTGCGTCATTCACCTTAGTCCTTCTCATGTCACAAACACAATCGAGTATCAGAAGTGGATGTCAAGATTTCCTGAAGCCCAGCATATCATGGCAGGACATGAAATGTGAGTTCTGGTTGTTGTTTTAACAAGTCTGCCAAGTGCCAATCTATCTGTCTGTGCATGCAATACGCACATACATGCCTATCATATTTTTACACTGATAATTGGAGAGTTGATGCGTTACCTTTTGGTCACAGGAGGAATATTGAGGTTCCAATTATAAAATCAAGCGCAAGAATTGCAGCACAGCTTAACTACCTTTGCCCTCAGTTCTTTCCTGCTCCTGGCATCTGGTCTCTCCAGCACTTGAAAGATATAGCATCAGACTTGAGGGCTTCAAGTGAGGTTGGTTGCAGCATTACGTATTGCAGAGATTGATAAGGATATCAAATTTGGTAAGATTTATGGGTAATTAAGCCAATTTTTTTTTCCTTGCTGACAGGGTCCTTTCTCAGATCTTTGTGAAAGCATACCAGCACAGAATCTCCTCAAGGTATGGTCTGCAAGAATGAATATTGACATTTCCTCCTTTGCTTCTTTTAGTTATTGAATTATGATGTTAAAACCAAGACATGTTACATACATTGTGTGTGTATGTTTGTAGATTTCAAGTGGCTCTCCCGGGACTATGCTACATATGACTGGTCTCTATTTCATTAGGAACCCTGCTCCTTTATTTATAGTTCTTCCAAGGTGCTAATAATGTGGCTACTAAGCTATCTCTTTGGAAAGCTCCTGCCATCTGTGTCTGGTGTGTTAAATAATCTTTCTCATTAGCTCTAGGAAGAAAAAGGGAAGAGAATGCTAAAACATGGGTTCTGATAAGTAACAACTTATAGGATGCATTCTATCAGTCCTATTTTATTGAATGTAATACATTTGCTTCTCCAGATTAAAATGAACCCAGAAATTCGTTTTGCATATATTTCATGCTCATCCCTTTCACTGTCCTTTAAAGGAGTACTAGTTTATGGTTGTACACGTCTTGTGAAGTTTAATTGACTCTCTTCTTTGGGTTCTGATAAGAAGAAATAGTATAATTTATGGTGCCTATATTAAGCGATTGTTTGTTAATGGCATCTCCAACTATTGCAAAATGGAAACAGGTGTTGCATTAAATTTTTTATTTATATTGATGCATTGCATGTTCCATCTATAGACACATCATCGTGTACCGGCAAAACAAATTTTTTTTTTTAAGTAGTTTGTATTTGTTTCCATAAGTTTGGCAGGAGGTGACTGTGTTAATTTTGGAACAGTTCCATTTGCGTCCAATCACTCAGCTTGGCTTGGACAGATCTGGGATTCCTGATTCAGCATCACAATCAGAAATTGTTGATGAGCTGGTATCAAGGATTCCTGAAATTACAGAGGCATCAAAACAAGTTAGCCAGCTTTGGCTTCAGAATGGGAAAAATGAGAGGATGTCTGAGCAAGCTAAGGAACTTCCTACTGAAGAGCCATGGTTGCACAATAACGAACTTCCAGCTTGCTTGGAAGGCGTAACAAGGGAAGATTTAGAAATTGTTCTCCTTGGGACTGGTTCTTCTCAGCCTTCAAAGTATAGGAATGTCAGTTCTATTCTTCTTAATCTTTTCTCTAAAGGAAGTATACTTTTTGACTGTGGTGAAGGAACCCTTGGCCAACTAAAAAGAAGGTAAACTACTCTTATTAGTTTTCATTCTGAGTTTTGCCTTTCGATTTCTGCCTTCTTGACATCTGGGAGGTAATACTTTAGTATGCTGTTTGCAAAACAGGTTTGGTGTTGACAGAGCGGATGAGATCATAAGAGATTTAAGGTGTATCTGGATTTCTCATATTCATGGAGATCACCATACAGGACTTGCAAGAATACTTGCTCTTAGACGGGACTTGTTAAAGGGAGTACCTCATGAGCCTTTGATGGTTGTTGGTCCTTGGCGGCTGAAGAGATTTCTAGATGCTTACCAGAGACTCGAGGATCTAGATATGCAATTCCTCGACTGTAAGCATACCTCAGAATCTTCGTTAGCAGCTCTTGATTCAAATGAAGTTGATCTAGCTCCAAAAGCTGCAATAAATTGTGAGGACATAAAAGATGCTGATAGAATCAGGTCACAGGATCAAAAAATTGACTCCACACTATTTGCAAAAGGAAGCCGTATGCAGAGTTATTTTAAGAGGCCTGGCAGTCCAGCCGAAAATGCTATGGTCTATCCACTTTTAAAGAAATTAATGAAGGTGCTCAGGGAAGGGGGATTACAGGCATTAATAAGTTTTCCTGTAATCCACTGTCCACAGGCATACGGTGTTATGCTGAAGGCTGCAGATAGAACCAATGGTGCTGGAAAAACAATACCAGGCTGGAAGATCGTGTATTCTGGTGACACTAGACCTTGTCCAGAACTGGTGAAAGCTTCGAAGAGTGCAACTATTCTTGTACATGAGGTATGTATAGGCATTTCATAGATGCTTTGTTACCCTAACTTATTCTCTCCAAGCAACTATCTTATGCCTTGAGGGAGGGACTTGAACAGATGTTAACAGTTTCTTGTTCATAATTGTAGGCTACATTTGAAGATGGACTGATCGAGGAGGCTATAGCAAGAAATCACAGCACAACAAAAGAAGCTGTTGAAGTTGGGGCTTCTGCAGGAGCATATCGTGTTATCCTTACACACTTTAGCCAAAGATACCCTAAGATTCCAGTTTTTGATGAAAGTCACCTCCATAATACCTGCATTGCTTTCGACATGATGAGTGTCAACTTGGCTGATTTACCTTTACTTCCAAGAATTCTTCCCTACATTAAACTCCTGTTTAGAGATGAGATGGCTGTAGATGAATCTGACGACATGAATGATATAGCCGCTGTTGCATAAAGATATTCTTTCTGCCTTTCATATGTATATGTTTATTCTTTGACACACCATATTTTTTTGGGCCATAACCATAATAGTAGTACAAGGATGGTTACATTTCATACAGTTGGTATTTATATAGTTCAAGCAAGATAACATAAAGCCTTTTGAATGCTGCATGGGTGGGTGGTTTTCCTTTTCCACGAGTGGACACTTAAAGGGAAGTTACATAGAGGGAAATTAGACATCAGCAGGTGGAAGTTGGTGGGAAGAGAATTAGGTTCTTACAGTCTCCTGTCAAATGAAAGTTATTTTAGTCTAACCACCGTCTGCCAATCAATTAGGGATTCCGTGGTTTTACTTGAAGTCCAATGATTACCAAAAAACACTAAATATGTTCAGAAAATTTACTGTAAGGTGCCTAGGAGGTTAACAAATTTTTTCAAGTGAGTCCCTATTTGATATATGAACAGGAAAGAAACCCATAACCACTCTAAAAGTAAATGGTCCAACGGGAAAGTAAGATACGGAGACCCTCTCAAAGGAACCATAAAAACTCTTAAAACGGAGGGAATGTCCATTAGTCCACAGTCCACACAAATTAGTGACCTCCAAGTTTTTTTAACCCTATTTCACAATGCAAAGAAAAAATATTTGAAAGTTGCATATATTCCCTCTTAGTACTTGGGATGTGTAGAAGGAAGCTACATGCTGAAATGCGATGAAATAGCTTATTTACATGAAACCTAGAAAGTAGAAAAGTTGGAATTCGACGAGTACAATTAGGCAAATCACTGTTAGTGGATTCTCAATGGAGTATTTTCTTTTAAAAGCGCAAACACAGAAGCCGAGAATAAAAAGACTAAGCGAGCAAACTGCAGTCTGTTCGGTGATGCGGGTTACACTGCTTGTCCACCACCATATTTGCAGCCGCAATAAAACTGATTTACCGACCGGAAAACCGCACTGCACTGCACTTTTCTTCCAGAGCAAATTGAAAAGCCAGGTCTCATCTCATGAGAACATTAGTCAAACAACCAGTCTAGTGGAAGCATCTTGGATGCTGCTCCTTCGTTGCAATTCCATCTTCTTTATTCTCTTTATTTGTTTCACCAAACCAAGACGTTCAGAAGTATAAGGCGAAGGAATCTGACAAATGATAGCGACAATCTACAGTAAGTACGATGATGAAAACGAACAAATGCATGCGCTGGCTGATAAACATATACACCCATAGAGTACGGTTCTATTATCGAACGGATTAGATGACATACCAAACATGGCATATACTTTTTGATTGCTGCCAACATTGCTGCATGCCCGACAGCTGAAACCTGTTAGTGGAAGAAGAAAAGGTTTCTTAAGCTCTCACTTCAACCGCAGGATTACAACATGATCCGGACTTGCTGGCTCCTTCTTTTAAGAATAATTAAGCTTGCCATTTGGATGTTGCACATCTGATTTTTTTTTTTTTTTTTTTTAAATATTGGTTAATTTACCAGCCTCTGAGCAGCCAAACCAGTAGACTCAATGGACTAGCTCTAGTTGGGCCAGTGTTTGCCAATGATGGCAGCACAGCGCTCTATTTTTTGTTGAAAATCTTTTGGGGGTCCTCTGTCAAGAAATGATTTCATGGGGCACAACCACAATTCAAGTACAAACGACATGTTAAGCAGGTGTTTCTTGAAAGTTTGATTGATTATCATGTTTCTATGCAGAACAGTGTCATCCTAATTTTCAGCTTCCTGACTTTGGCTTGTTTTATATCATCTTGACTTTCATTAGATTCATTAGTACACGAATGAGAGTGATGCTAGCAGGGCGTGACTATCAAACAACAGAGAAATCGTACAAGGAAATAATTGAAAACTCTGAAGAAATGAATAGGTGAATTTGAGTATAAAATTTCGTGTGTCGAGACTTACAGGGAGCAGCATTAATATTATTACTGGAACCAGTGTAGCAAAGTCGACCAGTGTTTTCTTTATTTTCTTCTTCTCCCTTTCCGTCATTTTGCAGCCACGAAGTTGCTTCTTCAGAAGCCCCACAACATCAAGCATGTCTATAAAGAGTAACTGAGTACCCATCCACACATTCTGAATGGTATTATTTGCGAAATTAGCTATCCAGAAGTAACATATTCTGGGTTTCTACCCAATCAATGACACAATATCACAAGATTACTATACTTACAGCACTTGCAGATATCACTTTCCTGGAGGATTTTTGCAGAAAGTTCTCATCTGAAGGCTTTATTGGAGAAGCAGGGCCCGAGTTCCCTACGGTTATCTCATTCTCCACAGCTGAGCTAATCGCCTCCTGACATTTACAAACCAACATTCATAGTAGTTGCGAATAAAAATAGATGTGTGAAAGTTGGTATTAAAGTCTCTGTTGTTATCCATCTGGAACAAGTGAAATTGGATAAAATCTAAATGAGTACCAAGGTACTTTACATTATTTACTCTAGGTCCATATTGATCCTTTCCTCTTTTTATCCAATCCTTTGACGAGTGCTCTGCCACAAGATATTTTGGCTCTGATACACTTCTTTCCACAAGTTTTTGTGGTTCACTGCTCCAGACAATTAACAGATTTTATGGTTTCTCTAAAAATCATAGTGTTAATGGTGAAGATAAATAATCAAAACGTATAGGCCGGTCAGCAAAGCTTCATACCCTATCTCATCATAAGCAGCCCAGTAATCCTTCATACAAGTCGCTAGCAGGCTCTGACTAAACAATATGACCAAAAACTAACTCAAAATTCAAGCAAACCCAGTAAGGCAGAAGGCAGAATGCAAATAAGCAATGGCAGTAAAAGTTTATTACCAATGAAGTAAGAATTCTAACAAATTTGAGTCCATTGGCTGCTTTCTTGAGTGGCTGTAATGAGCAAACCCTGAGATAACATCATAGCATGCAGTAAGAACCTTGTAGAGAACAATCTCTTTCTCTGCTTGTATCATGCGCTGTTTGGACCTCCTCCTATCTTGACACCATTCAAAGCCAACCACAGGATAAAAATGCAGCCATCCAATTTCATCAGTTACTACCTGTAGCCACAAATGCAGCAGCACTGGAAACTTTTATGCCACCCCAAACTGTATACTATATGTTTCCACTGTTTCAATATAAAGATAACTCACCTCCATGAAGAGCTGATACTCTGATAAGGTTGAAAGTTCAGGATATATAACAAGGCTACCACACTCTAAATAACTGCATGAAAGTGTATAGGAGCTTCATTACTTAAACAATGTACGAAGGGTTCAAAATTGTGAGATTTAGGTAAACCCAAATGTATAGGAATCAACCTCAAGAAATCTTTAGTTTGCTTGTCAAGATCCTTAATTCCCATTCCTGAAAGATATAGTCTTGTCTCTCTTCCTAGATAAGCAAAAAGGCCAAAAGTAGCCAAACTGTTCTCTTGAACCTGATAAGATCTAAAATTGAGAACTATACTATTGATCAGGGGGAAATAGGAAATGCAATCATTCATCTGCAGAAAAAACATGGAATCTATTGAGTGAGAAACAACAATCCCAAGGAAAAATGAGAGATCCATTTAACAATGAGGTTCATTAGAGTATGTGAGTGTTGAAAAGCCATAGGTAAGCATAACCATAAGCAGAACATGTGGAGAACATGATTTAATACATTGCATAAGAACCCAAAGCAAGCTCCACGAGCCATCCAAATGGATACTTAGGATAACATAGGATTTTTCAAGCATTTATACCTCCAGGTTAAAAGAGAAATCAATACAACATAGAGGCTAACCTTGTTGTGGAACATATGCCTGTGCGTAAATACACTTTCTCTGTAGAATGCTGCAGAGAGTTTCTTCCGTACCAATCCAACCCAGAACTCTATATCTTCTGTGTTCTTACAAGGCAAAACCTTTCTACCAAAGTGCAAGAGGAAATCCTCTTCAAATCCGGCTTCACTTGCCAAATGATGCAATTTATCTAATGAAACGAGACTGTGTGACAGGTTCATGAGTTTCACTAATGCATCTTCAATTGAAATACAAAATAAAGGACGGGAAATTCGTCCAGGATCCAGTTTCCTTATTGCAGCACAACAACTTATAGCGAGAATGGTTCCTGCAACACCACTGTGCCAAGTGCCAACTATATGATTTAGATTTTCTCAGACTGTCAAGTACGAGGTGTTTGCAAGTATATAGGAAACTGACTTGGGAGGAACTGATGGTTGGAGTTTCAGTACAAAGGCATAAGATTCTGAAGCTAAGAGGATAAAGTTACAAACCTTCCAGCATATTCCATAGACCACTTCTGAAATAACGGAATGAACAGCCCAGCTATGCGTGGCAGCTCCACTGTTCTAAACCAGTGCAGTAATCTTGGATTTCTCGCGCTCAATTCTCTTTCTATGTGCTCACCAAGTAAGTTTTCCTTCACGGACAAGCTGAGCCAAAAGCAAAATTATACTAACATCTAAATGTAAACCTCTTTTGTCAATTTGAATTACTAAACATTTAATCAGATTTAGGGATCATAATGGCAAACCTCATGCCAGACACGTAAGTTTGAGATCCCAATCATCAAAAGAGTCAAGGTAATAAACAGCTGCTTGATAGTGTCGTCTTTACACTAGAAATCATTTCTCATCATGTTTAATTGGAAGCTTGCAAGGTTTTATGAAGAAACATTGAATTTCATGATTTAAACATTCAAATTCAACCACATTAAACATATTATTTCAACTTAGTCTCTGCAACTTACATTTCATGGACAGGAGAGAGGTTGTTGCTGCGTTTGTGAGAAAGAAATAAGTCTACTTCAATTGCTGCTTTCAACAAAGCAAACACTGCTACCTGTACAACCATATTAACGAAGTAGTTGTTTTTCGAGTCCTCATCAGATGATATTTGAACTTCCAAATATCAATGATTCTGGTACATCTCCAACACAGTAAATGGAGGCGATCATGATTATTAGTCAAATGGTAATTTAAACAAAGTATATCACTAGATCTTATATGTACCACCCAACTCTAATGTTTCAATTATTTTCTTTCTTCCGAAATATTTATTTCCCTTTCTCTATTTGGGCATACTCCTGTTCCATTTTGACATACCTGATATGCCATGTTTTTATGCCAGGCATGCACATCAACTCCTCTCCATGCCATTGCAAGCTCTGGCCCAGTCCTTGCCAACTCAAGCGCCTGTATAGCAAGTGAAAAACCTCTGGCAGATTCATGCAATACCCATACAAGACAATTCACCCGAGTGAATTCCATTTCATGATTATTAGCCCTATCTACAAAAGGTTCATAGTCTGTGATCAGGTGATCAGATTCAGGGGCTGATCCCATGGATGATAAAACTCCTGGAGGCATCAGTTTTTGTGAAGATGTTTGGATTGTTGATGTACAACATGGAAACTGGAATCCATGAGAAATCAAAGTTCTTGCTGGACCATGATTCTCTTGGTCTTTCGTGTTAACTACCTTTGATTGACATAGTGCGCTGGACTTAGGTATTGCAGATATTCTGCAAATACAAAAATAAGAATCACAAAGTGAAGTATCCTGGAGTTTGAGATGGAGACAACTTAAATTCATGGAGTTCAGTCCTCTGCCTTTTATCTCATTAGGTATTGCAGATTTTCTGCAACACAAATCTGAGAGTTGCAGAGAACTATCCTGGAGTTTGAGATGGAAACGACTTAAATTTATGGATTAGTCCTGTGCCTTGTCTCTCAATCTGGTGACTCTAATTAAATCCTTGACAGCAATTGGATACCAGCTTAATGGCATCCTAAATAGCATATTAAAACTGCTTTTTATTTCAACTTTCAGTTATCTACAAAACTACGAGTGCTCACCATGCTACGAATGCTCATGATTTCTCTATAAACAATTGTCAATTAGGTTTAGATCCAAACTTAAATGGCGAACAATACATCGCCATGGAATTAGAATGCTCTATCAGATCCTTTCAACAAATAGAAATAACTTTGACTGCATCATGGAAACGTTGTCTTTTGGCATGAGCTGATGATCAGAAATCATCTGAACTAAACTAAAGTGAGCACATTGACTGCAAGAACTCCAGCTGACTAAAGTAGGAATAAGCAGAACATTTCACCTTTTAGATGCCAGAAGTTCTTATTATGTTGTTTTTAACAGTGAAATGATGAAGTAAACTGGGTGATTAGAATGTAGTTTAAAAAGAGAGCTTACGGGCTGTAGTCCTTGTGAAATAGGGCAGGTCGCAGAGGTAGAGGGGAAGCCATGGAGCTGGAGAGGAAAAAAGGAAGAAAATGGAACAAGCCCAAGATTGGTATATAAACAACTATGCTCAAGCGAAGCCATCGAGGTACAGAGAGAGAGAATATGAGTGAATTTAACTAAACAATAACAATACTTTGTATTTTTTTCTGTGGAAGCATGTGGAAGTTCTTGAATTTAAACAAAAATAAGATTATCCACTTTTTCTGAACAAGTATGTAGAAGTTCTTGAATTTAACTCCCCCACCAGCACCCAAACAATATCTGATCGATTTCTTGTTCTACGACATTTGCCTTCTAGTGAGCTGTTGCTGTCAAGCGACGAGATTTATCCAATACGGTCGATTTCTTGTTCGACGATATTTGCGTTTTAGTGAGCTGCTGCAATCAAGCGCCAAGATTTATCCAATAAGGTCCTTAAATTGAGTTGCACCAAGTTGATTTGTGTGGATCCTTCAGAATCACATCCCTGCTATTATTAATTATTGTACGCCAAACTTTTGGCGCTGATTCCATCATTATAAAAAGCCTCGTAGCTTACTTCTTATTCTGGTCCTTGATGGCTGTTAGGCTAATCTTGAATTCTTATCTCATCATTGTATCTTCCCCACCTCCTTTTCTCCTTCAACCCCGTCTTTTCTGGTTAGCAACTACTCTAGAATGGCCAAAAGAAGTTGTGCAATACAAGGCCAGTGGCTATGTCCCTGCTTGTATGTGTTTGGGGATGCCGAGAAGGGGGGGGGAAAGGGAGGCGCTAGGAGAGTTCAGGTTTTTCGGGTATTTTATAGTTTTGTAAAGCTGTAGCATCATGGTTTCCACATCAGAAAATGAAAGATATATGGCATAGATACACCTAACATCAACTGATCAACTTCTTGTATCTCTAGCATTACTTAAAAGGTGAGCAAAACGAAATAGTAAATGCAACAAAACATGAATAGATTAAAAAACTCAACAGTTTCACCTTAAATCTTCCCACAAATTACTAACATGTCAAAGGACCAGAAACCTTATGGGCACGATATGCACAATTTTACAGCAAAGCAGTACTGTAATAATACAGCAAAGCAGTACTGTAATGATACAACAAAGTCAGGAAATTCTATCTTCGGTGAGCAATTGTCCCGTTAGAGCCCAGCAATGAAGTTCCTCAGTCATCTAAGCTACCATTTCTACTTCCATCTCGTAAGGCTTCCACATCACTCTCCTTTCTGAATCCGAGTTCTGACATGTCTTGCTTCGCCATCAAGTTCCTGCATGCAATATCCCACACAAGAATTACTTGTAAAGCCAATAGTTCCGTGCATTCATATAGAGCTGAATTTATTCAGAAAAACAAATCATGTAGAAAGGAAGCGTGCAACACAAAAAATTTCCATTTCTTTCCTCTCTTCTACTTTGCTTGTCCTCTTGATTGGCATGCAGCAGGGACGTTAAGCTATTGTATCCTCCAGATTTAGTTGTCTTACAACATCTCTTTAACTAGGCTTACAAATTGAATAAGCTGGTGTTGGTCATAATTCTTTTCAATCTGTTTCAAGATTTTCACATTGATACGGTTGGCTATTTGAATTACCTCAAGCCATCCAGCTCGCTCAAAGACCAATTTCATAGCAGTATCAATAAAGTAGTTTTATGCCTTTTCTCCAAGATCACACATCTAGCAATAGCAATGCAAATGGAGGACAGGAGTCATATGTCTACCTGAGATAATAGTCATTAAACAAAAATGATGCACTGATTGACAGGGACATTACAACAAATTCCAAACATGGGCAAGAGTTTATTGGCTCATATCTAGTCTTTTTCTGCTTCTAGATTGACAATGGAAACTTGGAACTAGAGACGGGAGGGGATAATCTTTTGAGCAGAGGTCCAATAAAGAGTCAAAACAACCCAGACAAACTCAAGAGTAGGTGTGGGAAGCACAAGGGCAGCTGTGCTGCAATCATTTCTATCTATAAAAAAGTGATCTTCTTTGACAGGAAATTATCCAGGAACAGTATCACTGTGTATTTGATGCATAAGAAATTGATATACTTCTTGAAATGCACAGGATTTTATTTGAATGATTCCCTGGATGACTACACAAGATTAGCTTCTTGTCTGTTGAATTAGGAGGAAAAAATTAGGGTTGAATGGTACAAAAATCATGAAATACGTACTTCTAAACAATGAAACGCATAACAAGAGATCTTCACTACTGATTTGAGCGTGTATTGTCATTCAAATGGATAGAGAGGCAAATTATATCCAGGAAACTGTTCAGACTTTCACATTATGAATCAGCCATCACAAACGGATATTTGCAATTGAAAATGGCTAGTGTTGAAGGTTGAAATGGTCTGCAGAGCACAAGAAGCTGAGAAAGCCTCGTAGGTTCAATTGACTAAAGAAAATTAGCGGTTCAGGTAGTAATAATGGCAAAAAAAAAAACTATTTACAAACTCCAGTCAGTCCAAAGGTTTGGGCACAAATATCTATGTCAACATGGGACTAATGAAGCTAACTGTAGCAGATAGTGCAACATCTAGCCCACAAACTGAAACAGATTGCTGAATGATTTTTTCAAACCAACAAAAAAAAAAAAAAATCAAATACCTCATACGGGAATTTAGAAACAGATTAAGAGGTCCATATTGTCAAAGAAGCAGATTACTTACTTTTCCATACGACATTGCAAATACATCTTTGAGAGGTGACGGCATTTTTCAGATTTATGCCCAGAAGATTTAAGGCAACTGATATATTCTTTCTTCTCCTGAAACAATTCAGAGGGCCAAGGATTTGCAGAACTAACTTTTACCATATTTAAACGATTAGCAACCTAAAATACACAAATGATAACCAAAAGACACAGTTAAATGGCCATACCTGATCACATAAATGCATGTGGTCTAAAGGGAAAACTCCTTTTTCAGGTGGTACAGGTCTTACTCCTCTATTTCCGCCAAATGCACCACCTGCAAAGCAAAATGCAAAGAAAGGCACATTAAGCTGTAAGTTGCACGTTTAAGGAGATTGTTCTTCCTTGCAAGCTTAACAGCCTTAACCCGGAGATTGATATGGTATGAGACGGGAATATTTCTACACCATGTAAAGAAATCCAGCATATACCCCTTTATGGGAGTAACTAATGTCAATCTAGAAGACGAAATAGAGTGTCCGGAAATATTAACCGACTCTTCCACTATGACTACATCTGTTCCAAATTCAAATTTCTTTCAAGAGAGCGATCACAAAAGCGAAAGTTCTGATTAAAAAAAAAAACTAATCTTTTTCGCCCTCCAGACCAATCTTCATGGAAAAAAGCAGCTAAATAGCAAAATTTTCTACAGGGGTTGCTCCATAACAAAACTTTACCTCGAACCCAACTAAGAATAAGATCAACTTCAAACAAAAAGAAAAAGAAGCTCAATACAGCATATAAGCAAATAAAATTCAAGTGTAACACGTAAACAAAAATTCTGTATTTCAAGGTACAAATACGTAGAACAGCTAATAAAACAAATTTATGTGGCGCAAATATTCAGGTACAGCTTCATCATAGTCAAAGCCAAATATTCATAATAATTGGTGCAATCTAGGTGATCCCAATTGGCCACATAGTCGACACCGTCATCTCCAATGAAAATGACAAATACTATGATGGAAAAGCATAGAGAGAGAGAGAGCTTACCAGCACTCATGGGGATTAAAGTGCTTGGGAATGTTATTCCTGCTACAAACGAAAACGATACTCCGTTGCCGCCGGTTTCACAACTGAGGAGTGAGGATGAACGCCTTCGCATTCTCTTAACATGGGCCGAATGGTTAGCTGTACTGTAATTATCTCTACGGGTTCGTGGCCCAACCCACCAATGTAAAGGTCCAAATGTCTGGGAAAAGTAATTGGGCCTTTGCCCTACCTTATGCTTAGGTGTGGTACATTTCATCACGACTTCGTTTTTGTGAGATTTAAATAGGCTGATCTGTCTATTACGAGGTTTGCGACAATAGATTCTCAAAGAGCGCGAGTTTTTAAAACAAATTCTCAAAGGTCTTCCCACAGAAATTTTCTTTAAATGCAATGTTTATTGAAAAAGTTGTATTCGCAGAATGCATTTTTTATTATTTTTTTGTGGACGTTTATTGTCTAAAAATTATGTTTCACTGAATACATTTTTTTAAAACTTGCATTTACTTGATATATATATATTTTTTTTTCCCCAAAAATTTCATTGTTTAAGAGCTCTTTCCAAATATCACCACCATTTGGAGCTTTACTCGGTTTTGCAAAGTTTACAGGAGCAAGTCTTCGACGAAAGATGGTTCGAAGGTCCAATTATCGGCTTGCGCCATGGCAAAGTCACTGCTACTATTTAGGTCGGTTTTGTATTGGACCATTCTCACGAAAAAATTGAATGCAACAAACAGTCTTACTTACATTCAATCACTTTTTTTTGTTTGGCTAGAATAGATTAATTGATTTATGTGACACTGCTTCTTGAAACCTGGGAGGGAGGATACCACATGAGAAAATGCCTAACATGTTCCATTTACATATTGATTAGGCTGCACATTTCTGCCCAACATGTTACAAAATGACGAATCTGTTTGCATCAGAGATGCTCTAGTTTCAAGTCCATATAACAATAGACGAACTGGTATGACATACGCGAACCTTTCTTTCAGAAAATGTGTTGTCATGAAAATAATAATATATGTGAATACCTACAGCTATACAAGTTGATTGTTGAAGTTTCTTTGGTTTACAGGCAGGTTAGAGGCATGAACTTGAGTGGTGCAGAGCGAGGCAGGGCTGATTGAGGTCATTGTATCTGCACGGGGATGCTGAATCACAACTAAGACTGAACCCTCTAAGCGTCCTTTCTGCAGAGAAGTGGGCTGCAAGTACAAACCATAGCGTTCAATACCATAGCAATGAAATCATGAGATCAAGAAATGCACCCCGAGAGCAAACTACTAAATGGTAGGCAGTGATAAGGAAGCAATTCAAGGTTTTTTAGTGTGGAAAAGAAAAAGAAAAATAACCCTCATTCCAACCAGTTCTTACCTTGCCTTATTAAAACCCTTTAGCTAAAATTAGAAAAAGTATCACCGCTGATGAAGAGACTACATGTTTAAGAAGAAGATGAGTTAATTGGTTGTAGAATTATTACTAAAGTCAGGCTAAAAAAGTGAGACAACAATTACTATATCTTTCTTCCTTTCCCTCATTCTAGTTTTTCAAGAATCCACGAGTGCATTGGCTAATAGTCTAAACTAAGATATTAAAATTTAAAAACGGAATGACATATTCTGAGACTAACCTATTGGAGAGTAGGGAAACATTCCACTTGTACTTAAAAGAATGAAGGTCAAGGTTGAAGTTCACAAGAAAGTGCATTTCAAAGTAACTTGGAGCTTTCAGCTTCAACAACCCTAACTTACCACACCAATATGCCACTCATGACTCTTAAACTCTTTGAAAGTTGTTGCATCCATTTCCTGCATCAAAATACAAAAAGAATTTTTGAAAACCATGTTCTACCAAATTCTGGAAGAACATATAGTTACTAGCTTACTCCATAGATCAAGCGAAACTTAACGAGATAAACATAACTGAAATGTTCCCAAGGTATGCAACTACACTGCCATGTCATGCTAAAACAGATGCAGAATTGGATATTTCACCATTTTTTTCCCACTATTTTGACGTCATTATTTTGGAATTTTACCGTTTATCTCTCTGTTGGTCCAATGTAACCAGTTTATCTCTTCCTTTCTGTTTTTCTTCCATAATTACCACTCACTAGATGGCGAGATACATATCTTGCATGCATCTGGGTGGGTGATTTCACAGAATGCTTAGACTTCTGCATAAAACTTACAATGCTGTATATCGGAGGCACCATTTTCGTCCCTTTGCTCTTTAAAGTAGGCATAACTGAGAAACGTGGTGCCAAGTCTTTTGACCTAAAAGTCCATCTGCAACAAAAATTGAGTATAATTAATCAAAGTGGTAGGGTTGAAAACTTAATGCATTCCACCTAAATAATCAACAAATTATCTTACAAACCCGATGTAAAGGATAATGCAGAACTGTGCCCATTCTCTAACCACCAACCGGAGCCAATAGTTGTCCAATGAATCGTTTATGTTAAAAAATATCTGAAAAGAAAAATGCTTGCTTAGTACAGAGATCTGCATTTTACATTCTGACTACTGCAGAACTAAGGTAGAAGCAGAATATACTTACTGCCAATTCTGCCATTGCCACAATATGCATTGCACCTTGAAATTTCCTGGACAGTTCAAACACACGAGACTTTATCAACTACTTTAGTTCTAAACTTTTGCCCGGGGATAAATGGGATATCAGATTTATGCAGAAAAGCACAATGTACTACATAAAGTAATGCATACTTGAACATCATGTATTTTGTACAGATTGCGTCATGCATTGCATGAACTTCCTCATCTTCAATGATTGTCAACTGTTCCCGTAGTAACAACAAGTTCTGGGATATGTGGCGGAATATCATATAGAAGGACACGAAATAGTTTAGCAGCATAAGAGCCTGTTTCACGGAAACTAAGCTGAATCAGTTTCTTAATTCTATAGATTAGAGAAATTAATCTGTAAAGAAAAGGCTCCACGACACTAGTTCAGCTGCATTTTGGCCAAAAATTTGTAAAGGAACACTCACTGAGAAGTAAGGTACGGATGCTCGATAACCAACAAGAGTCAAGTAAAAGACACACCCAAGAGCAGCTGTTGTTCTCCGCTCGATAATGGAAAGACGCTCATATGTGATGCAATATCCATGAGAAATCAGGAGGAACAACACAAAAGTTACAGTCTGAAAGAGCACTCCAGTTACAAAGACACCAAAAGACATCCATAAAGAGCATACTTGAAGATAAAAGCACGAGTACCTGCAGGAAAAACACAAGATCAAAGAACGCACCTCTGCAAGGAAAGTAATCAATATATAGAAGTAACATAAGTTGTCCCCTTTTAGCATCAAGTCTAGATTTCAGTTCCAAATTTCTGCTCATATGTGTTTACCCAAACTTCTTTTTTTCTTTAATGGGAACATGAGCTCTTATTATATGTTCTAACCATTAAACCAAACATACTAATACGAGTCTGGGAGTACAAAAGAGACCTAAATCATAATAGGCACTGGAGAAAAATATGGGCCTGTCCTTCACATTAACTAGTTGCTAAACTTGCACAAATTTCAGAAATTAGTGATGAAAACAATCAACAACTAGGCACCGCGACTAATAATTCATGATACTTCCAACAAAGAAAGACTTACCAGAAGAGAAAAGATAAGGTCAGCTGCAAAGCTTTAATTAATGGAACAGCGGTCAGTGTCCATTGCAATTTATTCGTCTGTTCTAGTGACAGCAACAATCACCGCAAAATTCACAAATTAGTCCTTCAAACTTAAAATACATTTAGAACAAAATTTTCTGCTAAAAAAAAAGAAAAGGTCTATTCTTGAAACCACACTTGCAGGCAAAACACGAAGAAAATGTGAAAATAAGATACTGAGGTCAATCGTTAAATTACAGGGATCAAATAAAAGAACCCATTTGGAAATTGGGCTCATGAATATATATCGACATTTCAAAATGAAAGAAGCAGTGAGGCGGAAATTGAGGTGGGATGCCAAGATTTGAGTAGTGACGAGAGACCTGAAAATGGCGGTTTTTGTAAGTGTTGATGGTCCAACAAGCTGCAGAGAGGAGCCAAACCAACATAAAAGCCAAGTTAAGAGAAGGGATTGGGCGATAAGCTTCGTTGATGCCATCGTAACTACTCTTAGACGCCTCCATCCTTGGGGGAATTCTCAAATTCTAAGGGAGAAAAAAGCAACCATGGAGTTTCCGTTCTCATCAGTTTCTGCTTATAACGCGGGGAAAACTGCTACTGTCAATAGTGTAGCTTTGAATTTCTTTTCTTTTTCTTTCCTTTTCCTTTTAAATTTTTTTAATAAAATTTTTCTCCACTTAATTAGCTTAGCTTATGTTAACCAAGAATTGTGGATTCGAAATGACTCCTTTGTCCTCGTTATCTGCTACTAATTACTACACTACTGTTTTGTACTATCGCGTTAATGTCGCAAACCCTGTTTACTTTCCTGGTAGATCTGTAGGAGAGGTTAGATAGATTTCTTTTTTTGTTGGATTAATGGTTTAATCTAGTAATCTATTACATATTGAAATTGTAATTACTTATCTCTGTAATCGAGGTTTGGATAAGTTAATCTCAAAAAAAAAAAAAAAGATTTCAAATGAGATGAACTTAAACTCGTTTTCTGGAGGTAATAATGTGTTATTCCTTATGCAAAGAATTATGAAACCACGGGTCCGTTAATTACATAAGATACTACTAGTATTTAAGTTCTCCTTTCTTTATTTTCTTTATTAAAGATGTGAAGTCCAAATTATATATTGTTGCGGGTCAGAGATGTGCAGTTGTTGAAAAAAAACATGCAACGAAACCATTCTTCAAATTCTGCATCTTTAGTCCTTATGATATGACCCCATTATAATAATTTTGTATGTTTTGTTGTTTTCGTTGCTGGAATTAGCTCAACAATCGGATGGTCATCCGATTTGAGACCAAAAAAAAGAAAAAAAGAGGATGATGAAATCTGGCCTACTAACAAGAAGGAAAATTTTGCTCATATTGAACAAGGATTTCGATTAGGATTTAATTGCGCACTTTATTCTGGCTTCCTTTTCCCCCCGCCCCGCCCCGCCCCACGATCCATCCAATTATCAAATTTTTTTTTAAAGAAAAAATGCAAAAAATCGAAACAGATCAGCACGCACGGGTTGATTACAATCTGACCAACAACTTGCCAGTCCTGAGCAACTGGCGTTGACCTTAATCCAAATTTCCGTAGCTCCATTTAGGCCTGGCTTCATTTATATTATATATAATATAATTCCTTCTAGTTACTACATCACAAAAAAAAAAAAAAAAAAAAAAAAAGCATACTTCACATTAGGTGAACAAACACACTTGCAAACTACTGCTTTCTTGAATCCCACTCCATTAGAGAGCTTTATGCTGCTCATAGTTTCGTTTCATCATAAATTAAATTCTTTATGCTGCAGTTGGTGGGGTGGGGTTAAATATTTCTTTTCCCCCTTCTTTTCGAGTACTCTGGTTGTCTATATTTTCTCAAGGTCTCGAGCCTTCTTCTAGCAGCTGATTGAATTTTAAAAAAAAAAAAAAACCTCTTTGAAATCAGCAATCTTAGGAAAATGAAGTAAACTTGCTCTTTTTTGCGGTGATCAGTCAAACATGTTTAGAACAGAATTCTTGACTAATGACTAGAGAAAAATCCTCCAAACGGGAGAGGGTGTTTGGTTGATCAATCTGATTAACATTATTAATTTGACACCGATAGAGAGCACTAGTAGTAGTAAGTACTAACGCTTCTCGAGAGCCGCAAAATATGGTTGGGCACATTCACGCGGGCCAAGAGCGTATATGTGGGCTGAGTAAACACCCTCCAGAATCCGACAAATTTTTGATGATTTGGGACATATTCCAAAGCCCATCTGAAAGTAGCACAATGATGGGGCTATCCGAGCAAAACAATTTTACAATAATAATGTCGTATTGAAGTTTATATTTGTGTGAATGGCACGAAATAATATGTTAATGTTGTGGGATGGTAAGATCATTTATCGTAAGATGACAAGTAGATTGCGAATTGATTTATGAGCCGTATACTGCAATGCATGTATCCCCAACAAAAATGACTTTCAACAATTATATTATATACTACGAATGCATACATGAGTATATCCTAAAACAGATTATGGCATTGTCTCAAGCAAATGAGACACGGGATAATTACTAGTTTTTTAAGGGGCTAGGAAGCTTGATGTGTATTACAAATTGCTATGGGCAATTGATTCTCGGGAGTATGCCTTGGGCCAAAAACTCAAGGAGTAAAATTTCACCTCAAAAAAAAAAAAAAAAATTCGATACGATAGATTATCCTACGTTAAGGAGGAATGGGAGGATCTGAAGAGGTTTAAAAGTAACTCGAAGGGGATTAAATCACCTACCGGACCAGATGAGTGCTCTGTGCACCCCCCTGAATTTTTTAAACAGAGCCGTTGTAGTGTGGCAAATTGATGACCTTGTCTCCCACCCCACCAAGTTTTAATGCATTGATGGTGACCACCAACCCAAAGGATATTTTGTTTTTGGATAACTATTTATTGTGGTATAAGAATTGCTGAATTAGTTCTGAATTTTGAAAAACAATTTGAGTGTTGTTTAGCAGCAGTGTATTTGTTACTTCCCATTGTATAAGCCAAAGTATTCTTCATATTTTACGTTTTTTTTTTATGAACACCTATTTCAATCACGTTTTTATTTTACATACGTTAAATTGCTATAATATATATATTTTTTAATAAAAAGGTCCAAAATTAATAGCAATGCAAAAAAAAAAAAAGATTCTTATGCTGCTTCTACGAGAACTTTTCACGAATTAATTGTCAAACAAAATTTAAGATCCCAATGTCCTGTCACAGTTCATAACTCCAACTGGGTCTGGGGGGCCTTATTGTTTGATTGGGATTGGTGAGTTGCCATCGGTCGGTAATAAATCGGAGTATTGACACAACAGCATTCTTACAGGGAAATAAGTGTAGTTTTCCAGAGCTTCAGGAGGATGTGTGCAGTAGGTCTAATAGTAGGGATTTTAAGCGGAGCAGCAGAAGGGGCCTGATGTACAACATTGTAGTACGTGCCAAGACATAAACAAGAAGAGGTCGTCCGTCTTCTTTTTCTGGCAAATTTGAGGAGGCCTGCAGACGGATACTACTGACACCCAGCTATATTCACAACTTGGTTGGAAATTTCAGACAATTAAATACCGTGAGCCACAAAACCTCTCTGGGAGGCATTATGTCAAAGTAACTTCTTCGCACCTGTTTCATCCCACCAAATTACTGAAGCGGTAGATAGACCAGAAATATATTTTTAATTATCTTTTCTTTTCACGTAAAATACATCACAAAAGAGTAATTATTCACAGTCAGCTAATTACTACAACTAGATGGCGTGGCTTGTCATATGGATTGAGAACGAGATAAGGTCAATTATTGCTAGTATGTAAAAAAAGAAAAGGACAAAAGGGTTGTCATGAATTACATTCAAAGGAAGATGTACAAAAATAGTAATCCTTCTGTCTCATCCGTCGAAAGCATTGTACTTTTCATTTTCGTACGTCCTAGTATGTTTGTTACGTTGAGAAAGTTAAATCACTTTTTTAATTTTTTTTTTTAATCATTTATATATTATTATTCAAATTTAGATTTTGAATTTGTGAGAATAAAATTCCAAAGAGTGGTATGAACGTTACAATCATAGCACTATTTTAAAAAAAATTAAAATTTCAAAATATAACAAAATAATTGAAATGGAGCGATTAACATGTTTTTTTTTTATTGGATAGATGCGCTTTCGCGTCATCTCGTTGCTTTTTTCGCTCATTCGTGTCGTCACTTGCTCACAAGGGCGGTCCGTCTTTCAGCTCTTGGGATTTGGAGCAAGGAGGAGAGGACAGAGCTGAGCGGAGCTCTCCGACTACAATTTCCTAATCATCAATAATGAATGAATTCAAGAAGAGTTGGGAGGCAAATGAGAATCACGTTCACACCCAGTGGCCAATAGCTTGCGACGACTACTGCTAAGTACGACTATTTGGTCTACCACCAATCCATAACGGACAACGGGACAAAGTGTAAGTGGCAGGATTACGACGTAGGAGTAGGATCCCTCCAACGGATACAAACATGAATGGAATTTGAAAGATGCCATTCTACGAGACTTGCTCCAACAACGGCGGACCTTTTCCTTTTGGTGACGGAAGGCCTTTATCTGGTACTAGTAATTCTTTTGTTCCCCATTATAAATTGAAATAGAATGACTTTCTAATAATATGATAAAAGGACTTCACCCAAAAAAAAACCTGAAAAAACAAACTTTTATATCTTAGTATAATAAGCAGTGATTTTATAGTACTAATACTCCCTCCCTTTTTTTATAACTGACGTTTAAGAAATTTGCTCTTAAGTACTTTTATCTGTCGTTTTACTATCCTCATGCAACATTAATTAATTTTTCACAATTTTACCCTTTTATCTCTCTTTTCCAATACAGGGTTCTTAATTACTACTCCTAGTTAGTTTGCATTGCTTTTGGCCTAGTAAAACAGCATCATTTAGTACTCTAGTGAGAGAAAACATGGGTGAATTGGACAATTAATGAGGGTACAAAAGGAAAGTAGTGTATAGATTTAAACAATGAAAAACTTTTCTTAATTGGTGTGCAAAACCTTAAACGTCAGTTATAAAAAAAGGGAGAGAGTAGTATTTAGTACTTCTTCTGTCCCACTTTGATAGTTTTGTTTTCCTTTTTCGTCTGTCCCAAATTATAATTCAGTTTCTAATTGAAGAATGTAGTTGTATTTTAAATTTTCTAAAATACCCTTATTCAATGTAAGTTGTTGTTACTATAAACTTACCCCATTTAATGAGAGTTGATTCTTTTTTTACCATCAATTCAAGTTCCCCTAAAGTTATACTCTAATTAATGTGAGGGTATTTTAGAAAAATAGTTACCTAAATTAATTGTTCCAACAAAGTTAACTACTTTTTCTTAAACTGTGTGAAAAAACAATCAGAACTATCAAAGTGGGACGGAATAAGTATTTAACTTGTCAAGACTCAAGACAACATGTTGATTTTTGACACAGTAGTTTCTTGTCCTTTTAATCGGATCATACTTTTTCATTAGACGTCGTCTTCATGTGAATCACTTTTTACACTTCGTCAATTGAACCTTTTGGTTTTCAGCGACAAAAAATTCCTCAAATTTGTGCTACCGATGCCACCAGTTGAAACAACCAAAAAAAAAGAAAAAAGAGTGTAGTATAAAAAGAAAAACAAAGAGATTCAAGATGGGCAGACATTTTCAAAATTTATTTTTAAGGCATTGGGTACCAACCATTATGGAGCCCACATATATTACTGTTCAACGTCATGACCCATTTCTTGCGTAGGTCCCACCCTCCAAACCCCCGTCTTCTCCTTCTTCTTCTTCTTCTTCTGCCCTCGGCCTCGTTGTTTGTACTTTTCAGCTTCTCTCTCTCTCGGACTGGGGGTGGGTCTCTCATTTTCAATTCTCAAGGAAGTGAGTGAGGGAGTACTTAGTAGTAGTAGTAGTTAGTACTTAGTACTTAGCCACTTAGGCAAGAGTATGAATGAGCTCATTATTAGTCCGTAAGTAAGCGCTGTAATTGGTAGCCGGTAGGTTAATTGTCACTGTTCCAGAAATTGAAAGAGAGCGTATTAACTTTTTAACTTCGTACTCAGGCCACCCCCACCCCCCTCCTCTCTATAAAGCCCCCCACTCTCTCTCTCCACCCCCCATTCCCCAACGGGTATATTGACATTTGTCCCCTTCGTCTCTACATTCTATTTCTTCTTCTTCTTTTTCCTCGATATTTATCTTTAACCATTCTTTCTTTCCAGTGTACCAACACCCCTGCATGCGGTTTTTATTTTCCTGATCATAATAATAATGTCTGAGCCACCGAGTTCGTGTTCTTCATCTTTAAGTTCTTCGTCGTCGTCATCATCGTCCTCCGGGTCAACTCAGTCTAACCCGTCTACCGAGCTCGTAAAAGTTTCCAAGGAAGAAGAAGAAGAAGACAGGCCGCGGCTCAAGAGACAACGCGACAACAGCGGGAACAAGCATCCAGTTTATAGAGGAGTGCGGATGCGGAGCTGGGGAAAATGGGTGTCTGAAATTCGCGAGCCACGTAAAAAATCGCGCATATGGCTGGGAACCTATTCCACCGCTGAAATGGCTGCTAGAGCCCATGACGTAGCTGCCCTGAGTATTAAAGGCAACTCGGCCATTTTAAATTTTCCTCAACTCGTTGAGTCGTTGCCCCGCCCGGTCTCGCTCGCTCCCCGGGACGTTCAAGCTGCTGCAGCTAAGGCGGCCGCAATGGCGGAGCTCAGCTCTTTATGCTCCTCCTCCTTGTCGTCGTTATCGTCATCTGCAAGCGACTCAATATCATCACCATCAACAACTACAATGACGACTTCGTCGGAGGAGTTGGATGAGATAATCGAGTTGCCGAGTCTGGAGGAGAGTTTTGACTCGTCCGAGTTGACACTGTCTGACTCGGTGGTCGACGGGTGGCTGTTCCCGCCGTGGTGGGTGTCTGACGCTGAGTTCTACGGCTATTTGCTGGGTCAAGCTGCGGTTGGTGATTGCGAGTTGCTGAAACCCAGCAGCTTTGGGGACATTGAAATGGGTTAGCTCCACGTGGTACACCTAAAATGTCTAGAATTTTTTTTTCCTCTTTTTTTTTTATTTATTATAAAGAGAAAATGTCTAGAAGCTGTTTGGCTTATGGTTTACATTTTTGTTCCACTAGGGCCACAATATATAATATATACCCATGTCTATAATATTTTGGTTCTTGCTAATGTTCCCGGACGATGATCATGTAATATATACATATATATACATACTTTTGCTGTTTAATAATTATTCACACAGACTAGTCTATATCTATATCTATATAATCAGACATGTTTTGCCGTTTCTGTTGATCACTTCGTTTCTTCCACTCTACATAGTTCAGATTGCAAGTAATTTCTACCAAAACAAAAGTGATCTTACCATCTCTCCTTTTTGTAATTGGGTATTTTGCTCTTTGCTTTGTGGTATGTATATATATGAGATGCTTCATTTTCGCATAGAAGGCCAAGGATTGTGAAGAGGGCTTGTAAGATGGGATGATGCTATTTCATTTTCAATTGAACTGGAAGCTGTGAATTCAGAAAATGTCCTTAAAACTTGTAGTAATTCTTACGGGTGAAAGACTAAAGACGATCGCCTAAAAGGTCATAACGTGGCGGCCATGGCTTTACTTCGTGCTGTAATTTTCACCAGAAAAGCTGATAACTACTTCGTGGCCAACAAAACGAGCTTTACTTGGCTGGGCCTGAAAAGTTTTGAGAAGCAAATCAGTGAATCTCTTCCCATTTCTTGACAAAAAATGAAAAAAGAAGTGTGGAATGGTCAATTGGACAACACGAACAAAATACTTCATGGGGACTTGAGAGGGGTCTTCTGTCTATCTACTTATAAAAAAGTGTGGTGATTGTCGCACGTAGCATCAATGCCCATTATCTTAAAGACAACATGGGCGTTCTAGTTTTTGTAGTTTGTCTACAAGCAAACAAATGTCCCAGTCAAAAGTCATATGCCATTACCATCTTGTCCCTCTAAGTCATTGGCAGATTTTTTTTTTTTTTTTTAATCAGCAGTATATAGTAAGTAATGATTAGGATAAATTTAATCCATTTTCTAATGTCATCATTTTAACCATAGACGTTATAATATTGAACTATTATGTCTTGCTTGTTTGTTTGTTAACCTTCAAATGATTTGAAGAGATTGTGCCCCGGAAAACAAATCATTTGTGCAGAACAGATATATTGCAATCTGTGTGGGCATAATGACTTGCATCTCCAGAGTCTAGCCACGTACCTTATCTTCTCAGCTTAATTAGTTTGCTTTGACTACGTAGTCGGGTTGGTTCTCCTTACACCCGATTACTTGTTTCTTTCTCGTATCAGTTACATGATACGTCTTTTACAAATTACATTTTCCCCCCTATTTTGTTTTTGCTAAGGTTTTCCTCGTACTCCCTCTGTCTCATTTTGATAGTTCTAATTTTTTTTCCACACAATTTAAGAAAAAGTAATTACCTTTGTTGGAAAAACAAATTTAGATTACTATTTTTCTAAAAACCCCCCTTACATTAAATAAAGTTGGCTTTTCATATATCAATATGTTTTGAAAAATCTAAATGTATTAAATGAGTTAGGTTATATTCAATACTAACAATCTATATTAAATAAAATAGTTATAGTAATAACAATTTATATTAAATAAGGATATTTTTAAAAAAAATTAAAAGACAACTGCATTTTTTAATTAAAAAATAGACTACAATTTGGGACAGACGAAAAAGAAAAACAGTACTATCAAAGTGAGGCGGAGGGAGTACTAATCTTCATCAAGAGTCTACCATATTCGGCAAGTATTTGAAACTTGTTGCACGTGAAGATGAAACCGACCTGGCTTTTGGGAAATAACACAGGGAAAGTGAGTAAATTAATTTCTTCCTGGTAATTGTTAATTCGATACAGTAACTGGCGACTTCGTACATGTAAGCTTTGGAAAACTTAAAAAGACATTCTATCGACGTTTGGTACATGTAAAATTTTTCTTTTTCTTTTTTTTTGAGGTACAAATAAACTCCTCTGCAAGTTTTCACTCACTCAGCAATATTAATAATAATATTAATAGTGTAGGCTGCAGAGGTTTTTCCAGCACCATCAACGTAAATTAATGCAGATTCACATGTTTGATTAGTTAGATTAGATGAGTACGTACGTGGTTCCATCACATGTTGAAGCCTTTAGACTTTATGGATATCACGAGAATTCTCGAAACGTCAAAAGTCCATAAATAAAACTGTTTATAATCCAAGTTTTGTAAGTATCATTTTACAACATACAAAATCTCAATGCCAACAATGACACGATCCAGCCACTAACTCTTGAATGGTTTCACCATTGACACAAATTGATAAGTATGCTCTTTTCTCGACAATCATATATATATATTTTCCCGCTGTGTTCTAGTGTCGGATAACTTCTTAAAGGGACAAGTGTGAAATGTCTTACAAACAATAAATTGATCAAAAGAGATGTTTTATAATTTAGATTCTTATCCATTGTTATATGGGACAAATTCCAATCGAGTACGAGTACATAACATAACGTAACAAGAGTGTAATACAACAAAAGTTGACTTTGCCGTAATTCACCCTATCTATCATGCTTCATTTTCTAGTGAAAATGAAATACCATACGAGATGTACCACTAAATTATACTACTAGCCATTAATTAATGAATGACTCTTTAGAACCCCGTTTCAGGATATCAAACTCAAACAAGGCGGAGGCGGAGCAGAGTCTTGTTTACGTTAAAACAAGTTTCTATCATCAGTCACTCTCCGAGTTTTCCAAGTTTCTATCACCAGTCACCCTCCAAGGCGCTGGCATTACTAAAAGATGCATTAGCTTTGGAGGGACAATCAAGAATTATGTGAGGTTCCCGAAAATGACTTTTTTCTCTCTTTCTTTCTGGGAATTTTCAGGAGCTTATTTCCCAGGGCTTCGTGGACCACTTATATAATCAAGCTAATAATGGAGCCTTTTCCTTCGCCAGCTTAGAAGATGATGATGTTCCCTTTCGATCAGTTTTCGGTTCTCACCCTGATCTTGTTATGAACTGTACGGCTACGAAGATCC
This sequence comes from Coffea arabica, assembly GCF_036785885.1. Lineage (NCBI taxonomy): Eukaryota > Viridiplantae > Streptophyta > Magnoliopsida > Gentianales > Rubiaceae > Coffea > Coffea arabica. The sequence continues at coordinate 2,253,148 of NC_092317.1, read as the reverse complement.
CTTTCTTTCATTTTTTTTTTTTCCACCAATGAGGATTTTTCTAATCAAAACCCTAATCGCACATGGTTTAATACACACAACTTTATCTACAGCGAACGCATCCACATGATTTTGAAAGCTTTTTTTTATTTTTTTTTTAATTTCATTAACCTATATTTCAACAACATTAACATTTGATCCTTTTTATACTTGCTTTTCACAGTGACATCAATTGTTTAAATTACGACACGATTTTTTCGCTTTCAAGTTCAGAATTTTGAGGGAAAATTCAACTCTTAATTATATATAGGCGAGAAGACCATACATAAGACTTATTCGAATCCTGAGCTTGAAATCTCAAAAAATGGAAACGGTGAAAAATGGGTTTAATCGAGGGAATAAACCGGTAGAGCTTACACTGCTAGTTAGTTGGGCATGATCGTTACAGCTCAATTTCTTTTCAGAAAAGAAACGGGAAATCTAGCTCCGTATTACTAATTGCTGGACAAGTTGTACAAATATGAGACCACAAGAAATTAATTCTCCGGCTATCCTTTTTTTTTTTTTTATGTGCATTGACCACATAATCACCAAGAGACACAGACAACTACTAGTAATTAAGTAGTAGCAATATCGATCATAATTAATTAATAACATGTTTGTACGTATTACGAATGGTAGCTAGAATGATGCTTCTTCATTCTAACACTTTGCGGATTGGTAGGTAGCCGAATTGGTCAACACTAAAAAAAAAAAAAAGGGGAAGAATTGGTCGTCATGGTAGCTAGCTAGTTGCAGAGATGTTGTAGCTTGACCAATTATGCATTTCTTCACCCCTGCACGTTAACTTAGGTAACGATACGAGACAATCAAATTCCCATAATCAAAGCATCATTAACAAACTTCAAAAGAAAGACGTAGTGTAAAACGTGTCACGTGGTTTGCCGTCTGCCACAACATTTGCAGTGAAATGAACCGGAGAAGAGATCCATGATTGAGAGGCAATTCTCTCACGTAGAGAGTAGAGAGGACAGAAAATTAAACTAAAAGCAGCATTATATATATATGTATATATATCCTAATTCCTAGGATTGAAGAATTGGGTTACCGGTTACCGTGAATGGAATGGAATGTATATATGATGATATGCATTTTTCTAGCACGTGCTGTAGGCTGCAGGTTTACAATTTCGGGAGGTTGGTGGTGACAGACTGGATGAACAAAAGCATATACCAGCCAAGCCAAAAATAGATGGAATGGTTTAATTAGTTCTATCGTACCACCATACAACTACTACTTTCTAAGAATGGTCGGTCATTCACTTGTTGTACCATAGCATAACACGATCGATAGATGACAGAAGTTGGTGTTAAATTGGGTGATTTTCGCACGTTGTTTGATAAGAAATAACGAAATTTTTTTTGTTATTAAAATTTGTAAGAAATTTGAATTTATCTGCCCAATCCATTTATTTATACTCATTTAAATAAATGGATATAAATTGGTGAGTCGAATCAATCCACTACTTACTAATTAAACGGATTTAATTGAGTAGCATATAGACACATTCAAAGTTAATGGGAGGAATTTAAATGGATCAATGTAATTGGATTATGATCGGTAACTGTTCGTTGTTCACAGCTCGTTTCCTTCAATGAAGAGAAAAAAATGGAAGGAAGAAAGTCAAAACCTGTGAACGCGAAAATTGCACGTTTTCCTTATCAGCAACTAAGTCCAAAATTCACCCAATTGAACCCCGTGTCCTACTTACTAGTGGTGTGCTGGAGCTAGCGTGGAAATAAAAAATAAATAACCCGTGTACCTTCGCATCGCATAATTGATGTGTGCTTTTACGACTCAAAGGTAAAGCATGATGATCATCATCATTTTCTGACTCAGGTTTTGAGTCACGATTCCATTTAGATGCACGCAGGTACCGCATTTTGCTGCGCAGAAGAATAACGGAACTACTCGTACGGTCTGATGCCATAAATATGAACAAGTCAAATGGTTTTGCCCACCTCACATCTGCAAACGCCCGCAATATTCCGTTAATTTGGCCGCTCTCATTATTGTCTCTAAAACTAATTAAAAAGGCAAATCTTATAATACTCTCCATGATTTGGTCGTTGGAAAAATTTAACCGCCGCCCCAATTATCACATCATGGCATTTGGCCAGGATGTTCGTTTCAGTGTATGCGTTCTCTTCTTTTCTTTTTCTGGCATGTTCACTGAGCTCAGCAGACAGAAAATTAAACTTCAACTGTATGATTCTCTTCTTTTCTTTTTTTTTTTTTGTTTAAAGAATGACTAGCAGAAGAAAAAACAATTATAGAATTCATTCCATTGCTCCTAGTTGTCGTTTGCGTCTAGAGACACAGGCAGACAGAACTGAGTCTCGTGATGAAAGAAGCCAAGAAAACTATAGCTAATACAACAAACACTCAAGTTTTTGTGCTGACAAATAATGTTAAAGAGTTAGAGATCAAGTTTTGCGCTGAGTCTCGTGAAGTTGCGAGCGTCTAGCACCATCTTTTACTAGTTAGTACATTGTAGTGGTATTATTATTTCTGGAAATGAACGAGGGAACGAATGCTGCAATTTCATAGCAGAAGATCGCGTACTTCTCCAACTCAAAAGTTCTTTTCATCTTCGGTTGCATTCATCGATGTTCGTATTTTGTCTCTTGATTTTATGGGATTGGTAGGGACGACGGAAATCGTTCATTCACAATCTTAAAAGCACAGTACTGTCTCCACAAAACGGAAACCTTCTCTTTCCCAATACGTGTCACCAGATGATTAAGATACTAAAAGTACATCTTTAACAAAGTCAATCATCACTAGACAATAACAAACCCAAAATGAATTCAACTGGCTCTTCATTGCCCCAGAGAAGGAATCGCATAGAACTGTTCATCTTGATTGCTGGCTGGCACTACCAAAGTTGGAGGAATTAAACTAAATTGGATTTCTTGGCCTTCCGTCTTTCTTTCCCTTTCATGTTACATTCCTAATCCAGCCACCAGTTTGCACTTTTCATAAACAAATTTCTCATTCCACGTCCATAATCATTGCTAAAAGATATAAACAACAACTTTCCTGAAAATTCCTTTCACTTTAGACTTCCCTTGTTGTATGTTTGCAAGTCATGCAAACGGAAGCAACGATACATTGTATAACCTATTCTATCCTAATCTAAGGGGAGGGGGAGTCTAAGGAGGCTTGTGTTAGGGGCTAGTGGGTATATACAAACTCAACTAAACCAAAGGAGTACTATGGCACCACTCTTTGATTTTTTTTGCTGCAGGTGAGGTTTGAACCCTCACCGACAGCCCAAGGAGGGACTTAAGTCCCTCCCTGGTGGCCACTGAGCTTCCGTTACTCTTCTCCTTGAAATTTTACATGAGGTACAAAAAAAAAAAAAAAAAGAGGCTGATCTCGTGTATATACATATACGTGCTTTGCTTGCTGACGGGTGTGAATGCCACGTCAGTTATTCCCAATTTAAATTTTAACTTCAATTTTTACACGTGTGACATGCATGTATATCTATTATTAGTATGTAGTTCTAGACTAATCCAAAAAGTCATAAATAAACAATCCAAACTTGCAACAGTTTGCATTAAACACTCGTGATTGTTCAAATTCCAACGATGCGATTCGAGGCACGGATATAATCTGTGTCAAAGACTAATGATAAGGGTTTGACTAAAATTAGCCACGTACACGCATCTAAAGGAATGATTATGTGCCAAATCATGCTAATGGGCGCAAAAATTGGTATTTTATGGCTCTTCTGTACATCACATAGTACACGAACGATAATAGAGAAGAAGAGAGTAACAACAAAACCAAAATTCGATAATGCACCACAGCAATTTGGTAAGCTGTAATAGTCATGGCCTCTTTCTTCTCCTTTTGTTTGCCTTAAGATACCCCACTTACGTGGCCTGCGGAAACCACAAAGGAGTTTCTTAGGATACACACAGGAGTTTTCTTGTCGGATTTGGCATGCGACTTTATATAACCCACTCCCTGGCCTCTTCCAATTATATGAAGGTTATTTTAGTGAAGACACAGTATAATAATGGTTGATTGGAAAGTGACTGATTCTTCCTAAACAAAGGGGATAAATCATAAAATGAAACGAGAAAATGGCTTTTACTTTTAGTTGTCTGGAAAGTGACCCCCTCCTCTTCTCTTCTCTTCTCTTCTCTTCTCTTCTCTTCTCTTCTCTTCTCTCTTTGGGCTGCAAGTCACATTAGATGATATAGTCTTAAAGCACTATGATTATGCTTTTGTTGTAGAGTGCCTTTTTAAGTTGGTTCCAACTGCATGCATGAGAAGATAAGTTATGACTGATTTACAATGCACACGATTTTGTGATTAGACGCTGTCCAAAGCCAGCCACCAAACATATCCAAACGATTAAGATCAGCACGCCCGCCCTCTCACAAATGGATAATAATATATATGGAAGATTGGTACTCATCGAACGGTGGAGGGAAAAGATTAGCCCCAGGAGATGACTCACAAACGTGAAGAAAGATGAAAACTGATTTTACCGTCGCACAAGCAAAATGAGACGACAACGCAGACAACCTTATTATAATTATATATAATAATAATAATAATAATGAGCCGAGCCGGATCCTCTAATAATGGCCTCCAGTCTATGATCCCAGCAGCTCAATCAGCTAAACTGGGGGCTGGGAACCGCCTCGAATTAGCCGATACCTTTCTTATAACTTCACCACCATTTGATTTAGTTAATATTTGAATATGATGATCGTCCACCTTTCGCTTTTCCTTCGTTTTGGTCTTTTGCTGTTTCTTGATTTTGATCTTCTAACTTTAATAAGCTGGCCGTTGGCTAAGGATTCGTTGGATCTGGGTGGGTATCTTAACCAGCATATGAAAAAACCTAACAAAAAAAACGAACGATTCCCCACAAAGTATTTCATGCGAATGAATATACAGATTCCTGGAATGATACAAATGCATCCATAACCAGCCAAAAATAAGGAGCGCCGCCACGCTCCTAAATGTGTGTCCAATAAGCACGACGAGAACTAGAAGTTGCAGAAAACGAGTGTACGATTTATTCAACGTTTCGGAACTTCTGACTATGATTTACTTGCACAACTTACGGGTTCATGGATGGCTGATGAGTACAATTTGTGCCATAAATATCGGCTATTTGACTAGCAGTTGTTACCGATTAGCGATGACAAAATTTCAGAACGAATGAAAGAAATCAGGCAGGTAAAAATGCTGCAAATACAAGTCCAATGGCTCTTCCAACGACCATACGAGTTTCTCGTGCTCTCTTCAAGGGCAAAAGAGATCTGATAACCCATCTAGAATTGAGTCCTCATGGTTCGGGTAATCAACTATGTGCTGCAGCAATTAGTAACCATAACCTGATCACACAAACAATGAAAGTGACGTATAGTTGCAGCTTCCTAAATAGATCTGGAATTACCACTAGATAGATACTTTAAAGTGCATTGAGTGAATTATGGAAGATACTAATAATATACCTGAATTATCCATGGGATTTCCAGCAGCCACAGGTTCTGGCACCTTAATGTCCACAACCACTGCATCCGAGGTGAGGAAAGTCCTGGCAACCGATGCTGCATGCTCCAGGCAGCATCTTACCACCTGAACAACAAGTACAATTACCTAGTTACAAGCTTACGAGAGAATGCTCAGATGGACATGCATCTAAGAAGTACAAATTGATCAGAGAATAGGTTTATGTGCTTTGAGGAACAATTAACATATGAAAGTGGAATTGTTATTGGCATGAGGTGCCAGATGTAGGGCGAGCCAGGCTTTTCTCTCTCCTAATTACAAAGCCAATCGAAGGGGGTATAACCCATTTAAGGTGAAGTTCCCTGAACCATATTATAAAGCAACACTTGGCTTGACTAATCATCTTATCACAATCAACACATTACAGATATGAGCCAAACCAAGTATTTCTGTATGCCTAGAGACAAAACACTTGCCTTTGTGGGATCAATGATACCAGCAGCCATCAGATCCTCATAGTTTCCAGTTGCAGCATTATAACCAAACTTGACATTATCACTAGACAGCACCTGTAGAGGGAGCGAGTTTAAAAGTCAACTTACCAGGTAAACAAATGTTCAAAAAAATTGTTACAATAAAAAGGGGCACATAAAGTGGAGCAATTTAAATCAAGCCGCACCTTTTCAATTACAACACTTCCATTGACCCCTGCATTCTTGGCAATTAACTTCATTGGGTAACTCAATGCCCTCTTAACAATGTCTGCTCCGACCTGCAACCATTCAACATATATGAGTTCAACGTTATGCAGGAACCCCACAGATGGCACGTTGGAAAATCACACAGACATATCACCTTCTGCTCATCATTGTCAAGGGAGTCCTTGATGGCATCAACTTTAGCAGCAAGCCGCAATAAGGTGCATCCACCTCCAACGACAATGCCTTCCTCAACAGCGGCCTGTTGTAAGATAAATGATTCCAATGATGAATTGTCGTACAGGAAACCCTGTGTACCAGAGTTGTTGTGTATAAATTTAGAAGCACGTTGTTAAAAGAAACCTTCGTCGCATTAAGTGCATCCTCGACTCTCAACTTCTTCTCCTTAAGTTCTGTTTCAGTTTGTGCCCCAACCTGGACACAAGCAACCAAAATCAAAACGAAGGAAGTGTTATTAAAGGAAATAAATAAGCAAGGCATTGGCAAAAAGACCGACCTGTATGACAGCAACACCGCCTGAAAGCTTGGCAATTCTTTCATTAAGCTTTTCCTTTTCATAGTCCTGCTCAGCTGCCTGTATGACCACCCAAATGTGAGACTGTGGGGACCAGAAAAATCCACCTAATCAGAACTATGACAGGAGATAGAATAATCATTGTTCCAACCTCAACAAGGTTTTTGATCTGTGCAACTCGTTTATTTACAGCATCCTGAGTGCTACCATCACCAACAATTGTCGTCGTTTCCTTTGTCAGCACCACCTTTGCTGCATGACCTAAAACCTCACTCCCAACCTTGTCTATGGACAATCCTACCTCCTCTCTAATCACAGTACCTGATGGAATATAGGTGAGATTAAGTATGTGCTTCATCTAGAGAAGAACATGATGCATTTTAAGGAATGTATCACAATATGAAATACCACCTCCAGTCAGGATAGCAATATCATCAAGGTATTGGCTCTTGCGATCCCCAAAACCAGGAGCTTTGAGTGCAGCAATCTTCAAAGCTCCTCTAAGCTTGTTCACAACCAGAGTGGCAAGAGCTTCCTGCTCAATGTCTTCAGCAATTATTAGTATTGGATATCCTCCCCTGATGCCATCTTCCAAAATGCTGATTAAATCCCTCGCATTTGTAATCTTTTTGTCGACCAGAAGAAGCTGCACATATTGTGCTCAACCATTTAACAAAATCAAGATAAGAAACTCCCCTTAAACAACCTAAGTGGAAAAATTCAAGTGATAGCTGCTTGCCTTGCAGTTTTCATATTCAACAGCCATCTTCTCACTATCAGTCACAAAATAAGGGGACATGTATCCACGGTCAAATTGCATGCCTTCCACGACGTACAGATTATTATCAGAACCTTTACCCTCCTCAAGTGTCACAACGCCTTTCCTACCCACTTTGCTCATTGCTTCTGCTATCATATTACCCACTTCATAGTTGTTTCCTGCACTAACTGCAGCGACATCTGCTAATTCACTATCTTCTACCTGCAAATCCACATAAGAGAAAACATTTGAAATTAAAATTCAAAGGAGAGTGAGAACTTTTGATATCTGAAACTCAGCAGATGACAGCCCAAAATTGACCCTGTTAGTGAGACATACGAACTTGCAATGCTTCCCCTGAAGATGCACTCATATCAGGCATCCTGCACAGATATTAATTTATAGATCGTGTGTTAAATATGGAAAATTTAAAAGCTTCCACATTACCTCTTTCGACATTAATTTGAGTTCAGCCACCAAAGCTTTGGCTGTTCGCTCAATACCCCTTGTAATTTGAATAGGGTTTGCACCAGCAGCAACCACCTGCAGGAATCATGTTCAAAGACTCAAATACCTAAAATAGCAGAATAGCCATTAAAAACTCTACTAAAGCTATACGCAAGTAAACAAACCTTAACACCTTCAGTTATTAGACCTTGTGCAAGCACTACAGATGTTGTTGTCCCATCCCCAGCCAAGTCATTTGTCTTTGACGCAGCTTGTCTTACTAACTTAGCACCAATATTCTCAACAGGATCCTCCAATTCGACCTATTATGATTGTCATGACATATTATATTAAACTTGTAGGCCATATACAATGTTGTCAAAGGAAATATACAGGTGAAGATAATAAAAGCTGATATTTTGAAATATATCATTTGAAGATGTCAGGGGACTAATTCATGGAAGCCCTACCTCTTTAGCTACTGTCACACCGTCATTGACAATTCTGGGAGACCCATACTTGCTTTCAAGTACTACGTTTCTTCCTTTAGGTCCCAGTGTAACACCTACTAGATCAGCAAGCTTGTTAACACCGGCCTGAAATAGAGAAATGTAAGTATTAGGTACAAGAGAGATGAGATAAAAGAAACAAATATACCAATTGAGACATAGAACAATAGTGATGACATCCAAAAATGGAAGTCACCTGCAGCTTCTTAATAGCGGACCCATCCTTGTTGAAATGCAAGTCCTTGGCCATAGCCTGAACCTTGGAGCTAAGTCTTTTGCGAAGAATAACATTCTGTCTCCTGCCTCCCAATTTATTGGCAGATATAGATGTCAATGAGGACAGAGCCTCGGATGAACTAACAAATTTCTTATCTGCTGTAGAAGTGCTAGGCGAAATGAGAGAACCAACACAAGACATAGCAGTGAAAGTAGAAGCCATGTTGTAATACTAAGATCTGCAACAGTGAAAACAACAGCAATGTCAAAACTTTCAGGTAAAAGGTCACTCGCATTTCATAATTATGACGCGAAGTCAGAGAAAATGAATTGCAGGAAACATGTGTTGCAAAAAGAACAACCTAACAAGAATTAATCATCAAGCATAGAAATTGGCTATTCCTTTGCAAATCTTATGCTTGTAGTCTCTTTCTCGAGCACCAAAAGAAATTTAAAGTGAGTAATGATCTCAAGCAAGAATAAGGAAGTAGAATTGGATGTTTACAGCATGAAATTTCAACTCGTGATTAATTCTTATTAGAGAAATGACCAAACTTGTGAAGATGTAGCATCTGGAACTGGAACTTCAGCAAAAATTAGACTGGAGCAGTTGTGTAGCTCAACGTCATTGTAACAAGTGAATACAAACTTTCCCACATCCTTCAGCAACAACTCACAAAGCTCCTTTTTTTTTGGGTTTCAGGGAGAAAAAAGCTGGATGCACTATATTTTTGTTACAAGATAGATATTGGAACAGACGCAAAAAAGAAAAAAACACTGGAACAGACCAACCAACCACCCATTTTTACTGCACAAGAATGAAATTTTTTTTCTTGTATTCAAGGGAAGAAAAAGAAAACAGATTTTAAGGATGACAATAATAATATCCAGATATCCCCACAATGGGCAGTATTTGGAATAATCAGGCGAAATAAACAGAAAAAGATTTTAACTTTTACCTTAAAAGCACGTAATAAGAAGGTCAAAAAAAAAAACTTAAAAACCAAAATGAATCCCAAAATAGTACTAATGGAGATACATCAATAAATTATAATCAGACATATAAACGATACTATACTGTGAAAGAAGCAATGAGGAGAGTTGAGAACACAATACAAATTGCAGAATGTAGAAATAAAAGATTACCGAGAGAATATAAGTAAGTGGAGTTAGCTGAGGGAAGGAGGTAGTAGGAGAAGATGAGGAAAAGGGGTTTTCTGGTGGGGCGGAGGGCGTGTTAGGGTTTTAGTAGTGTTTAGGAGGAAGAAGGTAAGGACGGGGCTACTGGCTAGATTCTTTGGGAGCTCCGGTGGTTTAGAACTTTCTAGAATTTTTACCATTTGGAAATTGCAAATTATTGTCTTTTTTTTTTTTTTTTTAAGGTATCTTCAATACCTAACCAGCTTAGAAGTAAACTCTAGTTGCACTGCACTACTTGTGACTTAAATCAGCCCAAAAGACAAATCCATACTCCACTTCAGGGTATCACATTAAACACAACAATTAAGCAGAAGGCTTTTTGCCCCGGATTTAGATTTTTCATTCCATCTTTGATGTTTTATGTCGATGGAATTTTTATAAACAAGCTGAATGAATGTTCTAGACATTTGATAATCCGATTGATACCCATTTTTGTCCCTGCTTTGTTTTGATGTTACAGAAGCAACCAAAAATTGGCAAGAAAAATGCATTCATCGTACAAGGCTTAAACCAAGGCCTTACACTCAAAAAAGTTTATGGAGTTTCATAATAGTACTATCGATTATTCCGTTCATTTTTTTTTTTTCCTCACAAAAATGGAAGTGCATAAACTTTCAAATCATATTTTAAAGAAAAATCCAAAATACTCTCATTGTCATATGACACTAATTACTATCTTCTTTTTTTTTTTTTTTTTTTTTTTTTTTGGTCTACCCAGGGGTTCTCTCGCCATATTGCGACTTTGCCCAAAGATATCCATCCTTTGACATCGTCTACAGTACTGACTAAACATGGCCAGAGTGGAATCTTTAGATCTGCCCTATTTGATGGTACAAACTGAAAAGCTTCTACCCTATATGATGGCACAAGTCAGTAGCACTGTGATGATCCGCTCAGTTCGCAATCTCAGTTGCAACAACATATGATCCGTGAAACACAGAGCAAATATAACCTCACAAGTACATGGGATACAACTAAATTGCATTAGCAGTTGGTCCAGTTTCGGCAGGTTTTTATAATCTCAACCTCGGTCTACACACCAGTTTTTGAGGAACAGATGAACATCTCGAGTAGAATGGTTCTAGACCAAGATAGAGCCCTCTGCCACGACAACTGCTTTTCCCCGTAGAAGTACTCTTTGATTCTTCTCGTCCAAATGGAGGTTAATCACACCACTCCTAGAAGATGCCTGCATCAAGAGAAGAACGCTGGGATCATATTCATTAATCTCTTGCTCTCGTATGCTTTGCCAAATTATTTCCTCAGCCTTTTGAGGCACAAATGCAAAGATGCAGTTTGGTTTGTTTGTAATTTGTCTTTAAATTTGTGCACGCCGTGCCCAAGAGACGGAGAGCGAGGGTGAAACAGCACCTGATAAGCAAGAAAATCACATTTGCTAAGCTTCTTGCTCCAGTAGGGCGCTAAGGCACAATGTGCGCTGCCACAGACAGGGTCCTGATATTTGCAAAGCAAAGTCATGCAACATATATGGAGCCAAGATTATCTCTTCTAGAAGAATAAAGAGGATCACCTCATTAACCCCAAACTTTGGGCAGAAGAAGCGACTATAGAAGTCAAATCCAGTTTCAGGCGATGCAGGCCCAGTGACAATTATCCCTCTACCTGGACATCTTTTTACCTCATCAAACTGCGGATCCAATTCTGCAACTGCTTTTTCTGATGGGAGCACAACCTATCAAAGTCCGATTAGTGATGTCACCTGGGATGAACTCCTCAAGCATATACTACTATTAAACAAGTATTAGTGGTTGGTTAATTTGCGAACTTATAATTCGTCTTTTTACTTGACATAGAACGATTCTTTTAAATTGTTTAATAATTCAAATGGCAAAGAAACTGACTACAAGGTCTTCTGCAGTGGTAGTCTTTAGGATCTCAACCACAGAAGCACCATTTAAGCTTTTAGAGATCTCCGATATGTCTGCAGAATTAAATCCAGTAACCGGGACGACCGGGAAATCTAATTCAATAAAGTAGTCCTCTTGAGCATTATCTCCATTTTGAAGCTCAATAGATTCCGAGGCCCTGGATTTTGAGATTCGCCTGGCTGTTAAAATCCCTGACAGAGTCAGGAACACGATTCGATGAGAATTCACTAGACCATATGTAAATAGAGTATGTGAGGCTGCTAAAGTTGCATGTCCGCAGAGTTGCACCTGCAAGCAGAAGTGATATCGAAGAGTGAATTCATCGTTCAAACATCTGACACTTACTGATACATAGCTATATAAAAAGGCCACAAAAAATGACCGAAATCATAAAAGCATCAGTGTCTATTGATCAACAATGGCCATTATATGCGTACCAAAGATACATTTAGTTATTCAAAAGATGGAGTTGAACGTTTTACTGTATTATCCAACAATCAAGATTCTGCTGGAATAGAAATTAGTACCACAAGTGGAATCTCAGGCACAGAGCATCATCATCATAAACTGAAATCTGAAGTTGGGCAAAAGGTGAAGAAAAATATTCAACTTTATTACGCGATGAAGTTTCTTAGCGGTGTATAATTTTGACTGCATACCTAAACCCAAACTAATTGGCAAAAAAGGAGGGAGGGAAAATAACTATAGATGCCAAAATTCAAAAGAGAAGTCCAAATTAAGCATATTTATCAATTAAATATCCAAGGCAAGCCAGCGCATTTCACAAATTTAGCTTTGAAAAAAAAAGAAGGGATAATTTCAGAAACCTCTCCTGATATTTTTGACAATTTCACTAAGCTCCCCTGAGATTTAAAAAATTACACATACCTCCCTTGATTTGATAGTTTTAGTAACAAAACCCTAAAATAATATTGACTTGATCAAATTTTTAAATGAATATCCAAAAATGCTCTTGTGTAATGAGTTTTAATTTACTTTCTTATAGAATTATAAGATTATCTAATGTAATTATAAAGAAAATGCGCAAATTTTTCATGTTCATACCTATTATTTGATAAATATCTATAATAATAATTTTATCATTATGATATGATACTTTTGACGGTATTTTATTATGGATTTAGATTTATAAGATAGAAAATAAAATGTTGAAATAATTGATTCAAAATTTATAAGTTTTTTGAGCAGTGAGATTATCATAATTTAGTAGTGATTTTGAGTAATTTCTTTTTGATTTATTGTTAATTTTAATACCAAAAAATAGAAAACAAAATTAGCAAAAAACATCAGATTACATGTAAAGTTAACTTATTAAAAAAATTATTAATTCGATATTTGGTTATAATAGAAAGTTAGAAACTAGAGATAATGATGATAATCTTACAATTTTATTGGCAAAAAATTAAAATGAAAAGGAATAAGAAGTAAAAAATAATGAAAAAATAATTTTAAAGCCATTCTAACTATAAGCATACCAAACAATGAAATTTTATTAAAATATTTAAGGATAGTATTGTCATTTTAAATGATAAGGGAGGTATATATAATTTTTTAAACTTTAGAGTAGCTCAGTGAAATTGTCAGAAATTTTAGGGGAGGTTTCTGAAATTATCCCAAAAAAGAAAAGAAAGAAGAAGAAAAATGTGGTTGGTGCAGTGCAGGCGGGACAGACCTCAGCTACTGGAGTGAACCATCGAATTCCAAACCTGGGAGATGCTGATTGTAACTCGTCGGTGCCGTCAATCGGAGTGAGAAAAGCTGTGGTTGACATATTCAGCTCCCCAGCAACAGCTTGCAGCCATTCCTTATCTCTATTGTCCTCCTCCAACCAACACACCCCCGCCGGATTCCCCTTGAATGCCTTGTCCGTGAAGGCGTCCACCTGAAGTTTCGCACAAGACTCTGATTAAATTTTAGTCTTAGACAGCAATCTCATCTCATATATACTCGTTGCCAGTGACAATTAAATTCTAAGTCTCACTACTAGTAGGAATGACATAACAAATTGTTTACCACAAAGTATTTAACGGGCTTTTTGACCATTCTGCAAACGAGCAAAAAAAAAAAGAAGAAGACTTCTTTCTTGCTCTGTCGTGCGCTGGAGATACTACTCTACTGCTTTCCGGAGTATCTGAGACGGCAAACCACTGAGAAAGTGAGAATTGGGGCAGGCTAAAGCTTTACGCCGGAGAAGGAACCAAAAAATAAAAAAGGAGGGCCCAAACTGACTAACTTTCTGTTTTTAGTGGTATAAGAAACGTACACGAATGTTTGACTTTGTTATACCATAGTATTTAGCAATCTTTGTTTCATATTTTGATCTCTTGTCCCAGATTAGCTCGGTTGGCCACCGCCTTTCTTCGGGGTACGTTGTCCATCTTCACCAGGTTCGAATTCAGGATTAACGTGTTCAAGGGAAGGGCCCTCTCCTCTTGAATCATATAGAGAGATTAGTCGGTCCGACTTACCGAACCTCGAATACCCTGTGTCCGAAAAAAAAAAAAGTCAAATCAAAGGTCGTGACAACTATTGCCAAGTTTTCACCTGCTCTACTCAGAATATTCTTAAAAAAGGGACAAAAATGCATACTTTTGACAAGGGCAATTGTTTACATTTTACTGTTGGGGAAAAAAAATTGTCTACACTTTTACTGTTGGGGCCCTTTTCATCCTTTGCTTAGCCAACTCAAGTCAAACCCTGCCAATTGAAATGTTCGTTTACCTCCTATCCTTTTAGGCTGTCTCAACTCTCAATCCTCAACGTAAAAAGATAAAAACTATCTATCTTTGATACGACTTAAATCAATACTCCAGCTTGTTTTCTAAAATGTCCAAGAGGAATCAAGAAATCAGCGTATCTAGTCGCAAAAAGAGGACTACTTTCCTTTAGATAATGCTTGGAGAAGTCTGTCATTAGTCTTCTCTTCTTACTTTTTCTTTTCCAGAAAGATGCCAAGGGCTTGTTTCCTCCAATTTTAAATGAGGGATAAATTTTGAAGCGCCAATTAATCTTATACTTTCCTTATGCAAAGTTCAAAGATTACAAAAACAAAATGCAGACCAAAGAGTTAGAATAATACAGAAATATTTGACTGCATAAATTAAATCAACGAGAAAGTTGCATAGTTGCATCGTACTAGAAAATTCAAATACAAATAATAATGTAATAATGAGTCTCCCTAACATAGATGAATAGATGTATTGAGTTGCCACTATGACTATAACTCAAGCCATCAGTGCCGTCGCGACAAAAGCAACCAGTACTGAGACCACTGATATCGAAACCACCCCATCAGCTGATGAAATTGTCGGTCCTGAATTCGAAAGTGGAGATGGGGCTGGAGAGATTCCAGGAAATGACTGAGGTGGACGGGCAATGGCTGGAGGAGAATGTGATCTGGGGTGCAGGGGAAAGACCTCGATCAGCAGCCGCTGGCCTTCTTTACAGTGATGGTGATCTCCGCTGATGAAGTACATAGGGCCTGGTTGATCCAGAGTAATCAAGGTATTGTTCCCGTCAGTGTAGGCGGTGATTGGGCTGCTTGTGTTGCAGTGATAGAATCCCCATTTATCCACCACCACCACCGAATCATTCGTATACTCGAAACCTGGTATAAAACACAACCTTGACCACATTAACAACTACTACGTTACCATTTCAAGCATACAAGATTGAATATTATAACCCCTTGATTTAAGAGATCTTTTTTTTTTTTTTTTTTGTCTTGTAATGAATGAGTGCTAAATCCTTATGTTATGCACTTCCAACTTCTGACTTCTTCTGCCCTTTTCTTTCTACTAAAGTTCTTGTAATTAGAAATGAAAAAACTTCATCACTGAGTACGGTTCAAGATTGTCACCGCAGAAACATAAGAATGCAAGTTACTCCCTCAACAAAAAAAAATTTTGCATTAGCCTTGTGTCATGCTGTGGTTTTAAAATCATGCAACATAAAGCTAGTTTAGGAGAGAAATGAGTACGAAAACTCACGAAGAGAATCTCCAACGTGGAATCTCCTTCTGGAGGCCCATAGATTATACATATCAGTTTCGTTCAATGTGGGCTGTCGCCAGCCTAAAGCATCACCCACTTTGAATTCCTCGGCAGCCACGACCATGGTAGGAGTAGCACTGAAGAATATCACCGGAATGACTAATGCACAAACACAGCAGAGAACTGAACGAGGTGCCATTTTGATGTTTTTTTTCAGCAGTACTACTTGTTAATGCTGTTGTTACTGAAAACGAAGGTTCTTCTCGAGAGGAAATATGAAAAGCTTCAAGAAGTTGTAGGTAGGCAGATGGGGGTGGTGTTCCCTGATATATAAAGCTGCAGTTTTTGAAGAGCAGAAGGGTAGAATTGAAAGTAGTGGTACAGTAGTTACAAGGTGAACGTGGAGGGAGTTGCTGTGTTTGGCGCTTCAACTACTCAAGCAAGACGTAAAATCCAGGAGTGGAGGAGGTCGTGGGGATAATCAGAGATAGTTGTCTGTTGTCTTTTTCACTTGATCATCAGTAATATACACATGTTTTCCTTTTAAATTTTCAAAACTTGCCTCACGGGGAAAAAAAAATTAGTCCGAGTTAATAAAAGCAAATACAACGGATTTTGGATCCTATTATATGGGTAACTTTACTAAGAAGTGTCTTATTCATTGATAAAAGTACAAAAACTATAGTATGAGAATAAGGAAAATGATGGTTAAACCGAAACAAAGGCGACATTGGCCCCCAGTTCAAGCCGCAAGGTCATACGAGGGAGAGGTGACATTGCCCAAGTGCAAGAAAAACGCAAAAATCGAAATCCAACTCGACTTTATATATATATATATATATATATATATAGTCACTTCAAAAGATCATGATGTAAAATTATCCATGGAGACTAATGCTCAACTTATAGTACCACTTACGGAACTTAATCCAAAAATCATAACAGCATATAGTGAACTCTCCGCCACCCTCTTCGCAGTAACAAAATTTCCGAACGAATTACCAAACCCCAGCATTCATTTGGGGGCACACCTACGAGCTAATAATCGACAACAAATAAAGAAGGGCCTCTTCGTTCATCCCTCCTGGGCTTTCTCTTTCAAAATTCTGGGAACTCAGAACAATTAGTTAGCCAGCTGCAGGGTGATATAGCATGTCCTCAGCGTCCAACATTTTACAGGGATACACGGAGAGAGCATCACCATGCCCCAGCCTGGATGCTGCAATCGTCTGGTTCATTCATCTATAATTTGCATAGTTCGTCTGAAAGCTCAGCAGGCAACTGCTTATACACTGTGTCTGCTCTTCTGATTCTGAAAGGAAAAAAAACAAACTACCGTTAGGATAGATAAAAAAGAGGACAGCAAAAGAGAGGAATGCTCAAAATCTCAAATCAATTATACTAGTTTGGGAGAATAGATAGAGATGCTGAAAACGTGTAAGAACCTTATAGATCCTCTCAAAAAACTATGATCAAGAACTTCTAAGAGATGCTTCTTGCTGGTCAGTTATCAGGTCTTGAAACTCTGAACGTTTGGTGGACCTGATATCTATTATGCTTGGGGGCATTTGTTGGAGAAACCCGTGTGATTCAACTAAGTCAAAGAATTCTTGCTTGGTCAGGCTTTTCTTCTCAACAAGAGAATCAACCACCACATCCATGAGGTTTTTGTTGCGCTGGAGGATCTGCGTGAAATATTACAAGTACAAACATTCAGTACAATTTCTAAATATCATTTTACCTTTTGCTTCTGATAAAATATTTCATCTCATCATGTACAGCCACCTCTTTAGCACGTTCATAGCACATATTTACAATCCGCAGAGCCTCTAAATCAATGTCCTGAAAAAAGAGATTTACGTTGTCCATGTCAGCAGCTTGACGAGCATATTTATGCTAGAGAAAGTAGCACCCAAGAGGAAAAAACAAAAAAAGGGTAATAAGAAGGCAGTGTGCATTTTCTGCATTTTCAGTCATCTCACATATAACTCAAAAGTCAATTAAAGCTTAAACTGCAAAGGCATGAACTAGTCATATGCGTAATTCTAACCACAAGATGATTCCTCTCTTTTTAGTGACTGAGAAAATTGACAATCTAAAGGGAAAATTGAAAACCGCGAAAAGACAATTCTCAAGTTAAAGCGAAAAATTGAAATCAACAAAAGAGATGGAAGCTTCAGCAAGTCCCCCTGAAAAAATAAAATAAAAACTAAAAAAGATCAATGAGGATGGCAGAGTGAGGCTTTACATTCAAACGATCAGCAACCCAGAAGTCATTCAGACCATAATGTTTCTCAGAGAGACCACCAATAACAAGTGTTCGCGCAGCTGACCTAGCATTGTCTGCAGTTTCCGCCCATATCGTGCTCAACTGGAATTTTATCGCACAGAAGTAGCAAGTTACTAAAAATACAGTTAAAACACAAATGCAAGAATTTTTAATTCACTGTAATTGGGATTGTTAGTTTAAACTAAGAGCCATAAATGGCTATCATTTTCTCCTCCGAAAGCCAGTTAAATAAGATGTTGTGAGCACCACCAAGTCCCACAAAACATTATTTGACCCACTCTATAAGCCAAAAGCACCAAAATCAGATCCATAATGATGGGATTCATTAGTAGGAGCACGTGCATTTTAGTTGCAAATGAATTAATAGCAAAAATCTTCCCTCAGATCAATATACAAATCTGCGTTCATGCAATAAAGCAAATGTGCATTATAGGCAAAGCATTGATGGAAGATGCATAGTAGGATATTACGAGAGAAATTTGATTTTTGAGTAAAGTTACATTCATTTGGCTGTTGCTTCTCAGCTGATCGCTCTAGCAATATCCTAAGGCCACATAAGTTATCAAGTTCAGTAAGGCCAGTAGAAGTTTTAATTATTAAAGTTCTAGCCAATAATCAGAATGCAGTTTGAGTTTCTAAATGCTTATAGGAATCATGATAAATACTCAGGAAAGTCTCTGCATGTTTGCTTCTGCAGCCAACGATTAAAGTCCTTCATGAGAATATCAATTCTAAAGGAGTCCCTGCAATGAAAGGTTTTACAACAGGCAGTAACACATAAAGGTATCACCAAGGCATTCAAAGTTCACCCAACTAATTTGATCTGAGACTTAAAACTGATACCGTTAATGCCAATAATTGAATGTCTGTTCCTTAGGAAAGTACGATCTAAAGTTCTTTTACCTGGCCCTCTCCATACCACAACTCATCAGCTGCACGTGGTGCTAGTTGAACAGTGATATGATCTAAGAGAGATTGGCGGCTGCAAGAAATTCAGACATGAAGAGTTAAATGAACAATCATGTATAATTATTGAGAAGTCAAAGAAATTACCACAATTTCTGTACCTATATTTCTGTGAGGGCCAATATCCGGTTTTAAGATGTAAACAATAGGAAGCATCAGCACTACTTAGTCAATCTTTGGAAGTTTGCTAAAATACTCACAGATATGAATAACTCTCCAATAATTAAAACTGATGTTGCAATTTTTTTATTCATAGATTTTTTACGCAGGAAGCACCACTGATGGTAAAAGCAGTCATACCTTAGCATTCCTTCCTTAAATTTTACATGATCCATCTTGAACCGAACATAACCTAGTTCCCTTCCAGCTCTTGGAGCAATGGTTACCTGCACAAAACAATAATAAATTTGCAAATCAATTCCCGACTCATTAAATGATGAAAATGAAAAGCAAATGAACAACCATTTGCAATAAGTCCAAGTAGGAAAATAATCAGCAATCAAATGCAAAAGAAAATTTTTCAACTATATCAAATGCAAACAAGAGGAATGTGGTAAATCAAACAAATATTATCATCAGCATGTTGATTTCAAGGGATATGTCTGCAGAAAGGAAACGGAAGTAGTATCAACAATGATTAAACCAGTAAGTAATAAAATACTTTGGGACCAGCATATAACTTCTTAACCACATCCAATGACTGCAAAAATTGACCATACAGAACTGCATTCCCAGTACATCAATTAAAGAAATAGCAATTCAGCTTCAATAAAATTTCAAAATGAAAGTTGGAATGAAAAACTTCACACAGAACACATATATAAACAATTACGGCTTGCAATTCTGTCATATTAGTCTGTTTTGAAAGAGATTAGGTGCCACTAAGAACCTGCATAGCTAAAAGTTGAATTCTACAGGCTTTCTTTGCCAATAAATCTGTCAAGTTAAATGAAACAGGATAAACATTCCCACTATTATTAGTAGATGTTTTAGATGTCCAATATGCACAGAAATTGGAACAGTGCTTATTGTTATAAACGAAAAGTCTAACCAAAACAATGTGAGACAGTTTCTTAGCATCACAAGGCAAGACTGATAGGTGTTACAAGCAGATTTTCACATTTCAGCAGCCAACAAAGTCCTCAATAACTAATCAATAAAAGAAACACTAAAAGTAGTCAATATCAACTGTCATATTTTTTGTGCAAGTATCTTGGTATTAATATGCTTCATTATCATGAGTAATAGAATAGGATTTTCAACTGTGTTAAACAATCAACCTAAAAGCATAAATTTGATATAGAAAATAAGAAACTCATTACAAGTTTCATTATCCATGAATTATCACCAAAGTAGGGAACAAAGGACTCAGTTGTACAACTAGCAAAACGGGTAATCGCAAGTTCATCATTCTATACTATGAGGTAGAGATCATACAAATTCAATATTCTTGAGGTCAGGGAAGTTCACTGCTACTACAGCCATTGCTGCTTCATTAATTGCAACTTGCTTCCACATCTCAGGGCTCCTCTCTTTTCTATCTAGCATACCTCTTTCTTCCATTTGTGCAGCTTGCAACAAATCATCAGTTGTTATCTGCAGAAATGCAGAGATCTTAGGGGTATCCACTAGACACAATCAACTGATTCATGAAAGTGAAGGCTCTTTCTTTACTAATTTATTTAACAAAAGAAAACACAAACCAGAAGCATCCATGAAAAGATTTTGCTTCCACACCACCCCCCCCCCCCCCACAAAAAAAAAGATTAAAAGAATTAGTGGAAAAATCAAGGACATGACATGGAAAGTATTTTATGAAGACAGGTACAAGATTGTCAAGCAACTTTGCTTTTGTGGGCAATATAATACCTCAGTTCTTCCATCGCGCATCATATTGATAGCAGCAACCTCAATAATGTTGGCTAGCTCTGCACCAACCATGCCATCAGTCATACTTGCAACAGCCATGTAGTCAACGTCTGGAGCCATAGGCTTCTTACGAGCATGGACCTAAGACAACATGCAAGAAAGAATATTACTCATATTTAGTCCATTTCAAGACATTACAGAAAAATAAATTTCACATTCTGAATTACAGTTTGGAATTACAAATCTAAATTATAACAGGGATGAATCACACCTGCAGAATTTCAATCCGACCTATCAATCCAGGCTTAGGGATATATATTTTCCGATCAAATCGTCCAGGTCTTACAAGTGCTGGATCCAAGATATCTGGTCTATTTGTGGAAGCAATAGTGATCACTTCACCTTTACCTTCAAATCCATCTAGACAGACAAGAAGCTGAAATATAACAATACCATAGCATTTCAAAATGGAGAGAAATACCAATATGTGAAATCGAATACAAGTGCAGTATGTTAAAGAAACCTGATTCAAAGTAGCATCACGTTCTTGTCCACCAGAACCCTTAATCAAACCACGCTCCCTCCCCACAGCATCCAGCTCATCAATGAAGACAACAGATGGAGCCTATGCAAACAAAGTGTATGTTCTCAGGTAGAATAAACTGATAAACTTCCGCTTTATTTTATGGTTGTTAGTAATGATTATGAGGGGATTCACATGCAAGCAGAATTTAATTAGAGGAAGCACATTTTTAAGAACAACAGCTGTGGAAAACAACAATAACCCTTGCATTTATTGTAAAACAGACAGCAGAAGAAGGAAAAGAAAAAGACAACGAAGGCAAAGTTAACGCAATAGATCAGATTGTAAATATTACTACAACCAAAATGCACTATGGCACATAGCTCCAAGGAAAAAACGTGAAAAGTTTGTGTGGGTAATGAAAACACACTGAATTATAGCTTACATTCTCCCTTGCTTCTTGGTAGAGTGCTCGAACACGGGAAGCACCAACACCAACATAAATTTCCACAAACTGAGAAGCAGATATAGAAAAGAAGTTTACACCTGCCTCGCCAGCCACAGCTTTTGCTAATAAAGTTTTCCCGACCCCAGGTGGACCACAAAGAAGTATGCCCCCTGGAAGCATTTTAAGACAGAAAGCCCAGTGAACATTATCAGAGTACTATGCCAAAAGAATAGCCTACACCCATCATGTTGAATCATGACAGAGCAGGAGTTAAGATGTGATCTTGCCGTGTACAATGAAATCTTTATTATAGCCAACCAACAGTCTAAGTAATTGCCTAAGATTGTGGTCACATATAAAGAAAACAAGTTCACACATCACAAGCATACACAGTGCTTAAAGTTGAAGTAAAAGCAAACCATATGATAAATCAGACAAAGAAAATTGTAATATCATTCAACTGTAAAAAGGCATAGTTAGCTATTATAGGTGAGTGAGTAAGAACTACAGTTAGATACATATAACCATACTTGTGAGAGAGCACAAAAACAAAAAACTTTTGCTGCACATATTGATGCAAAGAAAGAACAAAGAACAAAGAATAAAGAAAAAAAAAAAGACTCTGCAGCAGCGGAAATGACCTACGTGTCAGCACATAAAGCGTATGAAAGAGAAAAAGATATTTTAAGCGAGTTTGTGTCAGCCTAAAATGATTCCCAGACCCCCTTAGCAATATCGAAAACACTCTAAGAAAGGTATAATTTGATATTCCAGCACATTGCTTGAAAGTCACAACACCTTGGCCCCAACACAGAGGTTCTTCATTAGTAAGAAATAATTGATAATCTTGTCCTTACACAACAACTGAAATAGCCGGAGAAAATTCATGGAATAAAAGATCAAAACTTCTAAGTAGGAGATCTCAGAATAGATAAACAGCAAACAGTACCGGTTTTGATGCTTTTTAATGAAACAAAAAAAAAAGTAGTTTTGTTCAAGACAAAGTAAATAGAAACATTAGAAAAGAAAAGGCATGCTAAAAACCAACCAGGTATTCTAACTCCTCTTCTGCGATACATTTCCCCATGGGTAAAAAATTTGACAACCTCCTCAAGCTCTTCTCTGATTTTTCCAAGCCCTGCAACATCTGAGAACTTCACATCCACGCCTCTCTCCAAGTATTGCGGGAGTCTCTTACTTTTGGCTCTCCGTACGCGAGCACCAGATTTCATGAATTGCATTGCCATCTTCATGTATGGGTTTTCCTCTCCTTTCCCGCCTGCCTCTTCATCATCCTCAACCTCCCTGCCCTCCATTTCCCTCTCTAGCTCCCTCATCTTCTTCTTCTCTTCGGCCTCTGCTTTCTCTATCTTTAGCCTATCTTCATAATCTTTCTGCCCCCTTCTAAAACTAAGAACAACAGTAACGTAAAATATGAAGAAAAAGAACAAGCCAAGAAAATTGACAACATTAGGATCACTAGCTAAATTGTCCCAAAACCTCGACCTATCTTGAGCACTCCTCTGTGCTTGTAGCAATGATTCCTGGAACTTAATTCTCTTCATCTCCTTCCTCTTCCTCCTCTCTTCCATTTTCTTCTCCATCCTAGCCGCTTTCTCAATCATCTCCCTCTCTTTTCTCATCTTTGCCAACTCCTCATTCTGCCTCTTCTTCATCTCCTCCCTCATCCTCTTCAACTCCAATGCCTTCTTTGACTGTGGCTTCACCTTCACCAATGAAAACATCCACGATGGAATCTTCCCCAAAAGTCCCAAATAAGGCGAAGGGATTTCAGGCTTTCTCAAAGGGGGAGTAAAAGCATTCATACAAACACTATCAAGTTTCAACTCATCCCACTCTGCCCAAAATTTCGGGTCACCATCAACAGAAGGCAAGACTATCCTAACAACCTTATTATCCTCCAAAACAGCCAAAACCACCTCAGGTCGTTCCTTAAACCCAACATTAGGGGGTTTAATAATATGCTTAAGTTTATCACCTCTTCTCAAATCAATAATCTCTGAATAGGGCAACCTCTGGGTCACTGCAGGAAGCCCTTGTGACCATTTTTTCAGTTCTTGAGGACTTAAAGCCTCAGATTTTTTCCCAGCACGCTTCTTTGCAGATACTTTAGCAGCTAATGAGGGTTGGGGAAGTGCAGCTGAAATTACAGTAGAAGTTACTGCAAGTTTGAGCAATAATAAATGGGATTTCCTAAACCTTGATTCTGACTCAGACTCTGATTCTGATTCTACTTCTTCATCGGCTTTGGGGTTTTTAGCCTTGTGGCATGAAATTACTACACTTGGGATCAATTTATGGTGCTTTGAGCGGACTGGTGTTTTATATTGTGGAAAAGATAAAGATGGCGAAAATGAAGAAGGAGAAGAAAAAGTGCAAGTACAGACCATTGCTAAAATTTTTTATATTAACAATGGAGAAAAAAAGGGGAAAAAGGCAAAGAGAGTTACATTGTTCGGATTATGGAGTAGTAGTCCAGCTGAAAGATCCGCCATCAAAATTGTAGCAATCCATAAAGCTGATGAAATACAAAAATGGTCTCAACTGCAGCTCGTTACTTCAGTTTACACGGGCAAAGTCTGACTCTGTTTTCAACTTGGAATTGAAACATTCGCCGCTTCTCGTTCAATTGTTCAATTAGATTCTGATAAAGATAGCAAGAAATTTTGCCTTTTTTCTCTTACATTCGCATATACCAGCTCTAAGTTTGAGCCGGGCCATTCGGTGGTCTGGACTCCTTGATGCGGGCCTAGGGTGAAGAGAATACAAGATAGTACTCTGACATAGGTTAGATGATTTCTTCTTTTTTAGCTTCCAGTGAGTAAAGCATTCTACCCGGCGAGGCCCAAAGAGCTGCCAGAGGCGGGCAAGGGTCCAAGATCACAATATTTGCTTTATACCACTAGGCAATTCAAGGTCAGTAGAACTTTTAAAACTATTTTTCTCAAAAAAAATTTTACTTCAAATTAATATTATTTATTTTCTAAAACAAAGAAATAGAATTAAAATTATTCTAAATCATGTATGATTTTTAAAAACCATAATTAAATAATTTTCAAAATCAAATTCAAGATTGAACTCAATGTTGGATTCAGCTGGTTTAATTTAACAAGCTGTGCTCGAATTTGAAGTCAAATATCTATACAAATTAATGAATCGAATTCTATCAGCATTTATAGCTCATCTAGTACTCGATCAAACTCAAATTTTATTTGTATAATTTACGAATAGAATCTGAATATCAAGTATTCGATTCAATTTAACTTGTTAAAGTTTTAATTACAAGTATAATATCAAAATACCTAAAATTGATGTGCTTGCAACTTTAGATTTCATAGTTTACATTTATCCTCTATAATTGGGTACGTTTATTATGTACAAGTTCTATGGGTGTAATTGAGTTGAGTTGAGTTCGAATATATACACTGTTTGAGCTCTGACTTGAATTAAAACACTTGAACTCGAATTATATACATGTGTATGTGTTTAAAATTCAGTTAAGCTTGCCTCCTAATAGGGTATTAGAGCTGCTCAGACTTGGTTCGAGGTCAATCAACATGCACTTTAACTCTAACCGAGCATACTTGCAATTTATTTGCATCCATGTGTACAATCACATGGGATAGTGCTTGAAGAAGTATGGAATCTTCCCCGGACCGAGCTGAGCTGATGAGCTCGGCTTGCTGATGGAAAGAGCGCGTCCTAAGCCTGAAAGACAAACAAGAGAGTGAACTAACAGGGGTCCTGAGGTCGTCCCCGAGGGCACTCCGACGGTCAAATTAGTTTTCCGGTGAGTGAGGTTCACGGGAAGTAAAACGGTCGGGAGTAATTGTCCAATAGTGAGCGTACCTTGCGCAGTCGATTTGCGTCATTATTTATACCTGCTTAGGAGTCCGACCTCCGTACGTTTCGGGACCTGCTCAGAATAGCCTCAATCCCGTACTGAGGGGGAGCAATCCCGACCTATGCAGGATTGTACTCTGGAGCCCCTCGGAGCCCTAACGGCGGAGGGCCGCGGGACGGTTCTCATGGGTCTGGGGTCTAAGCCCAGCTCAGACCTTCCTGGGCTGCCACGTGTATAGGTCAGGACGGGGCCTCTGCACTAGCCCCCTAGATTAGGTAGGTCCTCCAAGCAGACCTAATCTGTACCCCTGCCACGTGGGAGCCCAGCGTCACACTGCTCTGCCGCGGTCACCTCCGGTACAGTGCTACCATTGGGAAACTGCGTCCGCGTCCTTTCAGTTGTCGCGTCTTTTCGGTTCCCGTACCGCTATTAAATGCGTTCACATGGGGCGGTTCAAATTCGAGCAGCCGTTTCCCTCCATAGGGAAACAGTGCATCCCTTCAGCTTCACTCCCTATAAATAGGGATTCCCAAACTTCTTTCCGACTCTATTTGCCATTTTCTCCTCTTTGCATATTTTCCTTCTCTCTGAGAGTTCCATCGGCAGCATTTCCGGCCTAAGGTGCCCAGATTCCGGCGATTTCTCCATCCTTTTTCGCTTCGATCATCAGTAAGTTCTTCCCCTCCTCTTTCGCATTTTCTTTTCCTCTTTTGCCACCTCCTGCATTTTATGTCGGATCATTCCGGCATCACTTCCACCGCATCCCAGATTCCGGTCCGCCGTAGAGCCCCCAGAATCTTCATTTCTTCTTCATCTTCGTCCTCATCTTCATCTTCATCTTCTCCTCCTCCTCTCTCTTCTTCCTCTGCTTCTAATCCCAACTTCCTTATTCCTGACTTGTTCGAGCCCATTGATATCATGAGCTCTCCATCTGCCCGACTCCTGGAGGAGGTGGCCGAGCTCGATGCCCTCATCGAACGGCAAGCCACTTCTATCCCCTCCCCCAAGTCTCCACATGACTCCCCTGGCGGAGCCCAGGGGGGAGCTGGGGAGGACATGGACTCCTCCGAGAGGACCCCTGCTTCCGAGCAGGGGAATGATTCTGAGTTCAACTACGGTCACCCCGACCGGGAGGAGGTCACCCTCTCACCCGGGGCGGTGGCCGAGCTGGCCGGGTATTTTTCTATCCCTCCGGACTTCGAGCCGCGAGCCGCCGGACCCACCGATCGAGCCTGCCGACCTCCCCCTGGCTTTGTAGCCATTTACAGGGAGCAGCTGCTCGCTGGGCTCCGGCTGCCCATTCCTCCGGCCCTGGCGGAGATCCTGAGCTACTGGGGGATCCGGATCACCCAAATCCACCCCAACTCGATCAGGATCATCATTGGATTCCTGATCTACTGCCAGATTTGTGACATCCCCTACTCACTTTCCCTCTTCCGGGCCTCTTATATCCTCAAGTTCTCCCTCCCTGGGTGGTACTACTTCTTCCGCCGAGGGGCTAGCCAAGTTCGGGGGGGAAAGGGCACCCAGGATCTACTCTTTGGGGTCCCTTCTTCCGTAAAAATTTGGAAGGGGGACTTCTTCTTTCTAAAATTCACGAGCTTTCCCCCGAACGTGTGGAAAGTCGGGGAGGTCGACTCCGACCCCTATCCGGAGGACCTGGACCCTGAGGCTCTTGGCCAGCTGATGAGCTCCAAGGTGAAACTCTTTGCCGCCAAATTCTCCATCGAGCAGATCTCTGCGGCCGGGCTGATGGGGACGTTGTCCGGGTCCCCTGGAGAGGTGGTGGCCTCCCCTACCGACCTTGAAGCCTGTAACGCAGACTCTGTCCCTGTAGCTCGTTGTATTTACATATATATTGCATTTTTTCTATTGACTTGTTTTGGCTGACCTGACTATGTTTGTCGCAGTGAGGAAGTTCTCCAGGCTATTGGGCGCTCCAATCGAGGAGGCAGCTCCCACCAAGCAGCCTGAGGCGGCGAAGAAGGCCTCCGAGGCCTCCCCGACCCCTGGGGGCAGTTCGGCCCCCCAGAAGGAGGCCTCCCAGTCTCAGTCCCCCTCCAAGCAGGCAGCCGGTAAAAAGAAAGCGTCGGGGCAGAAGAGGGGCCGAGAGGACGAGCCTTCCCAGCCCGGGAAGAAGCCGACGCCAACCCCAGCACAGCGCCCTCTCTTTTTGACGTCGGGGGGCCCTGTCCACTTGGGGGTTGGCTCTGCGGAGGAGCACGCGCGGGAGAGCGCTCCCCCGAGCTTGTGGCACTTCCGTCACGTGGCCCCCGTGAAGCCTGGACAGGCCCCCACCATGCACGACCCCCGTCGCTTCTGCCCGTCCTGGGAGCTCTCCCTCAATGACTGAGTCCAGTTCCCCGAAGTGGCTCGCGAGTGGATTGCGGGATCAGTCCTTCCACGCGACAAAAAGTGGATGGAACTGGTCAGCCCGTCCGAGCTCCAGGACGTGTACTGCACCGCCCAAGCCCAAGTAAGCCCCTTTCCCGCTTAGGCCCCTTGGGTTTCTGTTCTTTCCCTTGACGAAGTGCTAATGTTTACTTTCCTTTCCCTATGCCCATACTGCCGGTGCCGCCCTGTTGACTCACTTCTCCGAACTGTCTCCTGATTTGGAGAAATTACAAAAGAGGAATCGGGAGGCCGAGCAGAAACTTGTCCAGGCCCTTAAGGAGGCAGGTTCCCTTAAGGCCAAACTGGGCAAGGCCGAGAAGGGACTGGAGGAGGCCCAAGTCCTGCTCGCCGCCACCCGGTCCGAGCTGGACCAGGAGAATAGGAGCGTGACGAAGCTGAGGGAGGACCATGCCCTTGAGCTCTCCAGCACCGTCAGCCGGGAGCGCAAGAAGGCTGTTCGGGAGTTCATCTCCTCTGATCAGTTCGCCGAGGACGTGGCCCTCCTCAACCAGCTCATCCTCCAGGTCGGCGTCACGCAGGCTCTGGACCAGGTGAAGGGCCTCAACCTGCCCAGCTTCAACTTGGCTGGTTTCAAGGATTACAACCCCGCAGCCGAGGGGAAACTGGACTGGCTCTTCGATGGGTACTGCAAATGGCATGCCTTGAAGGACCTGGTAGGCAGGAGCGACGTGGGGATCAAGCTGGCGGAGCTTCCCCTGGAGGAGGAGAAGACTCCTGGCAGGACTTCCGGGAAGGAGCCGGTGGCTTAAGGCAGCGGCCACTCCAGAAACCCTTTCCATCCCCTTAAAAGGATGTGGCCATGCCCCGCAGTTCATGATCTCCCCGGACATCCTTTTTAACAGCCTTCTCCATCCCTCCTCTCAACATGTTTAAGGTGTACCTTCAGCTCCCGCCTCAAGCGGGTCGCCAGCAAGAAGAAGGCATAGCTAGGTTTTCCTTTCCTTGTATAACTCGGTAGGCTTTGTAATAGATAGGGTCTGAATGTATATATGAGATGAAATTTGAATGAAACTATCTGATTTGTCTTTCAACTCCTTGTTAGCGGCGAACTCTAGTAACCGAAAAGGAACTCCGACCTCCCGGGTCGAGCACCAAATAGATCCACCAAGGCCGCGTGCCGATCTCTTGGGTCGAGCATCTATCGCCCTTTAAGCTAACAACTAAGTTGTCAGGGGCACCCCACCATCAAACCATCAGGCTGATGTAGCAATCGAACTGTAATAACTGGAGTGACGCGCCGACCTCTTGGGCCGAACGCCAAACCTCTAGGCCTTAAATTACGCCGACCTCTCGGGTCGAACGTCCAACCTGATTTACAGAAGCAGCGTGCCGACCTCTTGGGTCGAGCATCCGCCCAACCGTAAGCCAACAAATAATTTACCAAAGGACGACAAACTGGGGTCCCCTCAGACCACCAAACTACACTAACAACCCAGCTCCAACAACCTGGGCGGCGTGCCGACCTCCTGGGCCTAGCACCGGACCCTAAGGCTCTTTTAAACGGCGCCGACCTCCTGGGTCGAGCGGCAAAGTTCTAAAGACAGTTTTGCCGACCTCCTGGGCCGAGTATCAATTCTCACACTTATCTTAATTTGTCCCTTAGCCGCCGACCTCTTGGACCGAGCGTCCAAATTTCAAAGATAACCATGCCGACCTCCTGGGTCGAGCGTCGATCTCTCAAACTTGAAAGGCATTCCCTCCGTTACGATTTCTCACCCCTCAGCCCCCCGCTAGGACACTTAGCATCATCTGAGTGTGCTAGTGTAGAAGCGAAAAGTAAAACGGCATTGATAATGAGAAGGAATTTAAAACGTGAAAACAGAGCATTTATTTATTGAAGAACTGGTACGAAAATTCCCAAGAATATAGTAAGATATTCTGGACCAATCTATCCTACGAACAACCGCAAATTCGAAAAGTGCCAGGTACGGGGTACCTCTACTCCGTCTAGTTTCGCAAGCTTACAGTACCCATCCCGACTTCTCTCAAGACCTTGTACGGCCCTTCCCAGTTTGGATCAAGCTTGTTGGAGCTATGAGCTTGGCTGACCGAATTCTTCCTCAGAACGAGGTCTCCCGGCTGGTACTGCATATTCCTCGCCCTCGCGTTATGATAGCGGGCGAGTTGGCTTTTATACTTAACCATCCGTATCGCCGCTTCCTCACGCTTAACCTCCAACATGTCCAAGTTGCACCTGAGTTCTTCTTCGTTGACTGACGCCACGAAATTCTGTGTCCGAGGCGAGGGGAGACCGATCTCCGCGGGCACCACCGCCTCCGCCCCGTAAGTCAGGGAAAACGGGGACTCATGAGTGGCCGTCCTTGGCGTAGTGCGGTAAGCCCAGAGGACGTTAGGGAGTTCATTTAGCCAGTTAGACTGGGCTAGTTCCAACCTAGTCTTTAGCCCCTGCAAAATGGTTCGGTTAATATTCTCCACCTGACCGTTGGCCTGGGGGTGTCCGACCGAGGTGAAGCGTTGGCTGATCCCGAGCTCGGCGCACCAGCTTTTGAAGGGATTTTCAGCAAACTGTCGCCTGTTATCGGATATTAAGACATGCGGAATCCCGAAGCGGCAGACTACGTTCCTCCAGAAAAACTTTTGAATCGCCCTTCCGGAGATCGTGGCCAGAGGTTCGGCCTCCATCCACTTTGTGAAATAGTCGATGGCCACCACGAGGTGTTCGTACCTTCCAGGAGCTCGGGGGAAGGGACCCAGGAGGTCAATCCTCCACTGGGCAAAGGGCCAAGGACTATGGATGGGGACCATCTCCCGAATGAGTTGGTGGCGCAGCGGGGCGTGCACCTGGCAGACTCAGCATTTCTGGATCAGAGCTGCGGCATCCCGAAACACTGAGGGCCAGTAGTAGTCTAAGAGCAGGCATTTTTTGGCCAACACTCGAGACCCCACATGTGCCGCGCACAGGACTTCGTGAACCTCTCGGAGGACGTAGTCGCCCTTCTCGGGAGTTACGCACTTTAGCCAGGGAGACAAGTACGACCTCCTGTAGAGGGTCCCCCCGGCGTAGGCGTACTTGGCAGCTATGAGTTGGAGTCGGCGAGCCTCGGTCTTGTTCATTGGGAGGGCACCCGAGCTGAGGAAGTCCACGAGGGGAGTCATCCAAGTGGCCGGGCTGTCTATAGCCAAGACCTGGACCTGGTCAATGCTTTTTTGTTTAACTACCTCCACTAAGACTTCCTTGCTCAGGTGGGCAAACGAGGAGGACGCTAGTTTCAACAAGGCGTCCGCTCGCTTGTTCTGTGACCTTGGCACCCGCTCAATCTCAAAGAGGTCGAACAGCTTTATCGCCTCCTGCACCTTAGCGAAATATTTCTTCATGACATCCTCCTTGGCCTAGTACTCCCCGCGGACTTGGTAGACTACGAGTTGAGAATCCCTCCGGATTCTGATCGCGGTTATACCCATCTGATGGGCTATCCGCAATCCTGTCAATAGCGCCTCGTACTCGGCCTCATTGTTGGATGCCGGGAAGTCAAATCTGAGAGCGTAAGTCAGCTCCTCCCCGGTGGGCGAGGTGAGCAGCAAGCCAGCTCCACTCCCTTCCTTACTTGAGGCCCCGTCTACGAACAGTACCCACGACTCCTTCGGCCGGGTCTTCTCGGGCACAGAGCTCGGCTCGGTCATGGACAGACTGGCTCCCTCGGCGAGAAAGTCTGCCAGGGCCTGAGCTTTGATTGCGGTGCGAGGCTGGTAGCCGATGTCGTGTTCGGCCAGCTCGACGGCCCATTTGGTCATCCTGCCCGAGACTCGGGTTTTGTGAGTATCTAACGTAAAGGTTGATCCGTTAGGACGGTAATGCTGTGGGTCTGGAAGTAAGGTCGGAGCTTCCGGGCGGCGTGCAACAAGGCGAGAACCAATTTTTCCGCCGGCGTGTACCGCGTCTCCGGGCCTTGTAAAGCTCGGCTAACGTAGTATACTAGCCGTTGAGCCCCCTTGTCCTCTCGCACCAAAATCGCGTTTACGGCCTCGTTGCAAGCAGACAAGTATAGGAACAGGGTCTCTCCCTGCTCCGGGGCAGTCAGAGCAGGCAGTTCAGCCAAGTATGCCTTTAGATCGGTGAAGGCTGTCTGGCACTCCTCCGTCCATTGGAAGTCCTTTGGTGCTTTCAAAATTCGAAGGAAAAGCAGCCCCCTCACCGCGGAGCGCGAGAGGAATCTATTCAGGACGGCCATCTTTCCCGCGAGCCGTTGAACCTCCTTGACGTTCCTCGGGGGGGCCATGTCCATGATGGCCTGGAGCTTATCCGGGTTGGCCCGGATCCCCTCTCGGGAGACTAGGAAGCCCAGGAACTTTCCCGACCTAACCCAAATGTACATTTCTTTGGGTTCAGCCGCATTCGGCTTTCCCATATTATTTTCAGGATTTCCCTGAGGTCGGGGACGAGCTGCCGATCAGTTCGGCTCTTGACGATCATATCATCCACGTAGACCTCCATACTCTTGCCGATCTGATTCTGGAACAGTTTGTTGACCAGACATTGGTAGGTAGCTCCGACGTTCTTTAGCCCAAACGGCATGGTCCGGTAGCAGTAAGTTCCTGATGAAGGAGGTCTTCTCCCGGTCTTCTTCGGCCATCTCTATTTGGTGGTATCCCTTGAAAGCATCCAGGAAATACAAGACGTCAAAACCAACAGTAGATTCTACTAACCTGTCGATCCTCGGCAAGAGGAAGCAGTCCTTCGGACAGGCTTTGTTGAGATCTGTAAAGTCCACGCACATCCTCCAGGACTGGTCTTCCTTCTTTACCAGAACGGGGTTGGCCAACCAGGTCGGGTAATACACCTCCAGGATGATTTTGGATTCCAACAACTTGCCCACCTCCTTCCGAATCACCTCATTCCTCTCTGGAGCGAAACTCCTCTTCTTCTGCTTCACTGGCTTGAAGTTGGGGTCTACGTTGAGGTGGTGGACAGTCAGGTCAGTCGGAATCCCAGGCATGTCCTCTACCGTCCACGCGAAGACCTGGGCGTACTCCCTTAGTAGGGCCTTCAAGCCCTCCTTTTCTTCGGGGGGTAGCGACGCGCCGACGCGGAGGACCTGGTCAGGCCTGTCCTCCCTCAGTGGGAACTCCGCAATCTGGTCCTGGGTGCCCAGTGGCCGGACCTTCTCCCCCGGGATGTAAGGCTCCAAGCTGGTCGTCTGGACGACCACCTTCTCATGTCCCCGGAGCACGGCCAGGTAGCAAGCTCTGGCCATCTCTGGATCCCCATGCACCTCAGCTATTCCTCCCGGGGTGGGGAATTTAACGCTGAGGTGGAGGAACGAGTGGATAGCTCGGAGGGCATTCAAGGCGGATCGTCCCAAGAACACGTTGTACGGGGATTGCTGTTTGACCACCACGAAGTTGACGGGAATGGTCCGGCATTTGGGCGCCTGTCCTACCGTAACCATCAGGGTGATCATCCCCTCGGGGGTGATGTGAGGTCCTGTGAAACCCACCAGGGGTGTCCGAACCGGGGTTAGCTGTCCATCCTTCAAACCGAACTCCTTGAACACCTGGTAAAACAGGATGTCCACCGCGCTTCCCCGGTCGATGTACACTTTCTTCACCCGGTAGTTATTGGTCACGATGTCTATCACGATGGTCTCGTGGTTTTCAGACGCCAGGGGAACCGCGTCCCTTGGTCCGAAGGTGATCTCTTCGTCCATACGCAGGCGCTTCAAGGAGTTATCCCCCTCCGGAGGGGGTCGCCTGTTCTTCCGAACTGCATGGCTGTCCCCTCCCGTGGGGCCCCCAGCGATGGTGTTTATTACTCCTGCCAAGTTTTGAGCGTCCAGGTCGGGAGAGTTGCCCCGAGGGACGTCACACAGCTCAGGGCGGTCGCGACGCTGGCTCTCGCCCCTGTCTCCGCAGTAGGTGCGTCCGCGCTCCTGGCCTGGCCGATCTTGCTGCACGAATCGCCCTAAGAAGCCGCGCTGGATCAGATCCTCTATCTCCTTTTGCAGGGCCCAGCACCCCTCCGTATCATGCCTAACGTCACGGTGGAAGGCACAGTACCGGTCCTGGTTCCTCTTGTTCCGGGGTGTCCCCATCTTAGGTGGCCGCCCCACTAGGCCCTCCGCCTCCATAACGGCCAGAACTTGGGTTCTGGGCCGAGTTAGGGGGGTGTTGCCTTTCGCTGGAAGCGACGGCTGAGCGGGGGCTTTATCCTTTGAGAGCCGGTCGAAAACATTCTTCTTGGCCGCCCGTCCTTATGCTCGGGCGGGTTCACCCGTCCCCTGCGATTTCCGAGCTCCCTATCTGATTCTCTCTTCAGGCGACCAGCCTCCTCCGCAATAGCGGCAGCGTGCGCCCTAGTCAAGAGTTCTTCCAGGTTTCCGGGGGACTTCTCGGCGAGCTTGTAGAAGAGCTCTTCCACCCTAAATCCATTCATGAAGGCGGCCATGATCACCTTCTCGTCTTTATCCCTGATCTGCAAGCTCTCCGTGTTGAAGCGGGTCATGAAACTCCTCAGGGACTCGTCCGGTTTCTGCTTGATGGCCATCAGATGAGTCGCGTTTTTCGAGTAAGTCTTCGAGGAGACGAACTGGGTGGCGAACTGTCTGGCCAACTCGGCGAAACTCCGATGGACCCCGGCGTTAGGCCCTGGAACCAGAGCCGGGCCTTCCCCTTCAGAAACATGGGGAAGGTCTTGCAGCGGAGTGCATCAGCGGCGGTTTGCAGACGCATGTGTGTCAGGAAGACCGAGAGGTGGTCTTCCGGGTCGGTCGAGCCGTCGTACAGTTCGATGTTCGGGATTTTGAATCTCCGCGGCAATGGGTAATCTTCTATCTCTCGGGTGAAGGGCGAGGCTGTATAGTTGTCCTCGTAAAGCCGCGGCCGCAGGATCTGCTCAATCTCGTCCCGGACAGGCGGCCACTGGGGAGGGTCTCGCGGCCGGCTCTTGATAGATTGGGCGGGGGAGCGCTCTAGCTCGTTCCGCGCGAGTTTCCACGAGGAGGGATTTCTCGGTCGGCCCCCCGCGGTCCGATCGCGAGAATATCCCTCGCTGTCACCGACCACCGAGGCCCGCGGTCGAGGGGGAGTCCGTTGCCGTTTCCTCTTGGGGGGCTGGTCCCAGGACTCATCCTCCGAGGGAACGGGAGGCGATGCCCTCTCCTTCCCCTTTGCCTTGGAGGTTTGCGCGCCCCCGGCCTCGCCCCCCTCCTTTGCTTGCCGAATGATGTCTTCCAGCATGGGAAGGTTCTCCGCTACGAACTGAAAGATCTGCTGTCTTCGTTCCTCTGAGAGGGCTGAGCCCCCGGCGCCCCGAGCCGCCTCGGTCTCCATTCGCCGGGACCCTTCGTTGGCTCCGGGGTCGGTGTTCTCTTCAGTTCGCTTTGAACGCGTTCTCGCCTTCAGCACAACTACTCGTACCTTCGTTCCCACAGACGGCGCCAACTGAAGAAGCACGGAACTTCCCCGGACCGAGCTGAGCTGATGAGCTCGGCTTGCTGATGGAAAGAGCGCGTCCTAAGCCTGAAAGACAAACAAGATAGTGAACTAACAGGGGCCCTGAGGTCGTCCCCGAGGGCACTCCGACGGTCAAGTTAGTTTTCCGGTGAGTGAGGTTCACGGGAAGTAGAACGGTCGGGAGTAATTGTCCAATAGTGAGCGTACCTTGCGCAGTCGATTCGTTTCATTATTTATACCTGCTTAGGAGTCCGACCTCCATACGTTTCGGAACCTGCCCAGAATAGCCTCAATCCCGCACTGAAGGGGAGCAATCCCGACCTATGCGGGATTGTACTCTGGAGCCCCTCGGAGCCCTAACGGCGGAGGGCCGCGAGATGGTTCCCATGGGCCCGGTGTCTAAACCCAACTCAGACCTTCCTGGGCTGCCACGTGTATAGGCCAGGACGGGGCCTCTGCAGTGCTCTTTTTTTTTTAATGGATTCTCTTTCTATTTTTTATAATGCATAACTGGGGATATATGATACTGTGTTTTTATTTATTAGAAAGGGATATAATTATTTTAAATTTAAATAATCCTAATCATTATTAATAAAATGAGGACACGTGCCATATATTGAAGTGTGCACTACGAAAAAATAGAAAGAAAATTCAACGGAGATCGGCCAAGTCCAAGTCCACATGCCTTATGCGACAAAGCTGTATTTGGAAATTTTGAGACCCTTACGAAAGTGTACAGTTGCACGAACAATGGTTTTTCTTCTCATTTCTTTCTACTCGTCGGCTAAAGCAGAAAAGGAATAATTAGCACTGCTAATTGAATTGTATGATTTAAAAATTAAAAGAAACGCATCCATCATCATGATATGAATGTTAGGTCTAAACAGCAATTACTCAACAACTTTTTCCGTTTAATTTGTTTTCGGGGGTATTAAATATTAAGCCCTTAAACCCCTATTACTTCTCTACAGTCCATTCTAGTCCAGTTTACTACAGTATACCGTTAAATCAGGAGTCACGGGTACTCTCTGCAGTGGATTTTGACTCCATTGACCGACACCTCCTTAAGACACGTGTATCATTTCGTACACCTCCCAAGTGTCCCCCAGACCCCACCACTTACCGGCTTTCCTTCATTTCTAAAGCCCCTTCACACTCCTTAGAAGTTAGAACTACTTTCCTTCTTCAACCCTCTTTTCTCCTGTGGTGATACAACCAAGAAAACCCAAGAAAGAGAAAAAAATTACAAGAACAACAATAATGAACGGAGCTAAGAACGCAGGGGAGGCGGTGAACATTCAGCTGCCGGAGATGAAAGTAGCAGCAGAGATGGGGACAATGAGCGGCCCATTGGTAGCCCCAAGGCCCAGCCGGAGCGTTCATGGCAAAATGGACATCGCCCACGTGGTTTTACGCCTGGCGTGCCTTTTAACTTCAGTCACGGCACTGTCACTGATGGCCACTGCTAAACAAGCTTCCACCCTCTCCCTTTATGGTTTTAACGTCCCTGTCCGCTCCAACTGGTCCTTCTCTGACTCTTTCGAGTAAGCTACCCTTTCTGCCCTGAAATCTGCTTTCTTTCACTACTACAGTGTGATTTATATCCTTTTCCCTTTTGGGTTTTTCCGTTTAGTTCAAGAATCTAGTCCGCTGGTCTTACATTTCGTGATCTTGCATTTTCAAATTTTTTTAAGAAATCCTTTTTTCACGGGCAAGATAGTGGGATCTTGTCATGTTAACTTTTCAAGGAAATTTTCCGTTCTTATAATGTGCATGCATGATCATCTAACCAATTGTTACTCAAAATTTTGTTCAACTAATTTGATTCTTCAGTCCACTAGGATTGAAATTCAGTAAAATTGTGAGGCTGTCTATCTAAGTTTGAATTGTACAAATGCTGAAGATCATGAAATTGCAGCTACTTCTTCGGAAGCCACCTGAGTTTGAATAGTTATGTACTTGTGGTGAGTGGAGACAAATTCTTGAAACTGTCGCTTTCCTAAGTTCAAGGACATTTACACATAGCACTACTATTATTTACGGAAACAAGCTCCCGTGATAGTTTTCTGGACATGAGCGTCCAAAATTGTCCTCATGTGTTGCCTTATTTCTGGATTTATAAGTAAGCTATGTCTGCGTGTATATTTTTTTATTTTCAATTAGTCTCTACGTATCGTTTTTCCTCGTCTTCTGTATTATCATTAGTATTTTAATGCGATTTACCTGCTTGAGAGTTTTAATCAGTCAGTTTGGCTTGTTTTCCTTTCCTCGCGTCCACGAGCAAAGATCTTTAAAATTCAACAATAAAAGAAGGTGTCGGCAGTGAGTGGCAAAGTAATTGCCTTGAACCTGACATTTGAAATTCAAAAATGTATGTTTTGTTCTAATTAATGTGTTCTTATTGCCTGAAAAGCCTGCATGAAGCTGATACGTTTGTATTGTGTCATTTAATCGTGATTAAAAGTCTTGAAATGCTCTATGAATCATAAACTGGTTGAGTAATGGGAATGGATGGAGATCAGGTACCTGGTTGGAGTTTCGGCAGCTGTTGCAGTTCATTCCTTGCTTCAACTGCTTATTAGCGGATCAAGATCTCTACGAAAATCGCCAGTCATTCCTTCTCGAAATCATGCTTGGCTTATTTTCGCTGGGGATCAGGTAATTGAGGGTGTACCAGTTGGAAAATTACGATCTAAGTGTTTTATTTCTTTGGTCAAGTCTGGTTTAACTCAATTCCTATCCTCCTTTCTTCATCATTATCCTGTTAAAATCTTGTGGCTAAGTTCTTTTTTGATAACTTGACCAATCAGACTTTGAAGAAGATAATATGATACTCCTCCTAACTGCTACACTTCTAATGGTTGCCTTTCCTTGCCAAGCCCACAGTTTGTGCATCGCAGCTTAAAAGTCAAAAGTGGTTTATTGTCGCATCAATCAAGTGATCCTAGAAATGAATCCTAAAGAAGTAAAAAGAGAATACTGAGAATAAAGCATGGAAATCTCATTCATGCTTCATACTCTTAAATACCACTGAACTAATCTTTTTGGTTTCTGAGGGAGTGGACGGAAAACTCATTAGTGCTCCATACATTTAGATACCACTGAACTAGTAAATTTGGACAAGCTACCCAAGCTATTTGTCCTGCTTTCCTAGGTGTTCTGAAACTCAAACTTTTTAGAACGCTAAACTTCAGCAATCAGGCGATTCTTTTACAAATGCTATTTGGGAGTTGCAAACAGAATTCTGAAAGAATATTTTACTTCAACCTCTAAACTTTTTGTTTGCCATTAATAACTTATCACTGATGTTGGAACAGTTTTCTTGGCTTTAGAATCTTCCTGGTGTTTGTTGGTCATTTACTCTGGTCAATTATTGATGAGCAGCCCCCTTGAATCCTTGATGTACAATGTCAGGGTGTGACTTTTCACTTTGCATTTTTTTTCATCGTTGGGGTTCAAATGCTTGCTTGACAATATTGTTTTTTATCCCTGTAAACGCAGTTTCTAACATGGACAGTGGAACATAATAAATATGCATGAACATAGTAACACGGACAGTGGAACATAGTTTACATCGAATATGCTCTGAAAAGTTTGAAACTAAGGCAAAAGAGATGCATGATAAGCAGGAATTAGTTCCTAAATAATCACTCGTCTTTTTGTGGCTCTTGTACTAAACGTCTACCTAGCCTTAATCTTGTACTTGTAGGTCTTTGCTTTTGCAATGCTGAGTGCTGGATCAGCTGCATCAGGAGTAACCAATCTGAATCGTACAGGGATCCGACATTCAGCTCTTCCAAATTTCTGCAAACCCTTGCATGGTTTCTGCGACCGGGTTGCAGCATCAATAGCCTTTGCATTCTTGAGTTCTTTATTCCTTGCCATTTCAACGGTTCTTGATGTCGTCTGGCTGTCCAAGTACTAGAGCTTTCTATTCTTCCTGCATTGGCATGTAATTATAATGGCTCAAGGCATGTTCTGACTGATTCAGCGGATTCTGCAGTTCAAATCCATGCTCTTGAAATAAACGAAGACTGACTTTTGACAGCTTAATCTATGATCCATCTGAGAGATCATGAACATTTCTTCACTAAAGTATAGCTCAGAAGTCGGAATATCTTACGTGGGTTCCTTTTTTTTTTTCCTCTTAATAAACAAACTAGTAAAAAATCACTTCTCGGTCCAGTTCGAATAACGTTAGGCGCCACAGAAGCATTCCAGCATATTCTTATATGCTGATGAATGATCTTTTCGGAACCATGTATAATATATTGTATTCTTCTACAACTTTTGCACCGACAATAACAAGAAAACAAATGTTTCTCCCAAACCAGCCCAAATTACTGCTACTCAATATAAAGTAAAACTCAGAAAAAAAATCGTTTAAACTCAACCATATGGGAAGTGATTGAGACAGCCGCATGCAGTGCTGGGAGAGGGAATGTCGAAAATTGCAATTGACCACAGAGACATTATACAATTGAATTAGACACCAAACATCAAGTCCACAACTTTAGACACCAAGGATTTGGCAGGAGCGGCAACAGTCCCGCCGGCTTGTTTGCTGGCACTTCCATTCTGAAGATAGTATGGATGAGGGGAAGCTCTAGATAAATTTGACTCTGAGATTCGATTAGACGGTGCAGGAGGTAAAGTCATGAATCCTAGATTGTTGATCCTTTCATTCAGAGCCTGGCGTTGCATTGGATCCACAGGTTTCACCCCAATGATGAGAACTCCATTTATTTGCATCCCATTTTTGCTGAGGGCTTTTAGAGCATCAGCGCGATTCTGCACCGCAAGGCAGTGACGTTATGTTAGAATTACAAAGCAAGGTAGATTAATGTATTTGCCCAAAGTATAGATATTGAACTAATTCTTGAAAGCTTCAGCTCAAGGATCTGCTGCAACTATTCTGTCGACTACATGACAAAAGTCTAAATTATTTGTGTGTGGCAATAAAGAAGTGAAACCAGCTGCTTTTACTTTTCCAAATATCAGAGAACAAAGTAAGATTAAAACTACAGGGTCAATCATCACAAGGAGGACTTGGCACAAAGCAGTCACTAGTGAAAGTGAACAAAATGCAGGTTTATGTCCAGCCATTCCTTCCAAAATCACTTAACAAAAGATACAGGAAAATAGCTATCTAACAAGAGAGTGAATTGCAACAGAAATGAATACAAGTGGGAAATCAACATAAATCTTGGAAGCAAGCTGCAAAAGTATTCCGGTGTTCCTAGATGAACAGACAATCCAGTTCTAACACTTCTGTCAATGGAAAGATATATTTCATGCTTTCTCTAAGGACAATTGCAGTATCAAAAGCCCATAAAGAAAGCAGACGCTAAAAGGAAAAAAAAAACTGTTTTCTCCCCTGAAGTAAAAATGAAAAAGAACTTGTTGAGGCATTCTCGTAAAGGAACACCAGGGACACATTCAGAATTCCAACGTCTTCTCTGTTAAACAAGTACTTGCTCTGACCACCATTTTTGGTTGCCAAGGGGAAAGAATTTAATGCGTCAAAATGGAAAAACAGGAACTTCCACTCCATATCCTAGTGCAACATGAAGCCATCAACACTAAAAGAACTAGACCATTTTAATACAAAACCAAGGAGCCCTTGATTGTTAACCTTATCGTAATATTAACCTTATCATAATATTCAGCTACCTGATAGAGAATGTGCATCCAATTAGCATCTCTTGGTCCTGGGACATGTTTCAGAATCACCCCGCACTTTTCGAATTCCCGCAACACTAAATTGGTGTCTATTGGAGAAAATCTGTAAAATGAAATGGTTGATAAGATACATTAGGGATCAATAACATTTAAATATGTGGCCAAAATAACATATTATCTCTATATGATGAAATGTCTAATTAAGAAAAAGTGATAAAAGATGACCAAAAGAAAAGTATCAGAAGCAGATTACCCAACAGCGCAACATGACTGATATCATATAGTCCCCATCAGACAACTTTGCTTATGAAAGTTTACCCTACATCCATTAACCAAGTCTACTTCCCAAATAGATTTTCATCTAGAATTGAAAATGTCGATGCCACACACTTATAAGAGTAACTAACTGACAACCTTGTAATTCACATAACTGAATTGATCAAGCCATTTCACCCAATTTTGACAAAACTAGATGTAAACATTTTTTTAGCTTTTTCCTTCAGGAGGTTTACTGGCAGGAGCTGCCAAGGGCATACAGACTCCAAAGAGACTATGATCCTCTGAAAACCTACCTCTGTATTTTAAATATACGGACTACCACAGTATAGATCGGTAATAAAATGTAACACTCCAGAAGATATCAACACTCTTCAGTATGTAGAAAGCTATGTTACTAGGCTGTTGCTTTTTTCCATCCATTGATTCAGTCTTAGTAAAACTAACCCAAATATAAGTTCAACAATACTTTGGAAATTAAGAGACATGAGAAACGAAGCAATACCCATAGACAGTCACCCACTCCTCCTCATCCAGGCTACCTATGGGAACTGAATTCTTCTTCATCTCTGGTCTTGCAACCTCCCTAGGGGGTGGGAGGGTAATTAATGCACCAGGCTGAACTACACCTTCAACAGGTGAGCCTTTTCCCTTATCCTCCTGCTCAGTACTACCACCACTCTTCGAAGGCGACCACCAACTCAAACTTGCCACTGGGGTTTGCTGACTCTGCTGCTGCTGCTGCTTTCCCATGGTAGTAGCATAAGAAGTGCTGGGTCCAGACTTGCTCTTAGGAGTTGAAAACTCCC
This sequence comes from Coffea arabica, assembly GCF_036785885.1. Taxonomy (NCBI): domain Eukaryota; kingdom Viridiplantae; phylum Streptophyta; class Magnoliopsida; order Gentianales; family Rubiaceae; genus Coffea; species Coffea arabica. Next base: position 2,210,805 of record NC_092317.1, on the reverse strand, counting down.
TGCCAAAACTACGCAGTGGTGTTCTTGGATCTGACCCGACCCCAGGAGAAACTGGATAGTCAGGAATTCCAGATTCTGGAGATAAATCCGACCGGTCTTCAAGAGTGAACATTGGTGGAGGCGGAAGATCAGAGTTGGCAAAATTTTCACGCCATAGGGCCGATACAGCGGCTGCCTGACCCGGGGTTGCAAATTTTCCGCCAGGTTTTCTAGATGAAACCGGTGTAGCTAAATCATGGAAGAATAAAGACTGCCTCCCGGATTTGGGAGTTCTCTGTATTGTTGTGCTCATTTCTATTTTACACCTTCTACAAAAAAAAGAAAAACACTAGCTCAATTTCAATTATTTTAATCGCTCACTTTTATTTAAACAGATTTGTAAACCACTGGCATAAATTCGAATTCATACGCCAATTTTGTAATCAAGAGAAATTAACCTCTATTAAGCAGCTATTATAATCAGTTTTCAATTCGGGGTAAAAATGCATAAGCTCCAAATTATGTGGAAAAAAAACCATTAAACTAAGGGGAAAGCAACTCAAATGAGCTGGAGGTTGAATCAATTACAGGAAATTCCAGCCGAAAGATCAGCGAAAAGAGATAAAAAAAAAAGAGTTGGATTACCTTTAATGAGGCAGTGGAGTGGTGGAATATTGCTTGGGGCCTTTGATTAGGAGATTAATACCGGGACTTTGAGTTGCCCCAGCAGCAAGCAAAGCAGGGGGATGAAACCCTAGACTCGTCCAGTTTTCATCAGCAGAATTCAAACGGGTAAAAGGCGTCCGCTCAACGCTAAGAAACGAGACCTCGAGAATTTTCAATTTTGAAGTTTCCAATGAAATGACTATTATAGCCTTTCGTACATAATTGCAACCATGTACAAAATGTATTACTATTAGTAAGTAAAAAAATTCAATCAGGCAAAACTAACGCTTGGCTGCTCATGTGTTGTTAATGATGAAATTCTGTCCCGCATGAGGCAATACATTTGCATTTTATCCTCAAACAAATCAATTGACTTCGATTTCTTCTCCACCGACCCCCTCCCCCTCCCCAAAACCCTTTTTCTTACTACAACAGAAAATCGAACCTCCAAAATTGATCATTTATCTTTCCCTATAATTAATTGAAGCCGCGAGATCCTATTCATTTATTCATTCAACCCAACTTTATTTTCTTCCATTCCAAGGATTGGAACCAGGTTTTTTTTTATTGATCCAATAAAAATGAAATATTTTCAAAATTCTCCCTCAATTCGACATACTATTTTTTCCATTCATTCTCTTTTAGGATCAGTCGTGATCTTCCAAACTTTACCGATGGTACATAGATGAATCCTTAGTTTCATCTAAATATGTAAAAGATACTAGCTGCACTTATAAGTCGAGTACTCTACTGTTGAATTAGTAACCCGAAGAATAAATTAAAATAAAAATTGTTGCCAAGTCTTGATGCCTTCTGTTCCCAAGAAGCATGGCAGCAACCCTAGTGTATGTCATCTATTATTGTTCCACTAATCTCTTTTTGCTTGGTGGGATTATCTTGTGGAGATTAACTTGTCCAAAATCAGAACTCCGTTGCTCTTGTTTGACGTTTCCTGCACGGACGCATACATTTGTAAAGTTGCTTTGGACTAATATTGAACATTATTGGCAACTGCCAATTGTAGCTCGATATCTTCTTTTCAGGTAACACTGCACTTCAGTTTTTGTGAATGGGTGCGTTCCAAGTTCCAACCCACCCGACCATACTGATTTTCTTTCTAGCGAAGTTCGAAAGTCATTATTGAAAATACATACAATTTTCCATAGAAAAAAAATACTATGAGCACTTTCCAAGATTGAACAAGAACAATCACGATTGCCTTTCTTAAAGTTGAATAAAGGTGCTATTTAATATTTAGAAGGGAGCGGAACCAGGCTCCTTAAGCAGAGACTGATTTGGAGAATCAATCGTGGTAGAAATGCATGAACATTGGCAGCATGTCTCAGTTATGCTATTGATGATCTTGTCCTTAGCCTCATCCTCTTTGTGTAGCATGTCTGTTTCCTGCACAACCATTACCATTTCCTTGATTGAAGCAACTGGTTTAAGTCCCTGAAAATTTACCACACATATTTCGTATCATCCATCTTTCTAAAATTGAAAATCAATCCGAAAAAAGAAACTTAATAGTAACTTTGGTGCAAAATGGATGTTTTTCTAGTTTCATGATGACGCAGTTCATCAGTAGGCAGCACAACCCTACCTCGACCAAAATGCTAGATGCTTCATTTTGTTCCTTCTTCTGCATTATATCGACAGCAACTTCCTGCACTCAAAACATTTAAAAGAACATATGTAAGAAGTGTCTTTCGTGCCATGCTTTAGTCATCCAAAAGAAAATCGATCCGACAATCTCAACCAAATGAACGAAGATAGTAGTTATTTATTTATCATTCTTAATAAATGGCAAGATTTTGGGTAATCCACTTGTTGTTACAAGAAAAATGAAAGAAGCTAAGCTTGTAATTAGACTTCCATTTAAAAAAAAAAAAAAAAAAAAAGAAGGATGGAGGAAAAACACCATGAGAAAGAGACTTGACCCTAGCTTGGTCGATTTGGCCCTGTCTCAGGGTTCTGGGCTCCAATTCAATAGAACAACAGAAGTTCGCCATTGACGAGACACCAGCAGACTCAGAAAAGTTGTTGCAAATGGTTTGGGTCGTAGCCCAGTGCAAGTTCTCAATACATTTGCCCCATTCATGCATATTTATATAGATGTAGCCCATGATGATGACATCGTTCGGCTTCTTAGTTGGAATCACGGAATCTAGTGGACTCTGGGTTCCGAAAATTGAGGTGGAGAAGCAAAGTTGAGCTTCTTAGCACTTGCAACCCGTGATTAGGGCTTGACAACGTTCCCTCCCTGGTTAACGATGGACTGGCTATCTTAAATCTGAGCATGCACATAAATTCACGAGGTCAATGCTTCGTGCAATCAATTGGTTAGTTGGGAATTTGAGATGAGAATTGATCAAATATCGTGCTATCTTTTTCTTGGTGCGAAGTGCTGAAGGACTAAAGAATCACTGCAAAAATTTGATCTGCCTTCTACAGTAAGTAACTGGAATTACTAATTACTATACCTTTTCTCCTTTTAATTTTATTGAAAGCTTAAACAATGTAAATTGCAAGTAGTTAAAATATGTACTATCAATCCAATGAAATAAGTGAACCTACAATTAAGTTTTTCTTTCTCTTTTTTTCTCATAATATTTTATCAATAGCGAGTTTAATTGAACTCCAAAATTACTAAACTATAAATCAAGTATCCATCCAACTAATTGGCTAACAACTAATTGGCTAACAGGCCATCCGCGGGTAATCCGGCTGGTTTCATAGTCTTAGTTACTAACAGATCCCGCGATCGACTTCGATGTGCTGCCTTACTGTATATTCTTGGGGCAAGGGTCTATGTAGTTTTAGGGGATTAGTCTGGCCGAAAAGTTGAGATACCCCAAGTGAAAAAAAAAACTAATTGGCTAACAGCCCAATTCATCCTATTCATTTTGACCGAGCATAGAGCTATGTATTTAATTCATTAACTAGTCCACACAGAAAGGAAGTTGAGCCTTTGAACAAACTAATATATATAGCGTGTAGGTTTTTTTTTTTGGGAGGGGGGGGGGGTGATCTTGTAGTGTCGATTTCAAAGTTCATAAGCAACCTTTCTTGTAACTTGTGAGTTGTAACCAAAATATGACACCATGAGTTGATGTTTCATTACAGAGACTTTTAATGTTTGCCCTTAATTATTAAGCGATTAAGCTCCCAATAGCTCTTTTGAGATCAACGCTTTCTTTGAGATCATCATTAAGTAATAGTAGTAGAACGTAAAAGAGCGAAAGCTCGTGCCGGCACGTTATGCAAAATGAACGACCTTTAAAAGCGCGCATAATTACCATCCTCATTTGATTGCTTCTGGAAATACTAACATGCAGCAAAATGCTTCAACAAATTGTAGAATGGTCCGTATTAATTGCTGAACTATTGTAGTGGATCTAGGCACGTGTCCAGCTAACAAGTTGATTTCTCTTTTGTTTTTAAGGAAATAATTACCATTGTCCTGTGGTCAGAGGCTAAGTACTATATGTTTATTTCATACTTTATCTCTCCCTCTCTGCTAATTTTTCCAGTCAGCTGATGGTAACATGGATATCTCTTCGGTTACAAAAGTACGCTTATTGTTTGAGACTGTCTTTCTCATTTGATATACCTATGGAAGTATATATATTTATTATTCTTCATATCCATTTCATACATGGTGTTCTTCAAATTGCGCATTTCGTACCGCATGTATTCATTCATATGAAGCTTCTCCTTTTGGTTATTTCGCTACAATAAATACAAATACTTTGCGCTCCCTTTTTGGCTGAAGCATGGCAGGCAGCAACCCCACGGACCGATGGTCGATCCGAGGGATGGGGCCATTCGCCCATCTATTCTAGAGTCACCTCTAGTCTAGTTGGCCGGCCGGCCGGCACCATGTTCAGCTCAACTCCTCCGCCTTGTTTTTTGCTAGCTGTGCCGAATGTTATATGGTTCAGTAATCAGCATATATGGCTTATACTTGACGGCCGACTTATCTTATCCTAACATTTCTTTCAGTAATCAGAGTCGTTGTCAGTGAAGCAATGGTTTTTCTTTTTTTTTGGGTGGTGGGGAGGGAAAATGGTAGAGTGGAATGTGGAGGGTAAAGACTGGAGACAAGAACAAAGGCGTCCGGTCATCAAATAACATGGAAAGATCCCAAGACATGGACACAGAGCCATTGCTAAGACACACACTTTGGATATATTATCCAGAACAGCCTGCACAAAACAGTCGTGCCCGTCACTCACTGCATGTGCTGCTTCTTATCTCCCACATGCACGTCCGTCTCTATATTACCTGTACGCCCCCCCCCCCCCCCGGGGCCATCATTTTCACTCATCAAAATTGAACCCACAACACAAATCATGGAAATTTGAGTTGATATACAATAAGTACATACGATACGATCTCTCCATGCATGATGCATGGTCCCGGGCAAGTGAAACTTTTGTGACCTTTCAATATGTACATACATTGTACTTTCAAGTACTAGCATGTGTCTTGTATTCTGATTGTTTCCTCATCAGAACAAGTAGCTTGCGTGCATTATAGTATATGCTATGATAGATGGGTAGGCCGCTCCAATTTATTGCTTGCCTAAGTTCTAAAGAGGCGGTGTCGGCCTGCTGTTTCTGTTTTCTACCATCTTTTTTACTCTTTACCCTAACTTCTAAAGCTAATGAGACAAGACGAAAATCAGACGAAGTTGTTTGCGTGCTACGACTATAACATCTCTCCACTTCTCATAATTTCATAATCCAAAAACGCTCCCTCTTTTCCTCTTCCATTATTAATATATACATATAATAACAGTAACAGGGATGACATTTCTTCCCGTTTGCCGTTGAAAAAAAAAGCATATGAAAATGGATATATTGGTAAGTGAAAATACACCCAATAACCATAAATATAGGATCAGTAATACAATAACTAAGCAGAAAACTGTAGAAATATAACTGTATAGGTAAATAGATATATAAATATAAGTGCACACGTATATACAAGTAAAAACATAAATAAAGTATACATGAAGTGTGTAAGTAGCAATAATCAATATGTATGTGTTTGCGTGCGTACAAATATGTCTACACATATCTACAGATAAGTATCGGGTTAATCTTATTATAATTCACCTATCAAACACTATCTTGGCTTGGGAAAAAAATTAAACCTCTTTGGTAAAAACTCTATCGGCTGCTTTATTTTTTGTACCAACAATTAAGAATGGTTTTCCTTGATTTCCCGCTTGAAAGACCAAATCACAAACTTCTGATAAACCACGAAAAGTTCTAACAAGATTTATAATATAAATGCCCTTACACTTTGCAGAGATATAAGATGGCATTTTAGGCAATGCTTTTAAACTCGGACCGGAGAGTGAGCCGAAAAATCTTTCGATTCACAGTTCGACCCGGTTGAACTTCTCGATTTTTACCGATTCAATTAATTCTTGGGTTTTTAAATTGAACTGAACTGGAGGCATGGTTGGTCAATTCGCGGTTTCACTGGTCGAATCGACCGGGTTGGTCCGATTTCAAAACATTGATTTTAGGATCCCATTTTCTAGTACCATGGCCAATATGAACCCTTTGCCTCTATCATCTCGTCTGAAGTGATGTTCTAATATCTTCTAGTCATTTCTCCTCATATTTTCCCTTTTTTTTTTAAAAAAAAAAGAAAGAAAAAAAAGGGACTTGAATTGAAATATAAAATTAATCTGACGGAACCTTCTATCCTAGCATAGATTGGCCATGCACAAGATCACTTTTTATTTTTTAGCATTTCATTTTCATGAACTAAGATGTAACCGCCTCCTAGCTATCCACAAAGACTGAAAAATTTCATCTAATTAACTAAGGAATAACCGGAACTGAGGCTAAAGCCTAACATATTCCATTTGCTAAACAAAGAATGGCAACTTATAGTTTCAATATTTAGTAGAACAACGTTCAAGAGGGACCATACTTTTCTTTGGTTATCATGAAGTAGTACTACCACGTTGCTTGTGATCAATGCGTCATTCTAGCCATACTAATGGCATAGTCTCATAAAATAACAAGATTTGCATTTACATATTGACTTGGATATTGTAGTGGGACCCCTTGGAAGGGAAAATGTCTAGGATCGGGTAGACAATTAAATCACCCCCAATGTCACAGTACCCTCTTTGATTAATTTTTTTCCCCCCTTCAACTATAACACCTGGGCATTCACGATTTTTTTTTTCTTTTAATGGCCTACAGTAAATAATCATATGGAAAATGTATTCTGGGTTCTTGCAGCTTCTCGGTCTTTTCCCACATTGATTCGAACCGCACTCCCATGCAGCTTACTTCGTACGCTGCACGATGTTCTTAAACTTCTTCCCTCTTGCAAATCCTCACGTCTGAAATAGGTCAATTTTCCACTGAAATGCATACCGGTGTTGACTTTTGCTTCGTTTCTTGTTAGGTAAGAGAGAGTTTCCAATTAATCTTTGACTTCAAGCTTTCTCCCTTTTTTTAATTACTTTTTACTTTTCTGGACAGCGTTCGAAAGCGGAACCGAGATGATTAATTAGTCGTTGGACTTGGGCATTCCACTTTTTTAAATACTAATAAAAAGCAACACTAATAAGTGCTAAACGTACACTTGGAACCCTTTATTAATGGCTTTTCTTCAGTACTCCACGATAAAGCCTCCGTAACTTTAGAATTCATACGGTAGTTGAGCCCCAAAGGATCCCGCCACGTGCAAATGCCGAAGCTTTTAAAGAAATCTGAACCATACTCTTCCCGTTGTTAGCGTGGCCCATGGCCTTGATAAAAGTGTCTCACCCAGCTGTATGATTGCGTGCCACTTTCTTTCCAGCAGATATTTCATGATCCTTCTTTACTTTGTCAACGACCAAATTATGATCAAATTCTTCCTAATTTTCTTAAACCTCAGCTAAAGCAGTATTAAAAAAATACACTAATTTAGTAAAAAAAAAAATCAAATGAATTAAAACCCAAAATTAGCAGGAAATTACACAAGTCTACAATTAATTCGCCATGTTCTCCTTCCATTTGTCCTTCTAATTAGCTGGAAGCTGACATTTTTTTTTTTTGTTCGGCTCTATTATGACTAGTTTTGTTTTGCTGCCTTTTCCTGGGTCAAATTCAAATCTAAATGGTACTACTACTACTTTCCAGTAATAAACTTGAAAATTTCTGCTGGCACACCGTAATTTTCAGTACACCAGCGATCGCTAGATCATGAGCCTATGATCGGGACCCACATTTTGCTGATGAGGATGATGATGATGATGGTGGATCAAGTATTCATCTCCGCCGTTGGATACGCCAAAAATTGAGGCTTGACTGAGCAACTGTTGCTGCTGCTGCTGCTGTCTCTGCAGCTCCTTTTGCCGCCGGAGTTCCAGCACTTTCCGGTGCGAATTCGAATGCTTCGCGGACACAAATGTCGGGCTCGCAGCAGGCCGGTACTCGGGCACCAATCGACCCGACTTGTACCGGACACCGCACGCATTACACAGAGTCTTGGGCCCCATGGGTCCCGTCCTCCACTGAGGCGTCTTTTCCGACCCACAATGAAGGCATTGCCGACCGGGAGTTTCAGTTGTTTCTCTTTTCCTTGACGGCGCCGGTTTGGGAGCTTTTATGGTAACGCTAATTGGGTTAGGAGTGTTCACGTCGTTCGTGGGTTCGGATGACGACGTAGCAGGGGATGCAAGGAGGACGAGGCGGGAGGCCCAGTTGCATGGGGCGGCACGGGAGCGTTTGCTGCGGGCTTTTCCGGGAAAGGAAACGTCGGAGGGGAATACTGGAGATGATGAATTGCTGTTGTCGTTATTAGTAGAAATGGTAGTGGCGGAAGAGGAGGTGTCGGTGGTGGCGTTAGCCGTAGCTGCGGAAGAGGCGGAGGGAGCTGTAAAATTTGTGGTAGGGGAAATGAGGTGAAGGTTATGAAGGTCATCGCTCGAGAACGACTCCTCCACAAAATTCGAGAGCCATTCAAGCTCAGCCAGGTCGTCATACTGTTCATGACAAAAATAAAACCAATTAATTTCCAAAATCATGAGTCCACTATTTCCTAATTTATCTCATGCGTAAAATACTTCTTTTTTTATTTTTTTGATAAACATGCGTAAAATACTTAGACAGTACTGGTCAGCTGGTACAAATGTTATAAGCTTAGAGTGCAAACACTTGCTACTGTTGCTAAGATTGTATCAATTGTTTTTTCTGTTTAAAAAAAAAAAAATCTCCCGTTATTAACTTGCCTAAAAACGAAACTTACACAAATTGGTGAAGAGCCAAAACAACAAAAAACTAAAGATGAGCATTAATTGTAAAACCAAATTGGAAACAGATAATTCTGCAAAAGTTGCTAAAGGTTCTTGCACGGTCACGGCTGTAAATTTTCCATCATTGTAAATTATTCCTAATATTTCCAGCGACTATAAAACTTTTCCTCTTCTGATGAATTAAACATGTAATTTAATTCTACGGAAATTGTTTTAAGACAGGGAATTATACAAAAGAAGAAGGAAATGCTGGTTTTTACCGGAACGCAGAGTTCAGTGCCGGAGAATTGTGTATCAGTGAAGCTGCGGCAGCTAATATTGCCGTTAAATTGCCGGTCACCACCCGAGACAGACGAGTTACAGCTGTCGACCACGGTAAGAGAAGAAGACTCGCCAGAATTTCCGGTAATGCTGTCAAAAAAAGCGTCGGTCATTACCTCATCTTCCTTGGGAAAATCCAAAAGGTCGTCCACCGTAAAATTGTTGGAGTTACCAGTGATGTTTTGATTCTCCATCGATTTATGGTCGAATTCGTTATCTCCGGCATGGCTAAAATATCCGCCGACAAAGAATTCCGATGAAGCTTCCATTTTGTGTATGGGGATTCTAGCCAAGTAACGTTTTCGGTTTGGGTCCCTTTTTTTTTTTTGCCCTTTTAAGATATTTGGGTGTCAAATTTGGAGAGAATAGAGGGACGAAAAGGGTGGAGTGGAGTTTGAACTTTGAAGAGGGCTGAAAGTGAGGGGGGGTTTTGACGAGTGAAATCAGGGGTAGAAATGTAAACAAACAAAATAGCAACTGAATTAACTGGGAATATTTTATTGATTTTTATTTATTTTATCACTTATTTGAACTGGAAACAGCATCTTTACCTGCTGTCGAATAAATTATTTTGTAGAAATCAGTTGTTCCCAAACTTGCAACTACTGCACTGTAAAGTCGTATTCCTCTTTCCTTTTATGGTGTTACGTTCCTTTCTTTTTCTTTATTTACTTTTTAAGCATCCTATTATCCCTTTTCTTTTTCTCCTACTCGTTTTTTAAGTGTTTTTCTTTTTCCTTTTTGGTTTTCTTGAATTTTTTGTCTCTTATATTAGTTAGTGAAAAGAAATGATTTATGAAAAAATGAGAATTTTTTTTTCTGAAAGATGAAAATATGAGAATGCTGGCCCCAAAAAGGAAAAATGTTTCACAGTTCACGCTCATCAAGGCCGCCCGGGAACCTTCACAGGCTCCATTATGAAGTATTGGCAGCGTGTGTTCACCGTGAATTTCTTGTTTTTGTATTCCTATACTGAAATTCTCTCATAGCCCGTCCACAAATTGACAGTAGTAGTACCTTAGTTAATATTATGACTTAGTGGGTGTGGCACGCTCTAGATGTATGCATATTTTAGGAAAAAATAAATAATAACAAAAAATATAGAAAAACGGATCAATTGCAATTTAAAAAAATTAATTGCAGAGTAGTGGGATTTCCTAATTTTTTTCATTATTGAAGTTGGCAGGAAGATATGAGATAAACATAATAATAGTGGATAAGTATGGTAGTAACAGTTATGCAATGGTCGATAAGTAAGGTAATAGCAGTTAAATAAATATGAGAGTATGGAATATAAGAAGATGATTGTATATTATTCGATTGTGCGAGCGTAAAATTAAAATAATGACATTTTTTACCACCAAATCCATTGTCCATGCATTATATATAGAAAGACGTGGTCAGTTGGGATTATAAGTTAAAAATGAAAAAAAATTGTTTGATTTCCCTTTTCTATTTGGGGTGTGTAAATAAGTTGAAAATATCTAAAATTATTTTAATTCTAAAGTTTCCAGATGGTACAAAAGGAGTGGGAAGAAATTCACGCAAGTGATATCATCATCGTCATGTGCAACGTGAATAATTAAACCGCAAGCTGCGGAATCTTTAATTGGGCGTGGAAGTGAGTTAGTAGGAATCAATTAATGAATGAAGGGGAGGACTGAAGGAAAGGGGCTGAAATATTAGAGAGATAAGATCAATTGATGAAATACTACTAGTACTAAGTAGTAATTGAAAATTATTCAACCCCTTTTCCCTTAAGAATCGATCTAGCAGGTTTTGTCGCCGTGACTCTTCCATTCCATTACTGTCCAAGTTTACAGCCGGATTCCCCTGCTTCCTCTCTCTCTCTCATTATTTTTCTCTCGGGACCTGCGCTTTTCCCTCTTCTTTTTTATAATTTCAATAAATATTTTTCGCTTTGTGTTTCCTGCCTCTGATTTTTGTTTCTCATAATTTATTACCCCACATATTTATTACTAATAGTTAGTACTTTCTACCCTCTAATACACACGTAACGTTATTATTGCTTCCCAAAAAAAAAAAAAAAACCATACACGTTATTATATTCCTTGACCCACGTTACCTCACGATGCTTACAGCTCACCTCAAACCAAACAAAATGCTACTACGCGTCAGCTCCAGGTGTGAATTAAATTACCCGTATGTGTATGTGTTTCACTTTTTTTTTTCTCTCTCTTGTTTTTGGGTCTGAGAATGTGGGGTTGAATAACAAAACAACGTTTGATCATCAATTTCATGATTTCATTTCTTATACTAGTTAGTAATAAGATGCTTTATCTAAACAGAGGAAAAATAATGTTTTCCGCCCTTGGTACGTATTTCAAGAGGTTAGTTAACGGATGGAATGAACTCGAAGGAAAAAAGACTAAAATTAATAATAAAAAAAAAATAACGTGCCTTTGTGGAAGATGTAGTAGTATTCCATTTTCAACAATTTTTTGTCCAAGTCGGAATGCAAAGCTAGCTCTGTGCTGACAAATATCAAAATCGGAATCGCACTTCATAATCACTACCATACGTGTGATCATTTTATTTTGTCCAGACAAGTACTAACAGAAAAAGCTTTCCTTCATTACATAACAATAATAATATATTGCTGGTAATTTTTTTTCATTTTTAGGAAATTTCACGCGCTCTTTAGTTTGTAGCTTGAGACGAAAGCATTCAATTCACCCACTCGCTTCCCTTAACCTCGACATTAACTTCTAGCCCGAGTCACCTGTACAAATCCCCATGCCAATCGCGGTTGAGAAATGGATTGGATAAAGTTAAAAAGTTTGTCTATTCTCACCAATCATCACGCTAGCCTTTTTTTTTTTTTTACCCTCTAATATTAAATCTTATCATCGAGGTTAAAGTTAAACAAACAAAGTAAAAGCAGAGAATTGCTAGACTCGTCTTTAGCAACATCTGTGATCCCACCATCTCTTGGATATGTATACATATATAGAGCCTTTTTTGAAGGACTCATCCGTATCAATAAATCTTCAATCTAACATTTTGCCTTTCTAATTGGCTGGTTTTTGCACCAACTAATCTGGGTTACATATTGATTGATTGATTGTACGTACTATGCTGAGCTGAGATGTTTACAATAGTAGTCCCTATATTTATCTTTCATTATTATTCTGGGTGAATTTAAGAATGAATGAATACTCCTAAATTAATAGTCAGCATTTACTTTTTGTAGTTGTACGTAACTATTATGTATGGCTTTCAAATCCGACTTAGCACGTGACGAAGGTGAGGGGATACTGTCAGCCATCATGTGACTGCGAGTGTGAGGCCGACTTTATATGCAAATACCCATACAGAATTAGTTATCTTATAGAGTATGTGTGCTGCTAAGATACCACACCTCTTGCCAGTTTATTAGGTTTGAGTTCCAAGTCAGATTGGCCGGCCACCACGTACCAACTACCAGGCGGTGGTCAAAATTCAAGTTGTTAGTTGCTACAGCCTAAGTACATTATCATTACATTCATTAAGTAAGTAGCTCACAGTCATAGCCGGAAGCGGAATTGGAATCCCGTTTCAAGCTCTTGCCATAGGTCATTTGCCTCACCGTCTTCTCTTTGATACTTCCCCACACGTGTGCCAACAGTATGCATGCATCCATGTCCGCAACCAACGTGGCTGCACGTGTAGGATCATCACGTGAAAGGCACACACTGCACGTGCCTCTTGCCCGCAGCATGTGGCCACATTTTTACAATTTGATTTCGAATGATTGTCATTTCCTGAAACCATGTCAGCCATTCAGCCCAACTTACCTTCCTCAAATTGTTTATTGGGCTGCCTAAAAAACAAATCATAGGATTGCGTAACGGGCCCGAAGAGAAGGCCCGTGAGTTGGAATAGGGCGTCCCATAATGCAACTTTTACTTTTATCCTCCCTGTCATCTCAATAATTCTCCCGTGAAAAGCGCTGAGCAGCACCAAAACCATGTCAATGCCCAGACTAGCATGAAATGTGTTTTTTTTTTCACACACGCAGTAGTTGATGGGAGACAGGAATGAAGCTGTTCTCCGCAGGCAAAACTTATGACAATGGCCAGAAATTGAGACGGCAAACTATTCGGTGAGCAAGGGTAGAAGCAGAAAGTGTCTTATCTAGTTAGTATTCAGCTCAAAGGCTCGTCATCATGATCTGGTCCATAACAAGTCAAAAGACTTACGTGGAGGAGTCCAAGCACATTAGAACCATATATGTGAAATTACAAGAGATATCATACTGCTGAGAAGAAGTCAAAAGTCAAACTGTTGTCACCTGCTGCCACTCTCCATCCACTTCTTCCTTCCACAATGTCACGTTGTTACTGCCATCTGCCACGGCAAGTATATTTCCTGTCAGTGACCATGAGACTCTCCAAACAGGGGTCTTGAAATCCTTCAAAACTTTACCCTCCCATTGATCACCCTCCTTCATCACGGTCCATATGATAACTCTTCCATCTTGAGAAGCACTAGCAATTGTTGACTTTGGGAGTCCCAAATTGGGTGCCCATGCAACATCTCTTACCCAATCGGTATGCATTTGAAGAGCTGGGAAGCAGTCCATCTTCCAGATTCCGTTATAAAGCTTCCACACTTTCACCGCATTATCACATCCTCCAGAGGCAAGCTTCTGAACAGGATCGAGCACACCAGAACCTACAAGAGCACCGGGAGCTGTTGATGGTGCCCACGAGACGGAGGTAACGCCAACCGGGTGAGCCTGGTCAATCTGGGATGTATCCCAACTGCCATCAGACCTCGCAGTAAAAATTGATATGTTCCCATCTGAGGAACCACATGCCAAACAAAGGCCCAGCTCATGAGGAGCCCATGCAATAGAATTCACAGAAGCTTTATGGTCACCGAAAAGATGGGCCTGGCTCCACTCATTCTGATTCCCTTCCCTCCATATTATGACTTTTCCATCATAGGAGCATGACGCAACAAGGGACCCAAACTTGGGGTGTGCCCATGCTACTTGCCATACTGGTCCTTGGTGACCGCTTAGAGTTGCAAGAGGCTGCGAGTTTGAGTTACTAACACCAATTATCTTAATGGTGTTATCTGAAGAAGCTGTTGCAAGACGCTTGCCATAGTAGTCCATTGCCACATCATGAACTGTATCCTGGTGACCAGTCTCAATCTTTTGTCCTGGCATCTTGTTGACCAAGTTAAATGAAAATGAGACAGCCTTCACCCCTCCAATTTGCTAGCTCTCAGCACCTTTGACAGCCTGTTTGAGCAAAATTAAGTTTAAGAAGAAGTTTCAGGGCTACCAAATGTAGAAGTTTACGCACTTTGGCCAAGCTAACAGCAGCATGAACTTGGCTAAGAGATTTTCATTTCATCAGGCATTCTTTATGTTGCATAAATACGACGAATCTTCATAAACATAAAATGACCAGTAAATCAGGTATCATAGGCTTCGGAGGCAGTATTCATGAAAAAAGAAAGAGTTAAATTGTTGCCATGTGCACCAACTCACTCTGTTACCCACAAAAAAGATAAAACATGGACAACATAAAATGGAAAATCGAATTCAGGTAAAGGAAAAAATTTTCAAACTTATTGCTCTATTGCAGGATGAAGAAATTTTCAAATGAATGATGGTTTCCAATATACAGGATGGAAACGATGATAAATTGTCAGATAATGTGCAACAAAAGTCAATCTACTGCCAATAACTACAAATTGCTTAACATTAGTATGAATCTTCAGCACTGAGAGCAGGTTTACTTCTCATAACCGGAAACACAACTGTATGTAAGAAATTTAGCAGAAAATAGGACGGAATTTATAAGCAGGAACTAATTGACAGGTCAGAGTTTATTGCGTTGCCACTCATTGATCAAGCTATACAGTAATGAAAAACATCAATGTACTAGCTTGATCTTAGTCTGAATGAGAATGCTAGGTACTCAGTGGGAATTACTGCTCAAGGCTGACAACACGCAGGACATCGAAATTAGTTCCACAGAACTACTAAAGTTGATGTAGTAGTAAAAGCAAAGGCAGAAAATGCAAGAAGAAAATCCTGTAATTCCATCCAATTTCCAAATACCCTACTCCATAAATTTGGATAACTAGTTCGTGCTTTAATATGAGATTCAGAAATGTCATGAGCCCAAAATGCAACAATAAGCAACATTACCATACATGTCAAACAGACATCAATAAGTAACTCACAATTCAGTTCAAAACCATGTTAATGCACTTTAAAAATAAGATAAGATATTGGTGTACCCTTTCATCCAAGAAGGTTTGAAAAAAAAAATTCTACAAGACATGACAGCACCATCTTAGTATTTCCCAGACCTCCTTTAAATCAAATTGGTATCCTAATCATCTAACTGAAAATTACAACTACAAGCATATCAAGCAAGAAAAGGAAGGGGAAAAAGGGTATCAAGTACGCTTTCCTAAGACATCATCCAATAATCTTTTCATCGATGATCAGTAATTAGCCTAACCAAATTTGTGACTTTTGGCCAAGTCAATCTGCTCAACAAGTGGTAAGGAACAACAAACCGAACCAAAAATAAAGGTTTTTCTAGTTTGTACCTTTTCCCAATTCCCTTGAACCATCAGTGACTTAGATTGATAGAATTTCTAGATTTCTAGACACTAGACATTACACTCAAACTCAAGTTGATAGAACCCTCAAGCACAGAAACCAATCAGGAAAACAACCAAAAAAAAAAGGCTATTCAAATCGATTATCGAAAACACTAGTAGGTAATATGTGGGTTTCAGACCGGCAAACCTAGAGAGACGAAGAGGGAAGAAGTTAGACGCCAAGATCTCTGCTGAAATGCCTCCACTCGTTGTCAAGTTGTCCCCGACTTCGCGATGGCACAATTCTGCCACTGCCGTCTAATATAATGCACTCTGAGCTTGCTAAAAGGCCCGTTACAGGTGATTTGTTTTGGGCCCAACTTAGAGCCTTAGCATTGACCAAGGCCCATTACCTGTAATTTATCTAGGCGCCAAAAAGATACTACCATTTAATACTTCTCGAGCTGAACCAAAAGAAATGTACTTTTCAAAATAAAAACTAAAATTTGGTCTGTGCCTTAACATAGTCTATTTTCTTATTTATTATAAATTTATATAAATATAAATAATTTAAATATAAAAAATAACAACAATACTATATATTCATTCCTATTAATTTTAAAAATTAATGTATTCTAAATATTCAATTATTTATTAATTTTAAAAAAAAATTCACATACTTTCACTATAATATGATAGTATATATCAAACAATGTATTCCATATCAAAATTTTGATATTTATAAATATTTTTTTTGATAATTTAAATTTGGGTTAATCACAATTAATCCCCCTAAAGTATACCTCATTTCTCACTTTACCCCCTAACCATTTTTTTGTCTCACTTTATCCCCTATTGGACAAAATTATCCCTCTACTATTCTAAACTCTTATTTTTCTCTTTTATTTTTTTCCCTTTCCCCTTTTGTGCTCCTTTATTTTCTTTGCCTCTTTTTTCTTTCTTTAATTCTTTCTCTTTCCCACAAAAAATCTTCATCTTAATGATTGAAATTTAAAAAGAGGAATTGCAGAGACCTATTTTCTCCTAAAATGATTACAAAATATTCAAACCACTTTCCTAAAATACAATTTTTTTCAAATTCTTTCAATTCTTTTAATTTTTTATTTTTCCTCTTTTCTTTATAGTTTCTCATTTTATTCTCAAGAAAATATCAAAAGATGAAATTGTGACCTGATTAATAATAATCAATTGAAAATTGTGACATGTGGCATCATACACAAAATAAAAATTAGTTTTGGTGCATTTTAAACTTTCACCCAAAAATGCAATTATAAATTCAAGATAAAAATTTTCGTTGAGATGGAGTTTTCTACTAGGAAGGATGAAAGAGAGAAGAAAGAAGAAAGAGAAAAAGAAATAAAAGAGAGGAAAAAAGATAAATGAATAATCAAAATAATGGAAGGGTAATTTTGTCCTATAGGGGGTTAAGTGAGCAAAATTAAAAGTTAGGGGGTAAAGTGAGAAATGAAGTATAGCTTAAGAGGATTAATTGTGATTAACCCTTTAAATTTTTATGATGACCATAAATCTAGAACTATATATTCACATTTAATTAATAAGGCAGAAATGAGGGGAAAAGAAAGATAAAATTTGAAAATTTTTCTATTTAAAATCGTAAGAATTATAGCAAACATCAAGTCAAAAGAGATGACTAACCTATTTTACTGAATTTTATAATCATTAGTGTAATTTTGTTGCTTATTTGTATTATCTAATTTATTAAATGTAAACTTTTTGAGTGGTTACATGTGTTTATTAACTGTTCCTAAGTTTTATTTATTTTTATTCTTTTAATAATATGACTTATATACATGCATAAAGGGTATTTATGAAATAAAAATTTCGTCTCTTTTTTTAAAATACTTTTTTAATGTTACTTTTTTCTAATTGGAATAACTTTGTTATCAAAATTATAACCTTATGGGAGGTTTGTATAATTTTATAAAATTTAGAGGAGGCTAGTGAAATTGTTAGAAATCTTAAGGGAGGTTTCTCAAATTATCTCTACAATTATATGTACAGATTTTTTTTGGAGGTAAAATAGATCATGTATGTGTGGTACTATCAACTAGAGAGCACCAAATTACCAGGGACGTAAAAATGATTTACCCACTAGTCAGCAGAAATTTGTACCAGGTATAGTATAGCACTTAGCGGTAGGTTTAGCCGAGTAAGGAAAAAGTTCCTCGAAGAGCGTCCCACACTCAAGTACGCGCTGGTAGAGGTGGGTCCCACACTTGAATCCCGCTTTTAAATACTCTTCGCTCGTTCGTACGCAGTACGCCTCTTTCTCCTCTAGACCTGGCACGCAACAGCCCCTGCCCCCTAGTGTTTTAGCTAATGGAAACAATGCATAGCAAAGCGGAGTCTTTTTCTTTCTTTCTCCGCTCAAATCCAATCTGACATATCAGTCCATGATGGACTTCAACTATGGCATATTTAGGTTTTCTTCCAACTACTTGGCGCATGGGCATTATGCTTTTTCTCCACTTCATCCTTTCACCATACGAAGAACACTAAACCCTACAAATCAACCAAAAAATACTCAAACCTCATCTAAAATCCTCAAAACCTTACAATGAGAGCTCGGATAATAGGTTTAGCGGCCTGGTATAGCAAGGTTCTCAGAGAATCTCTCACACTTGAAGAAGTGGGAAGGTCTTTGGTAAAAAAGTGTCTCATTCCAATGGACATTAAAGTCCTCCTAAATAGGAGGACAGAGCCTGGTTGTGTAAAGATTGTGGTTCATCCTTCCACATTTCAAAAGCTAAATCTTGCCCAGCATATTCCCTATTCTGTCAAAGGTTTGTTTGAAGATCTTGATGAAACCATGACAAAGAAATTTTCTGATCTCTTGTTCTTGTTGTCGGTTTTAGAACATGGTGGCTTGTTGGCTGGAATCAAGCTAGAAATTGACGAAGGAAAGGCCCTACTAAAGAAGGTGTTCGGTGGATATGAGGTGGACTCCACAATGGCTGATTTTGATATAGATTTTGAACTTCAAATGATTGAGTCATTGATATTGAAACTTAAAAAGGATTCTGCTAAAAGCCTCGCCATTGGCAGGGAAGAAGAGTCTACAGGGATTAGAGGAGAAGAAACTGAAGAAAATAGTGGAGAAGAAGGTGATAAAGAAGGTCCAGATGGTTAGAAGATGCTTGGTGCAGAGGTGGTTTAGTTTGTTGGCTAAAAACAACTTTCGTTGGCTTTGTTTTTTCATTGTCTAATCAGTTTCCGCATCTCTGGAAGTTTCTTTTTCTTTTTCTTTTTTGGTTGGAGCGGTTATTGATCCTTGCTAATTGATTTACCTAATTAATTGTTAATAAGCATGATTTTCTCCGAGGAAAATTGTGTGGATTGAACAAAAGCTTGCTCCTCTTCATCTTTATACCATTAGGACCATTATATAGTAGTTTCTTTTGTTTTGTTTTGTTTAAGTGAGGTAGGGAGAAATTTCAAGGTGAAGATCAATGATATCAGACTTAACAAATGGGAAACCGATTATCGTGATAAGTTCTTTTGTTTCATTTCGTTTTATTTCCTGTTCGAGTGCTTTAACATTTTATATGCCATGTAGAAGAACTTTGATTATCTAGAAAACATCTGCCACTAATCATTATGTGCAGTTGTTTAATATATTTAACTAAAACTTTGATAACAACATAAAACATAGGCCCTTTATTAACGTTGCTTTAGTAGATTCAAATCGAGTTATAGGACCATTTCTTATCAATGTTGAGATAGATAGGGGTCGCACAAAGTCGCATTTGGGACCCTCTCTTTAAATTTGTTAGTTATTAAAGAAAATGGGAACGAATACAACCTTTAGCGTAAAAAAATAGTTTTCCTGAGTTTTGGTCTCTCTTTTGTCAATTTTTATCAAAGTTAATGTATGACATTGCCTCAAATGACACGCATACAGTGTAGAAGAGCTATGCCCGTTGTGAGTGTGAGGCGGACTTTATATGAACCGTTCACAGATGCAAATACCTCATTATAGAATTAGTTATCTTATAGAGTATGTGCTGCTTAGAATTAGATACCACACCTCTTGCCAGTTTATTAGGTTTGAGTTCCAAGTCAGATTGGCCGGCCACGTACCAACTACCAAGCAAGCGGTGGTCCAAATTCAAGTTGCTAGTTGTTACAGCCTGAGTACATTATTATTACATTCATGGACGGGCGGGCAAATAAATTAGGCCTTGTTTGGATTGCGATTTTTCGTCGAAAAATTACGTCATTTTCCGTGATTACATTTCCTTATTATCTTTTTCCCTCACATACGTCAAATCGCTACAGTAATTTTTTCATGAAAAATGCAATCCAAACACAACCTAAGTAAGTAGCTCGTAGTCATAGCCGGAAGCGAAATTGGAATCCCGTTCCGAGCTCTCGCCATAGGTCATTTGCCTCACCGTCTTCTCTTTGATACTTCCCCACACGTGTGCCAACAGTATGCATGCATGCATGTCCGCAACCAACCTGGCTGCAAGTGTAGGATCGTCACGTGAAAGGCACACACTGCACGTGCCTCTTGCCCGCAGAATGTGGCCACATTTTCTCAATCATTACTCTCTTTAATTCCATGCTTACCGTTGATATGCCTGCAAGAAGACAATGAGGGACTCCTTCAGCTTCTCTTTTTACAACTTCGCATAGTTGTCATTTCCTGAAACTATTTGTCAGTCATTCAGCCCAACTTACCTTCCTCAAATTGTTTGTTGGGCTGCCTAAAAACAAATCATAGGATTGCGTCATGGGCCCAAAGAGAAGGCCCGTGAGTTGGAATAGGGAGTCCCATAATGCAACTATTACTTTTATCCTCCCTGTCATCTCAATAATTCTCCCGTGAAAATTACTAAGCAACACCAAACCATATCAATGCCCAGACTAGCAGGAAATGTGTTTTTTTTTTCCACACATGCAGTAGTTGATGGGTGACAGGAATGAAGCTGTTCTCCGCAAGCAAAACTTATGACAATGGCCAGAAATTGAAATGAAAAACTATTCGGTGAGCAAGAGTAGAAGCAGAAAGTGTCTTATCTAGTTAGTATTCAGCTCAAAGGCTCGTCATCATGATCTGGTCCATAACAAGTCAAAAGACTTACGTGGAGGAGTCCAAGCACATTAGAACCATATATGTGAAATTACAAGAGATATCATACTGCTGAGAAGAAGTCAAAAGTCAAACTGTTGTCACCTGCTGCCACTCTCCATCCACTTCTTCCTTCCACAATGTCACGTTGTTACTGCCATCTGCCACGACAAGTATGTTTCCTGTCAGTGACCATGAGACTCTCCAAACAGGGGTCTTGAAATCCTTCAAAACTTTGTCCTCCCATTGATCACCCTCCTTCATCACGGTCCATATGATAACTCTTCCATCTTGAGAAGCACTAGCAATTGTTGACTTTGGGAGTCCCAAATTGGGTGCCCATGCAACATCTCTTACCCAATCGGTATGCATTTGAAGAGCTGGGAATCAGTCCATCTTCCAGATTCTGTTATAAAGCTTCCACACTTTCACCGCATTATCACATCCTCCAGAGGCAAGCTTCTGAACAGGATCGAACACACCAGAACCTACAAGAGCACCGGGAGCTGTTGATGGTGCCCACGAGACGGAGGTAACGCCAACCGGGTGAGCCTGGTCAATCTGGGATGTATCCCAACTATTATCAGACCTCGCAGTAAAAATTGATATGTTCCCATCTGAGGATCCACATGCCAAACAAAGGCCCAGCTCATGAGGAGCCCATGCAATAGAATTCACAGAAGCTTTATGGTCACCGAAAAGATGGGCCTGGCTCCACTCATTCTGATTCCCTTCCCTCCATATTATGACTTTTTCATCATAGGAGCATGACGCAACAATGGACCCTAACTTGGGGTGCGTCAATGCTACTTGCCATACCGGTCCTTGGTGACCGCTTAAAGTTGCAAGAGGCTGCGAGTTTGAATTACTAACACCAATTATCTTAATGGTGTTATTTGAAAAAGCTGTTGCAAGACACTTGCCATAGTAGTCCATTGCCACATCATGAACTGTATCCTGGTGACCAGTCTCAATCTTCTGTCCTGGTATCTTGTTAACCAAGTAAAATGAAAATGAGACAGCCTTAACTCCTCCAATTTGCTAGTTATCAGCACCTTTGACAGCCTGTTTGAGCAAAATTAAGTTTAAGAAGAAGTTTCAGGGCTATCAAATGTAGAAGTTTACGCACTTTGGCCAAGCTAACAGCAGCATGAACTTGGCTAAGAGATTTTCATTTCATCAGGCATTCTTTATGTTGCATAAATACGACGAATCTTCATAAACATAAAATGACCAGTAAATCAGGTATCATAGGTTTCGAAGGCAGTATTCACGAAAAAAGAAAGATTTAAATTGTTGCTATGTGCACCAACTCACTCTGTTACCCACAAAAAGATAAAAAGGATAAAACATGGACAACGTAAAATGGAAAATCAAATTCAGGTAAAGGAAAAAATTTTCAAACTTAATTCGCTATTGCAGGATGAAGAAATTTTCAAATGAATGATGGTTTCCAAAATACAGGATGGAAACGATGATAAATTGTCAGATAATGTGCAACAAAAGTCAATCTAGTGCCAATTATTACAAATTGCTTAACATTAGTATGAATCTTTCCTGCACTAAGACCAGGTTTACTTCTGATAACCAGAAACACAACTATATGTAAGAAATTTAGCAGAAAAGTGGACGGACTTTATAAGCCGCAGGGCCAATTGATTAGAATATTGTTAGATGACAAAAAAGTCGGTCAAATATGGTGGCTTGACTGCTTGGTATCAATATATGCCCGTCATGACGCACGATGGGCAATTTTTTTTATTTTTAAAGCTTTCTGGCCCTCGCGCCATATAGGAGTAATGGCCAGAGAATTCAGAATTTAAAAAAAAAAAAAATCTTTCTGGCCGTCACGCCATGTAGGAGCGACAGTAAGAGAATTTAGAATACGAAGCATGAAAAAATCTAGCATCCTTTAAAATGCTAAAATGAAAAAAGTACCCTTTTAAAAAAAAAGATAAAACTTTTATTCCATAAATACCCTTTAATGCATGTATATATGTCGTATTAGTAAAAGAATAAAAACAATTAAGACTTAGGAATAGTTAATAAACACATTTAACCATCTAAAAAGTTCACATTTAATAAATTAGACAATACAAATAAGTAATAAAACTATACTAATGATTATAAAATTTAGTAAAATAGACTAATCATCTCTTTTAACTTAATGTTTGCTATGATTCTTATGATTTTGAACTGAAAAATTTCAAATTTTATTATTCTTTTCCCTCCTTTCTCCGTTATTAATTAAATGTGAATATATAGTTCTAGATTTATGGTCATCTTAAAAATTTAAATTATCTAATAGAATATTTATAAAAAAAGAATATCTACCAAATTTTTGATATGTGAGACATTGTTTGATATATACTATTATATTATAGTGAAAGTGTGTAAACAAATTTTTAAAAATTAATAAATAATTGAACATTTAGCATACATTAATTTTTTAAAGTTAATATGAATGAATATGTAGGATTGTTATTAATTTTCTTATTTAAATTATTCATATTTATATAAATTCACAAATGTAGCTTTGAATACCAGTTAGTCACAAATGTATCTAATTACTAGCAAAAATTTTAAAAATGTATATTAATTTTACATATATGGATTCTTATTCATGAATTTTGTCGCGTATAAACTGCATTTAATTTACATATAAATATTCATATATTAGCTTACACATGTTGTTCGTCAAAAAATTTGAGCAAGCATTGAATTTTCATTGTACATAGAATTATACTAATTTGCAGTTTGAAAAATATAATAATCTTCCATTTCCACTTTGAAATTTTGATCTTCCTAACTTAAATGTTATTAGACTCCACAGCAAAATCATTAAGTTATAAAACCAAAATCTTTGATTAGGATTAGTGTAATAAAATCGTTTAGATATCTCTTCCAAGAAATAAAGAGCAAAGAAAAAAGTGAAAGAAAGAAAGAGGGCAGCTAGTGCAGTGAATTTGTATGGCCTTTCGTTCACTTTTGCTACAAAATTCATGTCCCCAAATACATCCCATTTGCTGGCCCTTTTTTTTTTTGCCACTTGTCCCCAGCCGTGCCCAGTCAGCACGGCTGGGGACAGGCTAATTAAAAAAAAATTGTGGGCCGCTGATCCACTGACATTTTTGCAGAGTTTCTGACAATTCGTTCTGCGGTCGTGCCCAGTCAGCACGGCAGGTATAGAATGAGAAATGGTGTGTGTTAGAAATACATTTGTGCGATAATTTTTTTTTTTTTTACATATATTCTAAGCAATTGGCCAAGCTTCTGTGAGCCAAACTATGTAGATATTCGACACCTCTTGCAACGTCTAAAGTAATAGATAACCTTCTTGTCCATGATAAAGGTTCTAGGTTCAGGTTCTTCCACCGAAAGAGATGTCTACTTAGAGCCCCTTGATTCATATATTCATAAACAAGTAGCCTCTCATTTCCTTCCATAGAGTAACCGAGAAGGGAAACCAGATGACGATGCCGGACCTTGGAGAGAACTTCATTTCTGCCTGGAATTCCTTCAAAGCCTTGCTGGTAATTGTCCCTGCTTCCATTCTCTTCACTGCTATCTGAGTTCCATCTTCTAGTACCCCTTGACTTTTGAGTTCCATCTTCTAGTACCCCTTCATTGCTATCTTCTAGTTCTATCTGAGTTCCATCTTCTCTTCACTGCTACCTGAGTTTTTTGCTTCATATTCTTTTTTTTCATCGACTTGTGTAACTAGACCAGCCCTTTTCTTTTGACTTTTTGCAACTGCTTCCGGGCTGTCAGTGCTTTTTTTAGAAAAAAAAATTGACTTTTGGGCAGCAATAGTTCAAGACCACACCATTGTCAAAGTCATAAATCATAGATGTCCAATTTTTCTTTTTTTTTTTGACAATATTCTGAGTAATTAGCCGCGACAAATGGACCACACTTATTTCGCTGCAAGAGTTTAAACGGTCAAATAATTTTCAACATTGATTCTCCTTCGCAGAGACACACTGCAAAATCTTGGCATGGTTTGCAACTCACAAGATAATAGTGCTGATCTTTTTACAACGCTTCCTTGTTCCCCGAAATCAGAGAATGTTAATTAATGAGCACCATAGCTGAAAGTTCATTCTTTTTTGCAAGCAGTAATGGCTATTGTAGTCATAAAAGAATCAGCTTCTAGGGCCACATCCCAAATATTTCCTGGTAGCAATACAAGGCAGCCGGTCCAACCAACAGATGTGATGGATGCTCGAATTGTCTGTTTAGATTCCATGCTATAACAGATTGGAACCCATAAGCTGTCCGAAAAGACAAAGACAAATACCAACAAGTTCTACAAAAATGAACTTAAGACTTGTAACGAGGTGAATAAAAATATATTAACTTCAGTAACGCAAACTGCAGGGTATAGAGAGACATTAACGAGTTGGATACCATGAGCTGTCCGAACAAGCCAGTCGCATGCTAACACAGAAATTTCAACGTAGGGGAATTAAAGTACTTGCCAGGTTTTAGGGAACTTTAACAAAAATAACACAATCTGAAATATTAAAGATGCATCCTCGTTCCTCTTTCCTTTACTAGAGATCCGAGCCAAACAAACTATCATTCCAGGTCCCATTCCCACTAGTGCTACCATCATTCTCACTCTCACTCTCACTCTCATTCCCACTCCCTTTTTCTTTTTCTCTCTCATTCTCATTCTGTTCACTTTCTTCGCCGCCCCTGGCCCGAACAACATGTGGACCACCACTCTTCTTAGCAGCTTGGTTCTTAACAAGTTCCTGGAGGTACTCCCTGACTGCTACAATCTGCTTGAGCCTTTTCTTTTGCTCCAATGACCTATTCCGTTTCGAATATCCAAGAAGTTTGCTGGTCAATTCAACTGGACCTTCCACAGGCCCTTTTTGAATAGCTACCCGAACCCCAGCAACAGCATCCCTTGTAATTTCCCGTCGAGCTGCAGCTTTGAACTCCTCCACTGGGTCCTCGGCAAATTTGGCAGCTTCAGCATCCTTCAAATTAGCATCATCCTCTTTTCTGGCCTCTTCTTCAGTCTTCAAATTACGGTTATACACTAGCAATGCCTGATTCTTAGGTATCTTTCCCGATTGCACAATCTCTAGCTTCATTTTTGTAAGCAGAGGCAGAGACCTATTTGGGGCCTTACTGTCGAATCAATAGATAGGCTGCATACAAACAGAAACAACTGCTCAGTGACGGCAGTTCGATTTGTAAGGTCGTGCACTTGATGGACGATCTAACCGTAAATTAAGTAATTAACTAAATTCTTTCACTTCAAAAATTTAAAAAAAGCCATAAATGATTAATCCGACACAATAGTGGAGCATCAGCCAGGAAGAAAAAGCCATAAAAAATCAGTTCCCTCGTTCAATAATAGACTTTTTGAATGTTGCAGATAGGAGGCGAGGAAGGTAATGACTATGCTTTCGGTGTATTACAACTAGTCGATGGATCTCTATAGAAATTAAAGTAGGTTTGTATATTGTATTTGGTTCATGAATAGATATTTGGAACATTGCACATACTCAATGTTGGGTAAAAAGAGTGCATGGAGTTTATTATGCATGTCTCCCCCTCCCCCCCAAATAGCAAAGTAATTTACACAAATGTACGTTTGTCCATGCATTGACAAACTCTTGATTTCAATTGAGTTGAAAGAATAATATATTCGAAAATATGTAGGACATTTTCCTTTATCTTTGTGAATACTTTGGAGTATACTAAATCTATCTATAAGAGTCACTACTATAACTTTTGAGCTAATAATTTGTATAAGTATCTCAAAAACATTGATCGAGTGAGGCATCAATAAAATGAGGAACTTTATAAAAGAACAAGATTTCCATTTTTGAAGTATTTGACTGTAAATATGTTGGTACTGGTTGCTGGAAATATTTAATACTTATTTCCAGAACTTATAACAAGAACATTTTATCATTTTACACAGCAAGGTGTCAAAAACTCAGCATAGCTTTTGTGCATTAAGAATGATTTTTCCACACAGTCTTGTGATCTATAATTTTGTGATTTTGCTGCTGCGAAGAGAATTGAGAAATCAGAAATAGATTTCGGATCACAAATTCTCTCTCTCTCGCTTTCTCATCTGATCATTTTCCTAACATACTCTACTATTCGATTAACATTTTAGGCTTAAAGGGAAATAGATTCTTGGAGCAAAAAGCAGAGGAAATGCTAAGAACATTCTCCAGTATTTTCAGGTCATCTTTGTTCTTTTGTTAGGGCTAATTTTGTATTTCTCTTTTTGTATTCGCATCACTAATTTTATTGATTACTTTCTCAGTTGAATCTACAATCCATTCAAATAGTTTCTTTTCTCCATTTTTCTGACTGGGTGCTATGACTGATGAAATTAACCATGCTTCAGTGTCACTTATCATCACCTAAAATAGATGGAAAAACAAGAAATAGTCAAATCATAGCAGAGAAACACAAAGAGTGCCACCTAGGATCAAACAGAATCAATCATACCAAGAGACACACACAAGAAAGCAGAGGGCATGCTTATGTGCACTGCATGTACGAAGGCCTATTGTCTGTGATTTTGTTAGGGTCCGTACGTGAAGTAATTACGGCTAGTGTTTAAATAAATCAGTTGGCAAAAAAGAATGACGATCAATAAAACTTGTTCAGACTTTTTTTTTTTTTTTTTTTGGTGTCTCAATAAAACAGTTTAAATGACGATCAATTCAAAATTCAACATGATTTTGAGCTCTAAGAAAAAATCAAACTAAGTTTAAGTTGCTTGATTAGGTTCATCTAGGCCACTAAAATCATTGAGGCGGTGGCCATTGCTGATGTCTATGCCTGAAATACTGCCACATAGAAACTGTCCGGGCCTCACCTTCATGTTAGTTTAGTGGCGATTTGCAATCTACGTCATCTTTAAATTTCTAGGGCCTCCTGGATTTCGATATAATGGGTACTCGCGGACTCCTGTGAGGCCCAAGTATCTTGTTGAGGTGGAACCAAGTAAGAAAAATAATTTATTTTACAACAACTGTAGCCGCTCACACGATAAGAAATTTCTATTTTTAATTAAGAAAATTTTATATTAAATGATAATATGGTTTAAATGAAAAAAAAACTAAAAGATGACACTGATCCATTTCCTTAATTTTAAGAATTCTCATATTTCTGTCTTTCACTAATGAATGTCATAATTTTCAGTCGTTTTTTTTTAGATGAAATGATGAACTCGTTTTTTTAGATGATTTTTTTTGCCAAATCTAATCCTAGAATTGTGACTTTGGCAAGAAACCGCGGTTTGTGGTTGTAAATTTCCCAAAATTGCGCCACGAGATTGTAGTACCATTGGCGGTACGACTCTCCACACCACCACCACCACCACCAATGTTACTACCTTGAAAGCTTCCAAAAAAAATTAGTGAGACAGGAAATGAATATCAAACAGAAAAGAAATTAATTAGGAAATGAATATTTCTTAAAACTAGAACACTCTGGATAATCCAGAGTATTTACTTTTGAATTACATTATTTGGATATTAAAAAAAAAACTACAGTATTTGGATGCTCACATACACGGGAAGGGGAAGAGCAGGAGAATACCCTAGTGGCGCAATATAACTTAGTTGACAAATTAACCGAAGGGAAAAAAATCCCTACAGAAAAAGCAGTTAACAGAAAGCATCGGATCAACCAAAAACTGTTTAAGAAAAAAAAAAAAAAACAGTATTAAAGATCGATCCAAATAGTACATATACATAGAGTTAATTCCCTAGTTTAAAGTCATTGATCTCCCTGGTTATGGCAGGAATGCAGCTCGAGCTCCGAGCAATTTGACCTTTCTTTTGGACACTTTTATTCGCTCTAAATCCTCTTCCATCCAAACTGACGCTCTTCTTGAACATCTCTCTCATGGCCCGAGCTTGGGAAAGAACTGGATAGGCCCTACCAAACTTGTTGAACCTAAAACATGCATTCATGTGAGCCTCCAATGCTGCTTCTCTATTCCCTCCGTTCTTCTCCATTTCTTCCTTGACTGCTTCGGTACACAACCCGCAAATCCACTTCCCACAAAACTTGTCGCGAACTTCGTTGATGTACTCGAGCGTGTACTCTTCAGTCATGCCACAGCACTCGCACTTCGCATCTTCAACCTCGCATATTGCCTGTAGATTTACGTCTACTGGCTCTTTACTCAGCTCAAAAGAGATATCAGATGTTGTCCTTTTAAGGTTATCGTTTGACAGCCTCCGGGGTTTGTTGAAGTTATTGGTTGGGGCGTAGGAGCTTACTATTGCCTCTCCATGGGGTGCCATATGGGTGATAGTACGTTGATTGTGGTGGAGGGGGTCTCAATTGTCAAATTGTTTGTGCAGCAAAGTTGAGCTGACTACTCAAGACTTCTTGATGAAAGTACGTAGTACTGTTATTGGTGAAATATTTTGACTTGATGGGAAGCTATATAAGAACCTCCTTGTTGAGGATACTCTGTGATCAACGAGTACTGTTGGAAGAAATTTAAGCCTAATGCATCGGGTATATATAGACATTATCGTACGTTCTCTTCCTCTTGGCAGCCAAAAAGTAGAATCTGTGGACCATAGAAACTTAGATGCCACTTTCGAATCTAAATGTGATTGGTGCTGATCAAACATCAAAGCACTGGATTTTTCACGAGGGGACTGAAGCCACTCAACAGGAAAAGCTAGCATCTCTTTTGAATCACGAGGTATTTATTTAAGATGTTATTAGTAATTAATTTGTTAAGATTGCACGAGGTTATTTAGCCGAGTTCTCTTAATCAAGGCTCCGTCGTCGGAATTAATAATTAGTTGCTGAAACGATTGAGACAAATACTTAATGCTAATACACATAATAATCCCCCAAGGTTAATTTCCAATAGTACTAGCATGTTATGGAGCTTAACATGCCCATTTTTCGGCTCCTAAATTTAGAGTTTATTTTTCTTTTTTGTGTCTCCTAATAATTAACTTGTAACTGCTCCGATGTTCCTTTCACGAATATTTTTTAAGAGGGCTAACGTTGTCCATAAATTGCTACAAGTTGCGCGAGTTCACATGTCGGCCAAGTTTAACCATATAAACGAAAGCACGCTTTTTTCAGAGAAGGGGCTGTGGTCGAAATCAATTTACTCCATCGGAATGAAACCACTGTTCACGAGAACCAAAATCTATGAACCCCCAACCCAACCTTTGGTGGTCGATGTAATGTAACGTAACTGTATTGAAGATGACTACATGCTTCGTAGATCACATATTAATTTGCTCCAGATGAAAGGAGAAATTGTTGCTTTATACTACATGAATGCTTTTGTCAAATTTGGTATGAGTAGCCTTTCGTGCATGCAAAATTGGACGATGCTCCAACTTTTTGAGTTGAGTTGATAGTACAGCTTTGCATGACCAATTCTCGCGTGACTGACAATCAGACGGTCTAGAAGAACTCAAAATATCTCCCTTTCTTGAGAATGAATGGAGCAGAGGTTTTCTTGACTTCAGCACGTTGCGTACTTTGTTCTACGCAAACCAAAATGAATCAGCAGCAGTCAGGTCATTTCTTAAAGATTCTCTCTCATTAGCATAGATTATGAATTCTTTTAACAAAATGTTTCAGGAGCCTGTTATCAAAACAAACTGTTGTACGATTTCAAAGCATTTAGTAGTATTACTGAGTGTAAAACTTCATGGAATGGTCTTGATTAGAAGTTAAAAAGAAGTTAAAGCACTTTTGATATTTATGAAATTAAACCCAGAATGGGAAAACAGAAAGGGATAAAAGAAGTTGTGGAACAAATTTTACAAGTTTTAGTTTCCCTTCATCTTCCTTGGCAAAAATTAGCCAAAAGGAGGGAAAAAAAATTAAGCTGGACTTGTCAAGTCGATTAAATAAACAGGTAACAAGTTCTGGCATACCTCATTAATGACCAACTCCAAAAATTACACCTTATGGACCAGAGACCATTATTCATAGTAGACGTTAGATTACAGCCCAAGATATTATCGGATCAATTTTCGTCGCAGCCACCCGCCACCCTACTCTCAACAATTCTTAACTTTTCATTTTCTTTTTTCCGATTTTGTCCGGGTCCAACGCGGGACAAGTTCTTTCCTCTCTCTTCGATGGGAATCGTTTGCATAAAAAGCTTGACGCGCCAGAAATAAGAGAAACCCGACAATGATGATATCAACCTTGTGGAGTCCGTCCTTGATTTTGGCTTGTTTGGATTGCATTTTTTTTTTTCTAAAAAACGTTTAGAATTTTTTGCGAACACATCTCCCTGTTACTTTTGTTTTACATCACATACATTAAAATGCTACTAGAGTACATATTTTTATAAAAATTTCAAAAAATAACAATCCAAATAGACTCGCATAAAGTGGAAAAGTAACTTACCTGTCATGTAATTTTTTGATATTCATCTGTCTAGATTTGTTTGGATTGTACATCATTTGCCAAAAAGTTTTTGATTGCAATATAAACATATTTTTAAATTATTTTTATTTCACATATATATTATCATAAAAATGTTATAGTATTATTTTCAAAAAAAATTATTCCAATAATATTCTATCAAAACACACTTATGTCTCGAATATTTATATCCCCATGCCGACCCATCGAATGAAATATTCAACCAATTATTTTGTCCTTTTGAAAAGAATTCAACTAAAAATTTGAGTGAATGGTCTATAGAAAATCAAATTTGGGCCTTCACATTTCACGTCTCAACTAATGTGGGTCACGAAAAAGATTTTTGATTCATCGTAGTGCAATGGCAGAAAATATATATATATATATATATATATATATATATATATATATATATATATATATATATATATTAAGTGATTGCATCTTCTCCATTAATTAACCAAAGAAAAAATAATATGTTAGACAATTTCAGATCTCTGCCAAAAATTATTTATCACATGAAATCTGAGATGCTAAACCCCCAAAATTAACTACTCATTATATATATAGGTACACCATAATCTGTACGGGTTATAATTGGGTCTGTACGGGTAATAATTGGGTGCTTTCACAAGCACGGAACGCATATATTATTGTGTCCCTTACTCCTAAGACTTGATTAGGTAGAGGTAAAGCTGCTCTGACCATCTTTCAAATTTCACATTTCTCAGACTCCGTGTTTGAAGGCCTTTTGGTGACAAAATAGTAGAATACTTAAAAAGGAAGACAAAGCAAAAGCCAAAACGGCACTATAACCCTCTATGCTTGCAAAGAGACAGAAGTACAGGAGTACAGCTATACAAGCAGTGATGTATGACTAATGAAAAATCTATTGAAGTCCAGTTTAATTGGAAGAGCGTTTGCTTCAACATAAATTAATAGTACAATATTAATAGAATTGGAGGGGCCATGTACACCATGAAGTACAGCGGAAGAAAATCGCATGTCTCCGGCCAAAAATAGGAATTGGAGGGGTGGCCGGGGAACACTTAGTCCCGGCACAATTTTGGTGAAAGGGTGCATGTAATACATTAACGTTATGTAATACTTGGAAATGTTTAGTTTTTGCTTGAGAAAAGAAAGAGAGAGACATTAAAAAAAAAAAAAAGGATCTTGGGAGCAGGTTACTCAAAGAGTAGTGGTTTCAATTCATGAGCTAAATACACATCTCATGAGCCAAGATCGTGATTTCATAATAGTAGCAAAAGAAGTGAAGAACGTGGAAATTGCAGTGGGAAACAATTGATCATATTTATCATTCTCTTTGTTGTCCAAATTCGACCACTCAAAGCAAAAGGCAGAGCTAATAAAGCAAAACCATGTAGTTTTCATATCTTTTTAGGTCGTCAACCAATATGGCCAAAAGAGCAACAAAGTTCGGTGAATTTCGAAAGTTAGCAAGGACTTACGAGCTTCAAAAAGAGCACAAAAGCAAGAGAAAGAATCATTTTTTAGTAATGCAAACTGCAAAAGGGACTAGGTCGCACACTTTGAGTTTGATGACCAATCCATGCATAGAGTAATAGAGCGCTCAAGTTTGACAGGCTTTTCTTTCCCCCATTGTCTTATTACTTACTAGTTGTCAACAGCTGTGCCTGTTGAATGGAGGAAACCGGGGATGGATTCATAGGTAAAAGTCATAGCTTTAGTGCAAAGCATTGTCAAGGCTCATTTTGCGGTTTTAAGAAATAAAGCTAAAAATCTTACTCTATCTACTAGCTTAGCTGGTAGTAATCATTCGTGCAAAGTGTATGGACGTATTGTTGATGCGTGCGCATACATGCAGGCGCGGGTTCAGTGTATATACACATGTTCGTCTCTGAATTCGTATGCATAAACTTGCTGGAAAACACCTGCACAAACATTTTCTTGAATCCTCCACTGTGGTCGAAGGTGGTGGAATGAAGTTACAGCACCATCTGCTCTTAATTTTGTGAAGTTTGTCATCATGATATAAATACAAGAGATCACCCCCACAGTTAATTTGAAAGCTTTGTTAATATTTGTGTCACCATTACGTTACGTTAGATGAATCTTACATGTTTGAAGCACAAGCAGCTTGAAGAGAAGGAAAATATATATGGACGTTATTGTATTAATTCAACCGGAGGGAATGTCCATGCATGAAAGTACATGGGAGATCAGAGTAATTTACCCACATTTCCCGTCGTCCGTAATACTACTAATACTCGTATGTGTTACAAGAAATAGCATCAAAATTTCCCTTAAGGGCTAAGGCAAAGAAGTCGTACCGACCGTCTGGTCCTGGAACTGGCGTTGGTTTGACTTATTCTCTAGTTGCTCGTGCCTCGAGCTCTATAAGAAGAAGACAAAGGACAAATGAGAGTAGGATGTTCACGATGATGAAAAAACAAATAATAATAATGATACAAGAAAAGGAAAAAAAAAAATCTGATATTCGCATCTTTTTTTTTTTGTTTTGAGGCTGTATAACAGTTGAGATTTTATTTCTGGTCCAGCAATATCCATGCAGATAATTAATGGGATTTTTTTTTAAAAAAAAATATGTATATGAAGATATGAATTATGATATCGAAGGTGACCAACCAAATTATGCACGTTTGGCTTTCCAGATTTAAAAGTGCCCACAGGCCGCCAAGTTTAGATTGGAATGGTTTCCTTGTTTGGTTATGGGATGGAAGTTTTCGTTTTGTTGATTTGCCTATCATTTTCTTTCCCCCATTCCCCACATTGAACACAACGCGGCACGTGGCTGGGGGAAACCTTCCCTGCTAAGTAAACCTTTCCAGTGGCTAAAGTTAACTTCTTTCTGCCGATGCATAGTAATCATTTCTTGCAACCGTAATTTCATTTTTTTTTAAATTTTTTCAAAGGACAGGTGTGATAAAGTTAAGAGAAAATATCCTTGTCAAGGAGAAATTAGATATTGGGCTGCTTTTAGTTTGTCTAACACTTGGACGCCATATTTCGTATTAAAATCCATACATCAAATCTGGAACAGGATTATCCAAGCACCAATAAATGTCTCATGACCTTGATCCTCATCCAACAGCTTTGCTTCTAAACTACAAAATGAACAGTTATTTTTGTTTTAGGCCCTCCCTCGTATGAAACTTTGATCAGTAACGTTTTTGGGTTCGAGTAGCTTAGCATCATTTGAAGAAAAAAAAAAAAAAAAAAAAGAGTTCACTGAAACAACGCTTGTGTTGAGAGGAACAATTGGTTCAAGTGAACAGTGTATACTATAGTGACCCAGACATTTGGCTTAATTAAGTTTCAATACCATTTTTCTCCCAAAACCGTGTTCAAGTCTCTGATCCCTCCTATGTTCCTGACCATTAGAAACAGACATCAGAAAAATGATTTTCATGTGTAGGTGCATGCTCATTTATTAATTTGTGATCAACGGATATATGTCAGGATTAGTAATTTTCATGAAAAAAAACTACAACTGGGGTGACACTTGTTGCTCTCGTTTGTGAGGTCATTTTCAAATGACAAATATCTATGGCCATCAAAAAATTTGGCCCATTTGAATACTCGTTAATTACTTACTGGATTCATTACAATTATTGATAAG
The DNA here is from genome assembly GCF_036785885.1 of Coffea arabica. NCBI lineage: Eukaryota > Viridiplantae > Streptophyta > Magnoliopsida > Gentianales > Rubiaceae > Coffea > Coffea arabica. The sequence continues at coordinate 2,175,831 of NC_092317.1, read as the reverse complement.
TAGGAAGTAGTTCTATCGCCAATTATCATAACCTAAATTCTTAATTATGAATGTTAAGTAGATCACTAATGAATGATTGATGTACAATTAACAATGATGTTTTTCATGTTTGCTGGTCATTTCTGATTGAGCTTGTTTGATATGGCCAGAGTTCTACAGCCAGAAGAAACTTCGAATAATCTTATCAACCAAATGTGAAGTCTAACCCTTGATTAACTCTACCAAAAGTTAAACTGCATACAAGTGTCAATAATTACGCAAATTAAGTATCCCACATATGCAAGAAAACACACACACACACAGACGCGACCACAATTACAATTACAATAAGCTGAAATTTCCGTGCACTAACTGGTCACTTTAGGTTAACGTTAAAGTACAACTTCATATGGGTCCCCCTTCGCCATTCAGCCCTTTATATACCACCTCCCATTCCTTGCCCTCTTGTCAAATTAAAACACATTTCTAATTCTTCCTACCCTCCTCTCCAAAACTCTCTCATACAAATTCTCTCTTCCTCTCTCGAAAACAGCTATCTTCAAAAAATCTAACCTGATCAACTCCCAAAATCAATATAATAGAAGAATGGAGCAAAATTTGCCAGTGATAGCCAAAAAGTTTTGGCACATGGTACGGGTGGTGTATTTCATGTTGAGAAAAGGGATATCCAAGGGAAAACTAATGACTGATCTCAACATGATGATGAAACGGGGCAAGATAGCCGGTAAGGCTATACAAAAACTTATGTTCCACCACAGCCATACTTGGGCATCATCCTTCGCTGCTTTCGCCGCCCATCACCGCCGCTCCCACGACAAACACCTCCCCTTCCCGGCTCCCTCTGGCGAATACTATGAGTTCAGCTGTAGCAACAGCCCAGCTTACCCTAGCTTCCACCTCCCATTCCACCTAAGCAAGCGCAAAAGCAACCACCACTCCAACCTCTTCACCTGCACTCAAGCGCCCGCGGCGGAGGACTCGGACGCAGCCGTGCATGCTGTCATGAGGGCCTTAGAGATGCTGCATAGCGAAACGGCCTCGCCGGCTTTGCCAGGGTTTGGAAAGAGCCCTATGGTTAGGCAGCTGAGGATAACCGACTCGCCGTTTCCTCTAAGGGATGTGGATGAAGATAGCCATGTGGATGAAGCTGCAGAGGAGTTCATATCCAGGTTTTACAAAGATCAGAGGAGGCAAAATGCAATGGCTGCTTTGGGACCTTGTTGATGAAGAAACTAGTAATGAAAAAGCCTTATGGGTTGGATTCAATTCTGTACTCCATGCATTGTGGTATGGTCGTGTACATGTTGTATGGGCCAAAGAGTTAATAAGAAGAATTAAAGGGCGCATGAGCTGATTTTGGTGCTTGTGGTGGTGCCTTCAAGAGGGAAAAGCTTGTGAAGAACTGAAGATTGAGACTTTTGAGAGTTTCTGGGGTGTGCAAACTTGATGCAAATATTTAGAAAAGTGTTTCCATGCACTCAGGAAATTTCCGTAATAAAAGAAAATAAAACACTTCACATTTTAATGTAGATCATGTGTAGTTGTTGCTCCAAAGTGTTACATAGAGGTTATATGTCAAAAACAGAATATTCAATCAGATTTTCACCTTTTCAATTCTAGTTTGTAATTTTAAATGTTCAGTTATAGAGTTTAGATGTTATATGTTAATTGATCAGACATTCATCTTAAGGAATAAGCAGGATGAGACTTTTTTCTTCCTCCCCCCTCCCCTCCTTTTTTTCCAGAGCTTATTATCAATCTTCCCCGGCCTTAATTCATCTTCTCTGAATTTTTCAAATTAAATTGATTTACCATTTGCTCTATAACAAAATAAATCAGAGGACTCATTCAGAAAGATGGACTAATGAGGTTCCACTTTGTCGGTGTCTTGAGGTCCACACTACTTTCCAGAGAATGTCTGTTGTGGCCTGAGTGCTAAGTAAGCTGTGGCTTTTTTTTTTTGGGGTCCGGGGAGCATAGTATATTGCTTAACAAAGCAACTTCTCTTCTTTTAAGGTTTGGAAGTCGACTAGGAAGCCTCCTTGGGGTGGCACATTCGAACTATGAAAAAAATAAATTGTTGCACTTGGGTTTATAAATTATAATTAGCAACAACTTTACTCGATCGAGCTTGTTTAAGAGTACTTACGGGCATAAAGTGCACAAACCTAATAATACCTCACGGGAAAAGGAATCACCTGAATTTGGGACGATATCACATACTGACTACATGATACCTGGAGACACTTAATAACTATTGAGGTAATCTTTAACTAACTAAGCAATGAAATGAGTCTTCTAAGCAACTAAAAAAATTTGCTGATTAGATGACGTCTACACCCCTTTTGTAGTTAGATGCCATTTGACATGCCCGCAGATGTTTCGTTGGTTATAATTACTTCTTTAAACTCAAATCCAATAGACCACTCTCTCTTTCTTTTCTGTCTCTACATTTATAAAGGATGTATTGATGCTTTCTTTAATCACTCGAAAAGTTTATTAGATCACATATATCAGGAAAATACCAAATTAGCAACTCAGATCATCATCAGACTAGTGAATGTAAAATATTTTGGGATGTTTACATACACAGAAATGTCAGCAGCCTTACGGCTTGTTGCCGATTTCATGAGTTTCTAGTATTAAACTCTCTCTTTACACTTAAACCACCCTGTCAAACCAAACCATGCGCTGAGAAAATTTATTGAGTGGCCCAAGACTTTTATAAGTATTACACAGAGTGGGGACTAAGAATCTTTTGTTTTATGCTGTCTGGCACCGTCCGTAGCATTACAGTTTGCTCGGAATAATTACTACGAAGACACAGAGATTACGGATCCGGAAATTTGAGAATGTTTTGATTTTCTAAAGATTTCCAAACACTCTGTGAAAATGGATTATTTCGAGCAAACTTTTCTTAACTACTAGAATTTTCAAGATCTTGCTAGCTAAAGAAACGGACAAGGATACCCAGATAAAATTAAAAAGCTGCTGATTGTTTATGCTAAATACAGCTTAACACTGAAGATATGACGCCTTTCTGTCAATCTTTTTTTTTCTTTCCTTCTGGGCCATATTAGTTGTAGATTTTTGGGACACATAACATATTGCTTGGGTGAAAATATTAAGCAGAAAGAAGAAATAATTGAGGTCCGGGAGGAGAATCTTGACAGAGTGATGAATTGAGATTTCTTGCAGGCAAATTCTACTAGCACGGTAGCACCTTTCGGAGCCGGATTTGTAAATTCGAAGGGTTTTACTTTTCTCATGCATCAAAATCGTTTCTTCTTGAATGAGACGAAGGAAAAGCCAAAAGTTTTGGTGATATGGTAGGTTAAATTTTGAAAGTGATCGGAAAACGAGAAAATGGAAAACACTTGTCACCTTCTGAACTCGACTTTTGCATTCTTGGACGGTACATTTGGATGTGAAATCTCTTGGCGATGGCTCCTTAATTATTGTCTTAGCCAAAAAATAAAGGGATAATTCTAGAAACCTCCCTTGAGGTTTCTGATAATTTCACTCGGGTCCCCTTAGGTTTAAGAAATTACACTTATCTCCTTGTGGATATTAGCAAATTGAAATTACAAAATCTACAAAGAGAGCAGATTATGTGTCAAATTAGAAGGAAATGAAGAGACTCGCAGTGATAGAGAAATAAATAATGAAATTGATGATTGAAATAGAAAAAAGAACTAAATATGTGAAATTTGTTATATTTTGTTTGTTGTCAAGAAAAACTTTTATAAAATGTCAATAATTACATAATGCTTTCTTTCATTAGATTAGAAATTTTTTCTTATGATTTTATTGTGGAGGTAGAATTTATTCTCCACTTTTAAGATATTAATATTTTTAAAGTCATAGAAGAGTTGTAATGATAGTTCTAGACCAAATTAGCTTATATTTGAGTATTGATATTTAATTTGGGGGTATAAAATTGGTTGTCAATGTGGTTTTGTCTGTGTGTGTGTGGTTTTTTTTTTTTTTTTTATCGTAGCAAGTATTGATACTGTATATTCAATTTGAAATCTTTTGGATAGTTACTTGATTTTAGAACTTATGTTTAGATTTATGCAAAGTGTGGAAGAAAATGATTGAATATACTATATTTTTCTTTCTTAGTTTTGTACAAAAGGACAATTTAGGATTTTTGAAAGAAAATCCAGGTTCTTGAATCTACATTGTTACTGAACAGTAAAAGTAGGCCAGATTTATGTAATTTTTAAGACCTGAGAGGAGCTCTTTGTAATTGTGAGAAACCTCAGAGGAGATTTGTGAAATTATCCCAAAAATAAATAGTGATAAATCGATGCTCCTTGTTGCCTTTCTGATAGTACAATGGCAACTAGTAAAGGCCACAAAATGAGGCCCATAAAATGTTTAAGAAAATTAAACATGCTGCAAAAAAAAAAAAAAAACACAAAAAGTAAAAGCACTAGCAATGTTGTTGCTACTTGATCCGAAAATGGTTCTCCGCAAATTTATGCGACAGTCATATATTATAGGCAACACAAGATAAGAAAGTAAAATAGAATATATATATTTTATTACGGCAATCTCCACCTAAAGAAGTAATCTGTTGATGAAAGTGTGGTATCTTTAAATGTCAACATTAAACTTGTTTACTAATGCCTTGCCTAAACAAATTAGCCTTGAATGATATGCTCAGGCTAATAAACATATCGATCTGCCTTTCTATCTTTAAATTATTTCCTTTTTCTTTTGGATTTGGTTTGGCACATTGGACATTTGGGCTGTAGGAGATGCTATTTTCAACGGGAAATTACTGTTTTAATTATTGAGTCTTTGTAGCCACTTTTTCTTGACTTAGCCAGAGAGAGCGATCAACGAAGCTAGTAGAAAGCACATGGTAAGCTGCACAAAAAAGGATACATCACCATCAATCTCGAAGAAAAGATTGTATCCTGTATCATCGACTTGCTGATAAAAACAAAAATTGGTCCCATATATACGTGATTTTTTTGGGCGAAATTCAATAATTTGAAGTCATTTTCAAGTACTTAATCTCAGTACTGAACTTTGACATTCCGGTCACTAATTATTGAAACTTGATGAATTTTCCAGCTGATCAACGATATCATCGAACCGCTCTCCGTGGATCATCTTCTATTTCACTGTTAACATAACATAATTTAAACGTCGATCTGCCCTATAAACGAGTTGTAGATAATTTATAGAGAAGTGTAGTAGTAATAGATAGGCGCATGCAAAATCCGGATTGGTAAAAGTTGTGTAGTTAACCCACACCCACAGAGAAGCCTTTTCGTTGAGCTTTTTAATTTGAGTGAGTGTTAACTCTTGCCGAGTACGTAATTTGTCTCAAACTGTTAAGCCCTTGCACAAATTCAAAAGCTTTGATGAATAAAAGATTTAATATTTTTGCCCCACCAGAAAGAACAAATAGAAAACAACTGAAAATAAGTGAATATTTTCTTCATCAAGTTCTGGAGATTTCAATACTTCATTCTAAAGATGAAGGCGGATAAGCTGCGCGCGATATGTTGTAGTGCTTATTTTGCCGACTGCAGTGATAGAAGATTCATGCTTATTTATTATGTACTTTAGCTATATCTCAGAGTCTCGCACAGTATTATGCAGCAAGAAGACTTAAACAAACTTATTGTTTGGATTGAGATGATTTAAAAAAAAAAAAAAAGTGCTTCACAAATTCCAATCACCTTTTTATCTTACATAAGTCGCATCACAAAAAGTGCTACAGTAATTATCTCAAATAAATCATTCAAATAAACTCCTATCCAAACAAACCGATGTCGGAATTTTTGGATGAAAATTTTGAGAAAATAAGGAAAAAAGAGCGCTTCAAGGTCAAGGATTCTTGTTATCGCCATAATCTCAAGCTCGAGCGGTGAACAAAAAATTTGTTCATGAGCCTTATGGCTACACGAGGTCTACATTAAAATTACTCTCAATTAAGAATTTTACTGATTTAGGGATGAGAAGGTTATAGGCAGCGACGGTCTCTAAAGATCAATTTGAATCACATGATGTATAGTATCATTTTTAATGTCATGCCTAAGACTCACTTATTCCTGCATTATTGCATATCCACTATTCTAAGGCTAAAACCATTGGCTTTGGAAGGCTGCTGAAAAAGGTGGGGCAGTTAGCATGAAAAAAAAAAGAAAAAGAGGAAGCTTTTCAAAAAGCTTCATTTCTTTCATGCCAAGCTTTACCGAAACTAATTAAAGTGGCCCATAAAAAATTAAAGTAGCCTTTCACTTTCAAGTTTCAAGCAAGCCATGGAATGTATCATGTATGTGCCCTGAGCCTGCATAGTTGAATAGTCATCGACATCCACACATTTGATTAATTTGCATCAATGACTTGAACAACTTTGCTTGCATGAATTTAGGTAACTTGATTTTGTGGGCTAACCATGCAATAGGTTGCGAGAATTATGGAAAATAATATATAAACATTTATCGTATAACTACCAGCCTACTATAATATACTATAATCTTCTAAATCAACATTCTCCCATACATAGAACTGTGTATCAGAAAATCATTCGGCCCTATGCATGTCGTTTTGACCATTTAACACGGAAATTGGATTAATATGCGAGAGAACACGTCAAAAACACAGACAGCGTCCCGTTAGAACTGATGGGTAATCTTTACATGGCATGAAACACCATATATAAACATGATGGGTAATGTTTATACGTGTAATGATGTTTACGGATCGATGTGTAATGTATCTGCAAGTAAATACAGGTGTCCACAAAATGGCCAACAAATTTATCAAGAAAAGCGTAATGAACTAGTGCAAGTTTTGTTTTAGGTAGTGGGTACTTTTTTTCTGAATAAACTAATTAAGGACGACCCTCTGAAAAAGACGTAAGGTGGACTTCTTGTTCTTGGTGGAGGCTGAGAAGTGCTCAATTATTGAAGTCCCGGAATTCACAAATCAGATTATTTCTCTCTCTCTCTCTCTTTCAAACCCCCTCCCGGCCCTCCCCCCTTTCTTTGGGGTGGTGACTGCAAAGTTAATACTCAGAACGATTGATTGGGGACTGGCTCCCAGGAGCTGAGTCCCAGAGATCCTGTGAGCTTTTGAATCTTCGGGAAGAGCCCTGTTCACTTGCTGTCGATGGTGTCATGTCATCACACGCGAGTGAATCTGTAGATCATGCCACTTGGCTCCTGTCTGCATGGAAGCAAAACCAATACCATATTATTTACACGACTGCTCTATGTTTTGCTTTTCTATTAGTATAACATTTTACATGGTGAATATGAGACTTGGGCATTCTTTTCAAAGAAAGAAAAAAAAAAAAAAAAGGACCTGGGCATGAGTGACCAATTCATTAGCCCAACAACTTTATTGATATGTGTATTAGTTTGAGAGCGGTTTCTGTGATTGAACAAAAACTTGCTCCTCTTGATCTTTATACCATTAGGACCATTATATCACAGTTTCTTTTTTTTTTTGTTTTTGTTTTGTTTTGTTTTGTTTATGTGAGGTAGGGAGAAATTTCAAGGACAAGATCAATAATATCAGACTTAACAAATGGGAAACGGATTATCGGAGTATGTTGCGGGGGACGGATTTAAGGTGGGGGCAATAGGGGCCCGTATGTTGCAGGGGCAGATTTAAGGCACGCCCCCAGTGTCCCCCTTAAATTCCTATAATACTTATACAATTTTGACATAATTTAAGTGTATCCCCAGAGTTTTTTTAGAAAAGATGTGAAAGAATGGGTCACAAAATTTAGTTTAGTTACTTATATTGAGAAAAATATATTTCGTGAAATTCAAAATGAGAAAGTTATAAATCGTTATCAAAATATGAAAATTCATCGTGAGCAATTGTAAATAGTTTAGTTTGTTTTTGAAATAAAATAATTATTATATTAATAATTTTGAGTTTGTCTTTTTATGTTTTTCATGGAATATACGTATCATTTGTACTTGTTGGTGAATTTATTTTTTTTTCTTAAAAAATTAGAAAAATAGTAGATAAAAAATTTTAATGTTATTTTTGCCCCTACTAAAATTTTTTTCTGGCTCTGCCACTGGTATGTTGTTTTGTTTCATTTCGTTTTATTTTCTCTTTGAGTGCTTTAACATTTTATATGCCATGTAGAAGAACTTTGATTATCTAGAAAACATCTGCCACTAATCATGATATGCAGTTGTTTAATATATTTAACTCCTCAAACTTTGATAACAACATAAAGCAAAGGCCCTTTGTTAACGTTGCTTTAGTAGATTCAAATCGAGTTATATGACCCTTTCTTATCAATGTTGAGGTAGACAGGGATCGCACAAAGTCGCATCTGGGATCCTCTCTTTAAATTTGTTAGTTATTGAAGAAAATGGGAACGGATACGGCCTTTAGCGTAAAATAATAGTTCTCCGGAGTTTTGGTCTCTCTTTTCTCTACTTTTCCCACTTTTATCAAAGTTGATGTATGACATTGCCTCCAATGACATCCATACGGTGTAGAAGAGCTATGCCCCGCTGCTTAAATCTAATAACCTCGTTGCGGCAAATGGCAAAGCTTAGAAGACTGAAGAGTCTGATCTATATGTAGCTTAAAGTAACTTTCCTTTCTTTTGTGATTTGTGGGGTTGAGAGTTTCATGATATCCAAAGTTTGTGTTTAATTGAGGCATTACATATATGTTACATCAACATCTTTAATTTGGAGCACTGGCGTGGTGGTTTTGATCCCAGTTAAGTTAAGTGGTGCCGTGCCGTCAAGTATAAGTAGGAACTCTAGAAGAAAAGTTCAGCATCTTCAAGTGTCACGACTAAGTAAGTAGTCAAGCCCTAATTAAGAGCTTGCTTCTTGCTACAACTAGTTGTGGAGACAATAGAAACTTGATATACTTTTTGTTGCAAATCAGGGCCCTTAATTTTTGAATTAGGGGTCTCAGAAGTTGAGTTATATACAATTTAAATCGATTTATGTAATTCTTAGTCCATTTGGTGTAAACTTACATAATTTTGGTACAATCGCTAATTTAATTCTATGAGTTAGCAAATTTAAATTTACATTCAACTTATACAAATTTATATAAAAAATTGTGAGAATACACAAATCGATTTGAACTACACAGAACTCAACTTATAACGCTCTTGATTGGAAAGCTTTTGTTCCAATGTAACAAAATATATGTTCAACATTTTCCCCCCCTCCCCCCAAAACCTTTGTGGCAGTCTATAGAAGTCTGTAAACAATTGTCAACCCGATGAATTTGTAGAAGTTTGCTGAAGACATACCAGCAGAATTTTTGTTTTTTCTTTGGGCCTGGGAGTAGGCTGATTCATTCGGAAGATTTTGCTCTTCGCTTTCCTCTCAGTTCATTTAACGCAGGATCCCGTTGGCCCAATTTAAGGGATGAGCAAGAATTTCTTACTCCCATTGGTATCAAGGCCTTAGAAAATTATCGTAAGTAGGCCTTACCCAAATCACCAAGCCTTATTCTAACTGAGTTTCCATGTCTACTCCTGCCTTGTCCATAGAATTTTCAGCTGGTTGGGCATTGGGCATTTTTGATTGACTCTCAAATCCTTTCATTTTTCTCGTCCCTCCTTGTAAGGCCTATTTTACTTGAATCTGCCCAAAAAATTATTAAAAAAAAGATGATTCTCTCTCGAGGGAAGATGAAATTTCAAGTGACCCGACAGATTTGTTACAATTACTACTTACTCTCAGGTGAAAGCACAAGAGCTAGCTCAGAATGCTTAAAATTGTTTTGGTTTGCTAAGTCCCCCCCACAACAAAAAAAAAAAAAAAAAATCCATTCCCAAATCTCAATAGCGAAATCCCAAACTTTGCCCCTATTATCTTTTTAAAAAGAACGTCTATTCCTACGCATTAGCTCTAGTAGAATCTTATTCTATTACAATAAGAGGTCTTGGGAAAGAGAATGGTGATGGGTGGGGTGAAACCCTTCCTCCCGCTGTTCCTATGATATGCCTACCTCTTTTTTTTGAAATCTTATTCTATTACAATGAGAGGCCTTGGAAAAGAACCCTTCTTACCACCGTTCCTAAGGTGTGCCTACCTCTTATTGCTGATACTGCTCTTTGAGAGAAAATGATGTTATCAAGGTTTGAACTCTGACGAACGATCAGGAAGGAACTTCCTATTGTTCTTTGACGAAATGATGTTATCAAGATTCTAACTCCGATCAACATCCGAGGCTGGTGGCCACTAAACCAAGGACCAATGGTTTTTCTTCCCAAATTCGAACAGCCAAAAAAACAGTAAAAATCACAAACTTTGAACGTCACCTTCGATGAACAGCGACTTTTCTATGCATTAGCTCTATTGACTTTTATTCAATCGTGACTATTGGAAATCTGTCCTTTCCAGTACGCATTGGTATATAAGCATCTCCTAGTATTCTGTCTTATTTCTGGGAAACTCTTGTAACCTCTAGACAAGAACAAATTTTAACCAAATAATTACGAGTCAAGAATCGGTCAATAAGACCAAGAGGCATGATGATTAATCCAAGTAAATTACCCATTCTACTCCAGAGAATGCTAGAAGCAGGATATTTAACAGATGGCAGCATAGCCATTACAAGAAATTATTGTCCAAACACTGTACAAATTTCGCGTAATAAGTGATGATGCCTATCATCGTCCAAGGATTTGCAAGACAAGGGACATCAAAGACACATCATACGACATACAACAGATGAGCCTATGACTGCCTTCCATCTTAAAACTACAACTAGAAGCTTGCGCCCACCAAAAATTCTGTGTCCTAGATTCCTCTTCATATATCCAGGGCACACAATTGCACAATTATATCAAAATGCGGAGCTGATCTTTCCAGGAATAGCACGTCTGATTGGCAGATCTATGAAACTGTACGACCATAGCACACAGAAGCAATATAGAGATTCTTTGCCCACTTCTCCTGCAGTGAAATCCATAACAGTATGTAACAGAGCCAAAATTTCACATTCAATATTGATTCTGCAGGGCTAAAGTGTAAAGTGTAAACTACCTTGACATGTACGCTAGGAAAGGCAGAGGTTCGAAGTGTCTCTTGTGTTTCATCTGTTGGTCTCCTCCTTGGCACACTAAGAACAAAAGCAACCTGGTCCCAAGTTGCTGCAGTTGCAGTAATACGATATCCAGAATCCCACCGCCGATGCACACCTTCACTTGGATAAAGAAAATCCAATTCCACGACCTAAATTTGAAAAACAATTTAGTCCAACATAAAGCTTTTATTAACACATTGCACAACTGACAGTATACACAATAACATGAAACCTGATCTGAAAATCCTGCACCACGAGACATAATGACTCCCCATCTGCTTCCAGCAGTGGCCATGGAGGTAACATAGAATCCTTCCCTCCACTTCTTGTTTATCCACTTGAATGGAAAAGACTCGCTGACTTTGTAGGATTGCTGCAAATACTGAGTGCCTGTATTGAATTGACCATATAAGGTCAGAAGAAAAGGCATAGAAAAAATCAGGCAGAACTAAACAAATTATCATCGGCTTACCCTTTGACATTACTACCAATGAACTCCCATTAGTAGCTCCTGCCACAGCACTGATGTAATAATTCTTTTCCCATTGCTCCATGATCCATTCCTTTAGAATGCCAAAAAGAACAAATTTAAGCAACATACTTCAATCAATGAATTATAGGGAAGTCTCTTGATTTCAAACATTCACAACATTGCATGCATTCTACGTGCCCGAGTGTATGAAATAGTTGAATAAACCACAGACCTTGTGAAGAAAGTGGGGTGAAAGTTGATAAACTTGTGCAGTGAAGCCAGTGCCCGCATCCATGATTAGTGCCCAGAGATTTTGCCAAGATGCCACACTACTGATAAACAGACCATCTTCATTTCCTTTCTCGATGTGCTGAGAAAGTCTTGCATCAGCAACATTATAGTGATACCTTCAGCACAAATACCATTCTATCAACATGCTAATACATCTCTAAATCGAGAAGGTGTACAAAGTAAGAAGCAAAGAAAGAAAACAGTGGCATGTGCATTTTCCATCTTTTCGAGCCTAATATAGACACCATACCTTTGTTTCATAGGACGACGAGCATTGTAAACACTAATCCACTGAGTAGCAGGCATACCCATGCGCACCTTCTTCTTTGGTTGTTCATCTTCCTCATCTTCAAAAGTCAACCGGCCTCGCTTGTGACCAACCTGATAGATAAGCTTTCATATACAACACCCAAAATCAGGCATTTTCCTGCATAACATCTGAGAAATTCTTTTCTATGGAAATTATGTGTTATAAGCACCTTCTGAGCACCCTCTGTGTTAATTGGCCTAATATCTGGATTTGGTCCGACTATTCCATCAAAGAGGGAGACGCATTTTGCATAATTAGGTTCCTCATCAAATTTCAAGTTCACAACATACTCCACAAACAACTTAAAAGGTTGTGGACAGAAGCAACATAAAGCATCTGCAGATGTTGACATCTTCTTCTTGCAAACAAGGAACCCTTTGTTCTCGCCCTAAATTTCAACATACAAGGTTATTGAAGGAAATTTCAAAGATAACACCAAACCAACTGTAACATGAGAACCAGTATAAGATTATAGATGTGCCATTCTTCAAGGACTAACCTGATATCCCTGCCAAGGCAGACGTCCTCGAAGCAGAAAGATGAGAGTGTAAGCAAGCGATTCTAAATCATCTCTCCTGCTACCAGTTCTGCCCAAATGAGCATGGGCGCTGGCGTAACGAACTGTTCCCCTGAAAGACCAAATAAATCAGCCAAGGACCAAGGATAATGTGAGGCCACAGGTCCAGAGATACATACATCCTATGATGAGAAAATGTGATTAACACCTTAACCAATTTAAGATAATTTGATGAGTACCTGAAAACATCTGGTCTTTGATCATATTCCACGTGCAGACCAGTTGTACTATCTCGCCACTTAGTAGCTGATATCCCCAGAAAAACACAAGTGATTGTAATTAAAAGCATTGCAGAGTAAAAGCAAAAACTTGAGATTCAGTTACCCAGTAAGATACCTAATCCAAGATCAACTAAAAAGAGTTTTTTCTCATCCGGAGTCCCTGGTGGACCGAGCAAAAAGTTTTCAGGTTTTACATCCCCATGGACATACCTGTTAAAAAAATCAAAAGTCAATGCATAAATACATCAAAAAATGCACCCTTAATAATCTGCTTCTCGGCCTCTAAGGGTTGCTTCAAAACCTACATCTAAAACACTGTATATTTCAAAAACCAGAATAATACTATTTAAATGCACAGATTTTGCATATCAAGGATTGCAGTTTTTATTCAAAAAAATCAAGGATTTGGGGTCTACATGTAAACAAGTAAAGCGCAGGATGCCAAGTTTAAGCCTAAGACAGAAAGGAAAACAAAAGTTAAGGAGCACGAACAAACAAGAGAAGCATAACCAAAATATGTAACAAAAGAGAAAATAAGAAGAAACTTACCCTCTAGAATGCATCTTCTCCAGTATAGATATTGCTTCAATTGCAATGCAGGCAACCATTTCAGTAGACATCCTGAATTTAACGTAAGAATTAGATGTTTAACAATCCAACAAAAGGTTTGAAGTTGCAACAGTTAGCTTATAAACAAAATCCAGATTTTCAAGTATTCCCCTTACGAATGAGATTTGTTATTCCAGACATCCCACAAGCTTGGTCCAAGCATATCCATAACCTGCAGAAATGACAACCCCATTCATATGGTCTACCTCACAACCAAGAGGGCTGAAGAAACATAACGTTGAACCGTAGACACAACTAAAAGGTGAAAAAGAATGAAGAAGCAATAATTATCACATACCATGACATAGTAGTCACCTTGTCGGCCTTTGTAGTGCACCCGAGGAACACCATGACTGCCACCAAGAGTGCTATGCAAATATCAAAACAATGTCAGCCTCACTCAGATAGAATTTCTTCTATAGAGTGGATTCTGCAGAAATAAACTTACTTGTAAACTTGCCATTCATATGGTGGGCCGTAGTTACATCCTTTACTATTCCTATGCTCAAATTTTAAGGCAACCTGAAACGTGTGACACATTATTGTAAATGCTTTTTTTAGTAATAAAACAAAAATTAACAACAGGAGATTACAAGCACAACACATACTTCTGTGGCTCCAGAGCCAGGTCTATCATTAGCAATACCACCAGAAACACGGCGACCAACATATACTTGGCCAAAACCTCCTTTCCCAAGCTTTCTTTCTATTCTATACATAGGTGAACCACCAACCTGAACCTGTAACAAAGTAATCAGGACACGTCAGTTTCAGTAATACATTCTTCTGACTGCAGAAACTAAAGAAAAAGAAAATTACAAAAGAAATCAAGCCAATTCACTAAGCCTGCAAATTAACCTTAATTCTAGAACTAGGATACTACCCACCTATTTTTTGCCCTAGAATGCCAACCATCTTTGGCTCAAACATTCTTTTCCCAGTAATCTCTATTGGCAAAAATGGTCAAGTTGAAAAGAAAAAACAGCAATATGCCAGCAAGCCAGCAGAAAACATAGGCCATACAAGCAAAACTCATTAAAAAACTTCCAAGTGTCAGACTGTAAACAGCTTTATACTTCTATACGCGGGTAAACAAGGGAAGAAGAGGAACTCTTCTACCACGACAAATGCCTCATAGCATAGGACCATAATAAGTTGTTAAGTCCTGCCCAACAATGGAACCCTGGGATTAATGTCGGTAAAACCATATTTCCTTAAAAGAATCATAATAGGAGATGACAGCAATAGTGTAGAGATGCAACCAGTCAACTCAGTATCCAGGAGTTGAATCTAAAGAGAGAGAAAGGCATGCGCATGTGCTCAACTGAGGAGGTCATAAGGGCATGTATGAAGACCGATAAACTTTGGCACAGCTACATGCATAAACACAAGTATAATCATCTACATACAAAGCAGATCTAAATCCATTTGTAATAAAAGTAAAATTAAAAATAGTAATCAACAGCACTCAAGATCTTGTTTTCAACATGCAAAAATGAATGCTCAAATACAGCTACACCTCTCTCTCTCTCTGATGGAATATAACTTGAATAACAAGAAAATGAAAAGAACAAGTTCCAAACTAGAATCACAAGAAAACGACACAGATCTAACAATTAATATTTCTGAGCAAAAAAATTAATGCAGGCACGAACTAATGTGACAAAACTAGACAATAGTCATTAAGTTTATACAAACGGCAGGCAAAAAAGGAAAATGCAGCAGATACTAGAGCAAAATCCTCAAACAACACTAACAACTATCTGATGGAATGTAACTTCTACTACAAAAACTTCAAATAAAGGTTTGTAACTACCCAGGAACACGTAAAATAAGCAAATTTATTCCTTTCAGCCATGAAATTATAAAAATCGACTAAATAGCACAGAAATCACATTGTACTTAAAGCAAATACATGTGTGGTCCCAGAAATGTAAATCTTTCAGAAGTCGCAAGGGTGCAAACTCTAGCATCAAACAAGCAAGTTAAGACCTTCAAGACTCGTAAACAGAACACCCGAAGTGGAACACCAACACATAGCCTCAACCCCACTTTCTACAAGATTACAAATGTCTATCTTAAAAAAACATGTATATTTGCTTAAAATACTTTGAAGATTCGACCTTCCTCAGGCAAGACTTCATCAATCCAAAGAATCAGTCAACCAACCCACAAAAGAGAAGAAAATGCCCCAAAATTTTCATTACATACCACACACACTCTCAATCCAAATCTTTTCACCAAACATTTACATGCTTGCAGCAAAGACCCATACAATATGCAGCAAAAAGTGAGAAAATAAAAACGAAAAGAATAACTCTCACCCTTTCAGGAAGGGGCGCCAAAGTTCCTTCATCGTCAGCCGCATGGCCTTTGTCATTGCTTTTACCACCACTGTTATAATCATCCATATTGGCTTTATCACCACCCTCTTCCCTCCCTTCACCCGGAACAGCTTCCTCCTCAACCCCCCTCACTTCAGCTGCTGGTGCCGCAGCCGCCGCTAGATTCTCATCAACCGCCACAGCAGCCGCCGCCGCTGCTTCCGCTGCTGCTGCAGCCGCTCTCCTTCCCCTTGTTCTTGTTGCAATCCCCTCGTCCTCAACCTGATTATTCACCTGTTGCTGCTGCTGTTGCTGAGCCCGCTGCCCCTCCTCCTCCGCCGCCTCCTGCTCTTGCTGCTTCCTTCTCCGGCCTCTGCGCACTCCGCTACGCAGTACCGGCATGGTTCATTCTTCAATTTTCATTCCTAAAAACCCTAAATGCTCCGATAAAACCCTCACTAGTTCTCACTTTAACTCCTCTCCCACACTCAAATACTTTTCTTCTTCTCCTTCCTCCCGACCACTCACTCCCCTTACCGGCTAAATCGTCTTCTCCAGCAACACTTTTTCTCAAAAAAATCAACTTGACAAAAATATACGGCAAAAAAATACTAGTATCGAAGGCGACGAGAAATGAGGGCTCAAAATGTTGACGACTGATGAAGAAGAAGATACAAATGTGGAAAGAATTCTTAAATATTAATTCAAGAGATGATGATCGGCAAATATATCAATAAAAGCTTAGCTGATTCAGGCTAACTGTGCAGAAAATTAGGGTTTTCTACAAAAATTAGGGATCTTTACAGAGAGAGAGATGAAAGGAGATATTTGATACATAGAGCTCGGCTACTCGTACATTTTAGTGCAAGAATATTGTTGAAAGGGGGAGTGATTGGTGGCCGTTGGTGGAGATGAATGGACGGCGGAGATGGGAGTGGATATTTTGGGAAGTCTAGCGAGGAAAATGTGAAAGGCTGGAGAGGGGGCTGAGTGAAATTACGAAGGA
Source organism: Coffea arabica (assembly GCF_036785885.1). NCBI lineage: Eukaryota > Viridiplantae > Streptophyta > Magnoliopsida > Gentianales > Rubiaceae > Coffea > Coffea arabica. The sequence goes on along the minus strand of NC_092317.1, from coordinate 2,158,963 downwards.
GGACTCGTGTTCGGGAATTTCTAATGCCGGGTGGTGTAGAGTTCCGAGTGGTAACGGGTGTATAGGATTTACTTGTGGAACTTTGAATCTGGGCCGTCGATGCGATGCTCATCAAGCAGGGTGAATGCTTGATTAGGACAAGAATTAAATAAACGTCCAAAATTTTATTTGTAACGGCTTCGGCTTTTTACTCTGATTTGGATATTTTTAAAGAGTTTATCAGCCTAATTTTGGCCACGGTTTGCCTTTCGTACATAAAAACAATGGGGGATTATGGAGCTTTGACCTTTTGACTTGTCTAGTTCTTTCATGGATTATACATCAAAGTCAAGTCATGTTTAAGACTTATGACAATCATTGGATATTCAATTAGTAATGCTTTTGTTAAGAAAACGTTTTGTGGCCATTTGAATTGCATTTTTTTTTAATTATAAGGATTTTTGTAAACAATACAATATTGTAACACTTTTTTGTGTTATGCAGTAGAGAAATATATCAAGGAAATATTTTCAAAAAATTCAAGAATTATTTTCCGCAAAACTTTTTACACTACTTTGTTGTTCTAATTTCCCTCAAGCCAATAAAATCACGTTTGATAGGGTTTTTTTTTGAAAAAACTAATTTTATCATTGACATAAAAAAAAGGTATTGACTCTTATATACATATATATTTTTTATTTTGAATGGAGGTTTTGAAGAAAGTCCTGGATATTGTGGCAGGTAACCAAAAAAAAAAAAAGAAAACAAGAAGAAGGTGTTTAGTTTCGCAAGACTTTGCTTTTGCCTCAAAAGGTTTTCTTTCGCTGTCTTTCGTGGATTATACATCTAATAAGCCAAAGAAGTTAAGATAGACCAAAAGACAGATTGCCCCGAGCAGATGCCCGTCTAGCTCAGTCGGTAGAGCGCAAGGCTCTTAACCTTGTGGTCGTGGGTTCGAGCCCCACGGTGGGCGTTCTGTAGCGATGCAATCTTTTTTTCTGCGCTGTTTTTCTTTTTCAGCACTGGGCTGCGTGCCCGATTGACCTTTTCACTTGTTCCTTGGGTCATGTCCGATGAATCTAATGAAGCTCATATTATCGGACTTTGGACAATCGTTGCCAGATCCGAGTGATGGTCTAGTGATTTTTAACAGAATCGAAGATAATGAGTTCAGTTTGTATTTGTAGAATGAACAAAATCACAGTCCCGCGTTGAAGATAGAAAGTTGTCTCCATTGACTTCTTCACTGGCACATATTGTACCCTTTCAAAAAAAAAAAAAAAAAAAAAATGTTAGACGTTGTTTGCTGCGCCTCGTTTAGTTTGTTAAACATCACGAAATGTATCGGTGACCCTCTGGCGATACTTATCGAGCTAGGTTCGTTTCCTGATCATGGATGATGTTAATGTTGGTCATTGTACATCAACGGAGATTTGGTTCAAGGTGCATTTTCCTTTGTTTCTTAATGCTTTTTAACCATTGTTACTTTTTCAAATTCCGACTCTAACATCATCACTAATACATTGACATACGATTCTGATTGTTGAGATGAATATTCCATTTCAAAAGCTGCAGCTGCAGAGGATTTATATTTGGTCAAATGATCAATGTGCATTCTGTTTCTTGCACGAAATTAAGCCCACTTAAGCTCAGAAGAATTTCGAGATAAGAAGATATACAATCACTTCAGCACCACATCTACAGGTTAATATCCTGAAATCCCAACTATGGCACAAAGCTTAGGCTGTTTCAGAGCGCCACCAGTTTAAGACAATCATCTATTTACCCCCATTTGCAGAGCAACTGTCTACAATCTAATTCTAATACCCACCATAAACTGCATTTCCTAAAATTTCTTCAGGACAAAGTAGATGACGTTGAAGAGATAATTCAGGCTACTTGATCCATTATGTTATGTTGCTGGCCTGCAACACAATTTCTTTAGCTGAACTTGGTCCTGGGAATGAAACAAAATTACAAGTCAACATGTGTTTTACCCCATTGAAATGAGAAAGATGAGATGAGAGTGGGCATATGTTTCAAATCTCTCCAAGGCTTACCTCAAAAAAATCTAGGTCATAACGAACGAGAAATATGCAACAGCAGCAATCACTATCATGAGCTATTCTTTGGATATCCACTACTCGTGCATCACAATATACAGCATCATCTTCATTTTCCTGATATAAGGGAAGAAAAAAAATGAAATAGAGCAAGGAAATGGTGGCTTCAACCTTGTATCTCTCTATTACCCATCAGGGTGAGCTGTCACTTTTTGTACACTACATACAATAGAGTAAGGAGGAGTTTCTATCATAAAACAAAATTTTAAATAATTGACTTAGAATGTTGAGGAAAGGATTAAATTGGCACCGCCTTTCTAAATCCAAGAATACAGTCATATTGCAGCACAAACGAAGATCTTTACAATAGATTTTTGACCAAAAGGGAAAAATAAAAGCGTACCCTGAAGCACAAGACCAGGTCCCCAACCTTCACTCTGTCACATTCTGAAGGCTCTAAAGGAATAGAACGTTCACGTACAGATCGTTTCACATTCAACCACTCATCTTGGTCTTTATCATAACCAACATATCGTACACGAACTTCCTGCCAAGAAAGAAGAATAGTACATTGCAGCAGTACTCAAATCTAAGTGAGCTTGGTAACGAAATTTGTTCAGCTCAAAACTTGTCCTCGGATTACGTCAACTCCAATTGAACAGCCTATGAAAGAAGGTGATTTTTGAGAATCCATAGCTAATCAGGCCCTGTGTCCTCATGCTAATGATTTTATACAAGATACAACCGTGCTAGAAGTAAGCTTTATCAAACTCCTAAAGATTGTACCTCAGTTTCCATGCATTACGTTATGATAAGTAAAATCAAAGGATTAGCAATTAACTCCTTCCAATGTATGGGATAGAATCACAAGATGCCATTTATCTCTATTTCTGGGATTTTCTACCATGGTTTTCCTCAATTCTGCAGAATCTACAGCTAAACTAACTCCCAAACCCCTGTACTTTTTCTAGTTGATGATATTACAAGGATCAAACAATTAAAGAGTTCCGTCAACATCTAACAGACATAGAAAGCAAAATTATAGTCCACAACCTGGATGGACCTAGTCTTCCTAAGGCTACACTTCATCATACATGCCCAGGTGTTTGCAGCCACAAGTTGACCATTGGCATTTACAGGCATGAGTTGCAGAGCCATGAAGTACATTTTGGCCCCAGAGAATTGGTTATTCAGTTGGCAGTGGGCAACAAGAGAGGCTTGATTATTATAAATTTTACCAAGCCAGAAAGCATGAAGAGACAACATATAAATAGTAAGCCTAGGGGTTGGTCTAAAAGGATACCGCTCTAGACACCAAAATCTTGCTCGCCGATTAATTCTGCACTCATTTGGCTTGAGTTTTATTAGCCATGTCTATTAGCACCACAGTTGCAACCCCTTTATGCAACGAGCAACACATTGAAATATAACTGTCAGCAAGCCAAGCCACTTTATTTTGGATAAGGTACAAGTTCAACATTTAAAAAAAAAAAACTCACGAGCTCTCCTGTACTTGTAACTCTGTAATTGAGGAAAGAAGCAACATCATACCTGCAGAGCCAGACAAAGAAGCACGCACTAAGTTCATTTCATATTTATACGACTTTACATTTTTTTTTAGGCTCAGAAAAAAACTAGAGATATGGTAATTAGACCTACAACAGAGACAGAATAACTTCAGACATCAAACGTTTAGCTAGTTGCTTATAGTGACTGAATCACTTGAGATTGCATTTTGAAAGAGATCAAGAAAGCAACAGCAGGTCCATGAGAGATTTTAAATGCATGTGGCCCTAAAATTTCAGGAATTTTTGAGTAGTCAAAAATGCTAGATGACTGAATAAGGCATCCCATGTTCTTTATTTGAACCTTGCCTTAAAATTTTGTGGTTGAATTTTTGTCCTTATCAATGTAAATCTGGTCAAGAAATAGGAAAAACTGGAAGATATTCGAGACAAGTGAACTTTTAACTTGGTTGCTTCTATTTCAGCTGCATGTTTCCTCACCTACTCAAGTACTTATCAAGTACATATCATGGAAAAGTACAAAAAAAGAAACATAATAGGCCACTTGCAAACTAATTTCCATAGCCAACAAAGCAAACCTCTAAAACATACATATGTACATACGGAGGTAATGTAGGGGCATAAGGAAGGCTCACCAAGCAAGATCCTTTGAGGATCTAGCCTCAAAAACCAACTCTGAAAGCTCTGCAACACTAACACCTGCCATATGAGATGGACATCAGCATGCTTACAAGAATCAGCAATTGCCCTAATCAAACAAATGCAACCAATCTGTTCATCTTATACCAGTGTGCACATTATTATCACCATATAAGCATATATGATGTGCAAAGCACAACTGAACAATACAAAGCATCTATTGACAAAAACCAGATGTTACAGTTGCCATCACAATCATGTGATACAACTAACAACCTTTGGGCTTTTGAGAATTTTCATCCGCAAAGTTTGGGACTTCTGCAGGCATGGAAGCATCAATTTCTTCACTCTTAACAAATGAAGGTTTTTGAACTTCACTTTTATTCATTGCTAACTTGGTAGGACCAACAGATTTCTCAACTTTCCGGCGAAAGGAAGAAACTTTAGCTTCCAATTCTTTCTCTAGATCACCAAACCAGCTTTGCACCTGCAACATCATAAGTAATCCTAGATCTTGCAAAGTTTTGATAAGGACAAATATAACCGAAAATAAGAAATCTTTGACATGTATAAAGAAGCACCTGTTCGCATCCTATTGAAGATTTGCCACATCGATGAACTGAGGTGCTGTAGGGAACAAAAATTTTTATTAACTCCCTAGCTAGAGACACATCAATTTCGTATTACAGAACCACCAAAATAATCTGTTTATGTATTCAACATCCCAACAACATACCTGAACTTGGTAGCGAGTTCCTGATAGAACTGTTGGTTAAGGGATTTCCCTCCCATTTCCTTGTACAAGATTTCCATTTCCACAATCTAATAAATGAAGTGAAAGAAAAAACATTATCTATGCCATTTAATTTTCTCTCTAATAACAAAAGAAAAACTGGGAAACATTTTAAAACTATTCTGAACTACTCTCTTCTCAGACAACTTGATTGATAATTGGAAAAAAGATCAACTGTTTGACCCTTAGTTTTAACTACCTCACTAATGTGCACAATAAGATCATGAAAAGAGCAAAATATCCCCTTAAATGAGCTACATGACCTTATTTGACTCTCTTTATTACAACTAAAGAGCCCTAATCAGCATTTATCATCTCGTGTCATTTCAGCATCTTATTTTGCTTTAGGCTACTAAAGTTTCTTCTCTCCTGAAGTCTTATTCTAAAATAGTAAGACTAATTCAACCAAAAGATCATAAGTATTTCAACATGAGGAGAAGTGCACAAACACAGCAGAATTAATGCTCAATGCCTCTAATATTAATACAGTGCTCCATTAAAAAGCTCAACTAGCGGAGATTAGCAGCAGCATAAGAATCATACCATCCTAATTAAGAGCCTAAAGCATTCAAGAACCACTAATTTTAAGCTGCTAGTAGTACACAATGCAGGTAGGAAAGCATAGAGCAGGTGCATAGAGCGATAAAATATCATGAAATAAAGGAGACCCTTTACCCACGACAACACTAGGATGGATTAAGGAATACAAAACGTTGGATTAAGGATTACAAACGTCGGAATAATTGAAAGAAAGAGTGTGTTTGGAACTTCTCATTACCTCAGCTAGTGTGAACTCGGGGTCAAACGCATTTTCCATTTCTACTGAATTAAGCCTGTCGTCCATGAACTCAGACCAACTTCTCTCTGAAAACGGGCTATGAAATTTGACCCCAAAAAAAAAAAATGTTACGAGAGAGGCAAAGTAAAACGGCGTTAATCGGAGAGTCGAAGGGAAAGGACCGAAAGGTACTAGTGATTTATTGGAGTATTTTTGTTCGGATCCCTTAACTCGTAGTAAAACTGTCAAAGTAGCTACCAAGTTTTGTAAATGTAGCAAATAGACCCCACGAGTAAAGGCTTCCATCCTGCGTGGTAGAAACGGGGCCGGAGACAAGGGAGTATACTTCCGCCACATCTCCCGCCCCGTCACTTGTTAAAAATAATTAATATATATATGTGTATGTGTATATAATTATATATATTTGTGTATATAAATATATGTATAATATTTAATTTAATTAATTACAAACTTATTAAATAATATAATTGGTTATATATATTATATAAAGTATATTAGTATATGTAATATAATTGATATTATCAATTATTCTTACTTTTGAAAATTTTTTGTATATAATTATATATATTTGTGTATATAAATATATGTATAATATTTAATTTAATTAGTTACAAACTTATAAAATAATATAATTAGTTATATGTATTATATAAAGTATATTAGTATATGTAATATAATTGATATTATCAATTATACTAATAATTATATATGTCTACTCATAGAAATTAATACAAAATGTTTTAACACATTTATACTAAATTCCTAATTACAATTAACATAATAATATTTCTTTCTAAAAAAAAATAATGATTTAGTGATTGTATTTGTGTTAAAGTGAAAACTTGACTACTTTAATTGTATTTGTTCCATCATGTTGCATTGTATTCAAATAACTTTCATTTGATTATTTTTATGAATTTCAATCATGAAATTATAATGGATAATAACTTAGTGATATGTTGATATTTTAGTATTTGATTATTTGCTAAAATTTGACTATAATAAAATTATATAACAAATTTTTATTAAATCCACGAAAACACTCATAGAAGGAATGGGGCGGGGTGTGGGAATTAGTGGACAGTGAGGGAGGGGCGGGGAGTGGTCATTCCTACCATACCCATGCAAATTTGTGTTGATTCTGGCGAAACCAAAACAATTTGGCCTTCTACTCGGAACCAGATAGGGATGTCAACAGATTAGATTTGGATCCGGACTCGACCCGGATCTGATAAATTTTTTCGAGTTTGGGTTGAATATTAACTACGATACCTAAATTCGGATTCGGACCCGTTACTCTAACAAAAAAGCAAGCCGGATACAGAATATAGGATTTCGATCCGTATTCGATTCGGATCCGAACAATATAAATAATTATAAAATATAAATATTTTTAAATACATTCTTTTACCAAATTAACAATTTAGTAACAATTTTGTAGATTGATTTGTGGTTAGTTTTGGATTGATTATTATGAATTATTTGTGATTTAGCTTTGTAATTTGATTTGTTTAAGTTTGGAAATTGAATTTGTGATTGGTTTTAGATTTAATTTTGGAATATTTAAATTTGGTCCTTTCCGATTCTGACCCATTGGACCCGGTGCCGGAACTCTAAGATCAAGACTTGTCAGGTATATGGATTGGGTTCGGATCAACTACATAAAAACGGATTCGGATCCGAAAATTTTCAATTCCAACCCGAATCCGACCTGTTGACACCCCTACAACTAGAGCATGAAGAATTAGAACCCCCATATCCCCTCCTAATTTCTTTTTTCTCTTATTTCAAATATATTTTTCTTAGTTTCCGTTTGACATATTATTAATAAAACTTTTCTAAATCTTGAACGCAGTGCTCTAGCAAGCGACTATTCCGCATGCCCAAGCGATGGCATCCGTATAATCAAATGGCGAAGAAAAGCTTTATGCTCAAAACTGCAAGATTTATAGTCCAACGAAAGAATCCAACAAACACTTGAAGTCCTGGTTGCTTTTTGAAAGAGAAGAAAAACGATCAATTTGCCATCTCATTCCCAACTCCGCTGATAAAGTCGCCCTAAATATTGTATTTGAACTTTTTACCAAAACGTTGCAATTTCTTGGACAAGTAAAATACGTGGTCCAAAGCCTCCTCTGCTCAATATTCAATTAGGCAATGCGCACTAAATTGATTGTAGCAGTAGTAGCAGTTGTTTGTTTTTAATATTGAGACTGGTGTGAATACTTATGCTTCTAAATATTGGGATGTCAAATTAATCGAGACTTGTTCTGATGATTTTTCACGCTCAATATTTTTCTTATCATTGGGAAATATATTTTCCTTTTGGGTGGGTGTTTGAGAATGTTGGGATTGTTTTGGCACACCCAATCACCAATCAATCTCGTTGACATAGAGAGCAATTAGACCGGCAAATTGTAAATTAGAGAGATGTCCATAGTTAGATTCTTCTCGTTCGCAGTTAAAGTTGATATCGCTTTAGCTTCCCCTGACAAGAGAACTAACTTAATAGTAGTTTACAAGAATATTTAGGTTCTTCTCAACTTAGCTTTCCCTTGACAAGAGAACTACTAGCTTAATAGTAGTTTAAAAGAATATTTTGACCTGCAACGAGAGTGCTTAATAGTAGTTCAAAAGAATGTTTGAAATGCACTGTGGGTGACAAAAAAAGGCATGGAATTAGCAAATTAGAAGCTTATGAATATACATTGCTGATAAGTTACTATTTCCTTGTATGGCTTTGAAGGCGGACAGCAAAATGAAAGAAAAGTGTCAGTATAAGAGTAGCTATAAATTGCCAACAAATTGAAATTTTTTGTTCCTTGTGATGTTTATCACATTTGAGGATGACTGAAGGATACGGAAAGACCATGGACATGCGTTCTTGATCAGCACCTCTGAATATTGGCCTTCCCATGACATGCTTGTATGGTCCCTTGCCGCTTGCCTGATTGAGAGAAAGAAAGGGTTGCCAAAGAAATACATATTACCTTTTAAATGTTTCATTAAACTATCAAGGGCATCATTTATCCCCGTGAACCATATTGAAGAAGAGCAGGCCATGCAAAGAATCGGTAAAAGGAGAAAGCTAATTATAGAATCCTCTTGGAAATGTTACCAGGCGTACTTAAAAAGAGCTAGTTACGGAGTTACTATGGTCTATGGGAACAAAATTAGCAGGTGAACGAAGCTTTAGTGATTTTGAGACTTAAACCAATCGGCATTTCCAATCAATATTGCACAAGAAAAAGAGGGGGGGGGGGGGGTTTGATTACCTGTAATTGATCTCCGGTGGTGATTATTATGGTACCCTGATCTGGGCAAAAAGAGGCCCAACCTTTCTTGGAATAGACGTGGAATTCTTCAGCTCCATCGCAAATGTGCAAACATATTGCATGAGGGAATTCAGATCCTCTAACCAGCATCCTGATAACATCATATCTCAGTACTGAATTTACAGACTGATCTCCATTTATAATGTGGCCATTATGCTTGTGGAGGTAACAGATTGGACCAAATTCTGGATCCTGTTTTACATTTTCCCTGGTTATAGTTGATGTGTTCTGCTCCAGAAATTCCAAAGCTGTGACGGCCACGTTCTCAATGGCTAACACAAGCTTTTGCATCCTTTCACTGTTAGTTTAAATCACGTTTGATCAGCATTTTCCGTGATAAAATTGCATGATCACTAACTTCATGCAATAAGAAACTGTTGCAATATCTGTCAGTAATAATTTACAGCAAAATTTACCTGAAATTTGAATATCCTCCTGGCCAGATTCCCTCCATATCCATCTTCAAGCTTTCATCTTGTGACCAAACAAATTCTTCAGTAACAGCTTTCTCCTCTTCCCCATGAAACTCTTCGAACCCATATGGCTTCTCCAGCGATCTCGTCACCAACTTCCTTTTCTCTTGTGATATCCCGAAAATTCCAGCCCCAGCAGCCAAAACAGATTTGATCAGCCCCTCAGGAACTCCATGGTTGACAACCTCAAAACATCCAATTCGAGCAACAGAATCGACAAACTTGGTGACCGAATCATTTTCAATCGAGTTTAAATACCGAAAATCAAGCTTTGGCGGGTTTTGAACGGATTTCTGTTGAGGAAAAACGCTATCAGGAAGAATGAGGTCAGGAACTTTGAGGGAATTTTCCAAGAATTCAGACAAAGCATCTTCATTGTTGAAGGAAGATCGCCGGCCAGAGGCAACTGGAGAAGGTGGCGGTGCACGGAAATCAATAATGGTATTGTCCGGCAATGATTCCGGTGTACTCATGAGAGTTTTCTTCATTACTTTTTCTTCTGTTATTTTGGCTCTCTGGCCTTATTTCTCCCGTGGGTACACTAGGGTGCTCAAGTCATTCTTAGACTGACTTTTGCTGGTAGTAAAAGCAAAAGAAAAGAAAGCAGAGGAAGCAGCAATGATGGGAATGTTTGGAGGGTCAGGTACATGGGGGAAGAATCAGTATGTTTTTTTCACTTTTTCTTTTGTTTGCTTTTTTCATGATGTATGCATGGCCTTTGCTTTACAGATCTTGCTCCCTTTTTTACTCAACCTTCATAATAATTATGAAATTTGCCAATACTATCATTTGATGCTTGCTTGCTGGCCAGCTTCGCATGAGATGGGGATATGGTGGTGGGTATGTTGATTACAGGCTGCTTGATAATTCTCTGTTGTGCACATCACTTTCTCAAGCAGGTAACCTTATGATTTTGCTCTAATCAAATCCCATGAACAGGATTATACATCCCCCCCCCCCCCTCTTTTTTCTTCACTTTGCGTCTGTGTGTGGATGATGGTGTCTAGGCCACCTTGCTCAAACTCTCATTCTATAATCGGTTTAAGGTTTAAACTATTGTTGAAGATAAACAGTTATCCAGAATTTGTGGTTTCTCTCTTTGATGCACAAATTTGAATTAATTGGATGAATTTTTGTAATCTGGGCTGATATTATTCTTGTCATGGTCTTGTTATTTTTGCACACCATCTAAACACTGCAGACTGGATTTCTATTTAAATTTTTCCCTTTTTCATTTAGATTTTTGATGACAGAAAAAATATGTCATGTTTCCTGTTTTTGCCAGTTTCAAATTATCAGCATCTCTGTCCAAAGAAACACTGCCTCGCTTGGTTTAAATCAAAGTTGCAAGTCCACAAAACCTCATTAAGGCCTATCTGAGTTGGGCTATTGGAGCTTTGTTGATTGGGCCTTGTTTTCAGTATCCGCTTAGACTTCTCTCTAGGACTCTCTTAGTTTTTTCTTTTCCAAAGTTTTACTGAGGTTAAAGCGCCATTCACTCTTATTCTTTGTTGTGTTTGACCCCCCCTCTTCTGTTCTTAGATCGAAAATTAATGTGTTAAGAGTAAATCATCTATCCATCTAATATATATAGGATTAATCTTTCCTACACTGTATACACTGTCAGCAGTATTGGATAAATGACAACTATGTAAAATTTAAATTTAAAATTCATCTTTTACACACATGTTATGAATCAAACGGTGATAGTGTATACACTTTCAGTGTATATAAGATTTATCCATTTATATATAGTATAACCACAACTCATTCTAAGTTCCCATTGGATTTAGATTTAGGCACCCCTTTAATCACAACTCATTCTTAAATAGTATAAGAATATATATATATAATAATAATAATAATAATAATAATAATAATAATAAATATGCTATTGTAATCTACTGGAAATACCTAAATATAATGCAAGTATTACAAATTAGGAAGTACAACAGTTTGATCACCGAGGAATAAAAGCACACCATTAGCGAGAGAGACGGGTCAATTTCACTATCTTCTCTTGTTCAACGTATAGTATAGACTAGCAGACTTGGGCTGTGCTAAGCACAGCATTAGCGAGATGGGTCAATTTTACCATCTACTTTTGTAAAACGTATAGTTTAGACTAGCAGGCTTAGGCTGTGGTAAGCACACCATTAGCGAGACGTGTCAACCTCACTACATTCTTTTGTTGAACGTATGGTATAGACTATAGATATTGGCATTCAACCATAACTGGACCTCATCCCCTTAAAATGTAATTCCCCAATGGCAATAGCATATTTCCTAAAGCATGGTAGAATACCGGACAGTGAATTAGTCACGAATTACCCGACCCAAGAAACTAGTGAAAAAGAAGACAAAATGTACAATCCGACTTTTTTTGGTGATAATCGAGTAGGGTAAAATTTATGACTCTACCGAGTAAAGAACTGCGCACCATGAAATGAAAAAAATGTAGAATAGATCTCAATCATGAAGACAAAAGTTCTGAGGCTTCTTGTTTTCGTAACACAACATGACAAATACACGGCCGAACTTTTGTACTAATATTTACCAGCTTCTTTGGAGGAGATGTTGGAAAATACAAAACTTAAAAGACTGTCAGATGACCAATTCACACACAGTCAAGTACTTCTTACTAAATAGAACATCTTTTGAATGGAGAAGAAGAGTGGATACATGGAAAATGTCACCAAGTTTGTAATCAACATTTCATCACAACAAGAAGATAGCATAAATTGCAACTGTAAAACTTGACTTGTGCAATGAGAACATATACTGTAATGAATAGCCCTGATGATCGAGCGGTGGCAGAGTCAGGACCTTAGATGTAAATGTAGAGGGATGACTTTCGGAGTTGTCCTTTCAAATGGCAAAACCTTCACTTTGGAAGAAAAATTACGATAGCACAATAATTAAGATATTCTGTGAAGGTCAACATCAAAATGAGCCCTTATATATATGTATGTATGCTCTGGAATGACGACAGTTGCCATCGTATTTGTACCCTACAAGAAGGCCAGCAGTGTTTGTAGCAACTTTTAATTCACCTTTCAATCTTTTCTCAGGGTTCCCTATCACAAAATCAGAAAGTTTTCACTCAGGTCAAATATATTTTGATTTCTTGATGTTAATAAGTTTAGAGGATTCGTAAGGTCGATATATGTATGGTACCTTCTGGATTCGTCAAGGGGCATGGATTGTCTATATCTAGACTAATCGCATCACACTATGGTGATTGACGATGTAGGGCAGAAAACTAAAGTCGACGGGATTCCCTTTGATCCAAGAATCAAAGACTAGCACAAATAATCACTTGGTTTTCTTCGCTTTTACATGTACTCTTTACTGTATCAAAACAAAAACAAAAACAAAAACAAAAAAACTGAACCACCAAACAACATAGAATAGCTTTCATTTTCATCAAGTAATTTTAACAAGGCTGCAGAAAATATAGCAAATTCACTTCTCAAATTAACTAGCCATGCCGTCCAGCCAGCCCAGATCAGCCATCAGATTACTCGTACACGTGACCGGAACCTCTCTATATAAAGCTCACTTGGATACTTTGTTATACTTTTGCTGTTACAAATTTACAAAAATTTACAATCACGAGCCTTCCAGTTTCCACCTCCACAGTTCTCTGAGTTCCATATGTCACTTCTTCAATAATTGCCTCAAAATACGTAACTAAATGTTTCTTGAAAGTTGGTTGTCATCTCGCGGTATGGGATTTCCACATCAGTTGTATTCGTTAATCCTTAACCATTCAATTAGTTAACCAAACATGCTACCATTTTATTTTTCTGAAGATGGCACCAACTGAATCTTCATCTGAGTTTCCAGAAAATTCTTAAAATTGCTGATTCATATCATTTGTTTTTGTGGCTAAGACAGAAGGGTAGTGGCTGTTGCCTGATATAAAAATTTCAGAAAGCATGTATAGTTTGTCGCATTGGCTGTCTATATATATAACTCGATCGCTAAAACACGAATTTACGCGCAATGTCTTGGATTACTGTTCATAGTGCTACACAAACACTATAGACAAGGGAATAAAGAAGAATGAGGCGTGGCTTGAGTTTCAAATGATTTCTGTTGAAATGGTCACCATTGTCTCTACCCATCCCTAGGATCATTTCCCTTTCTAACTACAGTAATTTACATGCATAGTTTTCTCGCAAGTACAAGGTTACTTAGGAAAAGAACATGAGGATGTAGATAAACAAAAATGACAAGACGACCTTGGTTGAAACCTTCAACCAACTTATCAAAATAGTAATGACAAACAATCTGATGAACAAGTAATCAAAGGAAAGCAGGGAACGAGAGGCATCTTTTAGTTACATCTGAAATTAATAGTATCAGACAACATTTTCCGTTGTAAGAAAAAGTATACAAGACATGTTGTAGGACCTGTTCAAATCTCCTGTGATTTTCTAATCCCATTTTGGATAATTTTTTTTTTGTGTTCTTGTTTTCTTTTATCTTTATATATTAAATATTTTAATAGCTGAAAAAGTAAAAATCTATAATGTTCCCAAACTAATTTGAACTGATTTTAATTTTTCTTCATAATTATCTTTCATAGTCGAGAAAATCTATAGCAAACTAGAAAAACCTTATACCACTAATTTATGCAACTATATGTATTATGTCACGTATAATTGGACGGGCACAATTTAGATTTGAGTGAAATCTTTGTAACCTCATTTCCCTTTTTTTTTTTTTTTATCAGTATATCCAATTGGAAAACCTATGGCTAAGGTAGTTGGCGCAAATACTCATCCTATTGCCTGCAATGCCTAGGCCAACTGGCCGAGTACCTAAAAACATTAATGAGAGTTGATTAAGAACACCGACTTCTAAACAATTACAATGGGGAGTTCAAATGCTAGAGGTATGAAGTGGTATGTTCTGCAGGCTATGCATAATCTTCCCCTAATTGAGTCACTAATCAATTTTTACTTTTTAGTAAATTTGATATTCTTGATCACCACAGCAGATGATACTTCCTTCTCCCGAACAAACGTTTAGTTGGACTTCGTTTATCTAGCATTTTTACAGCAATTATTGATAGCCGGTTTTAAATGTGCCGACTTATTGTCCTTCAGTTAGACCACCACTTGTCTACTTCTTTTTGGAAGAATCTCCTAGGACTGTAGAATTTAAGCCCTACTATGTATTCCTCAGAAAATGCCAACGATGAAAATTACACTGTATCGTATGTATGCGGTATGCTTCATGCTAAACTTCATAATCTTCTAGAAGGATGCCATTTCCACCCATTTCCTTGGCTTATATATGACCACAATCTCTCCCAGAAGAACGGAGTTGCACTCGAGCCACCCCAGTTCTGGGGGCACAGGGAACTTTCTCTTCTACCAAAACCCAAAGAAAATAAAGAGTTTGACTGACCATTTTTTTTCCACTAAATTAAACTTGTTGGTGATCGAGAACTAGATTGGACGCCACCAACCAATATATATATATATATATATGTCTATATATACACATAGGCTCCAGAAATAAATTGAACCCTCCATTAATATGTCAAGAAACGGAGAGGAGAGAATTCAGCGTCATTAATCGTTGTTTGATCAGTCAGGAAGGAGGAAAATGGAGGAGGAGAAAGATCGAGGTGCGGCGGGAGAAATAAGAAGGGGACTGAGTCGCAATGCAAGCGTAAACAGGAGCAGCAAAAGAACAATGAGCAGCAGGCGAGGTTGGAACGTGGCGGAGGATGTTTTTGGAAGCGCCAGGATGCGTACCAGTAGTAATGCTTTGGAGGATGAGGAATCCCTAAAATGGGCTGCTTTAGAAAAGTTACCAACTTATAATCGACTGCGGACGACTGTTTTGAAATCTTTCATCGAAAATGAGAATGACGACGAGCTGGGCAAGAAGTCAGTGCTCCAAGAAGTTGATGTCCGAAAGCTTGACACCAATCAACGCCAAGAATTCATTGACAGGCTCTTTAAAGTTGCTGAGGAAGATAATGGCAAGTTCTTGGAAAAGCTCAGAAACCGGCTCGACAGGTAAGTTGTATTATTATCATCATCATCATCATCAGGACTAGTGTATATAAGTTCATATTCTGTGTATGTAAATAATAAAAGAATTAATCTTTATACACTTTATGTGTATATATGTATGTATTATTATTATGGCAACTAATTTTAATTTGAATTTGAAATACATTCAATCATGATAAACTGATAATATATACATTGACGGTGTATATAAGATTAACGCATGATAAAAATCATATTCATTCGTTACATAGAATTTGGTTTTACACTTAGAAAATCAAATTGTTAGCGAATTTTATGCAATTAAAAGGATACATATGTGGTTGCTTGTTAGTCACCTACAATTGTAATTTACATAAAATTATAAGGGTAAAAATAGTGATTCAAAAGATGACAAAAATAGTAACACTACCTCAAGCATTACTATATGGTAAGATAAGATTATTATTACTGTTATTATTTAATTTTTTAAGTTTTGTTGACTATCCTTGTTTTTATATCGTGTGGGCCTGGCCCCTTGCTTTTCACTGTAGAAGTTATCTCTCTCTTAACTTCGGACTCTTCGTTCTTTTACCCTTTGACTCAACAAAGTAAGTTGCATGACAAAAGTGAGAAGAATTACGAAGTTCAAGGTTTACTCATTGATTTGTTTAATTAGTTTTGAATTTACGAAGATTCACTTACTTTTCTTATCATTTCACAGAAAACAGTGCACCTAATTTCCATTTTAATTTCACTAAAAAAACATTAACGAGATCATTGAAGTAAACAAAACAAAGAAGAAAAGAGCTCGCAATCGAATATAGAGTGTAGGCAGTTGCATGCTCAATTAAGATTAGTACTCCTCCTTCTATAGCTTGCGTATATTAGAATGAGTATGAAGTATTCTTCAGTGTTCCGCTCCATTTCTCTTAAAAAAATTTTTTTTGAGAAGTAAAATTGATAACGATCCTCTATATCATCCGCAAAGAGAATTTGAACCCCTTAAAAGCATATGTCAAATTTCCCTTGCAGGTCCCAAATTTCAAACACTTGCTAGAGCAACAAAACGATTGAAAAAAAGGGAGAAACGAACAAAAGCCAATTAGTGATGATCGGCAAAAGAATAAATAAATGAAGAATCGCTTGTCATTCCAAAAAAAAAAAAGTGTTTTTCTTCTACAAGGGTACAAATGTGTATTCTTTATCAATGAACCCATCGGTTGAGGACATACATAGTCTACCGTCTTTGTTTCGCATGTGCTCTTTTGTTTAGTTAATAGGGATCTTAACCATATTAGTAACAGGATTAGCGTTTATGCGTTAGATATTATTCAAGATGAGGAATTTTGGATTCCTCAGTGCTAGTATGCACTGATTGTAAAGTTCTTTCAAATCTTTACTTGAAACTGTAAAGGGTTTGAATATCTATAAAATCACAAATTGTTTCGGGAAAAAAAAAAAAAAAAAAAACCCCATCGGTTGATCTCAAAATCAACCTCAGCTTCAAATAGTTTATTTATTTTGTGTTTTAATTTTTTTTTTAGCACTCTATTCACTATGTACAGTTTGTGATGAGAAATAGTACCCTTCTATGGTAGGTAAAATATATCTATCTTTTCAACTACTAATTTACTACCACATCCTCCAAAAGTACGTATACAGAAAAAGTATAAAATTTATTTGACATACTAAAATCTAAAATTAGTATTCAGGACTACAAACTCCAGTGTAGTGTTCTTTCGGGTTTCAACATTAGTTTTTCCGCGCATAAACGTAAATTTCGGGCCATTAGCACTAGATTAGATTGATGGCTTGATGATTTTCTCATATTAATGCAGAGTTGGGATTATTCTTCCCACGGTGGAAGTTAGGTTCGACCAGTTAACTGTTGGAGCCGAATGTTACGTCGGGGACAGAGCTCTTCCCACGTTGCCAAATGTCGCCAGAAATATTGCGGAGTCGGCTTTCAGTTGTCTTGGCTTCCGACTGGCCGAGAGAGCCAAAATCAATATACTAAAAGACGTCTCCGGCATTATAAAACCTTCCAGGCAAGTCTATTGGTCAAATTTCTTGTCAAATACTTACAAATATGTGCTGACATAAACCTTACGCTGTACTACAAATATTTTTTATCCATGTTTTGTTGCCATGCCCAACTGTGCACAAAGATCAATATCTTTTTTATTTTTTTTCCTATACTTCACTCAAAACAAAAAAAATTACATAGGCTCCAATGTTCTGATGTTGATATTTTGGATAAGTAAAGCCAAATAAGGAAAGTGTATAAGTGTAAGATAGAAAAATAATTGTTAGTGTGCGTGTATTCATATGAGAGGATAGGTTAAATATGATTTAGGTATATTAACGAATTCTTACTTGGATCCGATTACATAAGTATGCATGATCTATGCTCTAAAAAAGAAAAGAAAAATTGATAAAAAAAAGAGAGAAACACATTCGTTTCTTGACTAATGCAATGTTGCTAATTATGATTGTCATGAATTACCTGCATAACAGGATGACGCTTCTATTAGGACCACCATCTTCTGGGAAAACAACGCTCTTATTGGCTCTAGCAGGAAGATTAGACCCTCGTTTGAAGGTAAGGATGATTTCAATAATTATTAATCACAAAAGTGGATCGCCTTCACAGACAGAAACAGAAAAAATCATACAAGTGATCGAACCTGGAACAGGTGAAAGGATACATATCTTACAACGGCCATGACCTGAAAGAATTTGTGCCGCAAAAGACAGCGGCATACATTAGCCAAAATGATGTCCACATTGCAGAAATGACAGTGAAAGAAACACTCGATTTCTCTGCAAGATGCCAAGGGGTTGGATCCCGATACGGTACTAAAATCAATTGTCATTTGTTCATTCTTGTAGATATTGAACTCCCACCATTATTCCCTTGTACAAGTTTGATAATAATATACGAATATGGATAGAACTTTTGACTGAGCTTGAAAGGAGGGAAAGGGACGCTGGCATTCGCCCTGAGGCTGAAGTTGATCTTTTCTTGAAGGTAGATTTTTGTGCAGCGTCCAATTTGATGCCACTCTGTGTTGTTTCATATTAACTCGATCAGCGCCTGTCATGATACTATTTGACTTGTCCTTTTTCATATCCATATTTAGGCAACAGCTGTGGAAGGTGCCGAAAGCAGTCTCATTACCGACTACACTCTCAGAGTATGAATTGACCACCGGCGATCACTTCAATTCAACGAACGTTAGAACACCGCAAGTGATGTCAACAAATTTCGAGATTAATAAGCAATAAAAAGAATGAGTAGAATATCTCAAAAATCCTAGTCAGGAATCATTATGACACTCCCCAAGTAAACAACATTTTGATGAGAAGTGGCAATTGCGCTGAATTTAACATTTTTTTGTTAATTTTTCTGGTGAAAATCCTTATGCAGATATTGGGACTAGATATTTGCCGAGATACTATTATTGGGGATGAAATGCAGCGAGGGATCTCCGGGGGTCAAAAAAAGCGTGTCACAACAGGTTATTCCCTTATCCTAATTAAATTGTGTATTCTTTTTGTCCTAATATTTAAACAAAAATGGGTTTAGGCTTTAGGGCTTAGAATAAAAGAAAAAGGTTATAGCTAGTACTAAAAGCAACAAGGGCTCCAAGGCTTATCCTATGTCTCCCCTTGGTTCTAAATTAGACAATGTATGTGTTATATCAAACTACCAAATTTTAACCCTAAATTCTCATATTCTGTGGATGCATGCATGACAGACTAGCCATAGGTACATCAGCAAAAAGATAGTGAAACGTATATGCTAACTTGTGCATATCCAACAAAACAAAAAAAAACACAAGCAACTATAACTCCTTCAATATCTGAGACCTAGTGTCCATGCTCTTGTGAGGGTAAAAAAAAAAATTAATACATGGTTAATGTCATTATAGGAACCTAGGTTTTTTCTTGCAAGAAGGGAAGTTTCTCTGATACCTGGAACTAAGGAGAAAAAAAAAATCATTCGTAAGATTTGAAAATGGTTTTTTGGACGTTGTAAAGGCAAAATAATGAACGCCACTCGTACAGATTTCTCGTTTGTTTAATGACTTGACATGGTACTAAGCAGTAAACAGCTTCATTTCTCTCTGTGTTAGTTTCGACGTTTGACATGATTAGAACTTAGGAGCTACTTATTAAGATTTTCCTAAGCTATGGAAATGGCCTTAAGACATGATCTTATGTCAAACAGGAGAAATGATTGTTGGACCAACCAAGACACTGTTTATGGATGAAATATCAACAGGCCTTGACAGCTCTACAACATTTCAAATAGTCAAGTGCGTACAACAGATTGTGCACTCGACAGAGGCTACCGTGCTAATGTCCCTCCTGCAGCCTGCTCCCGAGACTTATGACCTCTTTGATGATATCATCCTTTTGTCAGAAGGCCAAATTGTATATCAGGGTCCAAGAGTGCACGTTCTTGAATTCTTTGAGAGCTGTGGTTTCAAGTGTCCAGAGAGAAAGGGAACTGCTGATTTCCTGCAGGAGGTAATTACACGTCCAGCCTTCAATATATGATAGCCATAGTTCGCTTAAATATTAAAATCAGTCGACAATCAAGTTAGATTTGTAATAGCACGGCACATAATTATCATCTCAAACATGATATTAATCTTTCACCTTGCTGCTAAAAGGTTACGTCAAGAAAAGACCAGGAGCAGTACTGGGCAGACCGAAGCAAGCCATATAGATATATATCTGTTGCCGAATTTGCAAATATGTTCAAACGTCTCCATGTTGGTCAGCTTCTAGAGAACGAGCTCTCAGTCCCTTACGACAAGGCACGGAGTCACAAAGCAGCTCTAGTGTTCAAAAAGTACTCGGTCTCTAAAAAAGAGCTTCTAAAAGCAAATTTTGACAAGGAGTGGATGCTAATCAAGAGAAACTCTTTTTTATACATTTTCAAGACTTTCCAACACACCATTGTATCACTCATCGCATCAACGGTGTTCCTAAGGACTAAAATGCACACCAGAAATGAAGCCGATGGCGCAGTTTACGTTGGAGTATTGGGGTTTAGCTTGGTTGCCAATATGTTTAATGGTATTGCTGAACTTGCACTTACCATGAAGCGACTTCCGGTCTTTTACAAGCAAAGGGATCTTCTTTTCCATCCGCCGTGGGCCTTTACCTTACCATCTTTCCTGCTAGCATTACCAATATCCGCGTTAGAGTCTCTTGTGTGGACGGTTGTAACGTACAACGTCGCTGGATTAGCCCCTGAAGCCAGCAGGTAAACTTTAAACTTTTAAAGAGTGAATCCAGGGTAGAAGGTTTATTATCCAAAAGGACAGACTCCCCAACAACCCCCCACCACCCCCCCCCCCCCAAAAAAAACCAAAAAAAAAAATTTTTGATACACCAAATTTACCTTCTGCCGTACTTCTCCATTTCTAGGTTCTTCAAGCAACTATTGCTAGTATTTCTGATCCAGCAGATGGCAGCCGGATTATTTAGGTTTATTGCGGCAATCTGTAGAACAATGACAATTGCAAATACTGGAGGAAGTCTAGCTCTTCTCTTTGTCACTCTCTTGAGTGGTTTTGTCCTTCCTAAAGGTTAGTAGATAACCTAAAAATGGGCAATAATACAATCATGAATATCAAAAGTATGCATCTTTAGGATGGTGTGCACCTTGAACACAGTAAGAAAAGACTAAAAGATAAAAAAAAATTTGCATTACTAAAAGAGTATTTACATGCATGTGTCCCATGTACTTTTAGGTTTTAACTTCTTTCAACATAGTGAGAATAATTTAGAAATGAACTATTAAACTTCCAATTTTCACATGAAATTGGATTAAAGGGTGATATATCCCTACTTACAGCAAATGCATTTTCTGCAGCACAGTGAATATATAATGCAATGAAACATACATGATACAGCTACAGTGACTAGCAATATTAGTTATCCTGTAACATTGTTCACAAAATGTATCAAACTTCATGTGTGTGTTGCTTTGTGACAGATAAAATTCCTGATTGGTGGGGTTGGGGATACTGGGTTTCACCTCTAACGTATGGTTTCAATGCCATCACCGTCAATGAAATGTTTGCTCCAAGGTGGATGAACAAATTGGTATGCCTGCTAATATCATCCTCCCTAGTTTTAAGTTCTCATCCCAGGCAAGGTCCAGCAACAGAAAAAACACACTTTTGAAACAAAACATACTACACACAGAAAAACAAAACAAATAATTGACATAACAGGTTATGCTTATCTCCTTACAGGCTTCTGATAATCAAACAAGTTTAGGAGTGGAAATACTGAAGAACTTCGGTGTCTCCGCCCAAAGATCTTGGTATTGGATTGGTACAGCAGCCCTACTGGGCTTTATAGTACTTTTGAACATCCTTTACACATTTGCCCTCACGTACCTTAACCGTGAGTATTCTAACAAACTCTTTTCAGTTTAATTAGAATCTGCTTTCACTGTGGCAATTTGATTTTTGTTGTCTATTCAACACAATAGCTCTTGGAAAGCCGGAAGCTATAATTTCCAAAGAGCAGGCAAGGGAGATGGAAGATAATCAAGAAGATCTGAAGGAAGAAACAAGACTTAAAGTGAACAAGTCAAAGAAAGGTTTACTCACAAGCTCAATTCTTATCTGCTCATTACAAAAAAATTACAGTAAACATGGAAAGGAACACCATGCTTATATACAGCGTACAATTCTTTTAGGAGAAATAGCAATCCAGCCAGTGAGCACGCACTCCACTAGCACTTTAATCAGTAGAAAGGAAGATACACGTCTTGAGGCTACAAGTGGTTTTGCTCCTAAGAGAGGAATGGTTCTGCCATTCACCCCACTCACCATGACCTTTGACAGCGTGAATTATTTCGTGGACATGCCCCGTGTAAGTTTTAAAACCCAATCTATGCAACTTAATACAGAAGTTTCTACGCTTAACTGGAAACGAGTGCTTTGAATCTCTTTGTTAACGTCAAACTTGTTCCACTTTAACAGGAAATGAGAGAACAAGGAGTCACAGAGGAGAAGCTCCAATTACTTAGTAGCGTAACTGGCGTATTTCGGCCATGTGTTTTAACTGCACTAATGGGAGTCAGCGGAGCAGGAAAGACTACCCTGATGGATGTTTTAGCTGGACGGAAAACAGGTGGTTACATCGAAGGCGACATAAGAATATCTGGATTCCCAAAGATACAAGAAACATTTGCTAGAGTTTCAGGTTACTGTGAACAAACTGATATCCACTCACCTCAATTAACTGTCCGTGAATCTCTGATTTTTTCGGCTTTCCTTCGGCTCCCCCGAGAAGTCAGCAAGGAGGAAAAGATGGTCAGAAGCAGTGCTATCAATCAATATAAGTGAAATTACACAAATGTAGCTTTAGAAAATATTTACTTGACATCTGTGTGCTTTATGCTTTTCCCAGATTTTTGTGGATGAAGTGATGGGCCTGGTTGAACTAGAGAACCTAAAAGATGCCATTGTGGGGCTTCCAGGAGTTAGTGGTTTGTCTACAGAGCAGCGAAAGAGACTGACTATAGCAGTTGAGCTTGTTGCCAATCCCTCCATCATATTTATGGATGAACCCACTTCTGGCCTTGATGCAAGAGCAGCAGCCATTGTTATGAGGACAGTGAGAAATACAGTCGACACGGGGAGAACAGTTGTATGCACAATTCATCAGCCTAGCATAGACATTTTTGAAGCTTTTGATGAGGTAGATTGTGTCTCCAGGACTAAGTTTTCCTCTTCTCCAGTTTATGTTTGTACCTCCTTTAAATGATGTTGCTGCTCCCTGCTCTTTCTGTCTCTCTCACGTCTCTTATTCTAATTAATCCAATAGCTACTTTTGATGAAAAGAGGAGGCGAAGTGATTTATGCAGGACCAATAGGACGGCATTCCCAGAAAATGATAGAATACTTTGAGGTACTTGATGTTCCTAAACCTTTTCTTATTAAGAGTTTACAGAATTACAAAAACAAAGACTAATCCAACCACTGCAGGCAATTCCTGGAGTGCAAAAGATTACAGAGAAGTACAATCCAGCAACATGGATGCTAAATGTTAGCTCAGTTGCCACCGAAGTTAGGCATGGAATTGATTTTGCTGAGACATACAAATCCTCAGTATTGTATGCGTAAGTAAACTGGACAAAAATTCCATTCTGAATTAGGATTGGAAATTACAGGACAGCACCTAACAAGTTATAACTATAAACAGACAAAATAAGGCTCTAGTGAAAGAGTTGAGCATACCACTTCAAGGTGCAAATGACCTCTATTTCCCTACACAATATTGTCAATCCACGTGGAGTCAATTCAAATCCTGCCTGTGGAAGCAACAGATAACTTACTGGAGAAGTCCCGATTATAACCTTGTCAGAATCGTCTTCAGTTTAGCTGCCGCACTCATTCTTGGAACAATTTTTTGGAGAGTTGGAAGTAAAAGGTCTATTTCTAAGGAGTAATGGAAAGCCAATTTTTGCAGTCAAGCTATAATTAGAATTAAGGATAAAGAATTATGCACTAAATCCTTCTCTTTATGTTTTGCATACACCAGGGAGAGCAATGCTGATCTTCTGACCATCATTGGGGCTATGTTCATTGCTGTACTTTTTATTGGGATCAATAATTGTTCGACTGTGCAACCAGTTGTTGCCATCGAAAGAACTGTTGTTTATCGGGAAAGAGCTGCTGGGATGTACTCAGCCATACCATATGCCATGGCACAAGTGAGGCTCATTTCAAACTTCTATCCAACAAGTTACATTACCTATACTATTGAGCCAAGCCAAGTGTATGCTAACATTTCTGGTGACTTTCAACTTGTTTAATGCTCAAGTTGAAGAAGAGAATGTTATGAAGCTTATTAAGCTCTGCCACAAAAAATCAGTCTAGTTCACAAAATATACAGTCCTCTCCACCTTGTTATACAAAACTTGTCAATTTACTGAACAGTTTTTTCATTTGAAACAGGTTATTGCAGAGATACCATACATATTTTTGCAAACTTCCTACTATTCACTTATAGTGTATGCCATGGTGGGCTTCGAATGGACAGCAGCAAAATTTTTCTGGTTCTACTTTGTGACCTTCTTCTCTTTTCTCTACTTCACATATTACGGAATGATGACAGTTTCCATCACACCAAACCACCAAGTGGCATCAATAATTGCAGCAGCATTCTACGGAATTTTCAATATCTTCGCTGGATTCTACATCCCCAGACCAGTAAGCTAGTTAATTTTCACTAAGGTCTTATAGTTGTCTTTCGAAAATGCTTCGTCAACAAATGGTGGATTTATTCCTAGTTCATAATGACAGAAAATTCCCAAATGGTGGATATGGTACTACTGGATTTGCCCTGTGTCATGGACACTCTACGGACTAATCTTATCACAATATGGTGATGTAGAGGATACAATCAAAGTCCCCGGAATGTCTCCTGATCCAAAAATCAAAGATTATATCAGGGATCACTTCGGATACGAATCAGACTTCATGGGACCAGCGGCAGCAGTTTTGATCGGTTTCTGTGTTTTGTTTGCATTTGTGTACGCTTTCTGCATTAAGACACTGAACTTCCAGAATAGATAGGATAGCAAATATGTTCTCTAGGTGAATGGAATGCGATAAGAATTTCATGCATTAATTAAAGATCCAAGTAATAAGGTTTCAACTAACATAAACCATTTTTATGAATTGTTGTTTCTAAATTTGGAGATTTGTACACCAAAATCGTGAAGAGGTTGTAAGATCTTATTCATCCTTACACGATATCTTCTCAAAGCAATTGTTGGGCTTAGAAATACCGGACCCCGGCAGCATTGCATTTCGTTTGGGAGACAAAATGCGCGTTGTGCCAATCAACTAATTAGGGATATCATTTGATCTATAATTCTTACCGCAGCGCCAAATGAAAGCACTGATGCATAAATAGTTCAAGAACAACACAAAACTCAATTAGGGGCAAAAGAGAGAATCATTTGCCAAGATCCTTTTTTTAGCATTGAGCAACTATTGAAAGCTCTACAGTAGAGGTAGCAGAAACCTCATACTTATATCCACCAAAACTAGTTTTGAGAAAGCAAAACACAGTGAACTCTGAACAAAAAACAGAAATATAACACGAAGGAAAGCATCTATGGTCTATTCTCCACTCAAGAACATGATGCCAAAATTCAGCAGAAACTGGTTTCAGTGAAAGGCCAAGAGAGGGGGGGGGGGGGGGGCGGGGAGAGAAACAAAGAAGAACAAAAATACTAGAAAGAAACGCCCACGCCCTGATTGGAATATGTACCTTGTTAGTTTTTTTTTTCTGTTCTATAAAAGCTTCCACCTCCCAAAAGAAGAGCACGTTGTGCATTGGGCTCAAGGCAGGGAGATTCCAAAGAAGAAAGGAGAATGGGGCAGGATGCGTTCCTTGAAATGTCTTGTGGGCTTCGGAAATGCGGATCGGTGCGGTCTTAAGAGAAGTATTAGAATAAATTTTTCTTTCGATCTCTTCTCTCTTTCTCCCAAGTCCATGCATCTACGGCCGCATCGGTGGAAAGATTATGGACTTGCAGTGTACTGGATTTGGGCTTCCGGCCACATCGGTTAATAGATTTTTCGTGTTTCCCTTTTAGTTTTACATTCAATAAATGAATTTTTTTTTGATGAAAATGTATTTTGTAATATATATAATATATACATATATTTATTTTGGTTTAATGGAGATTCCAATCTTTACCAGGACAATAGGTAAAGGAGAGGGATTGATAAACAAATCAAAAACCTCATTGTTGTCTAACCTCATCATTACAAACCTCATCATACATCATTGTTGTCTAACCTCATCATTTCTGTTTGGATTGTGAATTATTAGAGATATTTTTACTGTAGCACTTTTTGTGATGTGATGTATGTGAGATAAAAAGATAATTGGAAAGGTAAAAAGGTGTATTGGAAATTGTAATGATGATGTAAGCAAATAAATTTGGGGAAATAAAACCCAATCCAAACAAACCCGTACAGTTGAATTAAGGAGTTATTTGATAAAAAAAAAAAAATCATGAATTACAATCAGTATCACTATGATTAACTAGTTAATAATAATGAGGTTTTGCTAAAACCTATAAAGTGTTTGGTAACTAAAATTTAGATTTCGGTTTTACATTTTTGTTCCTTTTCCTCGTCATTTTTCTTACATGTTTTTCTAGCAGTCATCTTTTTCTTCTAATCCTTTTTTAGTTTTTTTTTAAAATTAAAATTGTAAATTCATGGACATATAAACATTAATTCCTCACTAAGAATCGGCTAATCATAAAATCCAGAGCCCGATTTTATTATACCTATTAACTTATATTCCCATCAGCCATAACTAAATTATAAGCATCACTATAATGAATTGAAAATCCACTCTCTCGTATAATATAAAATCCACTTACCAAACACCCCCCGAGTTTTTGGACATGCAGTAGAATTTACAAATAAGCATCATCTTGAACTATTATGTATGACATTATCTTGAGTTAGCATTATGTTTGACAATTTGTCGAGTCTAAAATGTAATTGTTGTCACCTATTCTATCTTTCAATTCACAACCATACATAAGTGTACGGTATTTGATTTAACCTCGTCAAATACTAAATCGCATTAGACGATTAGATCATGTTCAATTTAATTCTCAATAAAAGTAAAAGAATAAGACAGTCGAGACCTCGTCACAAATAATTGAAACTACCATGTAAATCTCATTGATGATCCATAATGACAAATTACACGCATAAATAACAGCGACCCTTTTACATTTGACAGCTCCCCCAATAATGAAATAACAACACCGATCCATCCTAATTCAGTACGCATGGAAGATTGGTACGATGGGTGCAAGTCTGGTCACCAGCCATAGGAGCCAAAAAAAATTTGTTTTCTGCTTGCTAGTACGTAGTATATATTTACCTATCTATTATGAGGCTAGAAAGTCAATAGATCTCAACAACCTGATATCGAAAGCCGATTTCAAAATTTCCAACAAATTTGACCTTCTGTGCTGATCCATTTTTTTGGGCGACCGCATACCCTTCTTTCTTGATGGAGTCCACGAGTGGGGCTGCATGTTTTGGACTCACCTCGTGGCAGAGGGCCGGAGTTTCAATCATTCTAGGTATATATCTTTAAAGCCATGGCCAAGAAATTTTCTGATCAAGAGCATATGATAAACTATCTTTTTCCCGATTAATGATATTGTTTTGATTGAAGTTGTGACAGGGTTTGAATCATTTTCGTCATCAATATTGTAAAACTTTTTATGCAAGAGTATAGGGTTAATTTTTTATACATTATTAGTGTAATTATTTTGTTATACTAGCAGACTTACTTGCATATGCATGTCACTTAATCTAAATTTAGATTTCAAATTTAAAATTTACTGTTTGTACACGTGCATAAATTCACATCCATCAGAGTAAAAAAAAAAAAAAAATTCTACACTGACAAGAAGTAAAAAATTAATCCAAAAATGGGAGATATGTACGTGAATCACTTCAGGACCAGCAGGTTTATATATTTTGTTTACATTGAATCGCAGCTATTCTCTTTTATCCAATGAAAAAAAAGATAAATGGTCGATCCTTGAAACGAGGGGGAAAAAATCAAAGTGATCAATGTGAGGGATAAATTCCATTGATAAATGATGAATTTAGAAAATTAAGAAGGCGACAGAGGGCAAATAGAAGACGCAACATGCGCCTGTCGAGTCTTGCCCAAATCCTAATCCTTGATGCCTTAATTAACTGCTACATAATTTACTTGTAAAAACTATACGCAATGGTGACTCAAGAATGACAAAGGATTGGTTCCAAAAAAAAAAAAAAAGGAATGACAAAGGATTCCAATAGCTAGACTGGTGGGTCACCTAGTTGGAGAAATTTTGCAACAATTTTCAATTTCATTCCTCAATCATCTATCGTTTAAGATAGAAAAAAGCAATACTGGAAGCACCCAAATGGAATTCATTGGTATGGGGGGGGGCCAAGTTACCCTTTTCTACAGGAGGAGGAGGAGGAGGAGTAAAGGATTCAAAGAAAAGAATTGAAGTTTGAATATAACATACATGCTCACGTACATACGCAATTATCAAAGGATGAGATAGATCGAGCTGATTTAGTTGATCCATTTTCGTACCTCAGAAATTTATACAAGAAGAACAATGGGACCTATCTATTAACTTCTTTACGCAATATTTCAACGAGGACGACCCCAGGAGGTAAAAGGCCGTGGACCTTGTTTACCAAAGTGGCTTGGGCGTCAAAAAGGAACAAATTTCATACCTACTCGGGAACAACAAAAACCAACAACATTAGAAGACAGATAATGAAAGGGATTTACTGTTGAAGTGTCGTGCCAATTCTGAAAGTAACGGGGCTAAAAAGGGATTAGGTGAACGACGGCCCTACATATGATACATCCCCTCTTCTTTTTTTGCCCTTAAAAAAATTATAGGTTCTGTGGTTTTCATGCTTGGAAGATGTTGCAAACAACATGCACCGGAAATGGTTAGAGCACTAGTAGGTTAATTAAAAGCATACAAAATAATCACTAGTAGTGTTGTATGGAGATCTCTTTGGTAATGAAGAAATTACAACTTTTGTTGGGTCGACTCCTTGACATACATAACGGGTAAAATTATGTCCTTGATTACGAGATCAAACTTTAAAATTCAAAGTTAAGCCATTGATTGTTTATGAACTTAGGCACAAGCTAAACTTATCAAAGTCTACTTCCTGTGGGAACACTCAAGAGATGCTGAGAATTTATTAGTCCCTAATTAAAAATGCTAAACAGGCCGGACACGAAATTCTACTAGGACTATCTATACCCTCACTGAAACACGACTTCAAGTTCCTGCAGGTGTCCCTAATGTGAAATCTTAAGCTGTTTTTCCAGCATTGAAGTTAAACTACTGAGATTGAATAAGCATCATAATAAGTACTAGACACTTCATTAGTAGTACTGTTAAAAATATTTGCTTTCAAGAAATTAAGTAGAAGATTACACGAAACAAAGTTTGAAACGGAAGCCACTCCACAGCATGCTATGCATTATTGATGGTAGTGAAAGAAGGGGCTAACTTAATATTAGGCTCTTTCTTTCCAAGTAGTATTAGTTAATTATCCATGCAATTAATCTTGAAGTAAATATGGCATAAATTAATGTCCACTGCCTCTTTTATTTTTCGAGGCCCCCGAATGCTACATATACCTACTAGAAGGCATCTTTCACTGTCAGGGAAAGCTGCTCAATTCTTCCCTAACACTCTAGTAGTCTAAAAGCAGGAGTACTATATTTGCATCTCCTGTATGCTTAGATATACTAGTAATTGTGGTGTGTGCGTAGTCGTATGCAGCCAGCTTTTGTATAATCCTTTCCTTGTCTTTTGTATAAAACCAGTGGAATTAATCTATTACATGGAAGAGAATTAAACACGGAAAATCCCTGCTTGCTCTCGCTCATGTATATACATCATGTAGTGTACATAATTAGGCAGCAGGATACGATCTTGGTACATATATAGGTGGTGTGAAATGATTCTGCAAAAGTTTGACACAAAGGGGCCAAGTCGTTATATATTCTGGTTGTGGTGGCATTGAAATCAAAGGTTTGGCACTCTTTGTCAATATGATAATGTACAAGCAGTCGACTCTATTGGTCTGTTAGCAACTTCTTCCTTGAATTATAAGTCCTAAACTGTTTAGTTGTCCATAAATAATAACATTCATGTGATAATTACCGTAAAAGCGAATTGCTGTATGTTTCCATTGTTACGACGCTATCATCACATAAGTGATGTGCCATGCAGCTAAATTGGCCCGACATCTATTTTAAATCTCAAATTGATCCATCGACAACAAAAAAAAGTGTCAAATTTCAATCTTTCATTCTATGTTCTCCGTTGGATCCTTCCAATTTTGCCCCTTAGACCCATCAACTTTAACGATAAGGATGATTGAAAGATCAAAATTTGTTGTTTTTTTATCATTGAGGAGCCAATTTGAAACAATTGTAATAGTTTAAGGCCAACTTATGTAAAAAAAAAAATTTTTAAACTGATCGCTTGTGAGACTCCATGTCACAATTATTTCTCATGTATAACATGGTTCAATATTTGCTCGATTCGTTAAACTAAAGTCTGTATCTTCAAATAAAGAATCGAGAATTTAAGGCCACGGCCAATCAATTTACAGATGTAATAAGTTTATTCCGTGAGTGACTGAAGACCAAGCATGAATGGAAGATACCCTTCAATTACTTGGTTGTGGTTCCCCGTGAAAACAACACCAAATGAGAAGGAAGAAAAGTGCAGCAATTTTTTTTTTCTTTTCATCAACTTTTTCATGACCGTAGAGCATGCAATACAAAAAAGTCAATTTGCGAAAAAGTAACAAATAACGCAAGTTTTTGGTGGTGATTAAAAGTACTTCCAAATTCAATTGATCTACATGCCATATTTACCAAATGATTTTGTTTTTTTGTTCCTAAGCTATGAACAGGCAAAATATGTATGAGGACGTACGAAGTACAAACCCAACAACCCAACAATTTGTTGGTACCAAACCATTGAAGAGAAGTCGTTACTAAGTACTACAGTATATTCTTTGGCTATTTGCACCAGTCCTGGGGCCTAAGTAACTACACTGTTCCAAAGAAATCCTTAGTTGGTGTCACGACTGCTCCCACGTTTTTTAATTTGGGAGGAGCCGCTACGATCGTCGGTCAAAAAAAACACATAAGTAGTGCTCTTCTTCTGGCGAAATTAATTGAAAATATTATATGTTTCATTGGCAATATTTTTTTGTTGGCCATTTGCACAAATGAGAAAAGAACATGCATATAGGTTGCCTAGGCTTGCCCACCAACAGGATGAAAAAATGACATTGTCGACACGAGGCTGTGGGGAGGGTAGCATAGAGATAGAGTTCAGCCCCCGCCGACTACCTGGACTTTCCTTCTCAACAACCTTCAATTTGAACTTTCACCCCTACTTCTGCGACACCAACCTTAGCTATTAGGCACCAGCATGAACAAGTCTCGAGATTCAGTCGCCGAGTAAAAAGATCACAATAACATCAACAACTGACCACGTTCAAAACCTTCTTCATTCATTAGACCAAATTTTACGTGACAGATGATGCTTCATGAGAATATTTGTGCGTCGTGACAAAAGGAAGAACTACTAGACCGAATATTAATTCAGCGTTTAATACTTTGATTTTTTTTTTTTTTGGTTCCTCTCTAAAATTGTACAGATGTCACACCAAAATTTTAATAATTGAGAAGTCTTTGCACGTACGAGGTGCTATATGGATGCACACTTTTTTGTGTTTGAAGGTTTGCGTAAGTTGGATGGAAGGTTGATCCGGCAACTGATCTAGAGCAAGCTTTCTTGAATCAAGAAAGTTAACCCGTCTTCACCATCCAATCAGAAAAGTCATGCTACCTATCCACATTCATTTGAACCCGTCCCATTCATTAATAATTAATTGCGAGCCGATATCTTTAATACTCTTATGAGTTAACAATAATTCTTGGACTTTTTATCAATCCATAGGCACAGGAATATGTTACTTTGGCCCGGCCCCTAAGAAAAACATTTTGTATTGATTAAGTGCGTGCCCACTATGAAATACTCTACAAAACTTGCAAGGAAACCTGTGAATTAAAAATGATGCTCTTCAAACATGACATAATTATAACTAGTTTGATTACTGGTATACAAAAGTATTTCTTTCTCCCGCCTAGATTAGAACCTTTTTTTTTTTTGGAGCTACATTGTCATTGTCTAATTAGTTATAATTTACATTCAAACATGCATGCAATAAATTAGAATATGTCCAATCGCCCATAATATAGTACTAGTAGTTAGATAAAGCAAGACATTTTCCAGGAACACGGGATGAAGACTCCTGTCAACCCGCGTGTTAATTTGGGGTCGAAATGGAATTGTAGTACAATATTTTTTTTTTTTACGATCATCCTTGAATTTGAATACGTTAATCCCTTGGCTCAACAACCCCAAAAAGTCCACGTCATGAACCTCGAGTGGGTTCGGCTGATCATCTCTGAAGTCAATTTTGTTCCTTTACTAAGCACACACAAGTTCATCAGTACTGCGCTATCGGTATTGATCTAATTGGATGGCCCTCTGGAAAAATCACACATAAATTTAATACGTCATTTTAATCCAATGCATGAAATTTCCACTCTTCAATGCCCCACCTTATTGTTGTATAAATAGCCATAAACTCTCTCCACAAATGAACTCAAACCAAACCAGTTCTTTGGACAACTTCCACTTCTCTTCACCGAGAGAAAAGAGAGTGACATTTTTCAAGAACTGGTTGGTGATCGAGTATCAGCTTAAACTTGACCTCTATTTGTACGCTTAGACAACTTCAACCCTCCACCAACCATTTCCTCTGCCCTGTTGGGATACATTTCAAAAGAATCCATACTAGTTCAGCCTCCATTGCCAGAGTTTAATCATTTCTGTTTTCCAAATTTCTCATCTAACTAGTTTTATAAATCCATAAAGAGGGGGGAAATGGAGATAGAGAAAGCGCGAGCTGCTGCGGCCGTAATAAGGCAGGCAAGCCGCAATGCAAGCCGAAACAGGAGCTTAACTGGGGCGCCGAGCAGGAGAGGTTGGGGCGTGGAGGATGTTTTTGGAAGCCAGAAAAGTGGCGGAGCTGAGGACGATGAGGAAGCCCTCAGATGGGCTGCTCTAGAAAAGCTACCCACATATGATCGACTGAGGAAGACTGTCATCAAATCTTTTATTGAAAATGATAGTCACGGCAACAAAATAGTGCACAAAGAAGTTGATGTCCGAAAGCTTGGCCTGGATGAACGTCAAGAATTCATCGACAGGCTCTTTAAGGTTGCAGAGGAAGATAATGAGAAGTTCTTGAAAAAGCTTAGAAACAGAATTGATAAGTAAGTTGTTCTAGTTCTTCACCTTTTTTTTTTTTTACCTTTTAATTGTCACAAGAGTATACGTGAACGCATGAAAATGAAAATGTGAACCTTTATCCATCTACTGACTTTTGCACTTGCAAGAAACGATAGTGAATTTCTTCTGTTCTTCTAGTCAAAACTTACTTCGCAAGTGTCCAAAGTAAGAGGTTTTTAGATTTTAAATTGCCGGTTAAACATTCTTGCACCTAATCTTTCTTACGCGAAATTTTTTATTTTTCCTTCATCATTTGCTAGCCACCAAAAACATTTACCTTGATTTTGCTTTTCACATAGTATTTGATTTTTTTGTTTTTTTGTTTGAAGGAATGAAAAAAATGAAGTTAGTTAATTAGCCTGTTTGACACAAGGTTTATCAAGTTGCAATAGTTGCTCTTGTCGTCTCTACTGTTGTCTAGTAAACATACCCTTTTCATCCTAGCTAGTCACTTTAATTTGATAAAAATAAATAAAAAGACAAACTTGCAGATTAGGTAAATTGTTTGTCTTGATGAACATGTTCCAACGTCAAATTAATAGCAACTCCTGAAGATCATCGAGTAGAAAGCAGCAGTTGGTTCCAGTCCGTGTATTTGGCCATCTCTTGTTCAACTGTTTGATGCTTACAGCAACCAACTTTCTATTGTACTAATATATCATTCTTACACTAAGAACAAGTAAACAACCAAAAGAATAAATGCTGAAGAGCTAAGTAATTACACGCTAGTCCTATACATAATTTATTTTATTCTCCCTGGACATTATTAACTTATGTCAATGATTTACAGACTCCTAATTATATGTTATACCAGCTAGTGAGCCAAACCAACCGTATAGTCAACCATTAAGTAGGTCACCGATATGATGATCAACACCAATATGGAAAAGAAACAGTGCAATTATGAATTATGATGATCAACACCAATATGGAAAATCACATTGTTATGCAGTAAAAATTTTCGTCACTGGATAGAATATTTTACCGTGTTCTTCTGTGCCATGCACTAAGCATTCATTAACAGCCTTGTAATATTTTATGAAGTATTATTACTAATTGAATGCTCTAATCTTATTTTGTGTGTGTGTGTGTGTGTGTATATATATATATATATACAGAGTGGCGATTTCTCTTCCAACGGTGGAGGTTAGGTTCGAACATTTAACCATGGAAGCCGAGTGCTATATCGGGGATAGAGCGCTTCCTACGCTGCCAAATGCCATAAGGAACGTTGCTGAATCGTCATTGAGCTGTCTCGGCATCCGATTGGCTGAAAGAGCAAAAATTACCATACTCAAAGACGCTTCTGGTATCATAAAACCATCAAGGTAAATCGATTGGTCAAGTTTAATATATACTTTTTATTACAAGTTTAATATTGAAAGACCAAAAAAATGACCAGTACCCTTTTTTAATGCAACATTATGAATGACTCGGGTTAGGTACGTGACTTAAATTTGCAATTGTTTTATCATGCATTGCATGCTCGAGCACTACGCGTAAACAAACATCAATAGCTGTTTTTTCAACCACTAAATATTCCAATTAGCTTAAAGGCAAAAATTGTGATTTGACCAAAAAAAACACTCTGCTAATCATTAATTGTCATTAATTGCCTTCCTCTTTCTCACAGGATGACTCTTCTGTTAGGACCTCCATCTTCTGGAAAAACAACCCTCTTATTGGCGCTGGCTGGAAAACTAGACCCTAGCTTGAAGGTAGTCAAAACTGCGAGTTAGTAACCATGTGAACAAATTGATCATGTTCCTAAAATAATACAAATAAACGAAATCATATACTGTGCAACAGGTTAAAGGAGGTATTTCTTACAACGGGCACAGGCTAAACGAATTCGTGCCACAAAAGACGTCGGCATACATTAGCCAAAACGACGTCCATGTCGGAGAAATGACAGTTAAAGAAACGCTAGACTTCTCTGCAAGATGCCAAGGGGTCGGCTCGCGTTATGGTACTAAGAATTATTTGTACTTCGTTACGTTTTAGAGGTAAGATTTAGCCAATATATTTGGACCTGTTCTTGACCATAAATGCATCAATCCTTTAGAACTTTTGGCGGAGCTTGCAAGGAGGGAAAGGGATGCTGGAATTTTTCCTGAGGCTGAAGTTGATCTTTTTATGAAGGTGAAGCCTAACACTTCAAATTATGAAATGTTTCCACAACACAACAGCATATTAATTTTTTTTTTTTTGGTGTGTGTGTGTAAATGTATTTAGGCAACAGCAGTGGAAGGTGTTGAAAGCAGTCTCATTACCGACTACACTCTCAGGGTATGATGATGATGATCAAACTACAAATACTTCAATTCCAACTATAAGGTTTCCTAATAAAGAACAATGAACTACTTTTTAGTTATTCATTCCACGAAAGAAGTCACAAAAACCAAGGTGCGACTGGTGAGCCAGCACTACCGCTATTATGTTGACTTTCTTCAGTGAGTAGGTGGCTCATGACCAAGTCCCCACCAAACCAAACACGCCCTGAGCTTCTCACGGCCCTCTTTCCACTTTCTGCAACTTCCTATTCTGGGTCAAGGATCTCTGCTTACCTACCCCACTCATCCCATCCAATTGGTTACTTTTGGTCTGGAGAGATCCTGATCTCGTTAATAAACAACAAAACACATACCAGTCGACAACTTTTATCTGATTCAATGGAACAAAGATAAAAAGATAGTTAAGCAACCTAAAGAAAAAATTCTTGTTAGGCACCATTAGAACGCCAAGCGAGTAAACGAGTTCCATTTGCATCATATTGAATTGGCAAATTAGTTAATATGTTGTGCTTGCAAATTTTGAAAATGCAGATATTGGGACTCGACGTTTGCAGAGATACCATTGTTGGGGATGAAATGCTGCGAGGAATCTCAGGAGGCCAAAAGAAGCGTGTCACAACAGGTTAATCCTTCTTTTTTTTTTCTGAGATAAAATGGTGTAGGTTTTTCTCACTGTTGAGTAATATTGGTGAAAGCGCAATAAAATAGCAAGTCATCCAACGCCTTTATCCAATGTCTAAGAATTGACAGCAGTGTCTCTTCTTTTGGGTTCCGAGTTGGCAAAATGAACAAGTCGATCAAATGCAAAAGTTGAACTAACAAATCCAATAGTCACATGGGGGATGACCGACTGGCCGTACTTTAAATACTTGTTATCACGTCATATCCGGAAGATAGCGAAAATAGGCATTCCTTCCTAACTTCTTTACTGGTACGATTTACCAAAGCAACCATCACTTTGACGACCAGGTCTCCCCACTTTAAGCAGAGGAAAAAAAAAAGGGAGGAAAAACCCAAGTGTCAAGCCAGCCGTTAGGTCTGTCAGTTGAATTAAGAAACCGAAAATACAAGGCAAAACTGAAGAAAGAACCAAATGAATCAATTTATTTTTGGCTTGGCTTTATCATATGCGAGTAACTGACGAGAATCAATACATAGAGCTGGATAAAAATGGCAGAAAATATGAATTTTGTCCAAGTGGTTTAAACTTAAAAGGGCATGGACTCAGGAACATAAGGAAGCATGGAAGCGTCCATGACTTCCAAGGGGATTATCACAGGCCCCCAGAGGCGTGGCCACCTGCCAATTTTGCAGAAAAAGGATGAAGACATTTTGGAAAATAGTTCCTCGTGAATGCAAGGTTAAACTAATGAGTAATATCAATTTCTATTTGACCATAATAGATGTGATGCAGTGCTAGAAAGCCTCGTTAATCTTCCTTTTTCATTCTTCGAACGCAGCTACGATAACTGGCTTCATTAGAAGGTTATTGACATTTCCCTCAGCTGTAAAAATAGTGTCTTAACTGTTCTCTGTTCTTCCCTTCCTTAAACAGGAGAGATGATCGTCGGGCCAACCAAGACACTGTTTATGGATGAGATATCAACAGGTCTAGACAGCTCCACAACCTTTCAAATTGTGAAGTGCTTACAACAGATTGTCCACTTGACAGAGGCTACCGTTCTAATGTCCCTCCTACAACCTGCTCCAGAGACTTATGACCTATTTGATGATATCATTCTCTTGTCAGAAGGCCAAATTGTATATCAGGGTCCAAGAGTGCATGTCCTAGAATTCTTCGAGAGCTGCGGGTTCAGATGTCCAGAGAGAAAAGGAACTGCTGATTTCCTGCAAGAGGTAATTACAAATGATGCCATCCATAACAATTATAGTTCACTTATCACTTAATGCTATATACACTCAAATGTATCAAATTTAGTACTTCAATTCAGTAACTTAATAGATTCAAACTTACAGATTTCAGTTTTTAGACTTCAGTTTCATAAAACACACCCTTGGTACTTAGCAATTAAGTAGCTTAATCGATTTAGACTTCAGATTTCATATTTTAGTTTTCAGGTTTCAGTTTTATCAAACGCACTCTTAGATAATGAAAATCAGTAAACAAACAAGCAAAATTTAGCAACATTACACAAAACCAGGTCAGACTTAATCTTAATCTTTTGCCTTGTTGATAAAAGGTTACATCAAGAAAGGACCAGGAGCAGTACTGGGCTGACCGAAACAAGCCATATAGATACATATCAGTTGCTGAATTTGCAAAAATGTTCAAACGTTTCCATGTGGGTCTGCGGTTAGAGAATGAGCTCTCAGTCCCTTATGACAAGGCACGGAGTCACAGAGCAGCTCTAGTGTTCAAAAAGTACTCAGTCCCAATGAGAGAGCTTCTGAAAGCAAATTTTGACAAGGAGTGGCTGCTAATTAAGAGAAACTCTTTTGTCTACATTTTCAAGACCGTCCAAATCATAATTGTAGCACTTATTGCATCAACAGTGTTTTTAAGGACTAAAATGCACACCAGAAACGAAGATGACGGGGCACATTATGTTGGTGCATTGTTGTTTGGCTTGATCATCAACATGTTCAATGGTTTTTCTGAACTCTCACTTACCATACAGAGACTTCCTGTGTTTTACAAGCAAAGAGATCTTCTCTTTCACCCACCTTGGGCTTTTACACTGCCCACATTCCTGCTAAGGATACCGATATCTGTGTTTGAGTCTATTGTGTGGATGGTTGTTACATACTACACTATTGGATTTGCCCCTGAAGCTAGCAGGTAAATTATGCAATTTCTATGCAGAAGGCTTATCAATCAAAAGCATGTGGGTTTCTCACCTAAGCACGTGCAATAAACTTAACTGTTTGGTGCTTCCTTCCATTTCCAGGTTCTTCAAACAGCTACTATTAATATTTCTGACTCAGCAGATGGCTGCTGGGTTATTTCGGCTAATTGCAGCAGCCTGCAGAACAATGATAATTGCAAACACTGGAGGAACTCTAGCTCTTCTCCTTGTTTTTCTCTTGGGTGGTTTCATTCTTCCTAAAGGTTAGTATAAAAGGATGCCTGACAAAATAAGCATAGAATCAATAAACATAAGAGGAAAAACGAAATGGCAAAATATTATAGCTTAAGAACATCAAGCATCTCTGAACAAGTTATGAAGACTAAATAGTAATGAGGCTAACACATGTACTTCATTTTACTACTCTATGTAGTTGTAGAAATGATCATATGAACTTCATATTCCTTTCAAAGAAGATGCTAAAAGTTGATACATCCACAGTTGCATCAGCATTGCCACAAGAAGCAACTGCACAAGTATTCCTAAGTACAAAAATCATGTTATAAGATATGATACATGTTATTGTCTATCAATTAAACTTCATTATAACACAAATTTATTGTTTATATAATTGTTTGCTTTCTGACAGATAAAATTCCAGATTGGTGGGGGTGGGGATACTGGATTTCACCTCTAATGTACAGTTTCAATGCCATGACTGTAAATGAGATGTTTGCTCCAAGGTGGATGAACAAATGGGTATGCCTGCTCAAACTATTACTCTTACTTTAGTTTCAATGTTTGATGAAGGCAGGTAGCCAAAAAAAAACACACACACACACACAGTTGAATGGATCATACTACAGATTAAATGTTACAGGTAATTTACCAATGTTCAAGATAAAGAAAGATATTTATCTATTTACAGGCTTCCGACAATGCAACAAAATTGGGACTGGAAGTATTAAAGAACTTTGACGTCTTTCCTGAAAGAAATTGGTATTGGATTGGTGCAGCAGCTCTCTTGGGTTTTATATTTCTTTTCAACATCCTTTTCACGTTTGCCCTCATGTACCTTAGCCGTGAGAATTCTAACACAATTCAAACTATATACTATGGATATGTAGTCACAATGGTGTATTGATCTTATGTCCTGTATATAACAACAACAGCTCCTGGAAAACCACAAGCTATCATCTCCAAAGAGCAGGCAAGGGAGATGGAGGATGATCAAAGGGAAGCAATGGGAGAACCAAGACTGATAACAACCAAGTCAAAGAAAGGTTTGCTCAGTCTATCCTAACGTTATGTCAATAACCAGTAAATGTGAAAATTGAAAACTATACACACCTTTATGTAACGCTTTCAGGAGAAATGGCTGTCCTGCCCGTGAACACCCAACCAAGTAGAAATTTGAGCAGTAGAAAAGAAGATACAAGTCTTGAGGCAGCAAGTGGTGTTGCTCCCAAGAGAGGAATGGTTCTTCCATTCACCCCACTTGCCATGTCATTCGACAACGTCAATTATTTTGTGGACATGCCTCCTGTAAGGATCGAAATCCTTATATAACTCTTTAAAAACCATGCAATAGGCTTAACTTGAAGCAGTTTTCCATGCTAAATTACTTTGTCAACAACAAACTTATTTCCACTTTAACAGGAAATGAGAGACCAAGGAATCACAGAGGACAAGCTCCAATTACTTCGTAGTGTAACTGGTGCATTTAGACCAGGAGTCTTAACTGCATTAATGGGGGTCAGTGGAGCAGGAAAGACTACCCTAATGGATGTTCTGGCTGGACGCAAAACAGGTGGTTACATCGAAGGTGACATAAGAATATCTGGATTCACAAAGAAACAAGAAACGTTTGCTAGAGTTGCAGGGTACTGTGAACAAACCGATATCCACTCACCTCAAGTAACTGTCCGTGAATCATTGATTTATTCAGCTTTCCTTCGTCTTCCTGAAGAAGTCAGCAAGGAGCAAAAGATGGTCAGAAGCAGTATTATCAATCAAGCAGTATTATCAATCAAGCTTGAAGATAATATACTTAACATCTTACGCTTTAATTGTACTTTCTACAGATTTTTGTCAATGAAGTGATGGACCTGGTTGAACTAAACAACCTAAAGGATGCTATTGTGGGACTTCCTGGAATAAGTGGTTTGTCAACAGAGCAGAGAAAGAGATTGACCATAGCAGTTGAACTAGTTGCCAACCCCTCGATCATATTTATGGATGAACCAACTTCAGGCCTTGATGCAAGAGCAGCAGCTATTGTTATGAGGACTGTGAGAAACACAGTGGATACAGGGAGAACAGTTGTTTGCACAATTCATCAGCCTAGCATTGATATTTTTGAAGCATTTGACGAGGTAGGCTCTATAAGACTTAACTATGTTTCATTCATTTATGAACTGTATTCAACATCCTGCTCTCTCGCTAATGTATAGCTTTATTTTGTGCTGCAGCTTCTTTTGATGAAAAGAGGAGGGCAAGTCATTTATGCTGGCCCTCTAGGGCGGCATTCGCAAAAAATCGTGGAATACTTCGAGGTACTTAATATTTTCAAACTTCTTGTGAACTTCTACTTGAAAGGACAAAAATAACTGGTCCTCCAAATAATGCAGGCAATTCCCGGAGTCCCAAAAATTAAAGAGAAGTACAACCCAGCAACGTGGATGCTAGAAGTAAGCTCAGTTGCAACTGAAGTTAGACTTGGAATTGATTTTGCTGAAAAGTATAAATCATCGTCACTATACCAGTAAGTAAAATGGGTAACTTTATAACTTAGATTGTAGAAACTACAGAACTGAGTCTGATAAGGATATTTCTAAATGAACAACAGACGAAATAAGGATCTAGTGAAAGAGTTGAGCATGCATCCTCCGGGAGCAAAAGACCTTCATTTTCTGACACAATATTCTCAATCTACATTTGGGCAATTCAAATCCTGTCTGTGGAAGCAATGGATGACTTATTGGAGGAGTCCAGATTATAATCTTGTCAGATACTTCTACTGTTTAGCTGCAGCACTCATGGTCGGGACAATCTTTTGGAGAGTTGGAACCAAAAGGTCTTATCCCTAGTACTTCACAAAAAGCTTTTTTTTTATTTTTTATTTTTTTCAGGTTAGAATGAGTACAGACACGGGGCTGAAGTTTCATGTGCTAATTCCGTCTTTTTTATTATTTCCATACACCAGGGAAAGCAGTGGTGATCTGATGACCATCGTTGGGGCTATGTACGGTGCTGTTCTTTTTGTTGGGATCAACAATTGTTTAACTGTACAGCCAATTGTTGCCGTAGAAAGAACTGTATTTTACCGGGAAAAAGCTGCAGGGATGTACTCTGCATTGCCTTATGCAA
The DNA here is from genome assembly GCF_036785885.1 of Coffea arabica. Classification (NCBI taxonomy): domain Eukaryota; kingdom Viridiplantae; phylum Streptophyta; class Magnoliopsida; order Gentianales; family Rubiaceae; genus Coffea; species Coffea arabica. The sequence goes on along the minus strand of NC_092317.1, from coordinate 2,116,856 downwards.
TGGCACAGGTGAGGCTTGTGTCAACTTTTAAGTCAGAACAGTTAAATCACCAACTCTAATTTCTGGAAGTTCTACTGTTTACAAAATTTTCTACCAAATTTCTCTCTCTTTAATTCTTAAGCTCAGGAAAAGAAACACAACTCTTAAGCTCTAAAAACTCCTATTTCGAAATTAATATCCACGCCTAGTTTACAACAAAAAGAGCCCTGTTTTCTGTATATTACTTCTTGCCACCAAGACTAATGAAACTGTTTAACTTAAAAACAGGTGTTTGCGGAAATACCGTACATACTTGTTCAAACATCATACTATACACTTATAGTGTATGCCATGGTGGGCTTCGAATGGACTGCAGCAAAATTTTTCTGGTTCTACTTCATCAACTTCTTCTCCTTTTGCTACTTCACATACTATGGAATGATGACTGTTGCCATCACACCAAACCACCAAGTTGCAGCAATCTTTGCAGCAGCATTTTACGCACTTTTCAATCTTTTCTCTGGATTCTTCATCCCAAAACCAGTAAGTCAATCTTTTATACTTGCTTTGCATTTGGTTGTCATTCAGAATCTCTTGTTTGCTAATTTCTTGTGGGTTCAAAATTTCAGAGGATTCCTAAGTGGTGGATATGGTACTACTGGATTTGCCCGGTGGCATGGACTGTCTATGGACTAATCATATCACAATACGGTGATGTAGAGGACACAATTAGTGTCCCTGGGATGAACTTTACACCAAAAATCAAAGATTATATCCAGGATCATTTCGGATATGAACCAGACTTCATGGGACCAGTGGCTGCAGTTTTGATTGGTTTCACTGTCTTCTTCGCATTCATGTATGCTTACTGCATTAAAAACTTGAACTTCCAAATGCGGTAAAAAAAAAAAAAAATAGCCTATGGTATGAACTGTAGTTGAATTGTAAATACTCATTACATCTACAAAAATCCTCCTATATGAGAGTTGTGTATTAAGTTGTAGAGGGATATATGTGTATTAATTAGAAAATAAACTGCATTTCCTAAGGAAACAAAATTGTAAGCCCAATGTCTCTGAGGTAACAAATATTCCATTGCCGAGTTATACTAAACAATAGTTCCAGAACAAGAGAAATCCTCAACAGGATCAGTATGGCTCATGCTTTTTTAATCTTACATCAAAATTGCACCCGTAACTTCTATCATTCGTAAAAGGAAGGATTCAGCATTCCGCAACTCTCTCTAGCTTCTCAATCTCTTTTAATCTTGCGCGCAATTTTACACTCCACTACAGTCTCAAGTAAGGATTTAGCTTAAAATTAGAAGGAATTATTTTCTACCAAAAAAAAAAAGAAAAAGAAATATGAGGGGAGAGACCTGATAGCCATGGGCTTCAACTGCCGGAATATGAAGCCGGAACGGTGGCGGAAGAGGCTGTGCTCGTACCGCAGGAGTACTCCGGTTCGCTGGCCTCCATGGGCCGGCTGGCTTAACTATTTCGCAGTTCAATTCAATGGAGGGCCCCGGATCATGGATTAATGCGATTCTCTTAGAGCTGTAAATTTAGCTGATCTGGGCTGGATTTGATCAGCCTGGCCTAACCATCGTCAAAGACAGATGCAGCTGAACGACCCACTCTGGCCGATGCTCCGCAGCCCAATGTAGTTTTTTCTTTTCCTTTTTTTTTTTCCTAACTTCTTACCCCTCCCCACAACTAGGGCTGCAAACGAACCGAGCCGCTCGTGAGTCGAGCTCGAGCTGGCTCGAGTCGAAATTGAGCTCGAACTCGAGCTCAAGATATTAAGCTCGTTAGCTCGCGAGTTCGAGTATATATATATATTTTTTTTTTTTATTTTTTATTTTAAATATATATATATTTTATTTTTATTTTAATAGTAAAATTACATATATATCCTTAATATTTTATTATTTATTAAGACAAAATATATTATTTTTATTTATTTTTTAAAAAATAAAAATAATTATTTTTTATTTTTTTTGAGCTCGACCTCGAACTTGAAATTGTCAGCTCGTCGAACTCGAGCTCGAGTTCGAATTCACTAAAATCATGTCAAGACTCGGCTCGATTAGATCAAAACTCGACTCGACTCGACTCGTTTGCAACCCTACCCACAACTCTTTCCAAACCCTACTAGACACAAAGTCTAAAAACTAAACCTAACGGTGGGAAGAATTTTGCTCCGACTATTAAACCAACTTCAATGGTTACAGTCCAAGGTAATTGGATGCCTTTTTTTTTTTCTTTAATCAAATTTTGAATAGAATTTAGATTTTTTAATCACTTTTATCATTCTGATCTTCTCAAAATCTTTTTTGGACTAGACGCTGATATGCGATTATTTATCTGAACCAAAGAAAATAAAAACAAAAAAAAAAAGAGAAAAATAAGGTATAAAGAGTTATTAATTAAATGCTATCGCAAGTTCTATTAATTTAATTTAACAATCATAATTAGTTATTGATATTGGGTGAATGAATCTTAACTAGAACTACCGGCGGAGCTTGCAAGCAGGGAAAAAGCTCTTGAAGGATTCGAGAGCACTAACGCTGCAGACTTTATTCTCAAGGTGAAATAGAGACGAGGCTACTATAACTAATTGAGTAAATTTTATATACTCTGTCAGAGTCGGTGTATATATTATTATAGTTGGATAGATGACATATGAGTAAATTTTAAATTTTAAATTTTAAATTCAAATTTTGTGCATGTATTATATATTTAATGGTGACTTTGTTTGGATTCTTCAATTTTTGAAAAATAATTTTTTCATATACAATGTTACAGTAATACACAAATAAAAATAACTCAAAAAACATATATCTATATAATATATCAAAAATAACTCCAAATATACAAAAAAAATACACCACTATCCATCACTCTCCACCACCACGACCACCACCTTACCGTCACCACACCAACACCCACAGCCACACCCACAACTCTCTCTCTCTCCGTCCATCTTTCCTCCCTCTCTCCTCCTACTTCTCCATTTTTCTTCCTCCTCTCTCTCCTTCTCCTTCCTTCTTTATTATTTCCCTTTCCCCGTCCCCCAATTTCCTTCCCCTTCACTGACCGCAACCCTTCTAGTCACGATCAAATCTGATTGCGACCAAAAACTTTGACCAAGATGGTCGTGGTTAGAGTAGTGGCTAAAATTGCAGCCACCACCCTCCAGCGGGAGAGGGGTTTGGGGTTGGGGGGAAGTAGGAGAGGGGGGAGAAGGGAGGGGAGGGGATGGGATGATGGTGGGTAGTGTAAAATTTTTTTTAAAAAATATCTCAAAAAAATTGTAAATTATAAAAATACTCAAAAATATATTTTAAAAATACCTCTAAAAATAATCCAAAAAATATCTATACTGAAAGTTTTTCATATACACAATTACAGTAAAGTTTTTGAAAAGTACCCCAAAAAATAGCTAATCCAAATAAAGTCGGTGATAGTCTATACACTGACAGTGCATATAAGATTAATTATTACTGATTTCTGTTTATATTTCCCAGTTAAATTTATACGGTTATTATTGGGTAAAAAAAATACATAACGAAAGCAAGAGTTTGGAGTCCGAGGGATAGCGACAGAATTGACCGTCTTCACTCACTTATTGCAAGAAATCCAGCACGTGCCAGACTCTAGAGTCACGCGCCCAGACGATCTTCGATTGCCTCCATTACATTAGTTCCCGTTCTTTTTCCTCTCGTGAAACTGGTAGCTGCTGGGTCTAGGTGTAGTTGCTGGGTCTTGGACGGATATGTAATGTTGAATTCTAACCTCACTAAAAGGTGTAGCCCCTCTAATGTCACTAATTAGATGAGTAAGTTTTAGCTCAGGGCCCGTACAAACTGGATTACTACTCAAGCCCACTAGAGTTCAGGTCCGAACTCAAGTTGAAGCCTAGTTAATTGGATCTTTTACTTGAGTAATAATTCCGCATAATCATGCGTACACTATATCACAATTTAAGATTTAATGCACTGTGTGTCTGTCTATTTGGTAACCTTCAAATACGCACAAAGAAGGTGGGTCTGCTACTATTAAAGTACATCCACCTAAGTCAATACTTTCATTTAAAAAATTCAAAATAATATCAAGCTTACTTCTTAAGAATTAATTGAATTCAATGAGCTTGCAAGCTAAATATTCTTATCTGAGATTAACTCGAATTCGACTCAACTCGAATGGACTAAAGCCGGCTTGGGTATGAATCCACTCTGGTCACAACTCCCAAGCTCTGTTTTCAAACTCGGACCGGACCGGCCGGTCGAACCGGTTGAACCGGGAACCGGCCAGGTAGCCGGTCCGAGTCACATTAGAAAACCGGAAATTTAAAACCCGGTCAAAGCCGGGTTTGACCGGGTTTGACCGGGAAAAAACCGGTTTTTCCGGTTCAACAGTATTTTTTAAAAAAAAAAATTCAAACTTTTTAATATTATGTTTTGACCCCCTAAATTGTTAAAACTTATTGATATACCTCAAATATTTGATACTTTATAAATATTGTCCTAAAATTTGATGTTATTTTTCAATTAAATTCATAATTTTAATTCTAAACTTGTTAATATTTATTAAATAATATAAATTGCTACTTGATTGTTCTAATTTCTTTGTATTTTCTTGTTAAATATATTTGAAACATCAAATATATATGAATATGCCTTTATTAATATCAATATATTATTAGATATTATATATATAACATTTTAATTTTAAAATAATTTTTATTTATGACGTCATCCGGTTCGACCCCTATCGACCTCCGGTCGAACCCATTGACCCCTGACCCCTGACCTCGGCCGAGTCGCTATCCGGTCCGGTTCTAAAAACATAGCTCCCAAGCCCACTCCGGTGGCCCTTGGCCCTCTGAGTTTGGCCGTTTGAAGGCGGTCAGCCAGTCACTCCAATTTTGTGTGTTACTGTAACTATTATAGCTAGTCCAAAATTTTAGCCCGCATGAGACCTTTTGTCCAAGTGGGCGGTGATGAATCACCGTATACTTGTTACTTTATTACTTTCAAATAGTTTCTTCGGACGGAAATGCCGGTTCGCTCTTCTTTTTCTAAATTAAATTATATAATTATTATGGTTGCGATTAAAAAATTTTAAAATTTTTTTGTTTTACCCGAACGGTTCAGCCCTCCTCAGATCTGTAACCGCTCTGGAAGGTGTAACACCATTTATACATGGTGTAACATCATCTGTACAATGTGTAACAATTGAACAACAGCGAGTAAAATAGAACAATATTTTTGTGGATCCCACACGGCGTGAAAATCGAGTTACAAGACGTGATCTGAGCCGCACAAATTTTTTTAGCTTCATCCAGGCCGTGAACTGCCTCTGACAAACCGTCCAGACCCCTCGTCCCTAGCAAATGCGAGAAGTGTAGCACTGTAAGCTGTGGACCCCAGGATTTTTATTCATTTCTTTATTAATTACACAGATTATTAGGAGGCTTCCAATATTTTGATTGCTCCTGCGCTAGAATGAACGAGTAAAACGAGAAAATTAGAAAATCCAATCCAAGGGAGGCGTTAATGCACTGTGTCTACTGGAATTGGACCCCAGAACTGCGGAGGTAGCTAGAGATGAAAAGTGGGGGAAGTGCAGCCCCTGTAAATGAATGGTTGAGAAAACGGCTAAACGCATCGGTCAAATTGCGTGTGGCAGCTATTCACCAGACAGATAGCCCACCACCAATTATTCGGGTGGGCCGGGCCGGGCCGGGGGTTGTTGCTTGCTGGAGGCAGCGAGTCGACGCGGTTTCTCGTCTACCATTGAATTGAAAAGGGCTGGAAATTGGAAATAATTAGTAAATCCTATTCTACGTATTAGTGCGCTTAACAGTTGATTATTAGTACATTTAAGTTTTATTTCATTTACCATGCGAATTTACGCCTTCATACTTAGTATATAAACTACTTGCGCTTTCAAATCGAGTTTGGAGCTTGGAAGATCCATTCTCTAATCAACACACAGAGGCCATTGGATTTGGATACATAATTCAAAAAAAACCACACTAATAGATTATTTGATTACCAGGTTGTCAAACCCAATTAACATAGCATCAAGATTTGCCCCACTGGAATTTGAATAAGCTAATTAAAACCTATTGCCTAAAAGCTGAAAAGAAACTCGACCTTTTTTTGAGTCGCCAACATCAACATCCCTTTGCCTATAAAACGCCACCTAACTCATCAACCATGCAAAGAGCGTGGCATCCATTTGCCTCTTAAAAAAATTGTTTGTTTGGATCTCAATGATAGTCAACATAGGATGACATTTACAGGGATTTAGATTATAAATGTTTTAACTATACTAAATACTAACAATTTTGACGTTGCCTAAATCAGATGGAGATAGACCCAAATCATTTTTTTCGTTTTCTGAAAAGATGTGAAATTATGCACGTAGGTATGCTGCAATATTAGTATGCTTCCATTTATGCATTTTGAAATCTAACCCTCGTGTCCTATATATATATATATATATATATTCAAACCTTCTCATGCGTTCATAACACGTTACAGATGCTTATATAAAATAATCAAATCGACTCTCTTATCTCTACATCAATTTCTTGTTCAATAGGCACGCAAGTTTTTGCAATTAAAACGTGTTCTTGTGCGGCAATATTTTGACACAACCCAATGTGTACGCGGCCAAATGCTTGGGGCGTCAAGAAATCCATGGTCATGGTTGTGTGCTAGGTTTTGGTAAACATGCAACCACTGGCAAAAAGTTGTTGGGGAACCAAACCCCTGGCCAGGATGAGGATGAGGAGGATGATGATGATGGACCGAATGGAATTATTGCTTCATCCTGGGTAGTCACATCACGCCATTGGAGAATAGGATCGACGCATGAAAGGGAGTCCCAAGTCCCAAGTCCCTGCCCTTATTTGCATGCTGCTTCTCAATTGAATTCTCCCACGGCCACAAGCAGAAAGTAGTAGTGCTATTACTTTACAGGCTTGCTAAAAAACGACGGGAGTGAGCCATTGCCTGTCACCAATTCGCCACATTAAAAAATGGTTCTGCTTATAAAATTCAGATAGGTGTATAATGTTCGTCTACTCCAATGATGATTCAGTTTCTTTCAAGTTACTTTTGAACCTCTCTTCAAGTCCTCCCATCCCCTAGTATAGGATTCTATCGAGGGCGCTGAAGTAAATTCCGACTTCCCATCAATTAGTTGGCTGTGGTGGCGGAGGTTCAATGAAGGTTAATTAATGGGGTATTTACGTCCCTATCCCATATTAAGTTGTGCAGTATTATATCCATTTCAAAACAGTGACCCATATTAAGAAAAAAAAAACTAAAAATCGTGGAGGAGCTGGATTAAAACCTCCTTTCGTGTGGTTTTGATCTTATTCAAGAAGAAAAGCAAAAAAAAAAAGAAAAGGATTTTGGGTATCGAATATGGTATATGCATGGTGGTAGCTGTCGAAATCTGTTTAATGCTACCACATTTTTAGTTGAGCAAATTGGCGACAGCTTAGTCATTAAACCTAGCAGTAGTAATTATGAGTTACCTAGCCAATTATAGCATTCATCATTTTGCTTTCTTTGCCTACTATAACTTCTAATTATTATTCATGCATGTGGAAAGGACAGAAGAGATCGACCTCTTATACTTGACAACAATAAGTAGGTAAATAACTTTAGCAACCAGTTATATTATAGTACGTAACTCAAAAAAAATCCAAAGATAGGTCCGGATTGCATTCTCAATTATTATTGCACATTGAGGAAGCTTAATTATGGGCCAAGATTGATGTTTATTAGTATTAACTTTTTCATCTTTCTTCAAAATTAAACTATAAACCGATAAACAACCAGGATTGATGTACATTATCTTTTGATTACTCCAGTATCACTTTTTGTGATGTGGTGTATGTGAAATAAAAAAATGGTTAAAAATATAAAAAAGCAGATTGGGAAATGTGTTTATGATGTTCATTGCACGTAGAGTGGCACTGTGACAGCAGAATAACTGATATACAAAATCGTTTAGAAATGAGACTGATTAGGCACATTAACTATTAATCTATTATCACAGTTTAAGAAAGCAATAAACAGTCTATAAAACAAATAAGGAAACATCTCAAAATTGCTAACATGGATGGCTATGTCTCTGCGAATACACTCCTAAACCTCAATGCTTTACAAATAGATTGCCATCACCTTCCATTGCCACGAGACCAGTAGTGTTTTTTCTTTTTTTTGGCAATTACGTAAAACATTATTATAAACTAGTTTGCAAAAGTAAAAGGTTATCGGGAAATGATTTGACATAATAATATATTTTGGGACCAATATAAGAATTAGGTTATTCCTTACGGAAATGCTTGGATTGCTTGTTTTCGTCGGAAAATATTGTCGTTTTTCGTGATCACATTTCCCTATCACCTTTTTCCCTCACATATATCAAATCGCTACAGTAATTTTTCCATGAAAAATGACAGAAAATGCAATCCAAACACAACCTAAATCAGTCGTCTTGTAATTGAAGTACCAAATGCGAACAGTAACCGAAGAGACAAATGTGGAAGCAATTTTCAACGAGAAGGACAGCCCCTTGTTCCCTCAACCTTTTGCCTTGCTCTTCTTTACAGGTCAAGCCGTCGGTTTTCACAGCCATCTCCTTCATCAGATGACATCATGACAATACGAGATTTCCGCACCTAATACTCTCTGTCGGTATTTACCAGGTGCTTGTCCTGTTTTAGACATATATACACTAGGAGTCGAACATAATATCCGAGATGCCATTGATGAAATTTAAGTTAAAAAGTTCACACTCTTTTCTAAAAATTCTCTTTATATATATTTTTAATTAAATTTATTTTATTTTACATATATTATATTATTATAATAATTTTTTTTGTAAAAATTCTGAAAACTTATAGTAATCCAAAGGGGCTCCTAGTTTCTTTAATTGGAAAATAAATTTATTTCTCTAACAAAATTAATAAGAAAATTGTTTTTAATCAAAACTAAATGTAACCCCCAACACGATCTTATCAACGCATGATTGTTTGCCTTTCGCTCCCTAATGATTGTTGAAAATTTTGTATTATTAAGTGTCAAAGTAATAAGAAAAAATGAGACATGTAAAACTTGAAAATCGCTAATTAGAAAATAATAAAACAACGTGTCTTAAAGTGATCAAGTAAAAAATATATTTTGAAGTTTTTGATTCTTTGCATTGAGAGAACAAATATACTACTGTTCAAGTGAGTGTGTTTGGATTGATCTATTCAAAAAAAGTTATTTACCTGCATCTCAAGTATATTTTTCAATCACCTTCATAATTATATTTTATCTCGTATATATCACATTACACACGTTAAATTATAAATAACTTACCATCTTGGACTTTTTTTTGCGTTGCATAATTTAGTATATAACAATAACGCATCACGTACATAAAAAGTGACAAATATGATCTATAAATTAGTCTTACTTACACTTCAAAACAAAAATTTGTTTATGTAGCATTTAAGATAATTTATTATCTCAAAGACCTTGAGCGTTCTTAACCCAAAATTCTCTTACTTGTCCTCAAAATTTGTCGCTCAAAATTCTCTTACTTGTCCTAAGTGGCAACATTTATTTTGGTTTTTTTTTTGTGGGGTGGGGGAAGGTTGGTCGTGGAAGCTGTAAGAACTTGTATAATAGTAAACAGGTAAATTTTAAAAAATGAAACTTTCTTAAATTAATTCTCAAAAAACTTATTTCTATTTAAAGGGTGAAAAACTTATTCAGTAAATGCATTATTTCCCTAAAAGATCCCTTCACTGGATTTCACAACTCTTACTATAGAACAATTTCTGAATTAGACATGTTTGGATAGTGTATTATTTGAAATATTATTTGGAATAATTACTGTAGCACTTTTTGTGATGTGATGTATGTGAGATAAAAAGGTGATTGGGAATATAAAAATGTAGGTTGAAAAATGTGTTTGTGATGCAAGCAAGATATTATTTAAAATAATTGAGGTATCCAAACACTCCTTACACTATTTGAGAATTTCCTCAAACGTAAACCCCTAAAAAAAAAAAAAGTAAACCCCTAAAAACAGAAAAGAGAAGAAGAAAGTAAGCAAACAGCGGACAAACGGTATTGCGTAGGAAAATGTCGGAGGGTAATGTTTGGAACCGAAACACGTGAGCAACGACGAGGAAAGAGAGGAAAGTCTCTTGACATTTTTGCTTGGATGTTGCCGCCTGTATAAAGCCGCTGATCAGATCAAAACCATACTCTCTCTACTCAAGAGGAGGACAATTAGGAAGAGGGAAAGAGAGAGAAGGAGGCGTAGAGGGGGAGGTAGTTGGAGCAGATACATATATATAATCAGCTCAAGCTACAACAGACACTTCTCCCTTCTTTTCTTTTCTTTCCCAATCTCTTTTTCTCCTCACCGTCTTTCTTTTCCTCCATTTCATTCACCATGTTATCCTTAAATGGCACTAGTTTTCTGGTAATTCGCCCTAAACCCACTTATGTTTGCACATTTTAAAGCTATCCTACTTCTTAATTTTCCCAACTTTGCCATCTAATTTTTTGATCCAAGCTAGCTTACTTCACCAAATAAAGATTTTACAAGAAAAAGAAAAAAAAAAGTCTCAAACCAATCCCATTTTGATTTTTGTATCTGAGCAAATCTTCCAAATTAAAGATTCAAACTTTTGCGCCAATGGGTATCCCCTGTTTTGGGAAAAAAGACGCAAAGCTAACACGTTTGATTTTGATTTAGTTTGTTGATTATGCTAATTGATTTTGTTTTACAGGATAATTCGCTTTATGGGGTGTCCAGAGGCGTGGTGCAGCAACACAGAAGAGTTGCACCTCCTATGGTGGTGGTGGCGTCGGTCCGCTCAAATGGGAGAGCAGGGGATCGAAACGTGAGCGTTTTGGTGGAGACTAGTCTGAAGGAGATTAGAGATGCTTCACCAGCACCACCGGCTGACAAGGACTCCAAATCAAAGGTTACTGGCGGAATTGGTGACGTGTACGGTGAGGATACTGCCACCGAGGATCAGTCCATTACGCCTTGGACTGTCTCTGTTGCTAGGTGAGAGATCACTTGTTATATCAGCTTTTAATGATTTTTCGATGATTCCAATGTTATGATCGTTACTTTTTGTTTGCAAGGGAATTAGAAATGTCTTTAGTTTATTAGTGAAAATCTCACTGCTTGTAGGTGTGGTTGTTAATAAAGATGCAATATTTATGCGTGTGCATGCCCGCGCGCTTTTTAATCATGTTGTTTTCATTTTAACTGTTCAATTGGGCCAAAATATTAGATTTTTTATTTCTTTTGAAGTTTAATCTAAATCTAGTTGGAACTCTTTAGCTAATTTCTAGTTAATTGAAAATACGGTGCAAGTTCACTCTGTTTTACCCTTTCAATTAACAGAGTGTATTTTGAGTAATAGACTCCAAAGGTTTTTGTTCTTCTGTTTATTTTGTGAATTTGTCAGCTCTTAAGTTTCATGCTCTGGTCTCTAAACCTTCTAATATTCTGGTACATGATGGATGTTTTTCGGGCATGTTCTGAAACATGATTCTTGTATTTTAATTTCGTGCTGCAGTGGATATCCATTGTTGCGTGATCCACACTATAATAAGGGGCTTGCATTTACTGAGAAGGAGAAGGATGCACATTACTTGCGTGGTCTTCTTCCACCTGTGGTTGTCAGCCAAGAACTTCAGGTTTTGTAATCTTTCAATATTCAATTTGTCTGTCTAATTCACTCATTTTGCTGCTGCTAACTCAATCATTCTCTTCTATCATTCTACCGAACAGGTGAAAAAAATGATGGCAAATATTCGTCAGTATCAAGTACCCCTGCAGCGATATATGGCCATGATGGATCTTCAGGTTGTTGAACAATTAAGTTGTTATCTGCATTTTTAGAAGTGTTTTCTAAACCAATTTAGTTCTGTAATTTTTCTCTGCTTTGAGTTTTATCATTTTGCAGATAGTTTGATAGCGTCTACACTCGGAATAAATCTTAAGCATAACACAGTGTCAGTGTAAAATATGTATAGTTTGACTTAATAAATAAGCACGTGATACTATACAGTGAAGTCTGAGAATATTACAAAACCGATTCATCTAATATTTATGTGGTCTTAAATAGTCTGAATACTTAATATTTGGATTTGTTTTCTTCTGGTTTACACAGGAAAGGAATGAAAGGTTGTTCTACAAGCTTCTCATTGACCATGTTGAGGAGCTGCTTCCAGTTGTTTACACTCCAACTGTGGGCGAGGCTTGCCAGAAATATGGGACCATCTTCAGACAGCCACAGGGTCTCTTTATCAGTTTGAAGGAAAAGTATGTTTTGTGTTTTGCATTTGACAGCAGTTTTACCTGGAGTTCTTTTTCTCACATTTTAAGACTTGGCTGTTTAACATTTGTCAGAGGAAAAATTCTTGAGGTGCTGAAAAATTGGCCCCAGCAGAAGATTCAAGTTATTGTTGTCACAGATGGTGAACGCATTTTGGGGCTTGGAGACCTGGGTTGCCAGGCACGTCATCACCTTTTGGTTTCCATGTCTTTTACTTCTTTGATGTTATCACGGCAGGAAGAGGGTTTTCAAGGAAGAATTCTTTGCATTTGGTCATACCTTAGTAGGCATGCAGATATGGGCTTCTATTAATTAGCATATGATCTTTTTCTTATCCATCTTTGCTTGTTACCAGGGAATGGGCATACCTGTAGGGAAGCTCTCTCTGTACACAGCTCTTGGTGGTATTCGTCCTTCAGCTGTAAGTATATGCAAGACCTTTACTTTGTTCATTTGTTTCAATTGGCTGGTAAAGAAACTTTAGCAGCACTGCTTTCCTTGAATAGCTATCATGCTGCAAATAAAGGTTTTAACTGTGGTCGTTAATAACCTTTTCTTTGCTGTTGGTGTGTTATTTTATGGGCCCTTTTTTTAATCATACCTAAGAGCATTAGTTAACCACTGGAAATTGTTCTATGCTCAGAGATTTAATCTTGTTTTTCATTTGGACTTGTGGCTTAATAGAAGACATATGCTCCAACCTCCAATTGGTACAACGTCCAAGGGCAAAAATATGTTCGTGTACTGCCAATAATGGCAAACTTTGTTTATTGCTGTATGATTTTATTTTTTTTTATCTTTTCGTAGAAAAGATAGATTTTATTTTATTTTATCTTTTATTGCTGTATTAAAATATCATGATAGATTTTCCTGTGGAATGGTTTCATGACATGACCTGCTTCACTTTTGGCTATGCACAATAGTGGCAAAATATAGTAAACGGTTTTTACTGTTTTTACAGTGTTTACCTGTAACAATTGATGTGGGTACAAACAATGAGAAGTTACTGAATGATGAATTTTACATTGGGCTCAGGCAAAGACGAGCAACAGGGAAGGTTAGAAATTTGACCTTCAAACTGCTTGACATGAGATATATTACCTGGTCATTCATTTCTTAATTAAGTTAGATTGTTTTGCCGTCATCAGGAATATGCGGAGCTGATAGATGAATTTATGTCTGCTGTCAAGCAGACCTATGGGGAGAAAGTCCTCATTCAGGTTATGCACATTTCTGAGATTCCATTATATGGAGCTATTAAGTCAATGTGCTCAAATTGTCACTGTCTGTCTGCATTTTGCAGTTTGAAGATTTTGCAAATCACAATGCTTTCGATCTTCTTGCAAAATATGGCCCTACACACCTTGTTTTCAATGATGATATTCAGGTACAACAAGTCGTTTACTGTTCCACTAAATGTTGGGCCTTTAGCCACCATGGTCTTGGTTCTCTCCCAAGAATTGATATAAACATTTCACACATTTTTCAGGGGACAGCATCTGTGGTCCTTGCTGGGCTTATTGCAGCACTGAAGTTAGTTGGAGGGACCTTAGCTGAGCATACTTTCCTATTTCTTGGAGCAGGGGAGGTAGTTCTTGTTTCCTGTCTCCAAAAAAAAAAAAAGAAAAAAGAAAAAATGCATAGTGTTTATACCATCAATTGAATGTTTCAATCTTCTGGTCTGCCAGTGGTTTGAGACTGCATGTATAACTTATGCAACTTTGTCCGTTTTCCGGCCAAATTTCCTACAAGTTCTTGTTTTCTGCTTTTAGTCTTAAGGTACAACATTTGCTCCTATCCTTCTGGTAATGCAGGCTGGCACTGGTATTGCTGAGCTCATTGCTCTTGAGATGTCAAAGCAGGTGAAAACTAATTGAATGTGTTGCCTTCTATGTGCTGTATGTGCTTAGTTTCTTTTGAAGAAGCTCCTTGAGAAGTACATAGCAAGAGGTGAAAATTCAACCTTCTTTTGCAGACTGGAGCTCCAGTAGACGAAACTCGTAAGAAAATTTGGATGGTGGACTCAAAGGTGTTAAACCTTCTCCTAACCCATCTTCCTACCAGAAAAAAAAGGAAAAGAAAGAAGAAATAGAACTGTCATAATACTCAAATTATTTTCACTGTAGGGTTTAATTACGCGGTCTCGCATGGAAGGACTTCAGCATTTTAAGAGACCCTGGGCTCATGAGCATGAACCTGTTACAAACCTGGTGGATGCTGTCAAGGTCTGAGAAGTCCTCTGTCGAGTGCATGTTTTTAAGCTTGTGTGTTTTTGTCATCTTTATCTTTCTTTCTTCTTTTGCCAGGCAATCAAGCCAACCGTGTTGATTGGATCATCAGGAGCTGGAAGAACATTTACCAAAGAAGTTGTTGAAGCTATGGCAACCTTCAACGAGGTGATGCATCCTCCCTCCCTTCCTTGCTGGGATTTTGTTCAGTTTATGTTTGCATAAAACATTTTATATAGATCAAAACACTGACATTGTTCTTAATGCAGAAACCCGTTGTACTTGCCCTCTCCAACCCAACTTCACAGTCAGAGTGTACTGCTGAAGAAGCCTACATGTGGAGTGAGGTGATGTTATCATACATCTTTGTTTCATGTAGTCTTCTGCCATGCTGACTTTTTGGTGAATCTTCATCTCTATCACTGCATGACACTGTTACATCTCTTCTTTGTTCTATGTCTACTTCAGGGTCGTGCTATTTTTGCTAGTGGTAGTCCATTTGATCCAGTTGAATATGATGGGAAGGTCTATGCATCTGGCCAGGTGTTAATCCTCATAATAATCTATCTGACACAATCTTATCCTCAGGATATGTGCCTTTTTGGACTAACTATAATACATACATATCTTTTAGGCAAATAATGCGTACATCTTCCCTGGTCTTGGTCTGGGTCTGATAATTTCTGGTGCCATCCGTGTCCATGATGATATGCTCCTGGCAGCCTGTAAGTTGTTGCATATGTAATTATTAGTCATAATTCTAACCACCATGCCATTTGTTTGTAAGTATTCAATTTTAATGTGTGTGTCTCTCTCCCAGCTTGGGGTCAGCCAAAAGAGAGAACCTTAAAATAAATCTGAGAGCAACATGAGTTTTAATGGGATGGAAATGCTGCACTTTTGCGTACTTGTCTTTCCACACTGTCTAAAGTTCATTTTGATACCAATTCTTTAAATTTTTTCAGATGCTTTGTGTGTTTTTTTATTACATATTTCGGGATTTTGATACCAATTCTCTCACTCTCTAGGACCTAAGTTGGACGATAGCTAAAGTTCATGTATGAAAACCATATTGAAATGCAGATGTTATAGTCATAGGATCATCCAGCATCTCTGTTAGTTTGTCTTTGAATAGTTTGAACATTACTTGTTTTGAAAAAAAAATTATTTGTTACTCAAAATCTCTGGTATTTCTGCTTTCTTGAAACAGCTGAAGCTCTGGCTGCACAGGTCACTGAAGAAAATCTTGAGAGCGGTCTCATTTATCCCCCATTCTCTAATATTAGAAAAATTTCTGCCAAAATTGCTGCTGATGTAGCTGCAAAAGCATATGAGCTAGGTAAGATTTCCTGCCATGGGACCATATGTTTTAGCTTGAGTGCATTTTCTGCGATCTATAGCTTGACTCTTGGTTGCTGTACAGGTTTGGCTACTCGTCTGCCTCAACCAGAAAATTTAGTTGCATATGCTGAGAGCTGTATGTATAGTCCCGCTTATAGATGCTATCGCTGAACCAGTGAAATGTTCTATAATCCATGATTTGAGTAGATCACTAAATTTTTGTTGTCATTCTTCACCTAACGTTTTACCACTTTTTATGTTTTTGTTTTCCTATTTCAATTGTTTATTGTTTACTTCTTCCTGCCAGTCACAGCAGGCAGGTAGATGCAAGTAGGGTGATTAGAAGGGAAGCGTTCTGTAATGTTGTATCACGGTATAAATGTAGTTTGCTAAATGTTGTGCGTTACAAGAAATGAAATCAAAAGTTCTGCTTAAAACCATGCCCAAGACCAGATTGTTGAATTACTATTTTGTTATTTCCTCTTTTGAACCTTAATATGTTACATTTTGCCCGGGGGATGGTGAAAGTGATTGTGATTTCAGCCTCAGCTAGAAGCGTCTGGACATTCAGGTGACGCGAGGGCACATAATATTGCAGGGGAAGGAAGTGTTTGCATTCCCTTTGGACTGCGAAAGGAATGTAATTGTAGTAGAAGAAGCCTACTAAATTTGAAAGAATAATATGCATAAGAGGAAATTAGAATACGAGGTTATCTTCAATTCTGGGGCCCGTACAATAAAACTGTGATTTGGCCGTTAGCCTGTGAGTGAATGTTGAGCCTTTTATTGTCCTACCATTGAGGCTTGGTTTTGGCTGCTGCCTGACCAAGTGAACGAACGCCTACAAATTCCTGCTGCGGGAAAACCTCACTAATATTCCGGTTTAAGTTTTAAAAGGCGTAAATTTGCTAACTTTTGAACTGTTAAAAGCAGCGCCTGCGTCTCCTTCGTTTGAAGGCCCTGAACAAGTAGGGCGAGTCATCGAGACTTACGAAACCCCCCTTTGCACCATTTTAATTGTGGGTTCCCCTTGAAGATGGTGCCTCATGCATACATGGAACCTCCTCGCACTATGGTGCATCTCCCTACAATAAGAACCTTTCAAGAACCCTAAACATTGATCAACAAAATTGCATTCAAGGCGTAAAAAAAAGCAGTCCCACCACCCCCCCCCCCTCAAGAACAGTGAAATGCAGGACAAATTATTTCAGGCTATTTGCCAAATCCTCCACGTACTAAACATCCTAGTATTTACAGTTAAAAAGAATCAGAATTTTCACTAGCTTAACCCATAACCTAAACCTGGAGGGGCCCTGCACTATATTACATTGAAAAAATTAGATAAATAAGGAATACAACAAAAGCTATGAGGACAGAAATGAAGGAAAATAGGCCTTGCTTCCTTCCAGATGCTTGAGTAAGGCATCTGCTAAGATGTTAATCAAGTAGCCCCCTTTATCTCATACTGCTTGAAATGAACTATTTTCACTCTTGGTTATGCCCGATCCTTTGATTGGTGTGCTTGCATGAAATGCCGATTGCCTCGATGGCTCCCCTGTCAATTTGAGAGAAAGTCGGGAAGATTCTACAAGGCCAGAACTAGTATCACCTAAGCTAAGCTGAGACATGCCCACAAGTTCATCCACATTGACAGGTTCCTTTGGAATAACTGGAATTGGCTTGAGGATCTGATGATGAGATGCCTCTGCTCCTCTACCTTCCTCTTGAGGGGCTATATTGGACGGCCATAGTGGATATGAAATAGGTATAAATGCTGGAAAAAATGATGGGAACAATGAAGGAATTTCGGGTGGAGATTTAACATTTTCTTCGGTTTCTTCAACTACTTCACTGAGGGTAGCTTCCATGGGCTCATACTCTTGCTTTAGGGAAAGATCTAAAGAAGGCAAAGACTTTTCATTATCATCTCCAATTGCTAGAGGATGCGGACTTGCAAGTTGTTCCTTGCTGCTATCAACAACTTGTGGTGGGAGCACAAATTGTTCTTCCGGCGGAGCTAGTGGATCTGTAGACTAATAAACCACAAAATAATTGGCTACACAATGAAAAAGACACATTGCATGCAAGAATCATATTATACATGTTACAGATCAGTCTGGTTATTTAAAAATAAAAAGATGCCTTTTGGCCTTCAAAAAAGGATGATGCCAATTGAAATGAGTCAGTGGGAATGTGCAGAATGGATGGCTCATTATTCTGATTGCATCATCAAGAAAAGTCAGGAAACTTCTAGAAATAAGACATATCAACCCCTTATTAAGCATGGATTACCGGATGAGAGGGGACCTAGACCCAACACAAGTGTCATATTTTGCTCACAGGAGCTGCATTTCTGCATTTGCTTGTCCAGAAATCCATATAGCATTTTCCACTCAATAATGATGCAACTAAGAGAATCGTTGATTTTAAGCAAAATAAGACCTACCATATCTGGAACCATGTCAAAGAGACTGGATCTTCTCTTTCTCGGATTAGCATTGTTCTGCCGGATAAAATACTTCTGTGCATGGCTTGCCACCTGTGTTGGAGTCCTTGATGTCACAAAATTGCGGGAGATACCGCGCCAATCACCTTTGCCCAACTCCTGAAGACCAAGAAGGAAGAGCCTGTGCTCTTCTTCAGTCCATGGAACACCTGCAAAGGGAAAGTGAGTATTAGTTTTCAAAATAGCATTGTCCTTGCAAGCAGAGGACAGGTAATATAGCCTTGTATATAAGAAAAGCCACATATCCCAGTGACCATCTTAGTGGTAGTATCACATCAAGCTCTCATTTAAAATAGAATAAATATATGCAGAGGCTACACCAGAAAACACAAACCCAAGTCACAGGATGGTCACAGTAAGCTTCGGGATGTACAAGCTAACAGGGCAACAATAGCATTAAAGAACTGAGACTCATAAAGTTTAAATTTTTATACTAAATTAGCTTGACCTTGTTTAATTTAGCTATTTATTACTTCTGGGGAAGGAAAAAGATAACAATTATCAACCCCTCCCAGCACTTTCAAGAGATGTAGGTCGAAAGGCTAAATTTTGGCACAGTAAACTAGCTTGCTTGTTAGAAACAGGGGTAAGTGCCACTAGCTGGAAGGAGGAATCTGCAGGCTCATAAGAAATCTCAGAAGCCAATAAAGATCAAGTGAATATTCTTAGCAATTAGCAAGGGTAGACATGGGACAAAAACACAACTAGACCAAGTCAAAGTCCCCAATCAAACTATAGCCACCCATCCAGAAGGAAGGTAATGAGAAAACAAGGCCACCAGCGCCACATTATATCAATTTCTCCACTCCAAAAAAGAAAAGAGAGAGAGACGAAAGCTAGGAGTACTAATTTACAGAAAACTCATCGAAGAGAAGATAATTAGCACCGTGCACAAAATACGTAAAACTAAAATCTCACTTCATAAATCAGCAAGAGCCTAAATCCACATAAAAATCAATCATAATCAAATTAAATGACTAAAAGATTAAAACCTTTCTTTCTTTCAGCTCTACGATTAGCAGAGCAAGATGCATCATTGGGATCATCGGAGAGATACCCATCCGGCAAATGAACCGGGTCATGAAAGGGGTCGGAGGAAGGCGAGCTGGGGTTAGGCGACGCGGCGGCGGACGAGGAAGAATGGTAATGGGATAGATTTCCCATGCTGGCACTCTTCTTCATGATGGACCCATCTGTTAATCTGACTCCAAAAAGCTTCACCCCACCACCAGCACAGCCGCCGCTTCCACCACCGCCACCTCTCGTGGGACACGTCCGGGAGTTATGGCCATTGTTGCTGCAATGAGAACACCGCCGAGTCATCTTGCTGACTCGGCCTTCTCAACTCAATTGGGAAAAAAAAATCCAATCTTTTCTTTTTTGAGATAACTCTTATCTAAAAGAGAATTAGAAGAAGATAAACAGATAAATATACGGAGTTACAGGCAGAGAGAGGGAAGGAGAGATGAAATTTGTGGAGGTGATGAAAAGGAAGAGTTGTGGGGTTGCATGTGTTAGTTCTTAATTGAGAAATTCTAGGAAGCTGAAAATAGTGAGGGCACAATCTAAGATCAAGATTAGTTTCCTATGCTTAGTTTAGGCAAATCAAAGGGACCGGATAAGGTTTTCGGTTTAAGCCTTTCAGTCAGAGGAGATGATTACTTGACCGTAGTAGGAATAGGATCACGCGGTTCAATTTTCTCCTTGAGTGAAATGACCATTTTAGTCATGAACTGGATAGCGTCCTGCTCACGTGGCGTAAATTTGGAGTTTAGGCAAGTCTCCCTTGCTTCCTTGCGGCATTTTTCCCCTTTTGTCTTTGACACCGTACACTACCGGGCGGTGCCGCGGCCGGTGGGCAAGTTTTTCTTCCTTCCGAGTTATTAACGTGGATCATGATGTAAAAAAACAAAAAAAAAAAATGTGGATCATGATGCGGGATGCTGATGGTGGTCATCTTTAGATTTGCTTTTGGTGAGATTGAGGTTTCAGGATGGATGGATAGAGAATAATTGGAGGACTGGCAGCTGCATCTCCAATCTCCATCTTGCTTTACGGCTTCTTTTCCGGGGTTCCTGATCTAATCTAATCTAATCTCATCTAATCCAATCGAGTAGCCGTACAGTCGTAGAGGGATTGACGTAATGACCATTAAACAATTGCATGTCACATCTTGTCTTGTCCTTTGATTTGTGCCCTCGGAAAAAAAGAAGGTTTTTTTTTTTTTTTTTCTGCCAACCGATTTAATCAAATGGGCTACAAGACAATACATGTGCATCGTCAGCTTTCATTCGAAATGATTCATGAAAAGAAGAGGCCGCAAGCAGGAATTCTGGCTCCAATTTCTTGACATGATTGACGAAAATTAAAAGGTTACCATGCGGGTTGCAATTATTATTAGCAGACAAAAATTGCATTCGCAATCTGTATACATCCTGATCCTGGTTTCAAGGTTTTTGAGGTTCCTTGTTAACAATAATGTTGAACCAAAGAAATCTTTGACATGGATAGATCATAATAGTACCAATTGCAAACGTTAAAACACCACCGCAATCTCCTTTTTTTCGTTTTTTTGGATGCAGGAAAAACGCCTCTGTAATCTTGAAAGTGTGTAGTGCACCATCTACCATGAGCAGGTTCAACCTGAAGGACCGTCAGAAATATAAACCAGATTACCACTTTATAGTTCACGCCCAGTTCTCAAAAGCCCGTCGCATAAAACTTTCATAGCCCTGATAGGGCCCTGGAGCTCGTGTGAAGAGTAGGTAGTGGGCTATGATTATGAAGAAACTACCTGCTGGTATTAAGAAAGGCAGATGAGAATTCCTTTTGGTTTTTGAATAGTTTCGACTCTGATCACCCTTCAGACCCATCGAAACCGTCCATTGCTAACAAGAATCTATGTCTACAACATTCAATTCCATTATTCTCTCCTTCTTCTGTTGTTATGCGTTTATACAAGGTGCATAAATTCACATGACTCGACGGGCATAGCTATAAAACTTGACCTGGTTCGATGGTCGAATCGGTCAACTTAATGAATCGGTCGTAGGATTAGATTGGATTACTAATTAAACCAATTAAGCAACAAACTCGTTGATCTGCAACCGTCCATTGCTAATGAGAATCTATGTCTACAACATTCAATTCCATTATTCTCTCCTTCTGCGTTTATACAAGGTGCATAAATTCACATGACTCAACAGGCACAGCTATAAAACTTGGGCTGGTTCAATGGTCGAATCGGTCAACTCAATGAATCGGTCGTAGGATTGGATTGAATTGCTAATTAAACCAATTAAGCAACAAACTCATTGATCCGTTAATGACTCGACGGTTCAATCAACAAATCAAAAAAAAAAAAAAGTTGTCTGTTAAATGGCCAGTTGAACCACTAACTTAAAAGGCTTTGTTTGGAAAGCAATTGTTACATTTTCCGTGAACATATTTTCCAATCATCTTTTTATCTCACATATATCATATCGTTACAATAATTTTTTTACAAAAAATCCAGAAAAATGCAATCCAAATAAAGACTATTTTATAATTTAAACTATAGTATTATAGTATATAATATAACTATTGTGCAATCCGCGATTGAACTGCTTAATCAGTAGTTGAACCAATGACTCGATTATCCGGTCATCTCTCCAAGTTAATTTCCGGACCAGATTTAATAACTATGCTCGACGGTCGGGATGAAGACTGGCCACTATTTACTATTTAGCCACATTCAGCTTGGGTTCAACATTACTCTATCACGAAATATCAGGAAAACCCACAGCTTTGTTTGGATTCAAGAGTTTTTCAAAAATTAGTTTTTTAAATATTATATTAAAATTTTTAAAAAGTACTCTAAAATATAAAAGTAGTCTAAATTTTTTAAAAAATATCCCAAAATATATTCTAAAAACTCTTCTACTCTTAAATATCCCAAAATATTTTCTAAAAATATTCCAAAATATACTATAAAAACTCTGCTACAATAAAATTTTTCAAAAACACCCCTAAAAATAGCTAATTCAAACGGACAACACAATTTCTTAAAAGTAATATCTCAAAGAAAAAGGGGAAAAAATCACTTAACCCACGTACGAGGCACTAGTGCATCTCAACGCTTACATGTGTTGATAAAACCTGTTGAATAGTCTAACGAGTCAGGGACTTTTTCGAAGATGATCAGAATAGATGCTGCTGCCATGCGAGGAGAATATCTGAGTTAAAAAGGCGTCTGGAAAGGAAGAGCGACCTTAAAAGCCAACATTTGTTTGGTTGCCTTGGCGATCACAATTATATGGATTTATTCTCGTCTCGTGAGCGCATTATGGATGGGAGGACTGCGGATGAGGAGGAGGAGGAGGAAAGGGATATTTTTGAACCCAAGTCCGGCAATGCTATCAATTCACAAAAGGCATTTTGTCCTCCGAATTTTGCCTTTAACACAAGTGCGCTGTTTCAATTTGAGCATGCTCCTGCACGGTTGCTACGGTGCTGCTACCATGCATCTCCATATCATTGACTCTGTTTGATCGAAATTATGTACCAATTTGGAAGGATCAAATCCTATCGCTTGTAAAAATGGAGGATTTCTTTTTTTTCCTTTTTTCTTTTTTGGGTTCATTTCTTTGAGTGCTTCTGATGATTAGGTTTAGGCCTATATGCGGGATTTCTTAAACAGGCCGAATGCAGGACTTTATAGAGCTAGACTTAAAAAAATACCATGGGTTGAAAACTTGTTTAGAGGATTAATAGAAGTGTATCATTGAAATAATTAATATCTTGGCAAAACTTGTTTAGTACGGGAATATCAAAACACAGGGATGGAAGGACCAAAAGTAGAACCACTACATAATTAATCGTAGCTCGGCACCATGTTGCCTTTGGAAGATTCATAATTCGTCTTGTCTGGCTCTCTTTAAAGTCAGAAAATGATGGAGAATACAAAATAAAAGTCTACCTTTTTTCCTTTGCGATCCATGTTAAAGGAAAATTGGCGATTTTCTAGAAGCCGTAATCAGGAAAGCAGGATCCTCTCGAGAAATTAATCACTAAACCGGACAGGATTCCATTCAAGTCGATGCCTTTCGTCTCGATGTGCTTTGAATTACTCTGGAGTTGCTTATTTATTATCTTTAGCTTAGCCCACCTTTGCAGATTGGAAAGAAACGGAGAGGTCGCATTGAAATTTCATGAAATCTATAATTGTATTATAAAAATGGGTATTGTCATATCCCAAAAAAGAATAAATCGGTATTATTGTTTAGATGGGATTAACAGCATTCATGTCAAGGCCGAAAATAAAGCTCCTGAGGAATGGTTTGAAGTTTATAAAGATGTGAAAGTGATAGCCAACATCAGAAGAACAGAGAAAAAAATATTGTAATACGTTGAAAAAAATATTGTTCTTTAATGTTATTCTTCTCTTTGGATCAGAGAAAAAGAAAACAACCAGTCTGACCATTTTGCTCATTCATGTTGCCGATGCGAAAAATTCTTCCACAAATTAAGAGAGAGCACTAGAAGGGTTTTTCCACTATCGTCCATGCTTGATTAAGTGATCATGGGTCGAGATTCTTATCAACAAAGGATATGGATAGATAGTGATAGGTCAAGAGCATCAATATTTGGGCCAGAAAAAACGCTACGCTTTGTAGTAAAAACTTATTCTGATCCCTTAACTTGCAACAGAGAGCAGATGTGACTGCACATCAAGACGTGAAAAACAAAATCATTGGTGAGATGGATAGATGTAAAGTTCCTCCAATGTCACTTGGGCAGGGCAGGGCAGAAGAATAAAAAGAGAATCTCTTCTCCAACAGTTAATCATTCCTGTCATATTCCTCCTTGCAATTTTTGCCACAGCTGTAGCTGGGAGGATGAACGAATGATAGAGAAACACAACCGCAAGAACGGCAGCATAGCAAAGTTTAAACATCGTTTGTCGATCATGTTACAGATTCTCTCCTGTCAGTTGCTCTTTTTCCCTTTTCCTTAATTGGTTGCTCCATGTCACGCCCGTTACGGATAGGTGCTCTAATTTTAAAGATACTCGTACTTCCCTTCCCCACCGGCAAAATTCTTTCGATCAAATGATCAAAGAAATTCTTTTTTTATCCTTATATTTCTTATGGGTTCAAGCACGAATTATTCGATTTGTTTAACATACAAGATTTGTTTTGTGTGTCTGATTTACAAATGATAGTAATGTTTTGGTGTTTATAGATAGATATTCACCATGCATATATGTTCCACAAAAGAGGAACAGATTTTTTAACCATTCAACAAGAATAAGTTTCAAGCCGAAGCCTGTATTATCCCATTGCATGATGCATGAAAGAGCTTTTTTTTTTTGGCGTGGCCAGCGATCCATGAAATTAAAATTTGTCATCTTCAGCATGAGTGCGAGAGTATGGACCTCTGAAAGTGAAATCATGGGCGCTGTCACTGAAAAATCAGGAATAACACCCTGTAATCTCCACAAAAAAGCTTGTAAAATGAAAGGCCTCGCTGACTCAGGAAATTAAAACAGTAACCCTCTGCGTGTTTTATCCGCACACAATCGTCCATGCACCAGAATCCAATTTGTGGAACGCATTGAGATTGTACGGCCTTCAATTTTTTACACTTCAGCTAATGTTTATTTATTGAAATGATGCATCATTATTTATGTATGACAAGTAGTTTTTGGTGTTATACATATATATGCCTGTCTTGCTATGATAAGAGCCTAGGGATCAAGCAAAATTATGGAAGAACCACTCTTTTGTAACTCACAAAAAAAAAAAAAAAGGATGTGTAATCGTATTCTCTTCATGGGAGACCATTTATCGATATATTAAGTTCCATGAGTGGCCTGTCTTTTCTAGAATACGAGACTCGGGCGATTTGAGGATTACAAGCTCCAATGATCGATAAACGCCAGACTAATTAATTAGAATGAGATAACGTTGTTATCTGAACTCTTTTGTTCGGCGGCCAAGTTTCCATCATTTCACCATTCCATCCCACTTTTCGCTGTTTTGAACAGATTCTGTCTGCTGCTGCATACAGAACTGTTTGCGTTACCACGTCATTACTGTCCTGAAGAAATGCTTTGTTTGCCAAAAGGGGAATAGGGTTGCAGCCGAAAAAGCATACAGATATATACCTTTTTTTTTCTTTTGGAGATTTTAAGTTATCAGAGTCTTCATTCATCGAATAGTATATTAATTTGAGGGCAGCCATTGCATTTCGCTGTGTAATATGCTAATGGAAAGCAACAACGAAATCGAAGTGGGTAATGTCATCAGCAAAATTTGAAACTCTAGACTCGAATTTTAATCACAGACTGGATATTTGAACGCGAATTTAGATACATGGTTTGCCATTTTTCATTTACAATAACAATTCAATATCCTCTTCAGACTTGGATGAAGGAAAAAAAGGTGCACATGTCCTCCCTATAACTTAAATCAGTTGTGTAAGTTTTCTTTTTCGTCAACATTTTCAGTTTTAATTATCTATGTCTTACCTCTCCACATGCATGCCTCTCCATTTTTACTATCGAAATGATCTTGCCAAATCAAGAAATTAAACAGATGAAATTCAGGAAAGTTCTATTCAAACATGTAGCACCAAATAGATAATGAACATTTGATCAGCATATCTCGAAGGATATCTTTATTCTTGGAGTCATTGATCAAGAAAAGCAGGATTGGATTTACTTTTAAGAAAATCTCATCCTTTGCATTCTCTTTTTCTTCCTGCGGCTTCACCGTACGTTCCATTTCAGTGATCCTTGACTAGAACTTTGTTGCTTTCGGACTATAGAAGGAGCTCTTGGTTCCATAAGCCGCCACAATTTTAAAAGGGTTAATTCTGCTTTGCACCCTTTAGCTATCCTCACGTTCTCACTTTAATCTTTAAACTTTAATGTGTGACATTTTAGTTTCTAAAGTGTAAAGTTCATTATACTTAAGTAAAATTCATCCCATTTTACTCCCTTAATTATAAAACTTTTTATACTTTAACCCCTAAAGTGGGACACAGATTTTATAATTAAGTGGGATAGATTTTATATTTTGAGGATGAAAATGGGGGAAATTTTACTTAAGTGGAATAGATTTTTATAATTTAAGAATTGAAGTACCTCGCTTTGAAATTTAGAGACCATAGTGAGAATCTAAATATGATTATTGGGTGCAAAGGGGAATTAACCCATTTGAAAATAGTAACTCTAAAAGGCAATGAAAATGCTTTTCTTTTGCATTTACTCGCCTTTTTTTTCTCTATTCAATTTTACTTTTTTCAAAAAAATTAATATGTCTCGTGACACTTGTCAAAATAAGGGGTATTTGGTAAGTGTGTTTTCATACTATAGAATGGATTTGAAAATTAATCATAATGATACATATCATTTGATTAAAGTCAATCATAATGAGTTAATAAGTATACTAGACCTACTGTATGTGCTAAAAAATACTAGAAAAAATTGAGAGAGAAAAGAAAATTTAGAAGAAAAAAGAGTAGGAAAAAAGAAAAAAAAATGTAAAAACCTATACCTAAATTCTAGTTATCAAACGCTCTATCAGCTTCAACAAAAATCTAATATCAATAATCAGTTAATGATAGTAATAGTGATAATTATTGATGAATGATAAGTGATAATGATTGATGAACTTTTACCATATGGCTCCTAGCTCTTAATTTTTTTTTTTTTAAAAAAACTCTTTCTTTTTTCCTAACAAAACAAAAGAAGACCATAACCTCAATAATGTGGAGGAATGTATATCTCAACTTTCCTGTACAACCTATCAATGCTTTTCTTTCCTTGATCTTTCTATTTCAACGAGTAAACTAATGAGGATCAAGTTCGCATGTTGGAAATTGTTTTATGAAGTTAACAGCTATCTTCGCGATTTCAACCCACTTATGAGAACCAAATGCCTTGGTAAATAGATATTCTCTGCCACGTCAATGATAGTAAACTTACCATTTTGTAGATAAAGTGAAATAGGTATAGTTTGTTTTAACTAAAAAATGTGCTACCAAACATATGGTTGGGCTTCCAATTAAAGCATCACTAAAACTCATCTGAAAATGTCATCAAGTCTCATTGTAGATGCGAGGATTATATTTATGGGCAATTGGGTCTCGAGAACATGTTTTGACGGTAGTGATGATCGAAATCTAATCCATTCAATCATTTTGCTTACCAAAAAAATCTGATAATGTCACTGAAAGTGCATTGGAATTTTTTTTGTTAGGATGAACCTCTTTTTGGCTCCTTACCTTGTCCTTTAGCTTTCCCACGTTAACCTTCGCCCCCCCCCCCCCTCTCCCCTTGAAAATTGAGCCGGATTCAGCTATATATACCCTCCTTGGTAATGATGTATTGCATGGTTCCATCCCAATTAAATTCCCTTCTCCTTCTCCCCTTCGGCTCTTCATATTAAAGAAAGAAGGAGAAAACAGCCGCCCCTCCCGTTTAATATCACCTTCAGCACATCTTAGGGCCGAATATGGAACGCAATCAACTGCGACGAAAACTTGCTAATATGAGACAATCTCTCTTTGAACAGGTTTTTCTGATTTTCTCCTTTCATTTCCAATTGTGAAGTTAAATACTTCAAATTTTGTTTCAGTTCTTTTAGAACCTAGCTCCTTGTTATATTTTTTAAGTATTTCTGTTACATGTTGCCATCTCAAAAACTTTCTTGGGAATACAAACTAACATGTTGCCCTCTTGGAGTTATTCCCACATCACTATCTCAGCAGCAGCGCCACATATTGCATGGAAATTTGGAAAACACGCTATCGAGGAATAAGGAAGATTCCTAAGTGCATTGAATATGAAATCTGAAGTCTCACCCCTTGTTAATCGCGTTCTTCTGTTCTGTTGAACAATTTTGTGCATTTTTTGTGGCATCCTGCCTGCAGGGGTATCTAGACGAACAATTCACTCAGCTGGAGGAGCTGCAGGATGATGCTAATCCTAACTTTGTAGAAGAAGTTGTCACATTGTTCTATAGGGATTCAGCCCGAACAATCCAAAATATTGAGCAAGCACTGTGAGTCAATTCTACAGCTTGCTTGTTAATACATATAGTATAAAAGTAGCTCATTTAGTAATTGTTGTCATGCATGTAATTGACTTTGAGAAAAAGAAATGGAGGGTCCATCTCCGGGTACAGAGTACTAAATTTTCTATTTTCATCATCTGTATATGTACAGGGAGAAGAACCCTCTTGATTTCGCTCAACTGGATAGCTACATGCACCAGTTCAAAGGAAGCTGTTCAAGGTAAAACAATGACCCGAAGATGTAAGAGAAGAGTTAATTATTCATGCTTCCCTCATTTTGGCTGCAAATAACTTAAAATTTTAGCTCTTTGTAACGTTTTACGCTAAAAAAGACGTAACATAAGTGGCTCTAGTGTTGGTTTTTGGGATGCAAAAAGTAGTACTAGTATATGTTCTTTTGGCTTCAAAATCACCTCTATCCCTCGATCTCTCACGCATGCAGCATTGGAGCCGTGAAGGTTAAAAGTGAAAGCACGCAATTCAGGAATTACTGCAAAGAAGGAAATGCAGAAGGGTAATTAGTCATCTCCTCCAACACTTCTACTGTACACTATTACTCCCTAGATTTACATAAAACTATTATATACACGTATATTTTATCCTTCAAAAACTCTGCATGAACACAAGCAGATGCAGGAGAACTTTCCACCAGCTAAAGAAAGAATATGCTGCACTCAAAAAGAAGCTGGAGCTTTATTTTCAGGTCCTAAACTTACTTTACCATTTAAACTTGTTCGTTGATATGCCACAAGCCCACAGCAATACGTCGAGTATTCCCTCAATCTTATTCCTCTTTCCTTTTTCTTTTTTTTTTTAAAAAAAAATTTCCAGTATGCAAGACAAGCTGGACCAGATGAGACAGCGTGTCGCCCAAAGTAATCTGTGAAGAATCTTAGCAGAAGTGGGCGGACAAAGATATAATCTAGCTAGCTGGTGATCAGGAGAGTGTTCAGGCAAATTGTTGGAGTATGATGATCTCTGTAGTCTGTAATAGTCTGTATGCGTGCATGATGCATTGCGCTATCGTGGATATATTATGCGCCCCTTTTGCTATAATATTCCAGACGCCTTAAAAGGAAGAAGACACTACTACTACTACTACTACTGCTACTTCTGCTCTGTCAAATAATTGCTTTTGATATATTCAGCAGTCATTGCTGGTTCTCGTACTCTTGTCTGTGGCTTGCATTTATTATTATTTGCCGCAACCTCTGATTTGTATGAATAGCCTTTTTCCCTTGACAACATATCGGTGCTCCCCATCCGGCCGCAGGCCTTCAATTCTAGAACAGAGTTTAATGCCAATTAACAAAACTAGAATGTACTACTACTAGATTTCATGTTGTAATGATTCTGCGTGCAAAATCAATAGAGTGCTGCCGTACATCGAACTGTGACAAGGCCTAACTAGTGGACAAGGCCGAAGAAGATTTCTTTCAACATGTTCAATCAGCCCACTTGTAAAAGCCCATCGAAGCAAGTTGGGCTTCGTGCTTTCCGGCTCCCCACAGGTTGTTTTCATTTCACCTAGTAAAATTTGAGTCATCAGTAAACATAAAACATCTTATTCAATGTTTAAGAAAAAATGGAAAAAAAAAAGAGTGTAGTGTTGTTGTATAGAAACTAGTAGAAAGTAATTACCATGAACATGATTCAATGGACAATAAAATGCCAAGAAGATGAAGACTGCTTGTTAGGTGGATGATTCCTTAATGTTCTCTATGCACTAGTATGATTAACCTAGGTGGATGATTCCTTACATATTAAAATACATAATTTATTCGACTATGGTTTCTAAAATATAAAATATGTAAAACCTTAGTTTCTAAAGTATAAAATTTGTCTTATTTCTATTTAAAATCTGGCACATTTTCGTTAATTGTTTTACTTAAATACGATAAAATCTATATTTTAAATATTAGAGTATTCTATATTAAAGTTTAAGGACCAAAATGAGAATTCGAATATGTTTGGGACCAGCTAAATTATGCTTTGTCATTGACTAAAGCCATTATAAAAGCAAAAATGCTCTGCTATAAACATTATTAATTCTTACACCCGATGCAAAGTTTTTTAGTTCTAAATTTGCTCCATTATCACCCAAATAAATTTTAGAAAATTGATGTTTGCAAATAAATCTTAGAAAGTATCTAACAGCTGCTATATTTTATTTTCTTTGGTTACAGCTCCTGCTTTGTTTGGATTGCAAATGTTTACCTTTTCTCATAAACTCACTTTCTGATCATTTTTTTAATTCACATATATCAAATCATTACAATACATTTTTATACGATACATCTTTTCAATTTCCACTTGCCACCACAGTTTCGAGATTCTAAGGATGCATGATGTTAGTATCAATCTGGGTGCATGACAACATTATATTTAGGCAACTTTTTTAATAAAAATTCAAACGTTCCTATTCTAGATCATCTTATAATCCTCTAAATTAAATTCCTCAACCAAAATTTGTTTTATAAACATGAAACCCCACCTAGTACACAGCTGCTCATATTGTCCAGTACTTCACTTTTACCGAATACTACAATTTATATTTCCCACTTTAGCATTAAAATATCTTTTAAGAATCTAACAAATTCAAAAGGTTGGATTTCCTGCACAAGTTTGAGTCAGCATTTAACTAAATAAACATTTTTTTTTTACCCTTTCCCCAACCTCAATGGTTAATTCACAGAGAAAGCACTTGTCATCGATAATAAAAAATATATCAGAGCGATTTAATGTATACGAACAAAAAGATGGTTAAAAGATGTATTTATAAAAAATATAAAAATTTATCTGTGAAAACTAACAATCCAAAGTCCAAACAAGGCGGTCAGTCACAGCCGAAAAAAGAGTGTGCGTTATAGATTTTTATCACGTACACCTGCACTAGTTCTTAAGTAGCAGTCGCCAGCGAGTTAAACTTCAAGTAATACCCCCGCCCTTTTACTCCCAATACCCAGCGTCCCTCTCCACCGCTCCCTTTTTCTCCGACCGTCTTCTCCGATCAAACACTTGTTCGTACAGATGCTCTGTTTCATAACATTTTTCGTGTATTTCTGATTTAACTTTCGCTGTTCGATTCCTCCTTCTCCTACATTCTTTTTTCTTTGATGATTCAGTTTTGATTAGATTCCCGAAATAAACAATCTCCTTCTAATAATAAAAATTTTTTGGCTCTAGGGTTGGAATTTAGCTGTCCTTTCAGCTCAATCTCGAATTATATGCAATTGAATTTAACTTCTTCGATCCTCGGACGGAGAATTTTCTCCAAATTTAATCGCACTTAGCTGTCAACTTTTGTGAAGTTTTGTTCGTTCTGTTTTGTAATTGCTAGGTTTTTTTTTTCGATTTAGTATACATATAAATTCGTGCTAATACGGGGCTATGAATGCAATGCATACAACTAAAACTCGGTAAATTTGTGAGTTACTGCAAATTTCTGTCATTTATGTTACTTAGGGTTTCAGTTCAGTAGTTAACGCAGAGTTGCGCAAGGGGAGTAGTTGTAATGGCGTCGTATAGGCCATTTCCTCCGCCACCTCAGTCAACTTTTGCTCCTCGGCCACCTCCACCGCCGCCGCCGCCGCCGGGGCCCGCGAATCAGAATCCTTTGCAACCTCCTGCCTTGCCCCCTCATCAGCAGCAACAATCTCAAGGGAATCAGTATTCTCAGAATTGGGGTTATTCTCAAATGCCGCCAAATTCGAATTATCCGCAGCCATACAATCCTCCTCCGCGGAATCAAATTCCGCCGCAGCCAGCACAGCAACAATATCAGTATCCTCCTCCGCCGCCTCTCCAGGATAAGTCCTTCCCACCTCCTCCTCCTCCGACTTCCTTGCCCCCGCAGCCTGGCCCTGCCCCGCCTGCTCCAGGGTATTATCCATCTGGTCAGTACTCCCAGTACAGTCAGCACCAGCCTTTGCAACCCTTGCAGCCACCCCCACCTCCGCCCCCCCCTTCCTCTCCTCCCCCTAATTCTGTCGCTCCACCTCCTCCTCCGCCACCGTTATCGCCTCCGCCACCACCTTCGTCACTTCCTCCTGGTCAGAGCAAGGAAAACAGGAATGCAGAGGAGAGAAGGCCATCGAGGGAAGGAAGAGATTCTGGGTGGCGTGATTTGGGGAACGCTAAGCAGCAGAAGGTTCCTGTTCCTCAAGTTCCAGCTAGAAAGCCCAGTGGGCCTCCAGGGAGGGTTGAGACAGAGGAGGAGAGGAGGTTGAGGAAGAAGAGAGAATACGAGAAGCAACGGCAGGAAGAAAAACATAGGCAGCACATTAAAGAATCACAGAGTAGAGTGCTGCAGAAGACCCAAATGATATCTTCTGGAACAAAAGCGCATGGGTCAATTACTGGCTCACATATTGGCGACAGGAGGACTGCTCCTCTGTTAAGTGGTGAGAGGATTGAGAACCGGTTGAAGAAGCCTACGACATTTCTTTGCAAGTTAAAGTGAGTATGCTGAAACATCAATTGGATCTGTGTTGTTGCTTAAAGATTTGTCCTTTTCCTTCTAAGGGCACATGTTTATGTGGATTTGATTGTGACACACTTGTAGTGCTGAAAGTTTAGATGATTAGACATTATCTTGTTAACCAACATGAGGATGTTTATAGCATGCCATTATGACAGTAATTTCTAAGAATGTTTTGTTCTTACACTAGCGATATGAGTGGTGCACTTTAGATTTTGGTAAAGCATTTATTGCGTGCATATGTGAATTCTGTGTGCGCACGTTAGTGAAAATTTTACTGATATAGAGCAAATTATTACCTATTGAGCAGTAATCTTCCTTTTGACCATTTTGAGTTAACGTTCGAGAGAGAACATATTACACAAAACATATACCATGCTATTCAATTGCTTAAAAGTTTATTCTTTGTTTTTCCCTTAAACACTTGTTTGATTGTGATTGGAGGATGATCATAAGAATGGCATTAAAAATTTTCAAACAAGTTAAAAGTTAATTTTGGTGTGCATCCAACTTTGAATTAGCAAGGTAGATTGTGGATTTGTAGTATCAATAGTTTGACAGGTGGCATCCTTTCTCTAAAGCTAACAAAATCCATTAGTGTCTTCTTAAATTGGGTTGTCAATGGTCACTAAGCTATGATGTCTTTAAAAGAATACCATGGACATATACAAAATAATAAGTTCCAACAAGCTGATAACTTTCTGTTTATTATTTTTCTTGAGAAATGCATTTTACTGAAATGAATTGGCTATTGTGTTGGATTTGTAAGTTAAAAATATAGCCGTTGACCTAACCCATAAGGGTGACTTCAAAGAAGTGAAAAATCATGATGCTAAGAGTTCTACTTTCTCTTCTGCATCAAGCCTAGCCTACTTTCACTGGCCCACTCCTGGAGACCCATCTCAAACTTAAAACTGCTTGTCATCTTTTGCCATGCTAACGATCCATAAACAGTAGATCCAACCCAAATACAATCCAACCTAGCCCTAGCCGCATATCTGCTGCACGTAAACTTAAAGATATTGAGATTTATTCATTCCTGCCTCCAGTCTCTGGCCAAGGTCACCACTTTAAGGGAATTATTTCCTCTCTGGAAAAAAGAAACTGTTATAAGAATTCTGAACTTGCAAAGAACATTTCATTTCCTTGAAGAGAATGTGGTCGTGCATTTTTTATGATCAAAGGAAGAACAAGTTGCAGGGCTTTCTGTATCTGATGATGCTACACATCACTTCCTGTTTCAATTGATGTTTCACTTTTGTCGTTTTTGCTAATTGTGTTATATTTTCCCACGAAAAGAAAAAGCTTTCCTTTTGCTCTTCACTTTTTGCTGTGTGAATATCATTGATTTGATTTTGTAATCTTTGCAGATTCCGGAATGAATTACCTGATCAGACAGCACAACCAAAGCTTACGTCTTTAAGGAGAGATAAAGATCGGTAAGAAACCTTTTCCTGCTTTTCTTCCTGCCACTCACTTCTCCTCCTTTTAATGAATTATGTAATAGTGGCTCTGTTTATATAGTCGGTATGCTAACTAATCATAAGCTTGTCAATAAATTAAAATCTTAATTCACGATAATGTGACCTGTAGGGCAAGAAGTTTTTTGTTCTTTTTCCTTGAAAAATTTAATGGTCTTGATGTGAGAGAACTAAGTTTTGGCATATTACCTTGAAGGATGGAAATGGCTGGCTTGAGTACTGATTTTATTAAAGAGATTGTGGTTTGATGGGGAGTGAATGTGAGCCTTATTCAGGCTATGCAGCATAATTTCCTAACAGATTAATTGTAAAGGGAAATGTAGGATTGTCGCAGATGATCATCAATCAATTGATATTGTAGCCTTGTCCAGGAAACTGAGTATGAAAACAAAACTTTGTAGAAATTGGACGTGATCGTTTACTCTTTACCATTCAGAGTGAGATTAAACCTTTCTCAGGAATACCATCAAGTTTTTCTGTTTAATTGGTGGAGAACTTTAACAAAATTGCTCATTTAATTGGAGGCATGGAACACGGTTCTACATGACATGTCAAGCAGTTTGAAGTTTTATAAAAAGAGTTGTTATGAAGATGACTTATGACTGAAGTGAATCATCCAATAAGCTGCAACTTCAATGAAAGTGGAAACATCTGCCTCTCTTCCCTTTCTCTATTCCGTTTATTCATTAGAACGGTTGATGTTTGCTTTGAGTTCCAGCATAGTTGTGTGTCATGCTCGATTTACTTGCAATGAGAGTCACTGCATGGCTGGGTTCTATATTTCCAATTTCCTACATTTTGAATGCTGGAACTTCCAATACTAACGTTTTTCTTGGGAAATTTAATCTTTCTAGCACTTGTGTCGCTTAATGTGTCATCAACCCTTGATAACAGTTCTACCATTAGAACCTCAAGATTTAGATCTATTTGGAATGTGTCAAGTACTTTTCACACATCATATTCATGCATTATAAATTGCAACCATGAATAATTACTATGTATACAATTTTACTGAATGTACGCCTGCCCAGCTTACTAGATATGATCGGAGGTGCTTTTATTTCACTTCTGCAAAATTTTGATTCTGATTTTGCAGAAAACTTGTGCAGTAATAACTAAGAAAATATCTATCCCTTACTTGATTCTGCCTCATATTTGCCTTCCATTCAATGTTTCTAGTTTTTAGTTCCTTTGTTAGATTGGTAACCAAGTCTGCAGGTTTACAAAATATGCCATCACTTCTCTGGAGAAAATGCACAAACCTGAACTATATGTTGAACCGGATCTTGGAATATCACTGGATTTGCTTGATCTCAGCGTGTATAAGTATGTCCTTGACAATTCTTTTCCCCCAAAATTAATTACAAATTTTTAAAGCATGCAAATGGTGATCTTTCATAATTTCTTTCTCGATTAGTCCACCCAAAGGCAGAAGCCTGCAACTAGATCCCGAGGATGAGGAATTATTACGTGATGATGATCCTGTAACCCCAATTAAGAAAGATGGCATAAAAAGGAAAGAAAGGCCCACCGACCAAGGTGTTTCTTGGCTGGTCAAAACCCAATATATTTCTCCTCTTAGCATGGAGTCGTCTAAACAGGTACCATTCAGCATGATTTGGTCTGAAGATGTTTATTTTAATGTGAACTGCGGGGGTGGAAGTTACAACTTGGATTCTCTTTGTAGTCTCTCACTGAAAAGCAGGCAAAAGAATTGCGAGAAGGTCGCAATCTTTTGGAGAATCTTAATAGCAGGTTAGTTGTGAGCTTAAATACTATTTTCCATGCGAAGAGGTGCATATAAAAACATTCTGATTGTTGGGGCCATATAAAATGATATATTGTAATTTTCAGGGAAAGACAGATCCAGGAAATTCAGGCTTCATTTGAGGCATGCAAGGCCAGGCCTATTCATGCAACTAATTCTAGATTACAAGCTGTTGATATTCTCCCGCTTTTTCCTGATTTTGATCGGTAGATCTTTTCATTTTTCATCTTCATTGCATAATTTTTAAGCCAGTAATTGTCTATTAGCACTTATATTTGCAGTTATGTACAGGAAGAGGGGAAGTGTCTACATATTGCACCCTTGCTTTTGGTTAGAATTTGTATTCTAAACAGAGTCTTTTAGGGTTTATTTTTTTTTTCTACTTGTATGGGTAACTATACAACCCTTTGAAGTCCTTGGGTTATTAAAAGGTCTGTCTAGTTACTGTATACTGTAGTTCTACTTGTATCTAAGACTTAGTTGGGAACAAAGTCATTTAGGCCTTGTTTGGGAGTGCAGGGAAGAAAAGAAAAGATGAGAAGAGAAAACATACTAAATAATGCTCTTTTGTCTTCTTCTGGAGTTCTGGAAACAAATTTTATTCTCTTGTTGGGAGTTT
The DNA here is from genome assembly GCF_036785885.1 of Coffea arabica. NCBI lineage: Eukaryota > Viridiplantae > Streptophyta > Magnoliopsida > Gentianales > Rubiaceae > Coffea > Coffea arabica. The sequence goes on along the minus strand of NC_092317.1, from coordinate 2,080,006 downwards.
GAAGAGAACTGGAAGGATATGATGTTTTAGTAAATTCACTTTAAAAAAATGTCTTGCTGAAACTGGACAGTTGTCCAGAAGTGGTACATCTGTTTTTGGGATATAATGTTGGAGTCTAATTAGAAATTTCATTCATGCGCAGACATGATTTTAGATTCACATTACCTGTTTAAGGTCTCAAATATTTTTAGTTGACCCCATAAAGAAACAAGAAGTGTCGTATTACCTGCAAGAATGGCTTTTTGGGCTCTGATTCTTATAGCTGATTGACTGTTTCTTCAAGTGAATTGGCTTTGGTTTTATGTGAAAGTTGATGTAGTACTGCTGATTTGGCAGGTACGATGACCAGTTTGTTGTAGCAAACTTTGATAGCGCTCCTACTGCTGACTCAGAAATTTACAGCAAGTTGGATAAATGTATCCGTGATTCACATGAATCTCAGGTAAAATCTGTTAATTCGTGTTTGTATACATCAAAGTATTTACTACATCATTTTGCACATTGAAGTCAGACTGTCAAGAGTTAGTTCACTGGCCCACCATTGATTACTCTTGAGTTCCCTCGTGGAGGATTAGTATATCCGAGACACAAATCATACAACCTTTTCTTACAGGTTGAAGAGTTAGAGGGAAAGGAGGAGATTTTAATATGGATGTTCTATTTTCAGTTGTATTATCGCAGCCTTTAGTGATTGTGTGGAGGGGAGGGATGCAAGGGGATTTTCTCATTCCTGGCCCCCACATTTGTCATACTAATTTATTCATGTCATTTTTTTTGCAGGGTGTTGGGGGGGGGGGGGATTTTGTGATGTGACTAAGAATTTACTGAATTTACTGCTGTTTAACCCTTATGAAATTCATAAATTCTTCTAGCACTTTTAATTTTTGTACACATTGTTTATTTCATATGAAGTCTTAACAGTTCTAAGTGGATTGAATATCTTGTCACCGATTGCCGTGAGTCTCAACAGTCCTAAGTGGATTGATTACTTCTATGAAGTCTTAACAATTCTAAGTGGATTGATTATGTACCCGAAAAAAGTGGATTGATTATCTTGTCACTGAATACTGTAATTTTTCCAGATTATATTACCAGTTTCTCAATCATAATTACTAAACATAGTAAGAGAGAGTTTTGTGACAAGTATGCTCATGATTGCAGGCAATTATGAAAAGTTTTGTGGCTACCAGCTCTGATATGGCAAAACCTGATAAATTTTTGGCTTATATGGTTCCTTCACCTAATGAGGTAGTTGAATTTTTACTCGAGGAAAAATGGCAATATAATTTCAACGTGACTGATTTTCTCTCAGTTTTGTATGATCGTCAATGTATATGTGTTTATCGTTCCAGCTATCAAAGGATATCTATGACGAAAGTGAAGATGTTTCATACTCCTGGATTCGTGAATATCATTGGGATGTATGTATGCTTTCTTTAGTTTTTCTATAGATACTTTTACTGCATCTGCTGACTGAGACATCCTTCATGTATGGACAGGTTCGAGGGGATGATGCGGACGACCCCGCAACTTATCTTGTGACCTTTGGCGAATCAGAGGCGCACTATATGGTATGTTATTTGAGCTCTTTAGTGTTACTTTATTTACTTGTACTTAAAGTTTGGCATTTATCGTTGAGGGGTGGAAACGCTCTCTATGAGGATTTTGCTAACACAGAGTATATTTTGATGCAGCCTCTACCGACGAAGCTAATTTTGAGAAAAAAGAGAGCTAGAGAAGGGAAATCAAGCGAAGAAGTTGAACATTTTCCTGTACCTTCGAGATTGACTGTAAGGAAGAGATCAACTGTAGCCGCAATAGAATTGAAGGAAGTTGGGGTATGCCAATTAACCTTTATTTTTCTTCTTTCTTTTGAAAAATATCAAGAACATCTGGCTGATCTTTGAGTTCCTCGTGTTTGTAGGGTTATTCAGCATCAAAAGGGAGTGGTTTCAATTCGAAGAGAGCAAGATTGGACATGGAAGATGGCCTTGGTCAATCACAGAAGAGTGTGGATGATATGGAGCCAGATCAGTCCAGTGGAGGCGAATATGATATGTCTGATTGAATGTGTTTATACGGAATTATCCAACTGATACTATACAGAGTCAGAGAGTGCAAGAGTCAATTAGTGACAGCAGAAATATAATGGGATATAGGATTTTTGCCTTGCTTCTTGTGAAAATTTTGATAACTCGAAATTTTTCCTGTCTTCTAAATTTTGGATTTTTTCCCTCATTTCTTTTTATGTTGCTTACAACTTACAAAATTTTGCCTGAAATTTGGACATGATTTACCTGTATCTTGGCTTTTATCGTATTCGTGATTAAACACACACAAAAAAAATAAAATAAGTTATGAAACCAAATTAATTGGATTTGGGAAAATTTTCACCTTATAATTAAAAGGGATATAGAAGATTTGTTCTTGAATTTCCATAACTAACCCAAGAAGGAAGGTATTCAAGTATCAACAAGAACGATCGAATGTGAGATTGAAATTCAAAGTCGGTCATTTTGGAACTACCAAGGAAAAGCAAAATAATTTCATAACACCTTTGGAATTCCTCGTGTTGGATAACGTCACGAGAAAAAAAAAATCAGAGGCAAGAGAAAATGTCCAATATATTAGACTATGGAAAGCTAAAAGGACGACTGAAAGTTAATATTGAAAAGAACTTTGACACTGCGAACATAACTGAATAAGATGCAGTCATTTTCTTCTTTCGCTGTTTCCTGTTATGTTGAGGAATTGCAATAAGTTTACATGGTCATGATTGCTGTACCTTGTGACTGCAAGCAGAATGCCCCCATTGAACAAAAGGCAATTAGCACACTTCTACTAATTAAGCTATATACATTAACATCCTAATGAAACAAATCAATGCTCTAAACTCCCAAACTCACATTTTAAGGTGAGATATCATTCTCCAATAGAACTATTCAGCAACAAAGCTGCATATATAGCGGCTTCAGAAACTTGGAGACCTCTTGAAACACTTTTATCAGAGCAATATATGTCAGTCTCAAACTACCAAGGACATGGTAAATCCTCCAATTACTCCGAAGGGTGACCAAGAAATGGCAATGTTGACACTAGCTAACAATTTAGGACAATCACTTGTCTGCCTCAATTGAAAGCAAAAAATCATCTACACTTCCGAACAGCAGGCAAGATGAAGAATGCGTTATCCCTGCAGTCCTCTATTGTTGACTAGAAGGTACTCCAACTTGCTTAAGAAAGCTGAAAAGGAACACACAATTGAGTCATCAAGAGCTACATGCTAAATGGTTCAGTAACATGATTTATTTCATCGCTTTAAAATAGAAAACACCCAATTCCATGATAATTTATTGTGCCACTAGTTTTACTCAATTTGCTGATATATCATTTCGTGTACTTATGGTAAATATGCCTCAATGGATCTTTATATTGCAGTTAAGTGATCACAATAACACATTGGAAATCTATCCCTTCTTTCCAGGTATCTAGGTAGCTTCTCTAAAGTAAACCTGCAAACTTTTTAGGTAACATTTTATTGTTACACAATGCAATACTACGAGATAGAAGGGGCATGCCTGCAATTTGAGATGCATGACTGAGTAGTTTCCAGTTTCAGCTACCAAGAAAGATTAGTATAGCATGACAATGGTACTTCTTCATCTTCCCTGAGAGCAACAAATGAGCAAAGATCATCATTATTTCCCATCTGCAGTACTTCTAATACCATTAATTCTGATGCAATATAGTAAACCTTATCTCACAAGCCTTGGAACTCGATGTTATTTAGTATTTCAAAAGTGAAGGCTTCTTGAGGCAATTGATGCCCTGTCCAAAAACATCAGCTGCCAGTGAGCAAAATCTAATTATAACCTTCACTATTGAAGAAGGAAAAGAACACCATCATTTATTTGATTGCCCAAACCAAGCTTGGCGACATCTGACTGCTTCTTGTCTGACAGCCCTCTTTGGATCATCCAAGGCTTTTGATATAGCTTGTAAAACCTTATAAGGATATAGAGAACATTCTTTAGTATGCATGAAATGATGTAACTGCATATTCATGCACATGGACAGAATTGGGTTGCGCAAAAAGTAGAGAAATGAGAGAGTGCATCAACAAAAGCAGCTTTCCTAGTAATTGATAATTGACAAAGACAATATGGCAAAATATTTGAAATCACGAAAATAATGTTTATATATCATTGGTTACACATAATTGAGTTCACGTAGACATGCAACATAACTAACTGCTACCTTTGTTCTCGATGGATAAATCCTCGCATAAGGCAGTTCAGACATTGCAACAAGGCACTGAATTGCTGTCTCTCGAATTACCTAAAACATTACGAGAACAATTTTACAGAATTTATAAAGGAAGCACATCTGATCAAATTCATTTTTGCTTAGACATAAATTTGCACAAGTGTTTGTTACCCACATTAATTGTGTACCAAATTAGTTTTTGGATTTGTCCATCATGAAGAAAAAGCTAGATATCAATTAAAAAATTCTTTTTACCATCATATGAGGATACGCTGCAAGCCCAATAAGCTGGTTAATTATGGCTTGTGCATTTTCCAAAACAGCTACTTGTCCTGGACCAAGAGGTTAAACTTGGTTCATAAATCAAAGAACTTGCAGATTCATGAAAGAAAATCTGAAACATCGTTCAGTAGGGACATTAAATTCTCTCAGACAATGGAACAACATCCTTACCATTTTTGTCCATCAAAATTGCAGAGAGGACAAGAATGACATTGTAGATGACATCTTTATGCATAACATCCTCAGTCAAGGTGGACAAGCTATCTAGAAGCAAGGGAATGAGCTGCAGACAAGGGCCCAATTTTGGAGTAGATTTATCAACCCAAACCCAAACAAGAACAAAATAGAATTGACAGGAAGCTCTAGGATACTAACCTTATTAGCTTCACTTATCATAGCAGACAGAGGGGTCTCTGATATTACATGTGCAAATGATCGGAAGAGCATGGATCTGTAACAGGTTGTTTACCACAATCTTTAGTACTTGAGTGCATACATATGTTTAAGATTGATGAAGAGCACATTCTATTCCATTACTCTATTCCATCAATTCCAATATCAGTCACAAACAAGGTCAATATCAGTCACAAACAAGGTTACTGTATTATGCTTCTAAACATTTGAACAGTAGCTTTTGTTAAGCCACAATTCACAAAAGTATTGACAGGACAGTTCCATCATCCAAAATGATGATTTAAGAGTTTAACGATAGACATTTAAGACCATGGCTCCAAAGTACTTAAAGAAAAGTTATGATGAATATCTTATAGTTCCTGCGGGGATCAACGTGGTTCTCTCTGATAGGTATAAATACAACAAAATTACAAGCCTGCAGTACTCTTCAAGTCCTAACTGATGCTACCAATCTAGACACTGCAATGCACAATTGAACACTACATGTTGCCAGCCTGTACCTCGCCTGCTGGAATGCTTAGAATTAACAACCCTGAAGGAAGAAGGATTCAAGCACATGAAAGTAGAGAGAAGAGAAAAAGAATGCAACTGCTACTGAACAAAAGGGGGCAAAACACAAAATCTTGGGGGGAACTGGTGAATGGTGCTTGAGCAAAATCTCACTGTTCGAAACATGACATTTAACTACGAAGAAAGTTGAGCTCATGCTAGTATCACCATACCGGAGAGAGGAAAATCTTCTACTAGTGATGCTTACAGCAGGCATAAAAAGCTATTAAGGTGGACAAAGGAGAAGTAGTAGGCTTCGTAGTTTCAAACTTAAACCAGAAAAATTAAATCAAGGAGTACAATGCCAACAATACATGGCTTTAGATCCACAAAGGAATAAGAACAGAAGGGGCTTGAGGCAACATCATTCAACTACCTAGAAGAAATCAGAACATTGGAATACTAAGGAGAGGAAATTTGGAGGTATATCCGTATGTACCTAGTTATTATTGAATTAGATTGCCTCGTTGAAGATAATAAAAGGGGCATAACAGAGTTGTAAAACCGTTGCTTGTAAAGTGGCCGTATCACTGAATGATAGTTCCTATTCAAACAATCTTCGGAATCACTCAGGAGAATATGAAATGCATCAGCAGCAGATTTCATTAGAGGGATCACTTCTTGCTCTTTGCCTTCAATTGGATCACATGACTCTGGAAAATCCCCATTATTGGTGTTCTCAAGTAAGACACCTAAAAAAGTCATTGTGATGTCCTTTATCCCTTCATGACCTCGCATAATCAATCCCTTTCCTATCCAAGCCAGTCCAACAATTGCAGAAATGTGAACCGAGGTATGATTTAAACCAGCAAGGCACTTAGTATTATGTATCTCATTGCCACCACCAAACAAAGAGCATTTTCTGAGAGTATTACTCTGGCAGAAATTCCATATGCTACTTGTTAGTATCACATCTATTGCCTCTTCCACACCATATTCTTGTGACAAATGCCTTTCATTGGTTTTTGAAGGCAATTTGTTAACCAAAGAACCCAATGCCTGAGCCGAAGGAATATGACCTTTTGTAAGGGCCATTATGAATAACTGTAAAACCATCTTTAAATTTTGGACGTGTGTTTGAGGACGGAGTGCAATAACAACTGAAGCATACAGTGAAATGATCCATTCATCTCTACATGAAACTCTGTCAACATGATGATTAAGGTATGAGTCTTCTGAATTGGACAAGGAAGTGGCAAATGGTGAATCTTTCAGAGGAAACAAGGTGCTTGCTGATAGTACCCTAAAGGCTCTATTGACAATCTTTTCCTGACTTTCCTGTGAACAGCGTCGAACTGCTTGTTTCATTGCTGTCATAGCTGCACCAAGAAGTTCCTGAGTACACACACATGTTTTCTTGTTATTTTTCAAACAGGAATTTTCATTAGTCAGGATCAGGAAGTGCTTTATTTAAATTAACTTCCTAAACTTTTACATATGATTATGGAACCAAAAAGGCAATTCTTTATTCAAACACTGAACGGATGTCAATGAGAACCATCAATCATTAGTAAATATGCCAGTCATTCTTACGTAATTTTGAACAGTGAGATTGACCGAACTAGAATTGTCAATCTTGTCCCAAATAATAGCTGCCAAATTCCAAGCAACTTCCTCAGAACCTCCATTCATTTCAAACCTGGAACACAAACAAGCATTTGAGACAAATATCTGCCAATGAGATCAACACATAGTTGCAGTCTGACAAGATAAATGAGTGAGTGAGTATTTCTGAACAAAGGTATCAGGCGATTTTAACAGATTTTTCCACTTAAATGTTTGAATAACCTTAAATATGTCCATTTATGACTACAATGATACAATCAGTGAAGTTTAGCAAGCTAAGCATAGGACCCAGCTATAGTAGCATTCGACTTGGAACTGCTACTGTAATTATATTCAGGAGTCATGACCACCATTGTAAGCTTGTGTTTCTATCTGCATGGAAATAATTGTTGGTAGCTTAAACTTAAAATATCAGAATGTGGCAATATACAAGAAAACAGCTTCTTAATCCCACTTCCAATATTTCCTCCTGCAGGAGATTTAGCCTAGTAAACAAAATAAACTACGAACTTAAATCAAAGTCAGTGAGAAAATGAAATAGGATGCATTTATCAATCATAACAAATGATTAATCTTAACGACCAGCATACATTTAACATAATAACAACTAAAAAAGCTGAAGTTGTAAGTAATATCCCATTCCTAAGCCAAGAAAATTAGAAAGATTCAAAGAGCAAAATCTGGTGTGCTTAAAAATAAAAAGATAAAGGAAAAAGTCTCATCCTTCTTTGCTTTCAAAAGAGCTCCTAACTCATTATGGAAGGTCACCACTATCTCAACCACCAGCAATTAGTTGTGAATTCAAGAGTCAAGTTCCCCAACATGGTCTTGGATGTGCTGATCATGAAATTAAATTCAGCAACCACAATATAAATCCAATTGGTACGGAAATCAAACATAACATGAAGAGATAGGTTCATTATCTTAACTTATCAAATCATTAAAATATAGTCAAGTGAAATGTATAGCTTCATCTAGAATGCTGTTTAATAAAAACAAAATTTTGCAAGACAGCAGAAACTAAGTAATTAAGAGATTGGAGGCAATTCAATTTAGAGACATACCATGGGAGTACCCTAGCACTATAGCACTCCAGAACCTTGATTACCAATTCCACTGACTCAAAATTACCATCAACCTGTATGAAGGCAAGATGAATACTTTGTAATCCACAACGACTAAGCAAAACTGTTACTATGTCCAATTTAATGGCACTACAAGTATAGAAACAACAGAACAAAAAGTAGCACAATGCACTGCAGCATCCATATTAAAGAGAATTTCCTTAAAACACCTTAACCACAAAAAGATACTACCAAAGGAATCGAGCTAATTACATACATAAGCCTGAGTGAATTTGGCAGATATAGCCTTTTCCATCCCTTGGACAATTCTCAGCATATTGCTAATTCCTGTCATTCCAGTTTCACAAATTGCTTGCATTTTGAGAGATAGCGGCATAGCAGGCTCATCAGAAGATATCCAAGACACAAACTTGTCTACAACAATCCTAGCAAAAGTTGCTGCTTTTTCAGACTCTTGATACCCTTCAATATATAAGCCAATCTCCACTAATGCCTTTAATTCCAGCCCCCATGAGAATTTCTTGTCGAAGTTAGAAGTGATGGCTGACACCAACTTCAACAGAATGTTCTCAAACAGCAACAATGAGACAGGAGCGAAGCTCCTAGGAAATGTAGCCAAAAGCTGCAAACCCTTTACTGCAATTCGAACATTAAAAAGAAAGAGAAATTGAGATTAACTACAAGAAACCATTTAATGATAAAACTAGCTAATAGTGACTGAAATAATTCTTGTAACAGTACAGTACAACTTATGCAATTGGTAGTTATCAAAAAGCAAAAATCTACTGCATTCAGCATTCTAATTGAAACTTTTCTAATTTGGTAAGAATAAATGTCAGCCAATAAAACCCACAATCCCCCCACCCACCTTTTTCCTGAAACAATAAAGATTTCTTTGTTAGGAAAGAAAATGTTACTCAGTTGAAAACACAGACACTGCTCAAAAGTACAACAATTGTCTTCCTTTTCTTTTGCATTCAACTTTATCCTTCTTGTTTACACATCCAAGAGTAGCTAGAAAACCATGTACAAATGATGGTAACGAACTAGAGGTCAACAACTCTTCCATTATCTCAATAAGTAGGATTTGATGATGTAGACAAGTCAAATTAGAAGTCTCCATTCAAAGATTTGGAATTTGATCCTAGTAGTCTAAAAAGGGGTTAATTGAGTTTGCAGCAAAAGTTAACTCTTTCAATGTGGATTAAGCATTTTGTTAAGGTTCCATAATAGATCCCCCTGAATAACTGCAGCTTAACTGCAGCTTGCATCAACAGCTGTAACCAAAATGGAGATTTATGAAGTTTAAACAATCTGAATCTTCGAATTTCACAGCAAATGATTAACATGGTTATATATATATATATATATATATTATCCTTCAAACCCAATCATAAGAATCCATTTAGGGTTGTCAGCAGCCAGGCTGACGTCCCTGGATGCACACAAGTGCGAGAAAAGCATTTGTTTACTTGTGCTCCAAATGGGTTGGAGTTCAAACCTCCTCTCATGCTTAACTTCTTGCTAAGCTGAGTTCTTGTTGATATCAGTGTATTTAGTTTATCTTGGATAACATTCTCGGACTATGTAATATCGCAAACTAAAAACAAGCACACAGGAACCCTAACACAAGTTTGAAGTTTTTGAACAAATATCTAACACAGCACTATTAACTCTTTTAGCAAGCAAATCTCACCTCCAGTATAAGCGAAAGAGCTTTGAGCATTTCCAGAAACAACTTCTAAGTTAGAAAAGAAGATGTTGATTAATGATCTGCAAAAGCCATGCAGCATGCAACACCACTTCTCGTGTATAAAATCAGGAAAGGATGTAGATTCTTTGAAACCCAAAACCAAACATCTACATGCATCAAGGAGTTCGACACAAAGGTATAAGGTACCATAATTAAATCTAGAAGAAAGAGCACGATCTTCCGTTGCAAAACTCTCATCAGAATGATTTCCAACTGAACAGCCCAAAGCCTCCATCATTTGGGGAAAGAATTTTTCAAACACTCTATTGCAGGAAGCCATGGAAGATTTGGCAGAGACAGCAAGAAGGCGACCTACTGAATGAAGTTGTTGTCTTAGTTGCAATGGAGTATCATGAATATCCCAAGGTTTAGGAAATGAGCAGATGAAGTTATTGATGTCCTCATCTCCAAGGATCATATCTAAGAGCAAATCACTATTTTGCTGGATAAGCCCCTCCAAAAGGATCAGGGCTTCAACCATAATATCACTCTCCTCAAAAATCATACCACCATCTGACTCTGACTCCACAGACAAAGCAGACTGTGGTGAGGTATACAGAACATCTTTCACCGAAGACCAAAGAGCTCCACCATGTTTGGCCATCCTGTCTGATCCATACATCGGAGCACAGTAACCAAGATACTTAAAGGATTCAACCTGTAAGCAATATCAGCCAATGTGATAATTCAGAAATAGAGACTGTCAGTGTAAACGAAGTAGAAAGGGAACTATATTACATAAAGCAAACCTTTGCTGATGGCAGAGAAGAAGAGAGTTTATCAAGCAGCAATGGAATAGCAAATGGCTCGAAAAGTGGTGTTGCAGCAAATGCCAGCTGGAAGACACAAAAGATAAGCTGCATCAGCTGAAAAGGTTAATTGTTACCAGTTAACATGTCTTCCCCTAGATCTCACCAACTCATGAACATTGTCAGCATTGCATTTGGCACAAAGTTTAAGAAAATGCTATGACGGATGATTCATTCCACATTTAACGCATTGATTTTCGACAGGTACACTTTAAAAATACAAAAAGGTTATTATTGGATTAAAAGCTTAAAGAGTTCACCACTCAGAAGGTGACAAAGAATTTGGTTGTACTTTTAGTAAATGGTGTCTTCTCTTCAACTGTTGGGCATTTATTAACATAAATAACTTTCGATTATTAGGAGAACAGTAGCTTTTTTGCTGGATCCTCCACCAAAACATCCAACATGTAATTAATTTCCAGCTAATGTCTGATAAAATACAAACAACCATATATTATACACAGCAATTCCATTTATTAACTGAAAGATACACCAAAAGAAGCATTCCCATTGAGATGTTTCAATTAGCCTGATGGCATGTTTCAAGCAGCTTATGCACTATTCAACATTCATCAAATTCCAAGAGAAATCTCTCTCAACTCTATGGTTTAAGAGAAGAAAATAAATCCTAGGGAAGATCCATGAAACTAATTGTTTTGTATTATGTGTCAGTATATTCTATGTTACATCAACTATCCAGACAAAAGAAGGTGAAAATCACCCATCAAAACAGAATGTTCTCTTATAAGAGATTCCACAAACATAGTAGTTAAGGCCTAAAAATGCCACGCACCAGTAATGCCCTGGAGAGCTCATCCCTGCTGACCCCAATATCTTCACTTTTTGGCTGGACATTATAACCCAAAAAAAGTCAAATGGAAGACAGATTCAGAAAAAGATCAAACACAAGAACAAATATATACACCTATCCAACTACATTATTCTATAGTATTAGCACCATCAGCAACTAGCAAGGAAGTAGTTTCAGAAGAAAACTAACATCTACAAAAACTTATAAAAAATTTGCTAAAAATAGAGCCAATATATAGCCTTCCCCCATCCTCCAGGTCCTTCTTTAAAAAGTCAGTATCACAATTTTTCGTGCTGATGCAAGACTCTTATCATCAGAAAATCCCAACTGTGAGGCTTTTTTTTTTTTTTTTTTTATCTTTTTATCCATGAGGTTATACACAACTAAAAACTCCACAAACATTCAGAAGCTTCAGAGAAAAAAGTAGTATAACAGAATAGCATCTATTACAGAATCTTAGGTTTACAAGTTCTGTTTTGCCAATAATAGGTTCTAAAGGGAGACAACCACATTGAATCAACTTGGTGAAAGCTTACCAAGCATCTATATGCAGTAATAAGTTTGAAGTTTAAAATCAGGCTTCATGCTTACTGTTAATGGCCTACTCTAGTGTTCTTAAGCTATCCAAATGTGCTTAAAAAGTTATTCTTCGAAAGGTTTAAGAAATTTTAATTGGCATTTCTTCAGAACAATTTTTGAAAAGAAAATTTATTTGTCACAAGATAGATGAGCAAAGCAATGGAAAACACCTCAACGCAACTTAGCACAGGAAAAAGCTAGAATCAGCGTATTTTAAACAACAAGAATGCCCCAAGTGTTTGATTTTCTGGTATTTTTAATCTTTATGCTTAATCAGTCAGCTCTAAAAATACCACCCATGCACTATCAAGTTCAGAAACTATTTAAAGGACAAAAAAAGAATAGTCTAGAAAGTTGGTCTAGTATACACTAGATTAAACATAGCAGAAAAATGCAGGTGCAGCGCTAAGTGAGCTTACATGTGTAAAATGAATGGGGAAGTAACGGCCCAAAATTTCAAAAATATCTGCAGCATAACTAGTAAATGGACCAGAGGGATCAGGAAACAACTTTGCAGCAACTTCAACAATATGAAATGCGAGGATCAAGCATTGAGGATCCTTTTCTTCATCAATACCTTCACAGATTGAATAGAAAAGTTCATTGCCCTACAAATGAAGAACAACATATTCAGGCGTGACTCAATAATATAGAGATTCAAATAACAAGGCCAGAGCAGAGGAGCTAACCCATTGCCATGACATAGCAAACAGCCAAACACAACATGAGGAAATAGATAGAAGTGCAAAAGTTTAACTGAAAGCACGTTATTTAGCAATAACAATTCCAAAATTGAAGTTTGAGCTACCCAAAATCCATATGTACTCATCTCTTAACAAATTAAGCAAGGAACATTATGCACAACCTACAACTAAACACACATGACACGAGGAAAGGTCCAAAATGACACTAGTTGAGAGGTTAGCCGAATAAGACCTACTAAACCTGATCATATAAAGTTTGCAAATTCTAATTCAAGGATCAAAAATTTCAAACCACAAACAGTAATTGAAGTCAGGAATCAAATGATGGATTTTAGGAAGCACTTATTCTACCTCATATATTTGATACCCAAATCCATAAATTATACATGAAGAATATAGAAGTAAGAAAACAAAAATGGAGTAAGATTGATAGAAACTAAATACCAGTGGCTGAACAGCATTAGGGTACCGCTCCAATAGGCATTCCAGAAGTTCAAAGCAGAGCTGCAAGGAAATACCAATGTGTATCTTTATATCCATAGCTCCAAATATCTGATTAACCTTCCTAAAACTAGTCTACTAAATAGCTCATTTTCCAGCATTACACAATTTGTCATATAACATCATTAACATTGGGATCACGTTTAATCTTACCTTCCGGTCATGCTGTCCCATGGACTGCACTTGCAGATATTGCATATATGATTTCATCACAGCTTCTGCATCATTTTCAGTTACCACACCAACATCAGTTTTTCTCCTCAACAGTGCCAAACAACCAACAAGTGCACCACGCAAAGCTCTCCAGTCTTCCTGAAAATTATTAAACAATATCTATGTTCCCTTCTGAAATTCTTACACTTACAGAATTTCAAGAAAGTATAATAGGACTCTAAAGCCAGAGAAAACCAACTAAACAACAATTCACCCAAATGTAGACCTACTATTACTGATATTAGAATGGAAGCCGCAATTTAACATCTATGTATGACAGCAGAAACGACTTCAAAGCGTCCTTAGAGTTCAGTCTTTCTTGATCGACTTATGGGATTGGATTTTTTCGAGTTAAACAAAGGAAAAATGGAGAAGCAAGAGAGTTTTGCCGAGATAACTGGTAAACATTGTACAACTGTGAAAGTAGCAGAAGCATCACTAACGGACCACACGTTAACTCTAACTGGACAATTCCAAGAACATCAAAATTAACATTTATCAGTGTGCAAACACCAGCATCCTTAAATTACTCAAAAAACTTGAACTTTGATAAGAGTAAAAAGCAAAACATGTATCGCAGGTAATGTCTTAAGCTGCAACAGAGAGAACAGGATTACGGTCAGAAGAAAATCAGTTCATTTTCTTCTGTGCAATTCTGTTGCAGTAGGCTCTTACCAGTCTTTCTGTAAGGAATCCTATCAAGGAATGTATCGCAGCATCACTTAAAGGCTTCAACTCTAATTGTGTCAGTAGTTCCCCGAGGAGAAGTGTGCCTGCCAAAAAGTGGACACATTAAATAGGCAATGCCTATTAGAACGTTTCACAGCTCGTCATTAACCAGTATGAGATAGTCCAATTTTTGGACTGGTTCATGCGAATCTCCGAATATCTAATTTTTGGACTGGTTCATGTGAATCTCCAAATACATTCTTAAGAAAGGCCAACTCTGAAGAATTGTAAGGGGGAAAAAGAAAAGTACCTCTTGAGCGAATGATGCTATCCGTAGTAGTCAAATACAAGTCCAATTCTCTAACCTACAATATTATACAATTAGGAAATAAACAATCACATGACACTCCACATAGCCAATCCTGGGTTGACAAAAATTCCAACTTTTTCTACTAGAACTTACTAAAGCTTCTAAGGTTAATAAGTCATTCTTCAAAAGAATAGCAAGTGCATCCACACTGGCAGCCTGCAACCAATGAAAGTTCAAATTCAGCACGAATATCCTAAAAAAATGGTAATCTATTTGTGCTAAGACATTGTTTTGCTAATTCATTGTTGGGGCTAGATAAAAACGGCGAAAAGATTGAATTCATGGTGCAACAGTTCTTGTTGATCATTAAGAAGGAAAAAAATGACAAGAAAAGCAAAAGAAAAGAGCTTTTGGTAGTAGTAAGTGGACCTGTTGGGAGGGAGAGCTGGACGAGTCGACGTACGACTCGATATGCTTAACGTACTCCGTCGGCTTAGCCATTGTTGTAGAGAGAGAGAACACCAGAAGAGGTTGCGGTGTTTTGCAGCTGTGTTTTTGGGGTTTTATATATAGTTACCCCATGGCCAAGGGTTTTGTAATAAGTTTCTAGTTCTTTTGTGAAAGATTGAAGAACCGAAGAACCCAATGAAACGACGCCGTAGCTCTATACTATTAACTTTGTCAATTCAAGTGTGTGTGTGTCTGTGTTTTTCTTTCCTTTTAATCATTCAAGTAATACAGCCCTAAAAAATAATTTAGGGTAATGAAAAACTATGGCCTCTGGCGGACCCAAATAGCTAGTTGTTCCTGAACTAGCAAGATGAAATTCACTACATTACTAATTCAACTGCGTTTGACGTTGTAATTAATGATTATTCACATGATCTATCATATTTTGCTTATTTCAGTATGTAGAAATACTACTGATTGCACTAAAACACGGGGGATAAGAGATTTCAGTTAATTTCCGTAGACCTATGTAACGTATACGCACGCTCTTGGTATATGAGAATAAGCAAGCGCCAACGGCCCTATTTTAGCTTTTAATGTTCTTAGTACGGGAAAACACATTCTAAATCCCATGCATCACCAAAAGAAACAGAATACATGCTTGATACAAAGGTCAAAACTTTACCCATTGTCATGTACAGATGTTGTACAAAACAGAGAGAACAACTTTCGCGATCCCCCCCCCCCCCCCCCAATCAAAGGGAATACCAGTTAAAAGGAGTATACTTCATATGGGCACTTCACAGACACCTGCATCAGAATATCTGAATTTTTACACTTTACAGACCTTGAAAATGCTTCTTCCCGTCTCAAAACTATTCCCGCAGCGATTTTCTCAATTCAAGAAACCTCGTCTAATCTGTCAAGGAATCCTTTCTCAGCACTCTGCTGCACAACGGAAACATCAAAATCAATCCCATCAATGGATGCTGCCTCAAACTTTTCCCAAAGTTCTTTCTTCAAAGTGTTTTCTCCGGGGTGCTTTCCAATTTGAATGCTGCTTTCAGGCCCCCTCAGGATAGGAGTACTTTCAACAATTTTGAAGCTCCTATAGAGTCCTGTCAGAAGAATTGGAGAATGAGAAATCTTCATATGAGACGATCTCTTTAATCAAGTCAATTAAATAACAGCAAAAACAATCAACCTTGCTTGCAAGTTTCATGGGCCAATGAATGACCACCTTGAAGATCAACTTCAGTCACTGACAATAGGTTTGCTCCGTGATCAAGGACAGAACCTGCTTCATCAGGTAGCGACAACTTGTCATCTGGTGGCTCCATTAAGACACAAGTTTTAGGAGGCGATATCATCCTATAAGGTGATTCTTCAACCACCTTACTTCTGCTGCCATAGTTGTTACTAAGTTTTATTCCTGGGTGTTCAGTATACTGAAAAGACATTTTTTCCGAACTTTGACACAAAGATGATTC
Organism: Coffea arabica; assembly: GCF_036785885.1. Lineage (NCBI taxonomy): Eukaryota > Viridiplantae > Streptophyta > Magnoliopsida > Gentianales > Rubiaceae > Coffea > Coffea arabica. Next base: position 2,063,555 of record NC_092317.1, on the reverse strand, counting down.
AGAATCTTGAGATCCCTCAGAAATCTTAACTCTGGTTGGGTAGGGCGTTGATTGATAGACTCCACGAGTAACATTTTGCCGAAACTCAGGAACAGGTTCAAGTAACACACAGGACTTGGGAGGGGATAATTTCAAGTAAGGGGTCATGAGAAGCATGGACCCTTCCCTTCCCAACAAATTTTCAGGAGAAGAACATCTTCCTTTGAGAATATCATCAGAAACTTTCCTTGGAGTTTGCTTTACCGCAGTACCCTCAAGCAAATCATCATTTTTCTCTCCAACTGCATCAAAAATAACTGGGGCTTGTACCATTGTGCTTGACGTAGTCTTTTCCAAGACTGATTTGGGTTCTTCCTGATATTTCACTGAAAATGCTTTTGGTCTTGGCAGAGGGGTGAGTAAAAATGGTTGTCTTCCGCCCTCCGTAGTGCAGCCAGCACGCCAGGAGACTAGGGGGGATGGGGAGACAAGTGAATCCAACTTGGTTGGTCGAGGGCTCTCAACAACATGGCTCGTATCCTTCTTGACATAGGCAACATTCCTACTGGTGGAAGGCTCTTCCAACTGATTAACAGGCTCTGTGGAGAGTACTTTTTGGAATCTAGGAATCCATGGCTGCAGGTTTAAAGATTAGAAAGACATAAAATTTAACAAATGAAAAGTACAAAGGTCAAAAAATTTTCACACTATTACACAATGAAGTTTGAGATCAACCTGCAAAGAAGTTTGCATTTCAGACAAAACGTTGGCAAACAATTCAATTTCCTTCATCCTTTGCTTGCTTGGAAATTTCTGTGCTTGGGCTACAAGTCCATCAATCTGTAAACAAATAAGTGTTCAAAACCATGTTAAACTGAGGTACATTACTAAGAAATTGCCCCGTGAACAAGACTTCCTCCGAGACACCAAGAAGAAGAGAGGACAGAACAGTCAAGTAGTATAGCAAGGTTACTACAACATCAATGGGAAAATGTCCTTCAAAGCATTTCCTCATTTGTATGTCCAATTGCATTGTGGACAATGCTGCTTTTACACTTTCCCAATAGAATGAACTACCAAGATTTGAGATCTTTATGCTTTCGAAATTCTTCACTATACATCCAAAAGTAGAAGACAACAAAACAAACTCCGGCATCAATACAAAGCAGTAAACGAGCACTTTCAGATATTAAGAAACATCCAACGAAGGTTTAACGAAGGCACTTTTTGTGATGTGATGTATGTGAGATAAAAAGATGATTGGGAATATAAAAAGGTGAATTGGAAAATGTGTTTATGATACAAGTGAAAAAATTTTTGGGAAAAATTTGCTATCCAAACATAGCCATTTATACTCACAAAATTTTAGCTTTTTTTTTAGCATTTTCACCTTATCACCTACTCTAACCATAGAAATAACGAAGGTTTTCAAGAAATAGTAGTATACTAGTATATCTGTTCCATTTAATCCATCCAGTAACAAAAAAATTCCACATAGGTTTCCTAACTATATTATCTAGGAATCTGAAACAAAGGTGATTTAAGTCTTACTAGGAATTATAATATGAATGGAAAAAGTAATATAAAAATATCATGGAAATATTCAAAGAAATTCAGTAAAGTACAGCCAGAAACCACCACCGGGGAGGGTGTGGAGAGAGGGGGGGGGTTTCATTATTCTAACGAGGCTATCAAAAGAATTTGAAAACCTAGGTTAGCCGATCAAATTATTCAAGCAAATTTCTAATGTCGAGAAAAGTAACCAATCAATTACTACGAACAAAAAGGGAAATTTTTTATAATAAAATAATTCCACAGATTGGAGTTATTACTTACGATATACTAGTTAATTACCTGATGAATGATGGATGAGAAGTCGGAATGGATGAGAAGGAGTCGGTCAAGGGCCCCGTCATGGTCTCCGACTTGTCGGAGTTGATTCCCTTCTTCATCTTCCTGGTATTTGACGGGGAGTTTCGTCGCAATTGAAGTAGAGAAGGTTTTGACAGCGTTAGAGACATCTCGCAGCGGCTTCCGAGCAGCTGATTTCGGTCTCGGCTTCGATTTTGTGGTCAGGCCGCTATTGTTCTTCGGCATTCTCGTCTCGTCTCGTCTCTCTCTCTCTGGTGTTTTCTACCTCTTAACGGTCACTGCTGCTGCCTCTCTTCCTCTGAATTTGAATTTTCTCACCAGAGCGTGGCACGTAATATTTTTTATTTTTCATATAGCCTCGAATTTCAAAAAAATATATATAGCCTCGAATTTCGAATTATCAACTTTCTAGAGCACAAGCCCTCTTATTTTTCTTGGAAGAAAAATAATTTTGACTTCTTTCCTTTCTTTTTTAATACCCCTGCAATAAGGGTGTTTTTGGGTGGGAAGAAAAAAATAATTCCAATAAACCTGTGGAATTTAATAGCCTGCATAATGGAGAGAAAAAAGAGACCTTTTTTTATATTTTTTCGTTTCTATATTGTACTCTCTCGTGTTTTTTCCTTGAAATGAGATAAAAATACTTAGTTCTTTCTCATCTTTTATTTTGATATTCTCATCATAATGTACTTCTTTATAAATTACACGTGATTAACAACTTAAAAACATCCTACACATGACCATTTTTAAACTATTATTAAGGCAAAAAAGAACATGAACTCAGAATAAATTAATTTATTATTATGGTCCAAACTATCAAGAGTACAATTCCTTTGGTTGTCTATGTGTATCTTTTTTTTGGGAGAACTGCACAAGTAGTCCCTTACATATAACAAATGTGAAAATTTAGTCCCTCAGATCGAAAATGATCAATTTTAGTTCTTAGCAAATAAAAAAGGATCAATTTAAGTCCCTTTTCACTTTTCCAACTAATTTTTACGCGGCAATATCTCACGCGCACACCACGTGGCCAACTTTTCAAGGGTAAAAATGCCAAACTACTTATCCGTTGATCAAAACTAAAATGTAAAGGACGAATACTTCCCAAAAAAAATCTCCATTTTGGTACTAACTCACCGTTCCATCTCCGTTCCTCTCAACCCAAAAAGAAATTTAATTATCACTATCCAGCAGTGGACTGATTTTGATGAAAAGGAGTGTTGGTGATTGAAGCGAAGAAGAAACAAGCGTACTAGAGTGATGGACGAAGAAAACATTCAATGGATCCCAAATTACAGTATGTATTTCTAAACCCTAAACTGTAAAATTTATGGAATGATGTCAGATACTATGTGAATAGTTTAAATACAGTTGCAATAAGCATGATTTGTGCAGTTAAGAAGTATTATTATATTGATTAGGGTCAATTTTATGTATTAAATTATTGTAAGTACATGTGGTCCCTTGTATTGTATTGTGTTGTCGCTTTACATAGATGGGCGGTCGGTCCCAAAACAATTTTTTTGTTTTTAACTGTCTCCTAAATGGTTGGCAGATGGTATGAATCGATTTTCTATTAGGGTCCACTATGAAGGTGAATTCACTGAGTTGCCGAACAAAGAATATCGTGGGAGTAGTGTAAAAACTGTTGACTATTGCAATCCTGACAGATGGTCTATATGTACACTTGATAGGGTTGCAGAAAAACTAGGTTATCCTGAATTTAGTGTAATATACTATTATTTAATACCCGGAAAGAACATAGAGGATGAGTTAGTGTATGTGTTATGTGAAGATGTTGCTCAAGATTTGGTTAGAGACGGAGTGAAATATGGTTTGGTTAATGTATACTTTGTGCACTTAAGAACCTACTCCATAAGTGAATGTGAAGCTAGACCATGTAAATCAAAAGAGATGACTGATCCTAAGGAAAATCAACAGGGTGGTAAGGTGCATGAAGAATCTTTTGATGTAGAAGAAATAGTGATGACTAATATTCCTGTAACTCAATCTGAAAATGAGGGTGAAAAGGATAGCATAGGTACTGGTGAGTTAGGAGCTAATAAACACATAGAGGAAACAGTTATAAGAGAGGAGAATTTAGATGAAATGCTTTCAAAAGTTGACATTAGAGTTGCTGATAAAAGAGATAATGGAGCAGATATAGGAGGGCCTGATTAGAATTTTAGAAAAGAACAAGATGGGACAAACTCAAAAGTACAGAATATAGGAAAAAATGCACCTTCTACTAGCAAATCACTAAAAGAGAAATCATTAAAGAAAAAATCCTCAACAAATAAAAAGCAGGCTAAAAAAGTTGAGAGAAAGAATAAGAGTAAGAACGAGACACATGTTGAGGAAGATGAGGAACCTAGTGATGGTGACAAATTCATTGATAGTGACTATGAATTTAATGATGAAGAAGACATAGTAAAATCTGTTAAAGACAGAAAAGCTGAATGGGAGAAAATTATCAAAAATTGCAAATCAAATAAGAGTACAAATGAGAGAACATGTCAAGTGGAGGGTGCTGAGATGGAAGAAGATGCTACAGACTCAGAAGAAGAAGATCAACTAAGAAAAAGAGCTAAGTTTCCAAAATTTAACCCTGAAACTGATATGATCGATCCCAAATTTGAGGTTGGGCAGATTTTTACTTGTAAGCAGTTGTTCATAAAAGCATGCAAGAGCCATGGAGTGGTTCACGGAAGGAAGATAAAGTTCAGTAAAAATGATGCAGAAGAGCTACGGCTTATTACAAGAACTGTAGCTGAAAAGTTTCTACAACTGTTATGCTAGAGAAAAAGACTTTTCAAATCAAGAGCATGCAAGGTGAACACAGTTGTGGGAGGACATTTGACCATGGACTAGCAAACTCAACTTTTCTGGTTGATAGATACAAAAAGGAGTTGGCTGCTATGGCTGACATGAAGGTGAGTACACTCACAGATAAAGTGAAGACTGATGTTAATGTCAACATCTCTAGGTGGCAAGCTTATAGAACCAAGAAAAAGGAAGAGAGTTTAGTTAATGGTGAACATGAAACCCAATACAACAAACTAAGAAACTATTGTAGGGAAGTAAAGAGGGCTAATCCTGGCTCAAATGTTTTAATGACCACTGTTGAAGATGATGAGGGAGAAGATAGGTTTGAAAGGTTGTATATTTATCTTAATGCATGCAAGACAGGCTTTTTAAGTGATTGTAGGCCTGTTGTCGGGTTAAATGGCTGCCATCTTAGAGGGCCCCACAAAGGTGTGTTGCTTACAGCTGTAGGAATTGACCCCAATGATCAGTTGTACCCCATTGCCTATGCTGTGGTGGAAATAGAAAATAATCTGACTTGGAAATGGTTCGTGGGTGAATTGCTGAATGACCTCCAAATAAAAGATGAAAATCATTGGACAATTATTACTGATAAACAAAAGGTATGTTAGTGTACTTTTCTGGGGTTTTTTTAAGCTGAGTTTGCTAGTTTTAATTTGATGATCTGTTTTCACCTTTTTATCTGTTGAAGGGACTGATTCAAGCTATTCAAGAGTTGCTTCCAGATGTGGAGTATAGGATGTGTGTGAGACACATGTACAATAACTTTAACAAGCTGCATGGTGGTTTGGCATTAAAGGAGAGAATTTGGGCACTTGCAAGAGCTCCTTACAAAAATCTGTTCAAGGCTTTGATGGAAGCTTTGAAAGTAGTTGATGAGGGTGCATTTCAATGGTTGTTTGACAACACAACACCGCAGCAATGATCCAGAGCTTACTTCAGAACCTCCCATAAATGTGACATTTTATTGAATAATTTTTGTGAGAGTTTCAACTCCAGCATTTTAGAAGCAAGGGAGAGACTTATACTAGGTATGTTGGAAACAAAACGACTTTATTTAATGGTTAGAATGGAAAATAAGAGGGAGTGGATGAAGAAGTATACAGGAAAGGTATGTCCCAAAATTTTAAAAAAGTTGGAAAAGGTAAAAACTGCTTCTAGTGCATGCATAGCTACACCTTCAGGGGATTGGAATTATGAGGTGAGATGTATGTATAGGGGTAGGTACACTGTGAAATTGGTTAGCAGAACTTGTAGTTGTAGAAGGTGGGAACTAAATGGCATTCCTTGTGCTCATGCAATGAGTGCCATTGCTTTGACAAAGGAGCCTCCCAAGAACTTTGTTCATGAATGCTACTCAAAAGAGGCCTATATGAGGGCATATGGGCCTATAATATATCCTCTCAATGGTGAGCATTTGTGGAAAGATTTGAAACACGGGCCTGTTTTGCCACCTGAAACCATCAAGCTTCCTGGCCAGCCAAAGAAGGTAAGAATGAGAGAACCAGATGAGCCACCAGCTGCAACAACTTCTTGAGGACAAACAAAGAGACTGTCTAGAGTTGGTCTAATGGATTATAAGTGCAGAAAGTGTAAACAGAAGGGCCACAATAGTAGGAAGTGTCCAAGCAGTCATGATCAAGGGAATATCCAGCAACAAGCTACTGTAGTTACAAGTAGCTCTCAGCCACAACAGCAGACTCCTAACATTGTGAATCCTGGTGCAAACAAGCAGTCCCAACCTCAGCAGTCCCAACCAGATTACCGACCTCAAAATGCTACTCCTATTGCAAAGAAGCAGTCCAATTTCACACCTGAAGCAGTTTTTGGTGCAAGTGGCTTGAAGACTGATACAAGTGACCAAGTATTGTTTGATCTCATCAGTCAAATCCCAGGTCAACTTACAACAAGCCAACCACCTACTCCAACATCGACAACAAAGAATGCAACATCTCCAGTTCATGTTTCTCTATTTGTTCATACTAATAATAGCATGTTGACTTTTTTCTATACTATTATTTACTTGAATTTCTGGTTGCCAATTGTCAGAGTAAGAAAATCAAGTACAGATGTGGTGTATGTCGGAGATTTGGACACACTCGAAGTAATTGTGATTCAACATTGGCCTCTCTCTATAGGAGACACCCATGGGAACCACCTGGATTGGCTGTAAGTATTGTCTACTACATGCATAATCTAAAGAAGACTGCAAAGATATATACTTCTAAGACTGCAAAAATTTCTATTGACTGTAAGTAATGACCTCCTCATTATTTTGTTTGTATCAGAGGCCTAAGAAGACTGCAAAGATATCTACTTCTAAAAGTGCTGCAAAGAGGGCTAAAAATGCCTAGATGACTACGGCATGTTATTGCAAAGAGGGATGACTGCAAAGATATCTACTTCTAAAAGTGCTACAAATGGATTATTTTTCGCCTTTTTGTCTTGTATTTGATTTCGGCGGACCTTTTTTTGGAGCAATGGAATTGACTTCTTAGTTCATTGCATTTTTTTTGATAAGAGGCGTATTATAATGAATGTACTTGGCTCGGTTATGTGCTATTTTTTCATTGCAATGGAATACATGCTCTTCTTATTTTTGAAGGGACTGATTATTGGTTCACGTTTTACTTTTTTTTCGCTTATAATATCGCCATTATCATCTTCATTATCTTTCAAGTTAAATTTTTATTCCATCTTATGCTGTAAGCTCATATTCAAGAAAAAATTACAATATACCAGAGAGAACTTAAGCTTCATAATTGCATTCCAACTCCCATTTGTACAATCAACAGGGCCACTAAACGTAACCCAACCTAAATACAGCAAATAAAAGCCACCCAGTTCCCAGTTCACCACTTGCACCAACAAATGCCAGTTACAACTCAATTTTTGCTCAACAAATTCTATACTACGAAAACAAACACCACAAACAGCAACAATTTCATCATTTTCTTCTTGTGTCTTGTTTCTTCCAACTTTGCCTCCAACTCTCTTAATCTCTTCGTCAATCTTCTTGTGTATCTCACTAATTTATCGCACCTCTCGCAACTGTCTGTATCATACCACTTGAAATAACCACAGCTGCCACCACCATTATGCTGTTCAAAATTACCTCTTCAAATTTCACATTTTCTAAAAGAAAAAAGAAACAAAAATCAGGGACACTTACTTCGTAGTAAGCGCAACCATAGAACCTCTTTTCTGGATTTTCAACTGTCCACGACGTCTTCACCCTAGCTGGTACACCGCAATTACAAGTTGGTGGTTCTGCCATGGAGATGAAGCTTTGCTTTTGGATTTGATTGAAATGAAAGAGAAGAAGAATTTTGAGAAGTATTTGTCCTTTACATTTTGTTTTTGGTCAACAGATAAGTTGTTTAGCATTTTTACCCTTGAAAAGTTAGCCACGTGATGTGCGCATGAGATATTCCGGACAAAAATCAATCGGAAAAGTGAAAAAGAACTTAAATTGATCCTTTTTTATTTGCTAAGGACTAAAATTGATCATTTTCGATCTGAAGGACTAAATTTTCACATTTGCAATATGTGAGGGATTACTTGTGCAGTTCTCCCCTTTTTTTTTCTCTTCTGACGCTTTGTTCGCCAACTAAGGACGTCAAAAGGATTCCAATTTACAATTCGTTCTAATCTCAACGGCGTACTTGACATGCTAACCTCAACCATGAATTGTTCAATACACTAAATTTATTTTTTTTATCATCTTTTAAAATACGACACCAAATTATTAGTTTTTTCATTCAATTCTTTTCGTGAGTTTAAGTGACGTCCCTGTTAGTACTTTAGTGTCTGTTTGATAACATAAAAAAGTGCTGAAACTGAATTCATTCAGACATTCAGATGTTTTGGGTGTTTGATAAATAAAAATTTGTCTGCTGAACTTATTAAGTGGTGCTGAATTTGTATGTATTTTTTTCAGTACAAGAATGTAACTGAATGCTTAATTTGATAAGAATCAAGAGATTTACTTCAACTATTTTATCTTATCTACCAAATCTATCTTTGTTTGTTAATTAAATTCAAAATCCTTATCTAATTAAATAACCTAATATTCTCCATCCAAAATTCTTATCTAATTAAACAACCTGACATTCTCTGTCTAATGGCTTTCTACTTCTATTTTCTCCCTATTTAATGATTTTTTTTACAATTTCTCCATGCTACTCACATCTGTCTACTCCTTATCTTTTTCCATCTTTCTACTCTTTCATAATTTTATCATTTTTTTTCTCCCAATTTTTTTTATTGCTACCGTACTCACCGATCTCAAATTCATTATTTCCAAGGTAGCGTCAACATTTTTCCATTGAAGTAATTAAATTTCTATATAATTTGGTGTGAATTTAAAACTTGTTTATTGCAGCTTCCTTTTACTTATATTTGGACTTTTCTTATCAAACTCTGATTTAAAAATATATTTGCACCGATATTTGGACTTTTTCATAATATATTTATTCTTTTATATTACTTTGACTTAAAAATAAATATTGGCATTTTCATACCTAACAATTTTAAGCTAATTAAATCATAGGTTCTATTTCCTTTTTGGATTAAAAGATAGAAGGGCAAAATTGTACAATTTAGCTTATTAAACATTAAATTATAAATGTTTGTCAAACAGTATAAATATGTTCATCATTAAGATTCAGATATTTATATATCTCTTTTCAGTGCTTAATATTCAGCAAATTGTTTCAGTATTTAGAATTCAGATTCAGTTTTATCAAACGGAGCCTTAGTGTATAGAACTAATCAATCAATTCTCTCTTGCATTGGCTGGCCCGGCTCATTTTACGTTGCAAGTCTATCCACTCCAAAGCCCGCCTACAATTTCTCAAGCTAGCCCAGCTTTAACTTTGTGTAAAATGTTTGAAAGAACCATTAATTGGAAAGAAAGATGGGTCTCTTTCCCCCTAAATATTGCTCAGCTGCTCAACCTTCGTTTGGATTAGCTGTTTTTTAGGGTGTTTTTAAAAAATTTATAGTAGCAGAGTTTTTAGATTATATTTTGGGATATTTTCAGAAAATATTTTGAGATATTTAAGAGTAGAAGAGTTTCTAGAATATATTTTGAGATATTTTTTAAAATTTTTAAAAAATTTAAATTAATTTTTAAATTATTGTTTAGAATATTTTTTAAAAACTTTTATTGTATTTAAAAAATTAATTTTTAAAAAACACTCCATCCATTGAAAAAAAAAAAACTCTTATTAATTTAATCCTCTGAACCTGGACGCGATCCATTGTCAAAGGACAAGATAATCATAAACTTCCCTTAGTAATCCCGAGACAGACAAAAATCAGTTTGTGATTGTAGTGCCACCATAGTTTGTTTGCATGCGCTGTATGTACTCTTACAGATATTTATATTCAACACTGTTAACCGTAGGATTCATCAATGACTCCGAAAAAGTAAGAAAACAAGGAAGGATTTTTATCAGCAATTATCTGAGCTCCACCATGCCTGTAGAAAGCTTGTTCAAAGAAGTTGAAGTCCCTCAACAGAAAAATTACAAAGAAATCATTTTTCCAAGAGTTCTATCCCCGAACCCAAATGGACTACCATCCTCATCTCCTACTCTTCCACTATTGACTGATGCCATCAAAGAAAGCAAGCCATGGCTAGAGTCACTTCTCCACCAATCCGGGGCTCTTCTTTTCAGGGGGTTTCCTCTGACCACTGCTTCAGACTTCAACAACGGTGTTGAAGCCTTTGGCTTTGATGAATTGCCCTACGTTGGTGGTGCTGCCCCCAGGACTAATGTTGTTGGCAGAGTTTTCACGGCTAATGAATCCCCTCCTGATCAGAAAATCCCTTTTCATCATGAAATGGCCCAGGTTACTACTTTCACTAAATTTTACTCTTTGAAGAAGATTATTGTCAAAATTTCTCTTATTAGGCCATTATTTGAGATATTATTGTTTTTTATTTTGCTTCAACTTTTTCGGTCTGATTAGTCAATTTGGTATCTGGTGATCTTTATTTTTTCTCGAAATTTTCTCTGTAATGATTTGACCTTGTTTTACAAGGTAAAGGTTGGATTTTTAAGCATATATTGAGCTTGTTCCAGGTGCTTCTTTTTTCTTTTTTCTTTTTTCCAATTTCACATGGGGTTTAGTGAACTTGCATGGACACTGGTGGGGTGGACTTAAGTTTGGTATTCCCTTCTAATATTCATGTTGTTTTGGTATGCCAGGTTCCCGAGTATCCATCCAAATTGTTCTTCTTTTGTGAAGTTGAGCCTGGTACTGGGGGAGAAACTCCAATAGTTCTTAGTCATATTGTATATGAGAGAATGAAAGAGAAGCATCCAGAATTTGTTGAGAAATTAGAAGAACACGGGTTGATATATATACGTGTTTTAGGAGAGGAGGATGATCCATCATCTCCAATTGGTCGCGGTTGGAAGTCTACATTTTTGACCAAGGACAAGTCTGTTGCTGAGGAAAGGTTTGTGTTTTGTCTCTTGTTTGGATGTAAAAATCACTTGTTCTGCTTAGGTATCTTGCTGCACTTTCTTTATTTTGCTTGTGATTGGATGAAAGCGTAAAGATTGGATCAAGCCAATCTTCCCCCGCAAGCACATATTGCAAAATCTAGTTAAGTCCAAAAAAACACACCCGGGGAGCTGAAAGTGTAGAGATAAAAGGAACATCTCATAGACTATTGCTGTTGCCGGCTAGTTCTTTGTGGACATGACTGATAGATGAAACATCAGGTAGCAGATGCACTGCCATGTAATAAAGGCGTCCTATTGCATATCTTGTTAATTCTGAAAACGACAGTTTATGCAACTAGAATTATCTCTCATTAGAGAGCAGAAGGAGCTGGCATGCGATCTTCGGTGTATTTTGGAGTGGATTAAGTGCCAACAGTGGTGTATCAATGGATACAATTCAACACATTCATACGTCTTACAGAACCTCAGTTGAAGTACATATTGCGGAAGTAACCGTCAACAACGCGAATTTTGCTTGTTGCTGATAATGCTAAGTTTACTCCTTTTGGTTGTTAACAATGCAATATCTGCTCTTCCCACCATCAAAGGCTTGCATCTTTAATCTCCTTAAAGTTCAAATGAGTTAGTATAATTACAAAGTTCCTCTACTATCTCATCTTCATCTATATTTTGTGTCGTTGAACTCTTGAATTTGATCTGGAAGTCAACAAATAGCTCATATTTGACAGGGCTGCTAAGCTGGGAATGAAGCTGGAATGGACAGAGGATGGTGTGAAGACAATAATGGGCCCTATTCCTGCTATTAAATTGGACAAAACAAGAGAGCGCAAGATATGGTTCAACAGCATGGTAGCTGCTTATACAGGTTGGGAAGATAAGCGAAATGATCCTGTAAAGGCAGTCACTTTTGGGGATGGGAAACCTTTGCCGGCTCATATCATCTATGACTGCCTGAGAATCCTAGATGAGGAAAGTGTTGCCATACCATGGCAGAAAGGGGATGTGTTACTAATTGATAACTTAGCTGTTCTTCACTCTCGAAGACCATTCAATCCTCCTCGCCGCATACTTGCTTCATTATGCAAGTAAGACTTGCAGAAAGAGTCTTTCTTGTGGTTTGCAGGTGCCTAATTGTACAAGTAAGAGTGCTTGCACTATGTCCTCGCAGAACAACGAGCTTTTGCTTTTTTTTTGGAGATACCTATTTCTCTTGCTATTATACAACAGTAAGAAGTACTATTTCTCTTGCTGAAGCTGCTCTGCCTTTGTAGATAGATAACAAGTACAAACAGCTCTGAAGCACACTAGCTTCAACAGTTAGGGAGAATTAGCTTTATATGACCTATTATTAATAGTGCAATTCCTGCTGTATCATCAAGCACTATGGATAATTGTTAGTAGCTCTTATATAACCTGAAAAAAAAATAAACGCCATGCATGTTGCATTTACATTGGCTTGCTTGCACCCCCGTCATCGTATGTTTAAATGTCAAGTAACAGAGGAAACTAGGCCGTAAAAGGCAAAGATCACGATGTTTGAATAGCACCACCGAAAGATATGAACTTTGGTCCTGCCACCTAGTTTTCTTGAAAAAGGCGGCCACTTTCTTCTTTCTTTTTTTTTTTTTTGACTTTTTTTGATTTGTTCCTATTAAAGGGAGGAATTAAGATGGCCCAAGTTGATGTGGGAGCGAATCACCAATAAGTATCGACTGCAAATACGAACCACTTTTCTAAGACCATGTTAACCTCTATAAGTCGGTATTTTACTGATGAGTTTGGTTAAAATGGAAGGAAGAATAAGCAATAGCAGTCAAAAGAGCACGATTTCAGGATATAAATCAACGGAGCTGCCAGGAAAAGCAAGACAAAGCACAAAGCGCAGATGAAGACTTTCGCGTCTGAACCTGCTTTGCCATCTAATAAAGCAATTCTGAAAAAAGTCTTAGAAAGTCGAGTCACAATCGGGGTCTTACTTTATTTCAGATCCATAAAACCTTCGTAACAGAAGCTGATTAATGGATTTAACTAATATAACACCAATGACCACAGGAGGAGGTGTTCAAACTGATAACCATTTGTTCATGTCACTCGTATTTCAAAACCAACAGAAGCCGCATTCCTCTTCAGTTTCCCATTTATACATACAAAACTTTCCTTTTCAGAGGCAAAGTTACAAAAGAATGCTACAATGAAAAGGGATTTGAAAACAGGAAAAAGAGCACGAGGGTCCGTCCATATATAATTGAGGCGGATGAACTGTGCAGCTATACAAACCAAAGCAGCGAGTAGCAGAGAAGAGACTATGCAGGAAAATGTTTTTGAGTAGCACAACTGGAATATTTGAACTCTGCTTCTGCTGCCTATCTACCTTGAACAAGGCCGCTAAACACTTGGCTATTTCCAGAAAGAGTTGCTTCCCATTCAACAGAGGACAACTGGATGTGAGATAGTGATATCACAACTTGCTTCATGTCTGGTCTAAGAACGGGATCATCATCCACACATTGTTTTGCCAGCATAGCCATCTAAACAACATTGGGATCAAATAACAAGGTGAGTTATACTGGTTTGCACAGTACGACTATGGTCCATCAAATACACCCTCAAGTAAAATATGTATTCATATTCATTTTGTTATAATCTGTCGGGACTTTTCTTCCAAGGAGGAGACAGCTTTAGTTTCCCCCAACTCTAAACAAATTTCACTGAAAGTTGTCTCTAGTGTCATTGTCTAAAATTTTTGAACCCAAAAGACAGCATTTTTAGGTTAATATGTTGGTCATTTACCTTAAAAAGGCAGTCATGTGGATACAAATCCATGAGATTGGGATCAACATGTTCTCTTAAACTTGACATACTCATGGAGTCAGGTGAGTTCCTCAGAGCTGCCAGCATCTGCAGTTTAAGAAGATTTAGGGGAATGCAGTAGCTTTTGTTATGAAGTTTCATGCATAACTTGTCTCTCAGCACCTTAGGACCATGTTATGCATAACAGATATAAATGTAAAGAAATTAACAAAGGCGATTCAAAATCAATTTAAGTTTAAAAGCTTAGTTGCAAGCAGGAAAGTTGTTATCACTGAACAAGTTAAAGAAATTATATTGGGCAGCTGTCTTTCCAGCCATAGATATGCAAACATGCATAATACAGACCAGGTTCTCCTGTAGCTGCCAACATCTATGCAACTAAATCATCGTTTCCAGAATAGGAAGGAGAGAAGCAACTTTACCTCTCTTATTAAACTGCTCTTTTTCCATCAAGTGGTTGATCCGTTAAATATGTACTACACCATATTTACACAGAGTTTCAAGCATATTAAGCAAAGAATATGCTGCTTTTATGTGCATGTCAATTAGTAAATCATATTAATCTTTTCAGGAAAAAGAAACAGCTTGATGAAGAAGACATGAATAGACAGAAAGAAATGATATTTTTTTCTCTCTTGCACAGTACATTAGTGGTCTTTTTCCAATGTTGCAGTATAGTGCACTACATTACTCAAATTTGAGAATGCTTTCTTCCTGGGAGAAGCAATTTTCACATGATTGAGTTCACCAACTTATAAGACCAATATGTTTAACAGTGGAATAGCAGAACTTACAATAGATGCCAATGACCTCCTATCGGCACTTTTTGGTGCAATGCCTTGGGTGCGGGTAATGGCTTCCTTTCCTGATATCATCTCGAAAAGTACAACACCAAATGCATACACATCACTCTTATTAGTTGCTAGTCCATCCCTTAAGTATCTGCAGAAGCAAAAGAAGCAGCAGTGACAACATTGAAACAATATTGTTAAAACTTGTTATAAGTGATTTACAGTCATGGCATATCAACTTACTCTGGGGCTAGATAACCAAAAGTTCCAACAACAGTTGTCGCTGATGCTTCTCCATCATTGGTTTTCCCAACAAGTTTTGCCAAACCAAAATCTGAGATCTAAATTTGAGGAAGGAATTCAACAACTGAAGAAAGTGGACATAAAACAAAATGAAATGATAAGGGCAATGATTGAAAACCTTTGCCCTAAAGGATCCATCCAGCAGGATGTTACTTGTCTTGATATCTCGATGCACATAATGAGGCTTTGTGTGCTCATGTATATACTCCAGGCCTCTAGCAGCATCAACAGCAATCTGAACCCTCATGTTCCAAGAAAGTGCAGTATGACCTGTCCAGTCAATGAAGAACTGCCATATAAACAGAATGGGTTTGCAAGAAAATATTGTCTCCAGACCAGCCAGCTCCAACAACAGTAGCAGCAAGTGACTAGATATAATAAGAACAATAATGACATCCTGCCGGAGACTCTAAATACCAATGGAACATTGAGGTATGAGTTTCAGACATTATGAAGAAATAATATTCAGCTGTTTGATCAGAATCATACCAAACTTTCTTTACGCATAATGCTAATGACCATATACTACACAGAAGACAAAAGGGATTTCAATTACCTAAGAAGTTAAGAAGTTACTACAACTGTATTAACTTCTTTGTTTGGAAAGACATATGGATAATGCATGATCTAGGAATTACAAGCGAAAAACCAAAATAAAAAAAGGAAAGACTACATAAAATGGAATCCCACCCTTGTTCTGGGGATCATGCAAGTGGCTGTTGAGAGAACCCTTTTGGGCATGCTCATAGATTAGGAAGAGTTCATCATCCGTGGCCGCATAACCAATCAGTTCTACCTTCACAATACAAATTGATACCCCCAAAAAAAAAGAAGGTCAAGATGATGCCAAAAGATCATTTAGAAAAGGCCAAAAATTACACTTCTTAGGAAAATAATCCGCAAAATCATTACCAAATTGGTATGATGAACCTTGCACAGCACTTTCATTTCTGCTGTAAATTCCTTAGTCTTTGTGGTTGTCATCCTTTTGATTGCAACTTCCTGAAAATTTGTAGCATGAAATAGAGGGACTAGGAAAATATTCTCACAACTGGAATTGAACTTTAGCAGAAGCACTATAAAAGAGTCAAGAACCTGGTCGCGAAGAAGGCTGTAGTACACAGGACCATATCTTCCATGCCCAAGAAGATTAGAGTCCGAGAATCCATCAGTGGAAGAGAAAATTTCATCATATGTAAAAACTACGGGCTTTTCCATGTCAAAGACATCGGTGCCTATAACTGCAGAAATCAAGAGAAGAAGGCAAATCGAATTTGCAAAATTTCATGAAGAAAATGTCACAGATGTCATTATGTGAGTGCATGAGATGCAAACTAGATCTCTGCTCCCAATTGAAAACCAATTTGAGAGGAAGTTACTTCAGGCCATGTGAGCTAATGAAGTGAAAAAATCCTCTAGCAGGAAAATAAAAACTTTGCACAATAGACTTACAAAATTCTTACTAACTGAATACCTAGTTGTAACATAAGTAATGGAGCCACTTGCAAGACTAACCTTTAGGAATATTCATCTGGCGGTCAGTAGCTTCACCATTAGGCTGTTTCCAGTCCCCTGATTTGCAACAGATATACCTCCCCGAACCACAACAGAAACTCGTATTCCGCAGAATATGAAATTTATGAGAATTTTTTTCATTAGAATTTTTAGGATGACCTACTAGAGCTCCAGAAAAACAGCTTGATGACCTTAAGGAAATAAAAACAGCTACAAGGATGACGACAAGCACCAGACCAACTGCCAAACTTCCAATTATCCACCAATATGGCACATGAGTCTTGTGATTTACCTGTGTAGCTGCCAAAAGTAAATTTAACTAGTAACTAGTTTTCCCAAAATCCCAAATAAGGGGCTTTAATACAAGAAAGAATTGATTGGTCAAAAGTAGTCTTTTCACCAGGAGACTGTGTTTGGAAGCTTTTAACTTATAAAAGGGACCAGACACAGCCCTTTATAAAAGGCACTTCCCTCCAATCAGCTAGTAAACAAGCATAACCACAGCTAGAATTTCCGTCTTGACATGTATCAAACGATCATTAATGCATGCATATACCAAGAATGCATTGTTGCTAAGATCCCAAGAGAATTCCATTTCACTCATTCTTGACTTCTTCATCAACAGCCACCAATTAATAGAAGACATATTGAATGAGAATAGTTAACCATGCTAATCAATCATATCAATGGAGTTAAGGAACCTGAAGACTTCCTTGAAAGTATGGGAATTACTGTGAATAAAAACTGTACCTGCAATATCACTATCAGATGGTTCTGGGACTGGAGCTGGAGTGATGGGATTCTCCACATGATAAGGCTCACCAGGAACTAAGAGACAATAGAATTGGAAAAAAAAAAAAAAGACCAATTACAAGAAGATGGTACTAATCCCATTTCCGTTTCAAGATGAATAGAAACACACTGTCCAAATAATTTCATAAATATGTGTTCAAGGTAAAATATTTGACCTCTAACTTATCAAAATAGGAAACCAAGATAGAAAACAAACTGACACATTACAAAGCTAATTTTGAGAAGAGACTATACAATTACATGCAAACTGCACCAGTACAGCTTTTTCACAAACTAGCATGCATAGTCCTCATTTAGAAGTTATTCACTTGCTTCAGCATACAAAACTCTCCAATGTTTCCAAGAAAGACAGATATCCTGATGGATGTCTAATGTGCATTTGTATACAAGCCAAGACTGATCCACTAAATATTGTTCATGAAGTTACACCACAATAATGTAGACTTCCAAGCATGCTACATAGACTTTGCAGATTCAGAATATACCAGACTCTAGATACATTTACACTCTACCGGTGCAGGTTAGTCATAATATTCTAAATTGGTATGCACATCAAAAGGAGATGAGGGAGATGTTGGTGCTCTCCGAGGGGGTTTGCTCTAAATGAACTTTGGATGCAGAATCATTAAATTGAGATGCTTCATTCATGTAACTCTTGTTCTTGTCAAAAGCATCAGAAGAGATGGACAGTAGTTGCCAGAGGAAGATCAATACTTGTGTTCTAGGAAGACTGTTGAAAAATTATTCAGCATAGTTGAGATGCATTGTTCTAATGTGATAATAATTTCCATATCCTACAAGATATTGCATCATCACGAGTAACACAAGATGCTACAGGTAAAACAAGAACCTCAGGTCCATAATTACTGATGGACAGAGAGAGTCTCTGCTATATGAGTTTTACCAATTTGGAATTCAAAGTGCTAATTTATGTCCAAATGTGCATGCCTTCCGAAACTTCAGGATCCCTAACCTTATACTTGGAATCGTAAGAAACCCATGAAATCACGAAGCAATTGTAATCCATTCTCTCTTAAACTTGCTTTTAACAATAACGCATATCAGAAAGCTTGATTTTCCAACAACAATAACTGCACGAGTTTTGGTGCTAGAAGGGGATTACAAGTAATGTCCACCGTATCCCCCACTGCGATAGAAAGTCAGAAGCATCAAATGGCCAAGATAGGTTGCTCGAGGGGAAAGGGACAGTAACGGATAGACAATTTTAAGGCATTCAGACTAAAAAATGCACATCCTAAGGCATTCAAACTCCAAAATGTCACATCTCTCAACCAGTTGTCATATCACTCTAGCTAGTATGACTAAATGCAGAGTTCATATTATACACTGCCACATGCAGCAAATTCTACAAGTAACCTCAGCTTAATCCTACCTTATTAGACAGATATTGTTGGCAATAAACGATTAATTTTGGTACAAGACTACAATAACTGGTACAAAATACTTTGAATCATGCAGCCCCTATATGTTTTAGAAATAGGCATTAAAAGGAACTCGAGCACAAAATTCAATGCCACTTTGCACAAGTTATCCACACAATCATACAGGACAATTCGTTTCACCAACTTAAAATTCAAGAGATCATTGAAATCGATGAAGCGACAACACTAAAACCCTGTAACGAAAAACACTTTTTCAAATTAAGTAACTGACATCACCAACACAAAAAAAGAAAAGAAAAGGCAATTAGCATACCTGAATTCAAGGGTATGAAGTAAAGTTGTCCAACAGTGACATTATCAGGATTATCCAGCCCATTAGCAGTCACAATACTATCCATGCTGACCCCAAATCTACTAGCTAGAGATTCCACACTATCCCCATCTCTCAACATATAACTCATCAAGTAATTCCACAAACCATTGGAGCAGCCACAAATAAGCCTCAAGGACACAACTGCACCTTTCCTTGCCTCCCTAGTGAAATTAGAAGAGAAATAGGCCAGCCCATTATAGGCCTCCACCACCATATCATAAACAGATCCATTGTTCTGTCTCACAGTGAATGTAGTATTGCTCAAGTACTTCTTGATAGTAGGAGGACAAGAACAGTTCTTTCTAATGAATATGTAGTCTCTACCATTACCTTCAATGGTTATATCTTGAGGCAATACATCAAACATGCTCTGGATCACCGGCAGAGTCTGGTCTGAGGCGGGCTTAAAGGCTAGGAAGGAGGTACATAGCCTAATGGGGTCCGAGCAGTTGAGAGGAACTGGATATGCCGAGCAAAGAGGGACTAATCGTGATATGAATGCCAGTGCTAAAATGATCAGAGTTCTTTGATTTAGACAATCCATTTACTAAAAAGATTGAATCTTTGATCAATCCAGGTTCAAGATATTGATGGAATAGCAGTATATTCAATCAAGAGTAAGCTAAAAATGCAGAATTGTTCAAAAACATGATAATTCTGCTAATTATATTGACTAAGCCTTTGTGTAGTTGGAAGAAGGGGTGTTGTTAATGGTAATGCTGAAGCTAAGGAGGCTTGAAGAAGCAGGGAAGGAAGGAACTAGGGGACTGGGTACAGAGCATTTTGGATTGTTCCTTTTGGGCTAAAGGGAGGGGGGACTGACTGAGCGGTAACTGCTAGGACAGTAAAAAAGGGCAAGGGATGGCCACATTTGTGATCAAGGAGACACACAAAATCATCCATAGATATTTAGAGCTTTTGCTTTAGATAAATAATCTTTGTTGCCTTCTAGTTCTTTTTGGCTGTTAGAGAAAAGGATTGTTGATAATTACCATAAAGAATCTCTCAAAAAATCACCATAAGGAATTACGCTTTACAGAAGTTGCAAATGAATAACTCTTGATGTTGAAATGTGACTGTTGAATGTCTGAATATATCTTATTTATATATACATAGTAAGTTGTCTTGCATGTAAAGATAGCAATATATATACCGTTTGTATATGCATAAGAAATGTTAAATTTTTTTTGAGAGAAAAGTTACCAAACCAATGAGATATAAAGCTAAAATTTTAAGAATTAATTTTCTATATATTAACTGTGTAATGACTTATCTATTTTGAATGAACGATAGTTATATAAAATTTAAATTTTATATTTAACTTTTATACATGTACCATAGACTCAACAATAATAATATATGCATTGTAACTATATATATATATATATATATAAAAAAGATTTACTCAAATTTCAAATTATGTACCAATCATTCCAAAATTTATGATGGTAAAATTGGATTGGATGAAATACTTGTCTTCTTTAATATTTCATGCCATGGCCAAACTGCAGGTTTTTGCTTAAAATAAAATGGTTTAGTTTGATAAGCAACCATTATTGAAGACCCAAGCACGTGGAGTAGGGACATCTCTATGCGTCTGGCTTGCCCGAGGGCAAGGGGCAATAGTTTGGACTTTGGAGGGGTGGATACATATTTTTTCAAGATTTTCCTTAAATAGTAACTTATATGCCCTTTATGCTGCCAAATATCACATTACCTGAATCATCACGATCCAAAAAATGTCAACAGTAAAAAAAAGACCCATAATACTTGAAACATAACTAATAAACTGTAAGTCGAGCTGAAAATCTTACTACTATACAATCTTATAATCTTGATGAGTCTAGTTTAACTATTTGTGGAGTTGTTAAGAAAATAAAAAGATCCTATTGAAGGAAATTTAATGACCTAAGGGCTAAGGGGACCATAATTGGGAATTTTGGATCACAAATTTTGGGAAAAGCAAAGCACAAGTTGGGAGTTGCGAATTGCGAGACTGTCTTTTCTTTTTTGTACACGCAATAAATCATATACTATAACTACTCTTATTCTACATTAGGGGCAGAAGGACCTAAATAGGTCAAGGGAAATCTAGTGAATCACCATCGATCCAGACGAGTGCCTATGTACCTGCTTATGAAATAATTGTCGACACAATAAATTCTATGTAACAACTACTTCCATTCTACACTGGGAGGAGGGTGATCTAAATAGATTAAGGGAAACACGATGAATCACCATCGATCCAAATGGATATCTATGCACTCATTGGAGAAATATTTTCAAAAATTCTGAATATTAGAATACAAGTTAATAAATTTGATCTTTTAACTTACATCCAAATCTAAATAAAGATTTAAAGTTCTCTTGATGGCCTAGGTTGAGAGAAGAAATGGAAACGACAGTTGGTTTGGGACCCACGTTGTGGCGCGGTATGGCGCCAATAGCTTAAAAAATCGCCGATGGCTTGGCGAGGAAATAGACGACCTGAACCTCAATAACAAAATAAACGTTGACTGGAAAGTCAAAGTTAACCCAAGAAGAAACAGAAACAGACAAGCTCCGAGTCATATTCAGCCGAGGAAAAATCGTCTGTGTTTGGTGCATATAAAATAGTGCGGAGCTCGTTTGACCATGTAGGTCCGCACGTCGACTGAAGACAACTGTAAAAATATGCAGTCCAGTATGGCATTTCAAAAGGCTGATGAAAGCATTAGGTAAATCACAGGAGAAAGTTTGATTCAATTCTCCTGGAAGAAATTTTTACTTGCCTCAGAGGGCCCAACTTATATGTCACGCAACAACTTTTGTGAAAATCTTTCTTGTTCACATGACATATAAATCTCGAACAAGAATTTTGCACCATTGATTCATCTTGAAAATGGGTTAATGGAGATGAAACAAACAGGCATAGAAAATGTCTTGAACAACACGCCAGGTATGAGTCATTTTTTCACAAAAAATCATGTGTTTAAATACCGTTGATATGAGAGTTATGCTGGTGTTATGCTCTATAAAAATATTTATAAGTAACTTATGATTTTGGAAATATATGCTAATCGATAATGATGATCGAAGTAAAATTCGTCCAGACAAAAGAAAGAGGAGGACAATTTATAAGAATTCTTATAAGTGACCTACGATTATGCATGCATATCCTAACTCGTTATGATAATTAGAATCGAAATCACCCGATTTTTTTATTCTAAAAAAAAAAACTGAAAAGGGGAAGCACAGAAAGACCGGTTAGCATCTTAAAAAAGGCAAACGCTGCACGAGAAAAGCGGGAAAAAAAAAAAAACCTTGGGGAGAATGGAACACGACATAAGAAATCAAAAGAAAAACGAATTAGGCAATCACAGATGGAATTTTGCATGTGGAATTGATCCAAATTCATAGAAATTTTGAAGCAGCATTTGTGGGACCAATTTTGCATGTGGAATTTTGCTGGCAAACATGTAAGGGCTTAAGGTAGTGTGACACCAGCAAATAAAACGCAAAACGTCACATTGGCTATCAAAAAATTAATCATGTTTTGGATTTTTGTTGGATCATGTGTGATGTGAGACAGTAGTAGTTCAATCTTCCCGCTTTAGCACACATAATTAAAATAATTATCCAGACTGGATTCTATTTCCATAGTACAGAATGTGCTAAACTTGCTTTCCTTGCACAAGGCCCCACCACCCCAATCGGACCTTGTTTGTGCTCCTGATTCCCTCTTCATGGGATTTGGGGTAGGAATAGTAGTCAATAGAGAAATCATCCGAATCAATTTTGTGTATTTTACATAAGAAGTAACTAAATTTGCACACGATATAATTTATTTTACACAACATGTAATTATAAAACAAAATTTTGTGAGTCTCACGTATGGTGTAAAAAACGATGTATAAAATGATATCTGAATCTTTTTTTTTTTTTTTGGTCAAATCTTGGCCATCAACCTTTTCAAAATGGTTGCTTCCAGCAAATGTTCCTGCCCCATATCCATCTTCGTGCTGTGCTATGCTATGCTAGCTAGCTACGATCTCCATTTTGCCCGCTTAACCTTATTCCGCATTTTTTTGCAGGGGTTTTTATTACCACTTTGCAGTAGTATGGACTCGGGGCAGGGACAAATTTCCTCTTCATCAACAGCGCGTAACTTCTTTTGTTCACCGTGTAACTTTTTTTTCACAGGTTGTATTTTCACAACAGATAGTGGTGGGCCCCACACTTGGCGCGGAAATCGAGTTACCACTTGTTATCTGAGCCGCACATTTTTTTGAGGTCCAATCTGGACCATGAACCGTGCAGGGACGGTCATACTGATGACCGTCCCTGCCCCAAATCCGCAGTAGTATAATGTGGCTGCAGCAACTTTTTCTCTTGAGAGTTGCCACCACCATTTCGGTTAAAATCCAAAAGCCCCAACCATATTACTCAGATGAGTTTATGGATTGTATACAATTTGTTGGCCGTGGAAATAGGTCTGTGTATAAGAATGTATTCAAGATTTCATAAGCCCACACCTCTCCGGTTAAAATCCAAAAGCCCACACCTATTCTCACATTTAAGCCCTCCAGCTGCTGTCCAAGAAGGAGGTCTGGGCTTTCTCAATTTTACAGAACTAACTTTTGTCATTGGGCCAAAATTTATTTTTGTATATAATTATGTGTTGCAGATCAGCTAACAGCACACGAATTTTGTTGATAGCAACATTTTCCGTGAGTTGTAGCATATTGGGGCCCTGTTGTTTGATTGTATTGAACTTGCCCACTAAATTGGGTTTCCCTGGTCCAGGCCAATTTTATGTATGATGACAAAAAGCCCACAGTGTTGTAATTTACGTTCGTTTTTCTATAAAAGGCAAATTTGTGGCAACAACAAAGAGTCAGGCAGTGATCATCCATGGAATGATCGTGCTGTTCCTAAGTTAAATAACAAACAAAAGAAAGGCTTCTGATCATCTGGTGGGCTTTGTGTTTTAAAACTGATAATACGGTCTTCATCTGGAGTTTTCGTGCCTGGGATTGCATACTTCCTAATTATGGGAGTAACCTTCTCAGTTCTCAAGATAAAACGCAGAACTGGTGAATTTCTTGAATATCTCCAAGAAAATTAAGTTGAAAAGTAATAGAAGTCATACTGGTGAGCTGGGGGGTAGATCCTTTCTAAATAATAATGACTTTGGCTTAGCCTTGATATACCTTTTTCCTCAGAAGAGTGAAAACAATATGTAGATTACAGTTCATGGTTGAGATTGAGTGATTTGGCCACAGAAACACTACTACTCTTAACACCAGAGAGACATGAGCTCAAGGGCGGGTAATTGACCCAGACTTTGTAGTAAACCAGTCGTTGCACTGCATAATTTTCCCTTGCCGGGAAGGAGGGAGGAAGGGTTAAGTTAAGATGGAGGTCAACGCATTTGGTGGAACCTTTTGGCTTTTGCTTTTGTGTTGGTTGGTCCATAAAAAAGGCATAAACTAACTTTTAGACTCCATGAGCTATGAATGTCATATTTGATTATTTTCTGGGGGGTGGAATGTGGGGAACGAACTTGCTTTAGTTCTCTCATCTCTTTCCTTTAAAAAAAATAAAAATAAAAATTCTCTCATCTCTGGATATGGATGGTTGGGTTTTGCAAGAGCAGAAAGAATTGAATTTTTTTATTTTTTTTTTGTTAATATTTTTGGTTTCTTGACTCTTGCCCAAAATTAATTTCCCACGTTTCAAAAAGAATTGAAATGGGACCCTATAAAATCCGTTCATGCAATGTAAGTGTATCTTTTTCGTCGTTTATTATTAGGTTGGAGTAGTACTCGTCAGAAAATGAAAGGAAAAAAAAAAAAGCACTCGTCAGAAAATGAAAGAAAATCATATTTTGATGATGACCTACTTCTACTTTTGTGCAGATTATAGCCGTTTCAGTCAATAGATATTCTATCTTTATGGTGGCACCATGAAGAACGCCACACTGATCATCATCGATGCCGTCATGAGTTGGTAGGCAATTGAATAATTAAGCAAGCTTTTTTTTTTTTTTTTAGCAACGATACATTGTATAACCTATTCTATCATAATCTAGGGGGAGGGGGAGCCTAAGGAGGCTTGTGTATTAGGAACTAGTGGGTATACAGACCCAACTAAATCAAGAGAGTGCTATATCACGATCCTTAAATTTTTTTTGCTGCAGGTGAAGTTTGAATCCTCATCTACAGTCCAAGGGGGAATTTAATCCCTCCCCGGTGGCCACTGAGCCAAGCTCAGCGGTTATTAAGCAAGCTATTCAAGTCCAGGAAGTTCGACATAGCAGCTATTCAAGAACGGAGAATCATGTTGCTCACCCCTCACGAGTTCTACTTTCCAATTTTAACCTTCACTAGCTAACTCACTTGACTCGATCGAAATAGAACTATGGTCCAAGGAGCGTCCGCTGTGTCAATACATAGTTCAGGTGTTAATATTTAGAAAAATGTAGAGCTAATTAGGAAAACTTATAAATACAAAATAGAGTACGTAATACCTTGTCTGTACATTTATGGAATAGGTTATACTCTCTCCGTCCCATTTATTTAGTCATGTTTGGAGAATTCAACTTTTTAAAAAATAGTGATTTGATTGTAATGTTTGTGTTTCTCTTTTTAATTTTACTCCCACAAATTTAAAATATAAATTTGATTGGTAACGTGCATATGATCAGAAAGAAGGGTTATATTGAAAAAAAAAGACTAAATGATATTTTGACTTTTCTAACATGACAATTGTTACTGAAACATTCTAAAATAAAAAGCATGACACTTTCAATGAGATGGAGTGAGAACGTGGTTTGAAAGTAGGTTAACAAATGCCCTGTCGAGCAATCGCTCGCTAAATCCAACCTAAACGAATTATGAAATTGGCTTCTGGGAAACTTTAAGATGGAACTTCAAAAGGATTACGCGTGATTTTAAGGCAGGAAAATTTGACCTGTGTGAATAGAAGCCTATAGTCAAGCAAAGCCGAATTTGAGTTGAAACATGCAGCATTTTGAGCTTGAATTTTGAAGAAGACTAAAAAGCTAATTAAGAAGTTGAACTGAAGATATGATTGAGTGCATAATCCTGACACGCTCTCTAGAAATAATAATCATAATCAGTGGTAAAGAAAGAAGTAGACTTGGCAAGACCCACAAAAGATACACAGGCAACAACACCTTGTGCCTACAAAATATTGCCCAACTGTTTTTCTTTCTTTTTTTTCCAGATACATTGCATTAATCCTACCTGGGTGGAAGTAATGAACTTTTTGAAGAAGTGGAAAAAGAGTCTTAAGAGTGGTTCTTATCAACGCCTTTCTTTATTAAGCAACCCATGCTTCTAATTATCACAATGCCTGCATCTGTATCTCCCCTTCAAAGATCCCATGATTACTTCGTGCCCTAGCTTCCATTTTCTATCACAACTTTTTGTTTCTTTTTAAATCGACGTGGCATTCGAAAGTGGGAAAATGGAAAAGGAATCGTTAATTCTTGGCTGGCTAGAAATTGCGTATTTGCTTTAGCCTTCGTCGTGGCGACACAACTACCGACGCCTAAGCTCCCCTGGGCCAAACACTCTAGCCAGTTGCAAACCTGCATATGTTTTACAGTAGTAATTTGCATGCTCCTTTTAGGGCAGGATATTATTCGTACCCTGCCAAAGAGAAGGACTCCGACGAAGGACACCATTAAAGGGCCTCTTTTTTTTTTTTTTTTTTTTTCCGGGTGGGGGAGGGGAGAATTTACTTTATAGGAAGGCCCAACTGAATCAGGGAAACCTAACGGAGGCTGAATCACCATCAGATCAGACGGATGCATCACATTGATAGCACGTTTATTTAAAGTTCCAAACTCTCTTGGTAATTTGACAGAGACAATAATATGTTTGGGCGGAAAATCCCAAGAGAGTATTTCAACATAAAAGTTTAGGATGATATGTTCCGGATCCTTGCTTTAGATATTAAGCACTTTCTGCTTTGTCTCTATCTCTTAAACCAATCCTACTCATGAACTTAACGTGAGAATGAGAACAAAACAAGCGATGAATTATGCACTTTCACCAACTTTCTAGAAGCAGTAACATCTTAAATTAGTTTAGTTCTCATGAATCTAGTTCCAGATATGAACGTTACTGCCATCCCAGATTGCAAGTAGGGCAGAGCATTAACACATATAGACGGTATGCGGGCCAGAGTGTTGTGTAACACCAAAATGTAGCACCAAAAAGGAGTAAAAAAAAAAAAAAAGGGAAAAAGAGAAGGGACACCAAGCTCTTTATCTGCACAAGACATTTTGATGGAGGCAATCAGTGGAATGAAGAAATTTCTTGAAAAAGAGAACTCAAGAGGGGGAAATCTGAAAAGGTTTCGGACCATAATGCAGGGCAGGTGAGGTGAAGTGAATTGAATGAGCAGAAGGATGAGCATTAGAATCAAAAGTGAGATAAGAATGGACAGCATCAAAACAAGTAGTACTAGCAGTCTACATCAGTGGAGGGAGGGACCTACGAACCAAAGTGCGAAGTCCCCCCCAACAAAGGATAGTAGCAGTAGTGTTTTCTCAATTAATTGATGTCTTGCTAATTAGATCGTGTTATTGAAAACGTGGAAAATTCTTCCACCAAAGGGAAAAGGGATGGAGCAGCCTCCATGGAAACAGCGGAGACTCCTAAAATAATAATTAGTAAATGTTCATCGTGGGCTATCTATTGGCCAATGGCCATTTCACAGCAGACAACTCCAAAAGCCCGTGGCCAAGACAAAACTAGAAGTTCAGAACAAACATTCTAGTGAGTGCATATCACTACAATTTTAGTTGTCTACTTCTGGTAAGCCTTCAATATGATGAAAGTAAAAGAGTTTTTATTTCTTTGAGGGGCGATATAAAGAATGACAAAATTTTTGAAATAATTTAGGGGGCGATGTTAAAAGTAAAGGTAATTGTCAAAAAAATTTAGGCGATGTAAATGGGATGCAAAGTAATCAAATTAAGAATTTTTACAAGCCATATTCATAATTTCCAAAAGTTGAAACAAGGAGTCGACAATTTCACTAAAACTCAAACGGGACATGCTCTTATAAGATTCTTCAATTGGAAGGTTTGCTTGTCAACATTTTCGGTTGGAGCTATGATTTGTTACTCTGAAAGGGAAGTGAATACCATAATGAGTATAGATGGAGTGTGTTTGAATAGCAGATTATTTGAAATAATATTTAGAATAAATGCTGTAATATTTTTGGGATATAATAACATGTATAAGATAAAGATATATTAAAAGTTAATTCTTCAACACATTATGTAAACCTTCTCCTTGCACTCGTACATCAAATCCACCCCAGCCCAAGCGTGTAATTCAGTAATCAGCATGTCGTCATAAGGAACTTTTCAGTCCTATATTATTATATCTTAGAGTTTGTTAAATGGTGCAAAGCACGTAACCTCCTACCCCATATACTTAGCCACCATATCCAGAATTTTTGGAGTTTATTTGATGAGTCATATGAGAGACTACTGTTAATTTTCGGTTAAAGATTAAGGCGACAATTACGGTGATGCATAGTTACCCCCAAAAAAAAAAAAAAAGAGAATCATTTTCCGAAATGAAATATGGTGTCACATCCGGTGTGCAAAATTGGAGTTCATTCTTAATGTGACGGGAATGGTAGCTTTACTTTGGTCTAGTGCGCCATGTCCAAATTCCAATATGCATTCACGTCCCCAGTGCGATACAAAAACGCATCATTACATGTAGGATTCCCTCCTCTTCGGCTCTTCTTACATTACATCTCCCCAAAGTGCTTTCTTGATTTGACCTCTTTATCACGAGTTGTTCCCCCAAATTCTCTACGCCCGACTACCTATTGCAGCACCACCATGTAGCCCTTTCCTCGCCAAAGACATCCCCTCGTATACTCTGGGAGCATCTCAAAATTTTCACACGGCTCTTGCTAGAGTTTATGCAACCAACACGTCCAGGCAATTGGCCACCATAGAAACCTTAAATTCCTTTTGTATTCAACAGCTCATCAAGACATTAGTTCATTCAACCTCTTTTACGTTGGTTCGGACAAACACAGTTCATCCCATCTCATTTTAACAGGTCGAGTGGTGATAATATTCTATCTCTTGAGATCTCGACGATCGTAAAAGTGACCTGTCAGACGCATATCACTCAAGTTGACTTGATCAAGCACTTAAATCAATTTAGAGATGCGTAGTTCGATTCATTTAACTGAACTATCCAGATCGATTTGGTCTTACTTTTTTTCAGTTGTTGCAAAATGCACGTCCGAGAATCAAATCTCCGGCCTTTGCAGTTAATCCATGATGTGCTCAAGTGCACTCTTGAGGAGCAAATACTGGACTTATGTTACTCCCTCCGTCCCACTTTGATAGTCCTGGCTCTTTTTTCACACAGTTTAAGAAAAAGTAGTTAACTTTGTTGGAAAAGTAAATTTAGATTGCTATTTTCCTAAAATACCCTCACATTAAATAGAGTACAACTTTATGGGAACTTAAATTGATGGTAAAAAAAGAATCAACTCTCATTAAATGGGGTAGGTTTATAGTAACAACTACTTACATTGAATAAGAGCATTTTAGGAAAATTAAAATACAACTACATTCTTCAATTGAAAAGTGGACTACAATTTGGGACAGACGAAAAAGGAAAACATGACTATCAAGGTGGGACGGAGGGAGTATTTATCTACAGAAGTAATATGCATTAATATCTCGAGTGTTCTCACAGCTTGCTTTTGACAAATTGACTTTAAGAGCTTGAAATCTTTACACTAATTTAGAGTTTCACAAGCTGTGAATTATGTGAACTTACTCATACTAGAAATGCAGGGTCATATTTTCTTCTATTCACTAAACTCTCTAAATGTGTAACTTGATTTGAGACGCCAATTTATTTCCTACCGAAACGACCACACGTCCAGTACACACCATCGATTAAAACGCTAAAACAACGAAGCAAACAGAAGAAGCGGTAATTATTGAACCTGACGCGTCAATGCGCGAGTGGTGGTTTGCGTATGAATCAGAGGGGCTGTTTGTCATAATTCCGCCCACTTGGGCAGGGTGGCTTCGCAGGTAGAGCATGTTGGGTTGGTTGGAGGCCGGAGAAATGGGGCAAAAAAAAAAGAGCAACTGGGGCACTAGTCATAATTGGTACTCCATAAGTGAAGCAACGCTGGGTATTTAGCCGCTAACCTCTTGAGTGTTTCTAATCTAATTGGATGTGTGAGTTTCTATCTCTTGACAAACAAAAATCATTTCGTTGGTGAGGGTGTGCTAGGGGGAGGGGGGAGGGAAGGGGCATCCCTCCCATATCGACTAGATGTGAGTTTTTTAACCTGGGTTTAAGGTCCATAAAAATCTCGCTTAGTTATTAATTGGCCGGACGTGAATTTTTTGTGAATCTTCTTTAAATTACTTTTAACTGGATCGTTTAGCCGCTAACTTCTTGAGTGTTTCTAATCTAATTAGGTGTGTGAGGTTGGCTACTTATCATCACGCGCGAGGTTGGCTAAAGTGGTCCCAGACCCAAAAGTGACCCTATTTAGACACGCGTTAGTGTTTGTAAAGCGGGCTGTTGAAATGGGGAATGGGAATAGCGTACCGCAGTAACCCAATCACAAACTTCCAAACTGCACCCCATTTCACGTGTTTAGCTGTTGAGTTCCATCGCCCTTTGTTCGTGTGATCGTCCAATTAAATCCATACAAAAAAAAAGCCAAATTGGAAAAATCTTGATACTCTTTTGATTTCCGCAATTCCTGATTTGGCAGGCCCCATGGTTTTCCTACTAGTATTTTGGTTCGCTCCCTTCTTTTCCATTTTCTCCTTTTCTGTTTATTATAAGAGTAAACCTTATATACACTATCATCGATTGATTCATGATATATATATAAAAATTAAATTCTAAATTCTAATTTTGCATGATTTTATTCATCCAACGCTGCTGATAGTGTATGCACTGTCAGTGTAAGAAAAATTAATTATTCTTTATAAATGAAAATATGAGAATAATGGCGCTAACTCTAATTAAGGCCTGCCATTACATAGAAATGACTCTAGTAATTAGGCCTAGTTTTAATTGCTAATTTTATTAGAATTTTTATTAAAAAAAGTGTCATAGTAATTTGATGTACGTGAGTTAAAAAAATAACTATAAAACATACTCCCTCCCTTTTTTTATTCCTGACGTTTAAGGTTTTGCACACCAATTAAGAAAAGTTTTTCATTGTTTAAATCTATACACTACTTTTCTTTTGTACCCACATCAATTGTCCAATTCACCCATGTTTTCTCTCACTAGAGTACTAAATGGTGCTGTTTTACTAGGCCAAAAGCAAAGAGAGAAGCAATAATTACTAGGAGTAGTAATTAAGAATCATGTATTGGAAAAGAGAGATAAAAGGGTAAAATTGTGAAAAAATAATTAATGCTGCATGGGATAATACAACGACAAATAAAAGTACTTAAGAGCAAATTTCTTAAACGTCAGTTATAAAAAAAGGGAGGGAGTATCAAGAATTATATCTAAAAAAAATTCAACGTAAACTAGCAATCCAAACATCACCTAAGAATGTAACTTAAAGCACTTTTGACTAGACTGTAAATGACACATATCATGATTCAATAATGCACTTCATATATGAGACTATGATGGTCTCTATGAACAGTCTTTATGAACTTTCTAAAGAAGTATACCCCCCCTTAAAAATGAAATGTTACCTACTAAATTGGACAAAACAAACCCATGCATGGAATCTGTGGGCAATGCAAGAAGGAAATGTCACCTACTCTCCTACAAATTACAAAGAATTCCAAGATTGATCGAGGACCAAATACAGGTATCATTTTCACCAATACGTGAAAAGGTTGGCAAGCACACGTGAGGCAGTCTAGTGAATGTTGTCGTCCTCGGTTGATTCATTCAGGAAAACAACCTTCTTTGACCTTGAAACACCTCTTTTAATGCGGGAGAAGAGAAATTTCCAACGTACTACTGTGTGTGTGCGTGTGTTATTAGCACATAATTAAGGATAATAATTGGGGCCCTAATGCATTCTTTTGACTCTGATTGCGGGATATTTAGTCCTAAGATGCTTGACTTCCGGGAAACAATACAGAAACCACCAAATGGACCAAAAATAGCTTGCTTGTTAGGTGCACCTTTTGCAGCAACACTCCCGATCTTAGTCAAAGAATGACAATCTTGTCGAGGGAAAAACGGTTTCAGCTTTCAATTCCTCAATGGCGATAAAAGAGATTGTAGACAGACATTTGTTGGTCTCCATTGATGATGGTGTTCAGTTTTGGAAAGTCAAAGTTAATGTTCGTTGCTTATCATTCGAGTCTCATTACAGAACATAATAATACATAATCATATAGTCATTAGGAAGGAGAATAACAACATGGTGCAGTGTAGGAACGAGCACTTTTGTTTTGTAGCACCTGTTTAGAACAATCGGATTAGTCAATTTAACCACTCCATTTAGTATATGGTTATCCCAACAAGAACGCTAGCTGTTTTCAGAGACATGAATTTCCATTTCCTAAATAAAAACGACTTATCACAAAGATGATATACCTTAAAAGTACAAAAGATAATCCCAAAACTAGAGTGCAACATTTTTGTGAAATTCCCGCATGTCTGTACTCTCATCTCATGCGTATCTAGTTCTGATTTTCGATTTGTCTTCGAACCACCCTTCATTTTCATCATGTTACGTGAAGATTCAGCAACTGTAGCTGAATCATGCGGAGGAGGAAGTGTTTACAGGGAATCTTTTTCTTATTTCTCCAACTCAGGTGTGGGCAGGGTAGATAGATCTGTCGTGGACTCACTGTGGACAGCAAGATTGAAGATTGAGAGTAGAGAAGGAAGCAGACAAGATCATGGGATCTGCATGTTTTTATTGCACATCCCCTGTCCCCCCCAACCTGCAAGAACGGATCATGCAAATCCTCTCTCTCTCTCTCTCTCCCCTTTAAATTAATGCAATCATATACTAAGTTCTTTCTTTAGTTGCAGCAATTGAGTTTAGTTAGCCTCAAGTCTTCTCTTTTATCTTCTCTCTCGGCAACTGGAGGGTTGTAACTTGTAAAGAGGGATGGAAGGTCAAAAAAAGAAAGGAAAGAAAACAAAAAAAACTTCTAAAAACTTTCACGCTTTGTAGATGCCAATTGCCAAAACTCTTCTGTTTCTTCCAAGGAATAAACACACACACACACACACACCTAATTAGAATAACACTCGGGAAGTAATCGGCCAATTGCCAAAACTCTGTGCTGAGCAATACTAAAACTACCAACTCTCTTTGATTTTAACAGCCCCTTTAGCATGTGATGTTATCCTTGAGGACAGCGAAAGTTCTTGGTTAATATGCTAATGAGCCTTCTTCTATCTGTCAATGAAGTGAAGTCTCTGCTTTGTCCAATTTTATCCGACTGATACAAACTTACAAATATGAATGGTCTGCTATTGAATAACGAATAAATTAAACTGGGCACAATAGTTACTTTATCTAAACAGAGATGTCCTTTTCATTTTCTTGACTTATTTGTCTCTTGAAAAACAACTCACACAAATTAGAGCGAAAATTTGGGGTACCGTGCTAATTTAAGTCCATCCATGATCCACTCCAGCGGTCCATTCCCACAGCAAAAACTACACTATATTAGCAGTAGCCTGTGGGGGCTGGATGTGTGGAACCCGTCGTAGTCTGCTGGAAGTAGCAGCATATAAAGTATATAGCCCCCCTACAGCTGCAGCAGCAGCAGCTGCTCAACTCAAAGCATCTCTCCTTTTATTTTAGAGAGAGAAGAGAAAGGTCAGCACGCTTTGCTTCCTCAACCAACCAACCATCATATATTTGGCATTTGGGATTTGTGAGGTTGCGTGCGTTGCCATCTAATTTACGTTCTTCGCTTCTTTCCTTCTTTTGGGATAGTTTGCTCTGCTAGGCTCTGTCTTTTTCCGATGACTGAGAAACTCAGACTTTTTCGTTACTAAAGTTGACCTGCGAGAAACCTTCAAAAGCCGGCAACTTTTGATGACTGAGAAACTTTTGAAACTCTGCTAGGCTCTGTCGAGTGAAGGGAATCTGTCGACTGGCTTCTAGCTACTCCATTATACTCCTGCTACTACTGCTCTTTATTTACCCCTTTTCTGCTTCCTTCCGTTTACACAAGCCAGGTTGCAACACCAGATAGGAAAATTTGAGAGTGATAACTGAGAGAAAAAAAAATAGAAGACGAGCAGAAACACATACTCAGCGTGCTTTAGAAAAGGCAAAAAAACAACAGACCCCATCCCAACTGGCTAGGACTCCTCATCCCACATCCTATATCTATTAAATAAGGCCAGTACTAGTAGATTTGCAATTCCCACAGCTATTATTACCTCTCCTTTTCTTTTGCTTTCGTGGGGTTGGTTCTTGAGGGATGATATGTCCTCCGCATGAGTCCAAGCTTGGAGCTTTACTACTAGTATAGTTGTCTGGAAGCTGTATTGTTCCTTCCGGTGTTTTTCTTTGCTCCTTTAGCTTGGCCGCCTTAGAGGAAAAGGGCTTCTTTTTTGAGGTGTATTTATGATGTGGGCTTCCATGTTTTTGAGCTTCGGTTAGGCATTCAAGGTAAAGTTTGACTCTTTACTCTGTTTAGTCCCTTGTGTTGTTTCCCCCCACGTCCAGATTGTTCTGTGTTAGCAGTTCCCCTAACCAGGACGTTATCTTCATTTTCTTGTTTCTGCAGCAGTATATATATTTTGTCTTCGTTACTATTCTCTTCTGGTGTGAGAAAAGGCTGTATATATATACATATTCGATAAAGAAGAAATGGAGGGATATCCTGGAAAGGATGAGGGATGTCCTAAATTACTTGATTTGATCCCACAAGAAAGACAGTGGGTTGTGAAAATGGAGCAAGATACAGGCCATGGAGCTTGTTCAGAGGAGCAGAAACTTGAGCTAAGGCTTGGTCCTCCCGGAGGACCTGAGTCTTCTAATCTCTCTCGTGGTTGCTTCTCTAACAGTACTAGTGCTGGTACAAAGAGAGGTTTTACGGATACCACTGCGAATGGAAATCAAGCCCATGTTTTATTAAAACCATGTCCATGGTCATCTTCATCAGCTAATTACCAAGGAAAAGGCCAACAACTACTGCAACAGCAAACAAAGGCTACTCCATTTCTTCAGCTTCAGTCAACTTCTACACAGCGTCCTCTGCCTGCAGAAGTTATGTCAAAGGATTCTTCACAGCACTGTTGCAGCACCAAAGCAGTAGACTTGCAGAATTCCGCAGAAAAGAAGGCATTTTCACCGCCTTCTGCTGCTGCTGCCACAACTACAGCTGTGCCCAACAGCTCTACTAATGCTCAGAAAAGGTACCCTCAGCCTTTGGTTATTGTTCCCTTGTTGTATGTTTTGTTTTTCTTTTGGACAGAGGATATTCACTATTTCACATGATCTTCTCGAGTCTGTGTTATGCTTTACACATTGTTACTACATGTTTGTGGTCCATGAATTGCGGCATATTGTTTTCACTTTTTTGATGTCTGTCCTGTGAAATGGATTTATGCAGGGTCCAGTCTTTATTGTTTGGGAGTTTCCATCTGTTTTGGTGAAAGTACAAACTTTGTTAGTTTTTCTTTTAAGTACGTCCTCGACTGGTTTTTTCTGGCTCTTATACTTCTTTCATATTAGTTTTGTATTTTATAATTCACCTGCTCATTGCTGTAAACGAAAAGTCATGGCTGGCGTTTCTTTGGCAGGTTGTGTCTTGAGCCTTATCCTCTCCTTTTACGTGTTAGTCCTGAAGTTTATCTCATTAATCTTACTAATAAAAATTTAAATTACTTTTCTGCAACTGTCCATTTCACCACTTGTACATAAACATTTCACTATTAAAATCGTGGTTAATTAATAGAGTTTCTCGGAAATGGCAATAATGCTTGTATATGTGGTGGAATGCAGCAAATTTGCAGACGTGTGGCTTGGTAAGTTCTGATAGCCCCTGTTTCCTTGAAGAATGAATTTGTCCTGTAGAGTATAACACACAGATACTGGAAAAAATAGCTGGATGGATTTGATACATGAATTTCAACTTGCTTTCTTCTTCTTTTTTACGTTTTAATCATCTTTGACATTCACCGATTATTGTATTCTACGTAATTGCATGTGTTATCATCTCCTCGTAGATGGTCCCACTAAAATTTGTGATTGGAAAACAGAACTGCTCCTGCTGCAGTTGTGGGCTGGCCTCCAATTCGTTCATTCAGGAAAAATATTGCTAGCGGCAGCCATTTGAAGTCAACTTCTGGATCACAAAATGGGATCTCTGGAAAGACTGCAAATGAAAAAGCTGTTGAAATTTGCCAGAAGGGTTTGTTCGTGAAGATCAATATGGATGGAGTTCCTATCGGAAGAAAAGTGGACCTCAAAGCATATGACAGTTATGAGAAGCTCTCCTCTGCTGTTGATGAACTTTTCAGAGGCCTTCTTGCAGGTTTCATTGCTTACCAATTTCTGCTTTTGGATTGTTTCTGTTTGAATGAGGGTGGAACATGATTGAACTATTCCAGGAGTATGCTAAAGGAATCTTTAATATCGTATACACTGTTAGTACATAAAAGATGCGCTAAAGTTGATCATTAGAGTGAAAAATGGCGACTTGTTGCTAATATAGGGTGTATTTTACTCAGCTTTTTAGAAGTTTATTTTGCAATAATTTGAGTATAAAGCTTCTTTGAGAAGGGGGCAGGGCTAATTGGCTGCTATAGTGGCTTCTCATCCTTAATAAATAACTATCTGCATCGTGCGAGTTTGTTGCATGTAAATATTTATGTAGAAAATTGTCTGAATTCGTTTTGTCATTTGTTTCTCTGCTTAGCTCAAGGGGATTCCTCTGCTGGTGGAATTCGGAACAAGGGAGAGGGAGGGAAAGTGATAAGTGGTTTATTGGATGGAAGTGGAGAATATACCCTCGTATATGAAGATAATGAAGGAGACAGGATGCTTGTTGGGGATGTTCCGTGGCAGTAAGCATTTTTTTCTTTTGACTCTGGATCTGATGTTGTTATTATCAATTGCACTATTATATTCTTGCATGTTTGTCACTAGTAATTTAAAGAAAGAAGGAAAGAATTAATCAGTTGCATACTTTTCGCATATTATATGCTTGCTTCTTTGACCGCTTGTAACCCCATGTGGTAATGGCGTTATTCTTTCATGTTTTACTATAACCCCTCCTGAGATCCAAGAAATCGATGTTTTCCTGTTGAGAACATGTTATTATTCTCAACCAACACTGATAAGTTAAAAAAAAAAAAAAAACACAAGTGCAGGTGGTATACTTTTTAGCTTGTTCTTAGTACTTGATATACTAGAAATAATTAAGTGCCATCTTGAAGCTTTTAGCTTGTTCTTAGAATACTTTGGTAGAATTACTCGAGAGTGTTAGCTAAACTCCTCTTTCTTTCTTAATTGTGCAGTATGTTTGTGTCTACTGTGAAGAGGCTGCGAGTCTTGAAAAGCTCTGAGATCGCAACACTCTGCCGTAAGCTTTAATTTATGGGGCTGTTCTCTTAGGTTGCTGTTCTGTTCAAGCCTCTGCTACTAGTGCTAGGTGATTAAATGCGGATATTTTCCTTTTGTCTTTGCAGGTGGGAGCAAGCAAGGAAAGCTCTCGCTTGATGTTTCATTGAAATGAAGGATCAAATCATTTTGCAGACTTGATAAGGATGGTGGAACAGCTACTACTATTAACGTTTACGTCATTAATTGAAGAAAAAAAGGAAGAAGAAGAAGAAGTTGATTTTTGTAATTATTACAATTCCGGGTCGTGGTTGTGTTAGGAAGGACAAATGAGCTTCCTTTCCTGTAAATTTTTGTTTTGCTATTGCCTTCTTGGATTCTGTAGAAATGAAGGAAGGCCCTTCTGAAGCTTAATCAATTGTGTTTTTTTTCCTGCTGGGATTGACTTTTGTATCTTTGCGTGTATCTTTCTATCTTATTTTCTGGTCATGGAAATGGAACGTGTAATTTTTATTCTGGATCATATCTCTGACCCAGAAAAAAGTGGCAATCTCTTGGTCTAATCAAAGTGTGTATATTCCGTAATGCATAGTTGATATCTCACCCGTGCCTTGGTCAAAAACAAGACTGCACTCTCTTCATGCAGAGTGTACTTGTGCGACTGAAAGCAGTAACCAATTTGGGAACAATACATAAACTAGTGAAACTAGTAATATTAATATCTATCGTGAAATTCAATTATCAACGACCTACTACTTTGATATTTAAGCTTAATTAGTCGTATTAGGATTGTTTCATGAACAAGGTAATAACAGTTTCATGAGAGGAGGGACGGAGGATTGGCTGGTATGGAGGAGTGATTGTAAGTGAGAAGTCTCGAGTTTGAGACGCCCACTTATAATTTAAAAAATAGGGGTGCTTCATTGATAATGCATCTGAAAATTTGTGACTCCACCATTATTATTTAGCATCTTATTGGTTACAGAACAAAGCAGTTTGAGAAGTAACCGTATGTCAATTACAGCGTAGTTCCCGATAGCCAAAAATCAACAATAAGAAGATTGACTAGCAAATAACCACAAATCTCAGCATTATAGCAACTAAAATAGGCTTGAGGAGGACAGATTCTGAGTCTTTATTACCGTTGCACTAGCTCGCAGAAGGTTTGCAGGGGGCCAATTTGGCTGGGCAGCGTGGAAGAAAGAGGAAGTTGCAGGTCCTCATTATACCGCACAAATTCTCAGAATTTGTTTCCCGGTAATTATGGGCAAAGATGCAGAATTCCAAGTAACATCTTCCTAGTATCGAGCAAAAAGGATGAAAAATAGCCCAGAATAATGTATATGGGGTAATTGAGGCTAAACAAGGTTAAGGAGGACTAACTTGCCTATACCATTAATTATGAGCTCTCGTTTCGATACTGGGAGTGTGAGGCAGCAAGAAGGGCAGCACCAATGCCCGAACCATCGTTTGAGTGCTCAAAAGCAATGCTGCTTGAACTATCCCCTCCAAGCAATTCGATCAGAGTGTTCTCTAAACACTTCCTGTATTCAGTATAATGCTCGTATAATCCACCATCCATAGCTATTACAGTCTTCTCCGCTCCTGTTGAAGTGTCCTTTCCCATTTTCTTAAGGACACCGAAGATCCCAGCAGCTGCAAGCCGGGCACCACGTGTAGCAATTATGTTGCAGAGTTCAACCACAGCTCTCCTTGTTTTCAGGGTGGTATTGGACACCTGAGGCACAAGAAGAAGATAAAAATGAGATTTACATCAGGGGAGTTGTGGAGGAACATACAATTCGCCGTCCATTAAATTTAACTGTACAAAACATACTGCCATTTCCTCTATACAAGGATGTCACTGCTATTCCCCAATTCTGGAGCAAGGGCCCTACTTCACTTCAGAGGAAATAGCTTTCTAAAAAGCCTATAATTGTCAGAATCGTAGTTTGTTCTATACGAGTCATCAAGCTGTAGGATCATTAGTCTTAAAGATGCCTGGTCTATTTGAAATTTCTTTTCTTAAGCAATCCAGCAAAAATTTTACACATATGCACCTGATTGAGAGGAAAACATGCTATTCAAAATACAAACTCAGAATTTTACAACAGCCAAATTTTCATTTAAATAGATATACCTCAAATATGTCCTTCAATTTGTTGCTCACCACCCTCAAATCAGCAGATGTGTCATGATGCATTGCTGACATATCAGGTGTCCTGCATATCATAAGCTCACTAATGAGCATCGTTCAGGAAGATCAATGGGATGCAATAAACATGACAGATAGTCTAAAAGAGACATGGAACAATCCAGAAATTACAGGGCTAAAATGTAAGACTTGAAAAGATCAACAGAAGTAGAAGCAATAAATTAGAGAAAAAAAACTCGTGCATAATTGTTATTAACGCCATAATTTTACATTAGTAACAAATGAACCATAATAGTTAGTTAATCTTTAGCTATAAGTTTGTTCTAGTACCCTTAAATATAAAATTCGAAAACAATGCAAAAAATTAGTCATGTTGCTTTAACATGTTTTTTTACACTGAGAATAGGTAGGAAAGTGAACAGTGGGAAAATAATTGTACACTGCACCGAGATAGGACACACTCAAATAGTCTTATCCCATATTATGTTGTTTGAACCACTTGCATCAATTCCTACATTCCAAGATTCCAGTTGTAATGTTTGAGTTGTTCTATCTATTTCTCTAAATTCCTGCATTACTACTTATTAGACAATATAATTCATCACTCACAAGAAAAGAATATAATGATTAGCAGAATATATGGCTTATCAACTGAAAAAGGGAAAAAAAACCTCCATCAAATAATCTTGGCAGCAATTTTAGAGGCTAACAGTAGTCAAGTCTCTGAGCTAAAAATGTATGCGTTGGATAATTACATGTGGATGGGAAGGCAAGTAAAACGTTAGAGAAAAAGGCAAAAAAGAGACAACACAGAAGGAGAAGAGTCTAAAGAGCAAGAAGAATTTATTAAACAAAAGTCAAACTGAAAAGAAAGAGATGTACATATACAGGAACTGGTTAAGTTTTACAGACAAGATGAGGACAGAATAGGACCATCTGAAGTTGAAAAACCTGATCCAAGTGCATCAAACACCGACAGTATTGCATTCACAAGGATTATAGCTTTATGCAAGTACTAAAAGCTGTCTCAAGTGACATAATCTGCTCCTAGGGATATCAGGAATACGCAACATAGCCAGCTGAAAAGGGCTTACCATTTCATTGATTTCTATTCCCAATCAGACAAGGTATTCAAAACTGGTAGTGAGTCGATTTTCAATCGACAAAATATGATAATTTTCCATTAAATATCAAATTAGCCTAATTATCTTATTTATTCAACATATGAATTAAGATTTATCATGAAGGGTAGAACTCCAATGCATAGAATTAACAAGAAGGCTATTAATTGAATCCACAAAAAAATGTATAACCAAACCTAGACATGATACCTTAAAATACAGAATGCCACAAAAAACTTCAAGGAATACCTTAATACAAATGGAGTCTTCAGTTTAGGTGGAACCTCATCACCAAAGAAAGCAGCTTCTTCAGCCATTCTAAGTAAAACTCTGCGCAAGATTTCTCCCAAGTACATGCCAGAAATTAGCTTTTCAAACACCTGTAAGAATGAATAGTATGTTTCTCAGATGGTTTTACCATGCGTTTATGGGCAATAGCACTTAGGTAGATGCCTACCTGTTCACCAGCATTTAAACTTTCTGCATCTAATGCATGGTCATACTCTGTTAAGGGAAGATGTGAAGACTTAAAGTTCCCCCACTCCATATTTATGACCTACAGTTGAATAGAATAGCACTTTATTAATCCTTTTCAGAAGTTGTAGGGTTGGACCAAAAACTAGCTTAATTTTAATCGATATTCGCTTAGTAGAGATCCAAATTCAGATTACAGTGTTGAGTGTGATATATTTTGCAAGACGAGGAAGACTAACTAATGAACATATTAACTATTGAGAGCTTTTCTGACCATCTCTCCAGAGTTAGGCAGGGGACCATGCCACTTTGGGATTGCCTGAGCACGTTCCACGTATGCTGCATTGGTCCCAGTACCCATGATTACAGCAATAGCCACATCCTTGTTAGAAAATCTACCTCCAGCTAGCGTTCCAATTGTGTCATTAACCTGCAATCATGATTATACACCACGAGCTTAGAAATCATAGGGTAGACTTCACTACTACTGCAGCCTGCAACATAACCCTTAAGTTGAACTCATCGTGCTCTGCTCCGATTAAAAATGATAAATGAGCTTATGTGTCATCATATGACTTACTAGAGCGGACACATGAACATCAACACCTTGTCTGTGCATAGCCTTTGACAATTCAGCGACAACATCATTGCCAACCTATCTTCCAGAAAATGCAAGAACTCAGGATCAGAATCAAGATCTTCCATAAGGAATGAAATACTAAGACTGGCATGAAAGTCCAGGAAAATAATACTAAGGCATACAATAAAAGAAACATGGTATGTTAGCAGAAAACAGTAGATCGGTTATAATTCCGGATTTCATTCAACAAAACTTGATCTTTGATGTACAAATTAGTGATTATGTAGCCCGCTACAATAATTTCCTAAATGCAGATCGCCTTGTTTGTCCAGCAATTGGGGCATTATTAAAGATTGACTTCCTATAGCATCTTAGGATGATACCAACTTGTTTTCTAGAAGAATGGTCCACACAAAT
This sequence comes from Coffea arabica, assembly GCF_036785885.1. Classification (NCBI taxonomy): domain Eukaryota; kingdom Viridiplantae; phylum Streptophyta; class Magnoliopsida; order Gentianales; family Rubiaceae; genus Coffea; species Coffea arabica. Next base: position 2,021,088 of record NC_092317.1, on the reverse strand, counting down.
ACAACGGGGAAAAAATTACCATGTCATCAATTGAGAATCCCTTTGTCCACCTCATAAGGGTACCAGAATTTATAGAATTCTGCATTACAGGAAAAGAGAAAGTAAATCCCAATTCTCTCTGTCTACCAGGAGGGGGATGATACTTTTCTTCTTCTTCAGTAATAAATTTTGCAAGCTCTGCTGCAATGTAGTCAAAAAGAGCCTGAAAACAAATCAATGTCAACAGTTCAGACAACATATCTGCGCAAACCATCATAAAGCAAGATAAACAATCAACCAACAGCAGAACTCGCACAAAGGGCTCACCTCTGAAGTCCCAACCATCAATTCAGGAGGTATTGATGCCTCAGCAAATTCTTGACTGACAATGCCACCAGTTTTCCCGCCTAATTCAACCCGCAAAACTCTAAAATTTGTGCCTCCAAGATCCAGTGCATAATAAACTCCTTCCTCATCACTGAAGAATGACAAAAACTTAAAAACTAATAAAAACGTTCCTAAACATTCAAAAATCTTATCTAATTTCAACACAGAAAAGAACGATGCATGACAAAAAGCTTTCATTTTCTCCCAACCAAGAATTTGGTAACAAAAAATGCATGTCATCAAATTTGGTCAAATAATGCATCTCGTCAAAAACATGTCCAGGGGATAGATACTATTTCATCCTTCTTCCTTCATGCATCAATATTCTTGATAGAGTAAAAGGGATGGAAACAAGAACAACTCTAATTAAAAGCGATGTAAAACTTGAAAATTAAAAAAAAAAAAAAAAAAGATCACATTTTTACATATTTAAACAAGCAAAATGGGTTGAAAAAAATTTACAGACCCAGTAGGGAGATTGTCGACGTGGCTGATGAGCATCTTCAGCTTACTGCCACCCTCGGAGGCAAGGCCGGCATGCATCTCCACCGTCATGGCATCGGCAACTTGCTTAAGCTTGGCCTCGGGCGAGCCACACTTCTCCTCCAGCTCCCGGACGATGGCCATAGCCCTGGCCCACCGGCTGGAGCATCGCATCCGATGCCTCACTATCAACGCCGCGGCTGCGCAAACTGCCGCCGCGCCTATCACCGCCACTCCCACAGCAACTTTTCCCATTTACAATTAATTATTGCCTTTGGTCCCTAACGCTTTTCTATTCGCCCCAATTGTCGAATTCAGATATTAACAGAAACGGGATCTGATATTGTGAATGTTAAATGCGCAGAAGAAAGAAAAAGGAGGAGGAGGATAAAATCAAGAACGGAAAAAGAGGAAATTTTTGAGATGGACCGGTTTTAGAAAGTGGATTTTTTGACTTCGTTATTCTACACACATTTATTATATGTACGCTACTGAAAGTTTTTGAGGAAAAGTGGGATTGGGATGGGGGAATTGATCCTGTTTCAATCTTCTTCTTCTTCTTCTTCCTTTTTCTTTTAAAAAGAATCTTCTTCTAATAGTTTGGGTAGGATATGGTTATCGATAAAAAAGATTAGAAGGTAAAATCCGATTCTTGGTTGAAGTGTAGCTGAGAGTCCGGTGTAACGAGGAAAGAAACTTGATGAGGTGTCAAGTTTCGGCTTTACGTTTCTTCCGATTTGTACTAAAATCCCTACAGTACGTTCCCTACAAAAGAAGCCTCCAACTTTCAACCAACCTCGCCTTTTTTTTTTGTCATCTGGTAGAGTTCACTGCGATAAATAGTATTTTATTTGAGTCAATTCCAGTTGATAAAATGCATCTGTCGGCTATATTGGGTTCAATTCTAGCTGGCGATATATGCACATGCACGGTCAATCAAATTCAGTTAATTGAATCGATGATAGTTCCGGCGTCCTGATCAAGGTTGACTCGAGAATTATTACAACCAAATCCAACGGTTTGTTTGGATTGAGCTTTATTTCCCCAAATTTATTTGCTTACGTCATCATTACAATTTTCAATACACCTTTTTACCTTTTCAATTACCTTTTTATCTCACATACATCACATCACAAAAAGTGCTACAGTAAAAATATCTCTAATAATTCACAATCCAAACAAAGTTGCTTAAAAATGATTTGACTCGGCAACTCCACGAACGAATCGAGCCGAAGAAACGAACTTTCCAAAGCCAAAGTGCAGGTAAAGTTTTAGTCGACAAAACCACTTCAGTCAATATAACTAACAACGGTATATCAAATTCCAATATGAAGAGTTACTCTCCATCGGCCAGCCTCTCTCCCGAGTTGCCAAAATAAAAAAAGGATCGACAAAAGCTGCTTAGCATCAGAAACGACGCGAGAGAATTAAACGTGTTAGGAATTCCTACGGCTGTACATGCATGAATTGTAAGTCGTCACTATTTATTAGTACTTGCGATAACATATAAAAAGTAAATGAAGAGCGCGCGCAAGCAAGCAGAGATGGGAGAAATCTCTAATTCACCCAATAATATCAATCACTGCTGTCAATCATTCATGTACAGTATCAGTTCTAGCTAAAGATTACACAGGGATGAGGGCTACAACTTCCTAACCTTAAACAAAGTCCACTAGACAGACAACCCGGTACTTTGATCCAACATATTGTATCATTTCCCTAAATACCCAGGTGGAAGAGAACCTATATTATAGCTACGCCTGCTCAACCGGCAGTGAAATCTTTGTAAGGGTGTTTAGAGGAGACTAAAGATGAAACTGTACACAAGCCACTGAAACTGAAATTCAACCCAGCTCTTCGTATTCCTGCCTCCATTTTCCTTCCACAGGACGAGAAGAAAACGCACGCCTGGAAAAAAAGAAGAAAATGAAAGCCAGCAATGTACATTAGACTTACCCGACGTGCTGGCTTTCCCTCTTCATCCATGATCAAATCTTGTTTACCATCTTGGCTATTAGCAGGTCTACCATACCATCTTTCAAGCTGTTGATGTAAGACTCAACCGGCTACAAAATGGCCATAAAACAACCGACAAACAGCAGCATAAAGACAAAAATGGCCCAGAAAACATATAAACATAATGGAATCAAGTAACAAAAACTGATGAACATGCCTCATCACTGTTTTCTGAACAGACTCCGAGCTGACTGCATCCCTGGACTTCAGCACCACTTCATGATGGGCAGCATTTGGCTTCATAGAGAGGAAAGACACAAATCAATAAACACAGGAAATGAAGCCCATGCAGGTAAACAAATGCACAAAATACAAGCTGAAGCACAAAAATTATCCACCAACCAAAAATGGGGGAAAAAAAAAGGCCTCACCAGAAAAAAAAAAAAAAAAAAAGGGTCCTGCTCTCAAAGTCGGGGATATGGATAAGAGTGAATAGAAAGTATGGTAAAAAAAAATAAAATATCTCAAGCGCATAAGCAAAGAAAACTTAAATCCAAAACCTCTAACTCCTGCAATTCATCTCCATATAACTGTGCACTATTTTCCCCATTATTGTTCACAAGCAACTTGGTATCTGATTTGTGAGAATCAACCCATGAAGATTCCTGGAGTTTAAACCCATCACGACTTCCATGGTTGTTGTCATAGTTACCTGCAAGAGACACAGATCCAACATCCTTGCTGGTGAGTTCACTGTTTACATGGGCTAATACACTGGTGTCTAAGATATATCCAGCTTTACCATTCTCCACTAAAAGCATATCACCATTCAGCTTATTCAACTCTTCAGAGACCTCTTTCTGCTGCTCAACCTGTTGCCTCTCATTCCTTTGTATGCCAGTGCCTCCATTTGTCAAATTGTCTGAAAGCAATTCTGAGGTGCTTCCACTCAGGCAGAGTCCATTGGCTTCAGCACCTTCCATCCCCCTCACAAGCACTGTCGACGAGCACTCATTCAGTGCAATGCCATTTTTTACACCAAGGAGATCAGGAGACATCGAATCCCGCCGCTGAGGTCTAATTGACTGCCTTTTCTCGGGACTCACTTGATTGTTCTCTGATCCTTCAAGTTCCCTTTTCCTGTTTAGACATCTTTCAGTAGATCCTGACCTGTAAATATCTCCGTTTTCAGGAGATATTGAATCCCTCTCCCAAGGACTAATTGACTGCCTTTTCTCGGGACTCGATTGATTGTTCTCCGACCCTTCAAGTTCCCTTTTCCTTCTTAGACATCTTTCAGTAGATCCAGACCTGTAAATCTCTCCATTTTCTTCAGATGATTTATCACCCAGCTGCTGATTTGTAAGCCTTGAAGGTCGACTTCGTTTGTAACCCTCAGGAAATACATAAGAAGGAATCTGTTTTCTACGCACATGATACACATATATTTCCATGCCCGGTTTCCAGAAATTATACATAGTGATCTGATGCCTAAACTCATCAACTGTTCCACGTATATCAAATTGCTGACCTTCCTGAATCACCTCTCCTGGCTTCCTCTGCAAACCCATAAAAAACGCACAATGCGCACGCTGCTTTGAAGAATCAACATAGTCATGGGGATATGGATGACATTGTAATTTCCCATATGTGTCTCGTTCTATCTGCAAAAAAGTTGAGTAAAAAGCATAAAAGAACATTTAATTTTGCTTCAAAAGTCTTCAGTTAAATTGTCAAGTTTCAGGTGAATAGCGCCTACAATTAAAAGTTACTGAAGCCTCGTTCACAGATAACATTTTTAGAACCAACAGATATTACCATCAGAGTCAACTGCCTTAGTCGAGATTCAACCCAACCCTTCCAGGCCCGCAGGTCATCAACATCAGCTGCAATAATATCAACCTGCAAGTAGTTTTTATAGCTTTCAAAAAACAAATACGGCTCAAAGAGAGCACTCCACTGGGCTTTATTCAGCTCGATCTCCTGAAAATTGGAGGGAGAAGGGTGGAGGAACTTAGCAAAAAGCTGTCAAACAGCATGCTCAACAGACACCAAAATAGTGGCAGTTTTGATATACCTCGCATGTCTTGTTACCGAATTGGAACTGCTCCATCATAACTCTCAGAGTACTAGCTGACACATTGTAGCTTGAGTTCATGCATGGGTAAGCAGGAGTTATTATTGGCATATGATGACCACGATCCCAATGATTTTTTCGAGGATCCCAAACAGAGAATCCAAGTTCGTTGTCCTCTATTTCACAAAGCATAACTGGATTTGGCCAGCGCCATTGAGTGTAAACTCGGAAAAAACGGGAAACCAGCATGCTTGGTACTGCATTTGGATAAAGCTGACATACACGAGCCACAAGAAGAGCCCAATTTACACCACCAAGAAACCCAGTCACCTTAGGTAGAGAAAACAACACAAGTCAATAACAAATCCAGACAAAGATGAAAAAAATTAATCTGCAATTAAAACCAGACTTACATTTGAATAAACACCACGCCTTTTTGCCCAAAATTTTAAGCATCGAAGAGCCGTCCGGAAATTCTAGTAAACACCACTCAGACATTTCAAAAAAAAGAAAACGTAGTTTCTCTTAAGAATATAAACACAGCAATATGCATAAAGCTAAACAGTTACCTTAACATTAGGAACTAGCTTAAGTATATGATCCGCTACCCTGCATCCATTCAGACTCCGTCCAGTTGCCTCGTCAACATTATGCAAAACTGAGACGTCAGAGATGTCCAAATCCTGATAAAATTAGCCATGAAGTCAATATATGGAAAGCAATCTCATCCCCTAACAAGCTGACTATTGATAATGATGCTCCAAAAATTAACTACATGACTCAAAAAAAATGAATGCAACTAAAAGTATTAGAAGATTCAATCAAAGCATAACAGGAGTTATTCATGAATACCAGACTATTCATACAGAACTTAATTGAATTTTGGGCTATGTATAGTGAATACACTAAGATCCAACAGAAACAGGCAACCTTCAGATTGAGGACTATTAACTGACATCAGCAAGAGCTAAAGGAATTGACTCAATAGTTTCTTACCTTTTTAAAATGATAATGTTAAGAAATTGATTAATGAAAATCACAACATTAGCTTTGCTGCATTGAGAACAGCAGGTACCCCCATCAGAATCAATTTGCAATCATCTTTGTTGAATAACCCAAAAAAAAAAAAGTGAAAACAAGGTATATGGATCACCCATAACTTCTGGCAGAAATGGCTAGGCTAAATAGTAAGATGAGGGGCAAAGATAGGGCCAGAGCAGACAGAAGAAAGTGTCAGAAGGGAAAAGACAAAAATTAATCAATAGGCAGTCCAGTCCCACTTTAAATGGAAATTGTCCCATTAGAAACAGAAAAAAATAACAACGTAAAGCGGAAGATGCTAAATAATACAGTGTGCGATGCAAGACTTCAGCAACTTCAACCAAGAAGACACCAGGATGACAAGTAGAATGAGCTAACAGAAACTTACATCTGGGACAACCAAAAGATCAATACTAGCATAAAGAAGATCAATTGAAATTCCATCAAACTTGAACTTCATGACGGGGACATGCGCATCTGGTACTGGTTGCAATTCACCAACTTCTTCCATCTCAGCCAAGATATCATGCAACACATAGAAGAAGTCCTTCATCCACATAAAGCTAAATTTTAGGAGGCAAGATTATTAGCCTTACTTGTAAAGGAATCTGAGTGCCCACATTACCTCCCTCATCACATATGATGGCCCAACACATAATGTATCTATGTCAGCTCCAGGACCGTGTACCTAAAATAATAGCATTAGATGACTCCTGCTCATAAAGTTACAAACTGATCAACAAGAATATGCAAATTGCACTTTTTAGATTAAAAAAAAATCAGAATACTCAATCTAGTTTCGATCAATGCCATTGAATCTCAGAAAAGTAACAAAGTGTATGCACAACCAAGTACATCTAACATAATTGCATGTCCCTGTTTTCCAATAGAACTGACGGAAAGAGTTTAATGGTCAAAGGATTTCTGGAGGCAGAAGCAACATTAGAAGCATCCAGCCAGCTGATTCAGATGGCAGCACGATAACACTACAGCTAACATAACAGCAGAAAAGGATTAAGTACTAATTAGTGATAATATATATGTAAGATCGACTCCCTAACCATCTCAAAGATCATTCAACCAGAGTAAAAATTACTAAACCAGATCTTCACGAGAAAAGAAGATAGTGATAACCATTTAAAAAGTGAGATTTGATTACTTTCCTCTACAATGACTTTGTTTCCCTTAGAGGGCAAAATTGCAAGAGGCAAAGATTAGCACAAGTATCGTAGCAAGTACTTTGTCAAATACCAAAATATCCATCTAACTTTTCTAAAATAGCTAAAATATGTCATATTTAATATCTTTTAGTGCACTTATAAGGCTGCTTCTTTTCATACACATAACATGGATTAGGAAGCACAACTCTCCCTATTAACATCTAATAAGATTAAGACCTGGAAATAACTGTTGTCAACCACGTTAAACTTTTCTGAAGGCATAAAACGCTTACAGAAAATTGTGGCATATAACCAAGACATATAACTACACATTAACAAAAACTTGACAACTTGTTTTCCATGCAAGTTTTTTTCCCCCAATTTCCAATAAGAAGATAGTGAATCTCAGAAAAGTAACAAAGTGTACGCACAATCAAGTATATCTAACAGAACTTCATGTCCATGTTTTCCAATAGAACTGAAGGAAAGAATTTAATTGTCAAAGGATTCATGGAGGCAGAAGCAACACTAGAAGCATCCAGCCAGCTGAAGCAGATGGCAACACAATAACACTACAGCTAATATAACAGAAGAAAAGAATTAAGTTCGAATTAGACAGCTGCTTCTTGCTTTTCCCCACTTAGATCTAGATAGATCTAGATTTCAAGCATAAGGGAGGGGGAGCATGTAAGACCAACTCCCTAACCATCTCAAAGACCATTCAACCAGAGTAAAAATTACTAAACCAGATCTTCACGAGAAAAGAAGATAGTGATAACCATTCAAAAAGAGAGATTTGTCTACTTTCCTTCAAACGACTTTGTTTCAATTAAAGGGCAAGTACTTCATCTTGATGGTAGGCAAATATGGTAGGCCAGTATTTTATCAAATACCAATATATCCGTCTGATTTTTCTGAAATAGGTAGCATATATGCCATATTTAATATCTTTTAGTGCACTTATAATGGCTGCTTCTTTTCATACGCATAACGTGGATTAGGAAGCACAACACCCCCTATTAACATCTAATAAGATTAAGACCTGGAAATAACTATTTTCAAGCACACCAAACTTTTCCGAAGACATTTAATCCTTACAGAAAATTGTGGCATATAACCAAGACATATTGCTATGACACATTAACAAAAACTTGGCAACTTGTTTTCCTTGAAAGTTCCCACCCCTTCCCACCCACCACCCACCGGTTTCCAATAAGAAGATAGTGAAATCATCCAGAAGGAAGGGGACCAATTTAAATAAAGTTTGTTTACCCCGAGTCGGTAAGAACCAAAAGTTAATATCAATGCATTAGCATCCTCAACCATCTGATCAGTATAACCTCGCAAGCGAGTAATCTCTTTCACCCAATCCTTGACAATCTGTTTAAAAAAAAAGAAAAAATAATGTAAAAGAGGGTATTATTGATTACAGGCTAATTAACAAAGACATCAAAATGAGAAAGCTATGTCATTGGACCAAAGAATACCACCCAGAGAGCTCACAATTTTGCTAAACGGGCATGAAAATTATCACAGATAATTAGGACGTAGAGGAAAAGACAATATCACTGAAACTATTCAGATAGAAGATATAATCAATTGCTATTAATAACATCATAACAGGAAAAGCATGTCACCAGAATTCAACCCAACTTTATAGCTTAGGATAGATGCCAATGTACCAAATCACCAGCCAACTCTTAAATTAATTTAACAGATACTTAAATTTTATAACATTTAACAACCCATCTACATGATGCTAAAGTTCTCAAAATGATCCGCAATTTACTGAAATTAATATAGATGACTCTGATATTAAGTACCCAATGACGTTATAATAAGCTGGTGATCACTTCATAATCAGCTAACTAGGACATTAAACAAATTCACTTCCCAATGCTGCACTAGCAACAGAGGATTCTCTCAAAATTCACTTATCAGTTTGAGATGGTTCTCGTTGTACTTCACATTCAGTATAAAGATCTCAATAAAAATCACATCTTAAGAACAAAAGGGATAGAGTCTATGGATATACAGTCGGCAAAGGAGTCTAATGTTCTGTAATCCTCCTCTCATTTAGTTGTCCCCCTCTTGTTTAGTGTCAATTAATAGCTGCAATGCAGTTATGATTTCACTGCGACAGCCACCTTGTAAATAACTTAGATTCCTATCTCAACTTTACTGAGAGCCATTGCAAGGAGAATACCTGTTTGAGTCGAGTTAGAACCTCTTCCCTCTTCACAGCCTCTACAGCACTCTCGTATAGCCCAGAATCGTCCAAAAACTAAACAAATTGAAGAAACCCGAACCAAAATCTCAGCCACCGTGCAAATATCAAACACAAAAAGAAAAAGTTCAAGGCTGTCGTTATGAATCAAACCTTTTCCAACTCCTTAGTTCTCAATTTATCCGCCTCTGAGGGTCCAGACTGAGACAAGGGTTTTGTGACGCCATACTGCTTTGGGGCCGATTCCCGCGTTTGCCGCTGCGGCGGCGAAGGTGACATGGACCCATTCGAACCATCTGAACCCACCATCTCCAACAAAAAGTCCTAACCTAACCCTAACCCTAAGCCTAAATCCGAGAAAAACCTAATCTAAACTTAAATTGAAAAAAAAAAAAAAGAATCAGCGAGGATTGGTGCTCAATTTAATCAAAAAGCAAAATTGAGATCAAAAGCTGTCCCAATCAAAATCACAAAATTGGCCCCGAATTCAAAATATCGTTCAAACTGGACAGAGAATTGCTGAATCAAAACCCTAGATCAGGAGACAAAATAAGGCTAAGGGCTGGTAAAAAGTTCCCGGTCAAAATTGGGCAAAACGAAAAACAGAAGAATTGAGTTGACCCAATTTATGGATCTGATAAGAGGAAAATTCATAAGCAAACTCGAATCCCCCAGGATTGCGAATTTTAGGACAAAAAAAATTTAAGGGAAAAAAAAATCCTCAGCAGTCCAACGAAACTTTGGCCTCTGGGGTTGGGGGGTGATAAAAGGAGGGGACTTTGACACGGAATGCCGCACGTTCACATCCTAAACCGAGCAGGAGTTGGAAAGAGAGAGAGATTGGGAAAAGGAAATAGATATTTAGTTGCGAAATTGGATTGGGACCGTCTAGAAGCAACAGTACTTTCTTCGGGGATATTTGGGATGGATGATGCTAGTATTTTGTTTGTGGGGATAATTTTTTGTAACATTTATAATATCACTTAGCTCCCTTAAAATTTTTAAAATCTCACTTACCTCCCTTAAATTGATATTTTTTGTAACATTTTAACCCCTTTGAAGGATATACAAGAACGATAAATTTTTTGTTTCAATACTACCCTTATATTATCCTACTTATGAAATTTATAACAATAATAAAAAATAAAATAAGGTTGAATTTTTATAAGGTGTAAATTTCTTGAGGTAAACTATTTATTTTAGTTGTATTTGACAAAAAACAAAATTTACACATTGAAAAATTCACACATATGAAGAGATTATTTTAATTTTCAATACAACTTAAACTACACCATGAATTAAAACATATTTTTCCAAAAAATATCTTGATTTCCTTAATTGTAATTGTGCAGGAAATTTTTTAAGGTGTTAACTCTCTAAAATCCTCCTAAGTGATTGATCTTGACTATATTTAATTTCTATTCTACCATGACGCCAATGTAAAGAAATTTGGACCATTATTAGCTAGCAAAATTGTTTTATTTAAATTTTTTGCTTTTAAAATTTTATTTTATTTTGGCTTTTTTGTTAAATAGTTATTAAGAGCAAGGGTGATGTTGTCAATTTGACTTTTGATATGAATATTTAGTATTGTCAAACTGACAATGGAGATAAGTGAAATTTTAAAAAAGTAAGGGAAGTTCGGTGATATTATGACAAACCTCAGGGAAGGTTTATGAAATTATCCCTTTGTTTGTGCGGGCGAATTTTTTTTAAAATTCCTTTCTTTAACGTGTCTGTGCTTGGAGGAACTAGGAATTAAAAATTGGAATTTCGTTTTGTACTTTTTTTTTTTTTTGTTATGTGAGAGGATTTTAAATTTAAAATCTCTTATTTATGATTTTTTTTACTTCATCGCCCAATCCAACCTTTTCTTTTTATAACGTTGATTGACAGGTGGTGGAAAAGTTGTGAAGGTGGAGAAGTGCGTAGTAATCTACCACGAAGAGAAAGAGCATGCATGCAAGCAAAAAGTTGGGAAAATAGTGGGTTGGGATAAGTAGGGTTGCTGTATTTTTCTCTTAAAAGATGTAACTTACATGTATAGCCGTACATTAAATTTATATACACAAATACGATTTGAAACGTATAACAAAATTATTATATGACTGTCTACTAGATTGTGTGAGGTATACATAACTATACCAATAGTCCAATACTATAGTTGATCACCCATTAAACTATTATCCGCATCAATTCAATAATTTTTTGTCATAAATTAGCCACTAAACTAACCAATCAGCACACCCGTGCCCATCGATTATTACTCTTAATTTACAAAATAATTAGAACCATATTTTAACAAAAAATATCCGTGGTGAACAAATATATCTTTGCATTTTGACACGTGTTCTGATTATAGCAAAAGTTTGTGACCCAACGGAGCGTTGTGTTTGTTTTGGATAAAGCCATAAAGGGCAGTTAAGTATGAATTTCAAGTTTTTGGGATAAAATGAAATGTTTTATGAGTACTTGTAACAATCAAATCATGGTTTTGATATGAATTAGGTATTTTTTTTGGAGTGTTTTTTTTTTAAATTTTACTATAGCGATATATTTAAAAATATCTTCACGATAAAATCCACAAGAAAAAAGGGGAAATAGTACTTAGTCAAATTTGTGTGATGGGTGATTTGAGGGGCACCTTAGATGATTTCCTCTTCCTTGTTTGAACGGCTGTTTTTTTCCAAAATTATTTTATATTTTTCATGAATATATTTCTTAATCATTTTTTATTTTAATTCACATATATCAAATTATTATAAAAATCTTTTATAAAAACTCCAAAAAATAACAATTCAAATGGCTATTATTTTTCAAGATTCAGTACCAATTTGGAACGTACTCAAGCCTGATTCATGATGCTTTGCTGCCGACAAACAAAATTGGCTTGGAAAATAAGACTCCATAGCTGCAAGGAAAATGTACGTTGGCCAAACTTTGTACAGGCGCATGAGTTGTCAATAACTCGTTGGAATTTAGCTGCATTGCATGTGAAAAATTCTCCGTGTACAGAACATTTGTCGGCGGTGCTTTGAAATTTCTAGCTGCATTCGTCGGTGTGCTGAAGAGGATATTCATTGACTCTCACAAAAGTTGTGAAGGTCGGAGTCGTCGTGTCCGATTTCATTTCATTCATCGTACAGTATCAAGATGGTCAACCTAGAAGGTTCTTCGAATGCATCTTAATCTGTTGCTCCACGGATTTCGGACTACCCACATTTCGCAATTTCTTCCCTTTTTTTTTTTCGTCATGATCCAAAATGCAGCAAGAACTTTCCTTTAATCTTTTGCCATTATTCCTGGCCCAAAACTTTCAATCAGACTCTACGTAGAAGTAAAATCATACATACATACACGAATACATATAGATGGTACATGAGGGCGGGTGACGCAATATTAAATGGTGAAGGAGATCAAAATAACTAGACTAATTATTTTGTTATAGGAGAAAATGAAAGAATAAAAAGTAAACATTTATTCTTAACTAAATTTATTAATAGGCAGATTTACGGGCTCCAAGTTAAGAGTTGGGTTTCGGTCTATTGAGCTGGGCCAAAACTGTGAGCCTACACATCATGTTTCTAGCCCATCAAGAGTGACAGACTCCCAACATATAGCCTTTCTCTAATTAATTATCATGTGGTTACGCATTCTCCTTGGGGTAAATTGAAAAATGCTTTTGTTATTATCGAAATGCCCCAATCTTACGAGTGGTATTTATGTAAATTATTATATTAGCTAGCAAAAATGTAAAAGAGTCATATTATTTATGTTATAGCCGTCATAGATAGCACACTTCTTTGGTTTTACTTTTACCAACAAAATGGGACACTGTCAATTATATGGGAAAAATCAGTATAGGTGAGGAATAGCAAGAATCGATTAAAAAAAAAATCCCATGGAATAACTAGCGGCCGTTGGCCTAATCCTAGAGGTGGCAATTTGTCCCAAATCCTAATGGACTACTCATGTCCAAAAGGACTTTGGGCGTGATGGATATTGTAATTTGATATTGGGTTTAAAATGGGATGCATCACAATTGTACCCATTATTTGATGGAAAATGTTGGGAAATACTTGGGTACCCGTTAGGCCCAAATATCTTCCCAAAAAATTTCATTTATCCAAAATTCATCTCTGATTTTTTTTCCAAAAATCTAATTTTTTTTCACTTCCATTTTCTTTCTTTTCCTTTCTTCACTTTCCTACAAAAGAAAACCAATTAAGTAAAAATGACTTCATTTAAAGAACTTTAAAAAAATAAAGATAACAATAAAAATAAATTGAATTGATAAAATCTTGGTGTCTACGAGAATCAATGCTTTACTAACAACTGTTGGCACCCTTTATGTTGATTTTATGCTAATTGTTGAACTATACATAGATTTCTATATGCAATCCTGTTATCAATTTTTAATCAGTTTCTTCGTTTCTGTGCTAGCTTTATTCAGCATTTAATGTGAACTTCTTTTGTATCAAATTTTGGAAAATTTAAGAATGTCAGTAAGAATGAATTTGGTGTTAAAAAATCTTGTTTCTAGATTAAACCAAAAATTAGATTAACAAATAAAGAAAAAGATATATAGACATCCATATCTTTTTCTTTATTTGTTAATCCAATTTTTGGTTTAATCCAGGGAGAAGATATGTTCATTCTTACCAAAGATATGTTAATCCAATTTTTGCTAATCCTAGTAGTAATTGACAGTGACCCCTTTTATATTATATTTAGTAGTTGTATTCATGCTCAAATCCTTTCCTCTTTTCGCAAAGAATAGTGTGGGCCGAAGTTGGCATACTAGTTGCGAGTAAAGAACGAACCCCACCCGAGTTGGGCCTCTGTGTGTCAATTGTGGTCCATGTTCATTTTTTGTAGCTGAGTTAGGATTTCTCTTGGATTGAATTATATCCAGGAAATAGCAACTTTTATTTGTAAGTGTGTTTGGATATTCTTTTAAAAAAATATTGTAACTCTGTTTTTTGATGTGACATATTTGAGATAAAAGATAATTATTTCCATGGTAGTAAGTGAAAAATTTAAACAATATTTTTAAGCGTCATATTATGATATTTTACAAATTTGTATATGAGATTAAAAAAAAATCGACTTTCACGTTCTCACTTTTTTCCCTTCTCTCGCGGGTGCATGCAATTCGCGAATTATGCGATACGATCACCAAGCACGATATTTGGGTTGGTGTTAAGGTGGGAGGGGAAATAAGTAAAAAATTTTGGATTTAAAATCTTCTATTTACTTTAAAAAAGAAAGGAAAGAAAGGAAAAAAGAAGAAAGACCCAGGATGCTAATTATAGTATATGTTTTGGGTGTTGATCGGCGGAGTTTGTTAGAATTGACTTAAAATCTGCTATGCGTTACTGAGTTATATACATCTGGTAACCTGCGACACCAACTTATAATTGTTTCCCCCGGAATCCACGCGTAGAATTCAAAAAATAGAACCAAATAATTACAACTAATTTGAATTTCAAAAAAAAAAAAAGAAAAAGAAAAGAGCATTCATTCATTTGTGGTCGGATTTTGTATAAGACCATCCACAGCAGCGGTGGAGTGCTGCGCCTTTTCAGCTTACCATTTTTCGCTCACGTAATGGTGGGATGCTGCTAAATTAATTAATTGCTCAACTACCCCCTCCCCACAACTCTTACGAAACCGAAATCCCTCCTCGGGAACTTTACCTAAACTCTTGTAGTCCTCTTAATTACACCATATCGTCCTGGAAATTGTCCTCGTCCATACGAATTCAACGCAGCCTGAGATCTGCTCACTCACTACCCACTACTATTCTGCTGTTTTCAGTTTCAGCCAAAGCCATCATCTTGTTTCCAGAGAGATTTTCTGCACTAAAAATGGCAGAGATTTCTAAGCAAACCAACTCCAAGTCAACGAAAATCCATTGAGATACGGGGACCCAATAAATATCAAAAGAAATCTTTCCTTCATCAGCCCTTTTGTTCTGGTACATCTTATCTTATCTTACACAAGAGAAACCTATCAATGAAAGTAGTAGCTTTAATGGTTGATTCAGAGGAAGGATAGTACAGTTACTACGGTACACTGAAAAATCATTACTCTCGCATCACGTACTTTTTTTATCAGAATCCCGTCTCATTATTATTATTTGGCTTGAAAAGCTCATGAGAAAAGGCTAAGAAAGATAGGATAGACTCATAGAGTCGGTCAAGACTTCATGCATGTTATTATAGCAGGGTATGGGAAGAACCAGATAGTAAAAGTTTTTTTTTTTTTTTTTTGTTAAAAAATAGTTCATCTTTTTGGTACACGCTGCTCCAGAAAGTTGGAGGGATGGGATGGGAGACAGATTTTGTAAAGTGTATTACAGAAAGTTTGTTTACTGTTTGATAAAGTGATTGAGTGAGTGGTTTCTTCCAGTAGTTTCTCATTGGAGGAAGTAGAAGAGTTGATTGCTTTTTTGAATTTTAGAAGAAGGTGCAGTTTCAGTAGCAAGATTCAAGCTTGGCTTTTTCCCCTTCTGTCTCTTGTTTTCGTGATTGCAATTGCTACTTATACAGTAAGTAAGATTTTGTCTGTAATTTCTCTCTGTTTCTTTGACTAGCTTTTTGGTAGAGAAACATATTTTTGTTTTTGGTGGAGTGAAGGCTAAGAAAAGTGCGAAATGATTGTGCTTTCTGTAAGCAGTTGTTTTGAGTTCTCATTGGTTGAAGGTGGAAGTTTCATGCCTTTTTCGAATTTTAGGAGGTAGCAATTGTGGGGGCTTTGAAGCACTCTCGAGTCTCAATCTCTCTCATAGAAATTATTACTCTCTTTTAGCGTAATTCAAAACTTTTCACACTACTGATTTTGTCCGTAATTTCTTGTTTGTTTGGTTGGGATGTTTCAGTAGTCTCTCCCAGATTTAATTATTTTGTTTTTTGAATCTGTTTCTTTCAGTGATGCCTTTTTGTCTTGTAACACACAGTTCTTCACGAGGTAGTGTCAGAGCCATTCGGCCAAATAACCAAATCTATAAATTAAAAAATAAAAGAATAATGATAATAACAAAAATAATAAAATAATATACTAATCTTTCTCTCTCCATTCTTATAGCACGGATGCCTTCTATAATACCTTTTCCTGTTCACTCCCCTGGTTCTATTCTCATCACTTCCGCAGCTTGTTTGCAACACGTAAAAGATTTCAAGTGTCCCTTAACAGAGAGTACCCTGCATAAAACATTTGCCACCCAAGTACGCTCTAAAGATTGCAATCTTGACAGGTTCTCTTTTCATGTCTGTAGGATTACATTGTCTCAAGACTGCATCTTTTCTTTGAGCATATTGGAGTGAAAAGGAAAAGAAGAGGAAGATGGGAAAAGCTACAAGATGGTTGAGGGGATTGTTGAGAATGAAGAAGGACAAGGAAAATGTAGAGAATTCTTCAAATTGTAGTGAAAAGAAGGAGAAGAAAAGATGGAGTTTTGCAAAATCCGGCAAGGATTCTGGGATTGGGGGTGGTCAGAGGCCGGTGAGCATTCCGGTTAGTGATTCAGCTTGGCTTAGATCTTACATTTCTCAGACGGAGAAGGAGCAGAGCAAGCATGCCATTGCTGTTGCTGCTGCCACTGCAGCAGCTGCTGATGCTGCAGTAGCCGCAGCTCAGGCTGCCGTTGCTGTTGTGAGACTTACCAGCCAGGGCAGAGGAGCTATGTTCAATGGAGGAAGTAGGGAGAAGTGGGCTGCTATCAAGATTCAGAATGTCTTCAGAGGTTACTTGGTAAGTTGGGTATCACCTTAACGCTGATTCTTGAATCTTGATTGTTTGAGAATGTCTTCAGAGGTTACTTGGAAAGTTGGATTTCGCCTTTAAAGTTGACTCTTGAATCTTGATTGTTTGATGCTGGACTTATATCGCAGGCTCTATTTTCGACCCTTCATACTTGGCTGCTATCTTTTTTTGTGTAAATTACTGTTTGCCTCGGAATGTCAGCAAAGCAAAGTAGTCCCACCTCCCAACGTTCTGATTGAACAGTGATTTTTTAAAAATGCTTTTCTTATTTTCTCTTTCCTTTTTTTTTTTAATCTAGTTATCATAATCTTGTGCTTTTTTATTTTTCGGTTACTTGGGATGTTGCCTCTCCCTTATTTGTAGGATTTTGAAATTGAAAATGTTGCTTCCGCATGGCATGAACTGGGTAAAAAAAATGGTGCTCCTCATTATTGTTGTTTTGAATTATCAGTGTGTCTGTTTTGTTCCGCAGGGTTTCAGTTTTGCATATATCTTTATTGTGACTTATTTCTGTTCGTTTCTGGATTCCAAAGATCAGTCCTCTAAGCTTGTAGTTTATGAGTCTGCATATTCTTGAAAGGTGAACTGATTTTGGTACTATGACAGGCGCGAAAAGCTCTGAGAGCTCTGAAAGGACTGGTAAAACTACAGGCTCTGGTCAGAGGTTACCTTGTTCGAAAGAGAGCCGCAGCAACTCTACATAGTATGCAAGCTCTAATTAGAGCTCAGGCAGCTGTCCGCTCCCAGAGGGCTCGTCGCTCTACCAATAGTGATTACAGATACCCACCGGAAATGAGAGCTAGGAGATCCATTGTATGATGACTAAACTGAACTCTATATTTGATGGATTCAGGTTAACTTGGTTTTGCTCAACATTTTTTGATGCCTTCTCAGGAAAGATTTGACGAGTGCAGAAGTGAATTTCACAGCAAGAGACTGTCAGCTTCATATGATGCTTCGCTCTCTGGATTTGATGACAGCCCAAAAATAGTCGAAATCGATACGATCAAGCCAAGATCAAGGTCTCGCAGAATCACTACTACTTGCATGTCTGATTCTGGTGATGATCAGCATTACCAGGCTATGTCATCGCCTCTTCCTTGTCCAGTTCCAGCTCGCTTATCGATCCCTGATTGCCACCACTTTCAAGACTACGATTGGAGCTTCTTAGGCGATGAATGCCGGTTCGCCACTGCTCAGAGCACCCCCAGGTTTATGAACTCCGGTCGTTCCAATGTCCCTGTAACGCCATCCAAGAGCGTCTGTGGTGATAGCTTTTTTAGGCCATACTCCAACCATCCAAACTATATGGCAAATACACAATCATTCAGAGCAAAGTTGAGGTCTTACAGTGCTCCAAAGCAAAGACCAGAGCCAGGGCCAAAAAAGCGGCTTTCGCTGAATGAAATTATGGCATCAAGAACTAGCTTCACTGGCATTAGAATGCAGAGAACCTGTGCCCAAGTTGAAGAAGATTTGAATTTCTGATTCCTTTCCATCTTATTCAAGCTGATGAATCTTGGGATGTCAGAGTTTCATGTGTTGCAACGGGTAACGAGTTTTTGAATAGAGAAGAGGAACTAACCAACATTAACTTCTCTATGCTTTGATTTTCCTTAGCAATACTACTAGCTTAGAACAGAGAGCGCTGGTGTAAATTAATCGATAGAGTTTGACTCAACTCAACTCAACGATGGATGATGCTTCATGAATGAGAAATCAATTAAGTTAGCTATCTCCGTCCCTTGTCATAGTGTTGGTGTAAATATTCCCCTCGTGCTTACAAATTCGTCATGTTCTTGCACTAGTTTCCAAGCTTTCTTGATAGTCTTTTTTCTTTTTTGTTTCAATACATGCCATATGAATTCATCCCAGAGATCCCAAAACCGGTTTTGGTTCAACACCCCCTCTTCACGGGTCAAGAAAAGCATATAATTCCGACTTCCAAACAATTAAATATAGACATGTACACACGTCTTTATAAGGCAAGTCCGTAGTAGAAATATTCTTCTGCTATTAGAAAAGTGAGATCGATCATCGATGAGCCTTCCACCTTGCTCGAAAGTAACAATTAGTACCAAAAGAGAGAGGAATCGGATAACGTCTTGATTTTAAAAGAAAGAAAGTGGGATAAATGTGGAGGAGGACCGTCTTGTGTTAGGGGAATGTGGGCGTCCTCTTCCCAATGCTTTTTCCTTCCTTACTTTCTGGTATGAATTATGAAATTTACATGCAGGCAAGTGGTTAGTCTAAGCCAGAAAAGTGGGGGTGCACAAGGCTGAGGAGGGGCTCTTCTTCCCTCCCATTAATGCTTGTTCTTGCTAAAGCCAAAAGACAGACGCTCAGAATGAGCTTTCAGCCGGAGAGGACAAATGTGAAATTATTCCATTTATACGTCGGAGAATATTCTTCCTTGGCAAAATGAGTAATGATAATAATTGCATGGACTCAAGCTGTTGCTGTTTCAAAATTTTTCAAATTCTGGATGCCTTTCGGGTCCCGGCTTTAAACCCCAAAGTCCCAACTTCCAACTAGTCTTCAACACAAACTTTGACTCTTATAACTAGTTTGGGAGTTTAGAATAGAAAAGAAAAGAAGAGAAATGATAAGTTAGAAAAGAAAAGAAAGGATCAAAGTTTCTATCTAAGTTGTTTGAGAGTTTTAAAAGATAAAAGAAAGTGAGTAGTTTTCTTTTGTTTGGGAGTTGAATGCAAAGGAAAGAAAAAGATACTTAAACAAATTATTTTACAAATATGCTATTTCTATAAACAAATGTGAGAGGGATTCATCAGGTATTAAAATGTTTTGTATCAAGATTTTAAGGGTAATTTGGTCATATTGAAAAATTTACTTAAACTTCTATCCGTTCCTTACCTTTCCGCCCAACATTGGGCGGAAAGTTTTCCAAAAGGTGGAGGGCCGTGGAATCTTTCCTATTCTTTTATTTTCCTTCTCATTTTAACTCCCAAACAATGGAAAAACTTTCTTATCCCTTCAAAACCTTTCTTTTCTTTTCATTTCCATCCTCCCAAACTAGCTATTAGAGAGGGTATGCTCGCTCAATCGGCTAAGCAAAAGATATGAACACTAGTCCCATGAAGAAGTTTGCAAAGTGCAAGAATTATAAAGCATTAGTCCCATAAATTTGATTCCTTGTTGTCTTAACAAATTATTAAAGGGGCACGAGTGTTGATATTGTAGTTTTGTCTACGTCTATCCCACAACAACCTAAAATACCACTTAATTTTTTTTCTTAATCTAAGAAAGAAATCCAACTGGACTTACAGGGATCAATAGAGATTTAATTACTATTGGACCAGACGGGTACACTACGTACCTGAATGAATTTTTTAAAGAAATCACATATTATAACAATTGTTGGGAGGCAAGGTTTAAACCCTTAACCTCCCACCCCACCAAATCTAAAGTATTTGATAATGGACAACAGCCTTTTTACAATATCACTTAATTGAAGTTATAGAACATGTTTCCATTGATTTCTTTTCTTTTCTTTTTTTTTGATATGCTTTTAGCTTTTGGATACACAGTACACGTCCAGTTATATTTTCAACCGTATTTTTCTCTCAACTTTTGTTTATTCTAAATCTAAATAAATCCAAAATCAGAAACACTTGCGGTTTTCTAATCTCAAATGGGGACTCAGCTCCATAACCAAAAACACGAACAGGGATAAAAAAAAATAAATTGGTTGATTTTTATTCAGGTGGGAGGCACGTGATTAAGGTGGTGTCACTGCAATATGCTAATGAATCTTAAATTTCTTATCAGTAATGATTAGTATTTGATTTGATTGATGTGTTGGGGGATCTCTTGAAAATCGAAAGCTGCTTTGCATCACTCATTCGCCTGTAAGAAGCCAGAAAAGACACAGGTTCAGGGTTGGTTCGGTAATTTCAGAATTTTTTAACTGTATCAGCTTCCGTTCCGCTGACGTCATATTAGATATTTCGTGCAGTGTGACGATAAGATTCTACTCTGCCCTGCTCTTCGACAATTATTTGATTCCCGTAATTGCCCTTGCTCCTAGTATCTTATCCCAACACAAGTGCCACCGTCTCTGGTGGAAAGGTCAAAGGAGAAACATCCTTCCTTTGCTGCATTGTTGTAGTAGTACTTTTCACACAGGTTTTGAAATGTTAAGGATAACGGCACAATTTTTCATGCAGATTCTTTCTTTTGGCTCGTTATTGACGCAAAGCATCTTTGAAGGCTTGACAGGAATTCAAGCACAAGATGTTTACCACAACACAACACTTGATGATCATCTCGGATGGCTTAGTTGGTGTTGGAAAATTAAATTGAAAAATAAGTGTGTGAGAATTAATTGTTTGTATTAAACAAAACTAAGCTTACAATAATGTTATCTTATGATTCTTGCTTTTTCACTGTTGTCTCTTATGATTTTCTGATCTCATGTACCCGTGACATATTGATGCATTTTCTCTCGCTAGTGCAGATTTATAATAATGAATTTATGTCTTTTATAACAAGAAAAAAAAGGGTACTTACTCCTACGCGAAAATAACATGCAAAAGAGTTCTTTATATATATATATATATATATATATATATATGCACATTGCACGAACCTCGTGAATGTCAACTTTCACATTGCCCATAAGAGGAACACAACTTGGAAAGCCAAGATCATAAGATTGGAAATTTTATTCTTCTTTCTTTTTTCACAATATTGTTAGATTAATAATTCTCTAAGAATTGACTTTTGAATTATAATTATTAACCGTCATATATCTGAGTTTAAGTTTGATTACTACTGGTTAGAATAAGATAATAACATATTTGTAGGTAAAAAAGAAATGCCTCTTTTCTCTTTTATCTCTTTTGACTCTTTCAGTAAATTCATTCGTTCATATTTTAGTATTTAAAATTTCATAAAAGAGTTTCTAGCCATGCATGTTCCTTGGCTCATTTAAGGAATGGCTAATGGGATGATATAAGCAAAAATTTGAACATAGAATATATTAATACAATGTATTATAGAATCTCCAATGAACACTACCAACTATTTACTGCTATCGGTTATCAGGATACAGCGTATTAAATTCTAAATCTGTTTAGATGGTAAATTATTTAGGATAAATTTTTGAAAAAATACTGCGGTGTTTTTTTTTATATGATATATGTGAGATAAAATGGTGATTAAAAATATATTTCAGAGATTTGATGGGATGTATTTTAGTCATTTCTTACGTGAAAGTGTAAAAATAAACACATTAAACCAACTAATTATAAATAGGAAAATATGAAAATGACAAATGCAGTGACTTTGAGAGGTAAAGAAATCTATCATTGCCCTATTTCTTTATCCCTATATTTTAAATATCTTCATAAGTATTATGTATTGCTGCTATAGCGTGTGCCACCTTAGCGTCATTGTAAATAATAATATAGCCTCGCTAATCCGCATTTGATTATAAAACCAAGGGGCAAATGGGACAGAGGAACAATTGATTAGTTGACATTTTCTATTTACATTGCTAATCCTTTCCTCAAGAAAAGGAAAACATTAAAATAAAGGGCCAAAATTTGAACGTAGAGAGAGAGAGAGAGAGTTAGTAGTATTTAAAAAATTTTTGCAAGATTAGAGAAGCATTAACCCTAATTAACTGGCATGTCTCTACTGATTCATACACAGTGTGTGAAAATATGAACTCGTCTTACACTTTCCTGTGGATATCTCTCTGTTCACGAGAGAACATGGGATGGGAGGTGTTTTGTGGTTGGTCCAACGGCTATGGCCGGCGTCATCATACCCCTTCTCTGATGTACTAATACCACTAAAATACTTAAAATTACTATTATAAGTACACCATCTAATGATCTAGGGAGGTTTGTTAGGGATTAATTAACGCAAGAAACGAGGTTAATTTGTTAATGCAAATCGAGGAGCTCCAATTTGATTAGGCCCATGAAAATACTTATAGAGTAGAGGGCTGCTAATGGGGTTTGAAACTTTGAATTTTGAAAAGCGGGAGAGTGAGTGGGATTTATTAATTGCTTAACAGATACACTAAAAAAAATTAGTCAAATTTTTTTTTTTTTCAAAGTAATGGCTTTGCTGTTCTTAGTTAACGGTACTTGCTAATTTACTAGTCCCAACATGTTGAAGACGTCTTCTTGCTCACCATCCTATCCTCGAGTCAAAGAAAATGCTTGCATTTATGTCTAAGTCCAATGTTTGCTTCATTGTACTCGGTAGCAGTACCATCTTTGTGGGTCAATCCAAACGGTAAGTTTGCTGAATTAAAATCGTCACTTTGACCTTTTGAAGCCATTCACTATTGTGCAAATAATTGGGTAGGAGATTATTTGCGTGTTTTTTAAATTTGAATATCATTGCATTACTTTTCGTGATGCAATATACGTGAAATAAAGCGTGAATAATAAATAGATAATTGAGAAACGTGTTTATAATGCAATATATATATATATATATTTTGGCAAACAATAGTATATCCAAACATCCTGAACAGCCATTATTTGGTTTCAAATTATGTACTTGCATCATAAACACAATTTCTAACATACTTTTGTATATTTTCAATCATTTTTTTATTTCACATATATTACATTACAAAAAGAGTGATACAGTAATTATTTCAAATAATCTTCTATCCAAACACTGTTTCTTATCCACTTAAAAAAAAGTTACTTTGAAACATAAAAAAGACTTTGCATTTATAAACCAATTATTCACCCCAAAATTAAAGTATACCATAATCAACCATCTGACCAATACAAACTTTTTGTGAAAGTATCTGTATCCGATACCAATAATAATGGGCCTGTTTGGAAGTGAGTTTTTTACCTACTAGTTTTTTAACAACTTTTGCTACAGGAACCCTAAAAAACTTCTCAAAACTTTTTACCTACACACTTCAAAAAATACACAAAAAAACTTTCCCTTCAAACTTTTTTTCTTTTTCCTCCCCCACCCAACCCACCACATCCTCCGCCGTCAGCCACCACATCCTCCGCCACTTCCGGCACCGGTTACTATTCCGGCGGCCAGTTCCGGCCATACACAAAGTTTTTTTTTTCTTTCCCTCCCCTCTTCCCCTCTGCCTCTCCTGCCCCCTTCCCCCTCCCCCTTTCAGACGGTTTTTAAATCCTTCATTTTCAAACACAAAAAATGAACATATAACCCCATGAACCGAACAAGAAAAATCATAGCCCAGAAAAAGCAAAAAAGTCCAGAATGGAGGATTTTGACATAAAATTCAATGTGATGGTTTCATTATTCAATTGGATGCAGAAGAGCAAATCCTTCTCGATGAAGCGTTCCAAGTTCCGTAAATTCCTCGATGCTTTTTGCCGGAAACCTGGGGACTATTTTAGCGCCATCCGCGGGGTGGCGGGAGGAGGGGGTCGCGCTGGGGAAAGGGCAGGGGGGTGGCAGGGGAGGGGGTTGCGCAGGAGAGGTGGCGGGAGAAGCTGGGGAAAAGGCAGGGAATGGGCGGGGGGAGGGAGAGTGGCGGGAGAAGCTGGGGAAAAGGCAGAGGGTGGCGGGGAGAAGCTGGGGAAAAGGCAGGAGGTGACGGGGGTCATGTTGGCAGAGGAAAGGGCAGGGGGCTTGCAGGGGGAGCAGGTCGCGGTGGCAGAGGGGAAAGGGGCATAGGGGGTCGCGGGGGGGGAGGGGGAAGGGGCACAGGAGGTGGCCGGGGGGGGGGAGGAGGTCACGGTGGCGGGAGGAGAAGGGGAAAGAGAGGAGAGGGGTGGCGGGCGCGACTGCTGCTGGGAGGTAATGGGGAGGAAAGAAAGAAAGAAAGAAGAAGAAGAAAAAAGAAGAAGAAGAAGAAGGAGAAGAGAGGAAAGAAAAGAAAAAAGAAAGAAAGAAAAGAAAAAGAAAAAAAAAGAAAAGGAAAAAAAAGTTTTTCACCCTACAAAATTTTGCACCTTACAAAAAAAAATTTCACCTTATAAAAACTTCTACAAAATTTTTTCAAAAACTTCTACAATGCACTACAGTAAAGTTTTAGACAAACTCCCAAAAAATTCAGGTTCCAAACAGGCTCAATATCAAGTGAGAGCTTCGTAAAACTTTCAACTTTTGAATTTGTGAAAACTTTTCAAGTGAACTAACTGGTGATGGATGATCATCGTCTCTCTCCCTATACGAATATTCGTCTCACTTTCCCCTCTATCCATATTAAACCTTAGACTATAATAATAAAAGCTAACACGTTGCGGAATGTGTAACTTTCACAAGTTTGTTTGGATTGTAAGTTATTTGAGATATTTTTACTGTAACACTTTTTGTAATATGATGTATGTGAGATAAAAAGATAATTGAAAAGATAAAAAAGTTTATTATAAATTATAATGATGATGTAAGTGAATATATTTGGAAAAATAATCAGCTTTCCAAACAAACCTATATTAACTACTCACTAGCAAAAGTTCCATTGGGACACTTTCTGAAAGAACTTTGAGTTTTTGATAAACAGAAAAGCGACAGCGAGCTTAATGGCATAAGAAAATGCCCTGACTTGCCAAAAAGCATATGATATGGCCTAGGGGTGGCAATTTTTGACACGACCTGAAAACACGACACGAATCTAACACGAAATTAATGGGTTTGGGTTGAGGTTTCGGGAATTCGGATCAGAATCGGGTTGGACCCGATGAACCCGAAAAGAAAACAGGTCGATTTCGGGTCAACCCGTGGTGACCCGATATGACCCGTTTACGAATTAAAAATAATTTAATAAACATAAAAATAATTTAATCTAACTAAACTAAGTTATTCTTTTTTTCAAAGGCATTAATTACTTAATCATAAATGAATTTATTTAATTTGTGTGAAGTTGAAATTATTATATTTGGACAAATAATATATTATATTATTTTTTACTTTTATACTGTTTTAATTTATTTTATATTTTGTTTGGGATAAAACACTTTTACGGTGTTTAATTTATTTTAGATTTGGTTTGAAATTATTTATTTAAATTTTCATTACTTGATTATGTAATTAGTTTTGTGAGAAATTGATTTTATTAGAAATTACAGTAATAAATTAATAAATTAAAATTAAGTTTCGGGTCATTTCAGGTCGACCCGCCAACCCGAAATTTTCGGGTTCGGGTCAACCCGTCAAAAAATCTGTTGACCCGAACCCGACCCGCCAACCTGATTTGGACCCGAATTGCCACCCCTAATATTGCCTCTCATGTGCAACTTCTTTTAGGTTATGGGTCTTAGCAAATGAGACGCCGACACCCCTACGAAAAGGTACAATTACAATTTACAAACAAAGCCGAATGCCACCCACTTTGTCCATGTGCCGCTTTGACATGGACTCATCCTAGACAAAACCGGTCCATAGGGACCATAACAACGACTCAATATACATTACGTATAATAAAAAATAAATTATAATCAAAATGGGCTCTTAGGAATTTTTTTTTTTTTTTCAAGTTTAAAATATTTTGTTCATTAAAGAATTGCTGTTTGATGGTGAATTTCATATTCTCAATCCAAAATAGTACTAACTATTAGTCTATTATAAGGGACATCCTTTTTATTCATTTTTTTGGTCCATGGAAAATTGTAATTGTCCGTAAAACTTATTTAACTAATGTTCCCACTAATGCTGAATCTTGAAATTGGACATGCTTGAGAGCGTATGGGCCTTGGGTCCCCATCATCTCAGAGGGAACGAATGAATACTCGTCCCTAATAGATATGGATCAAGGCCAATACAATCATGGGATTTAGAGCCCGCCCAGATTTCCCCAAGATCCGAAGGATGACCCTTCCTTATAGCCGTTACAAACTTCCAGCTCCCAACGGTCAAAAAGAGAGAGAGACTGAAAATTCAAATCCCCAACTGCCAAAACCAGACAAACCACCTTTCTTACCCTCCTTGATAGTTAATACCGCCTGTGCAACTGCCTCCAAGAAAGCACCTGGTGCTAACAGTTCCAAAAATCAGAGAACCGCTCAATATTACAAAGAAGAAGATCACCAAAAGAGAGAGAAAATTTCTCCAAGACGAGCATAGAATTTCAGGGAAAACAAGCTTGAAGCCATTGATGGACAGCTTTGGAAAGGGTTTTTCATCACAACCTCCTGCATCACCAAAACTCTCGATATCAGGTAAGCCCTTTTCCCCTTTTTTCTCGTACTAATTTACGGAACTTGCATTTTGTAATATGAGCTGTTTTTTTTCCTTTAATCTGTTTGATTGTTCGTATATTTTGGGTATAACTGAGAAATTCTTGGAGTTATTGTGTTAATCAAACTTGTTTTGGTCCACTCTGCCTGCAAAAAGTAGGATCTTTGATGTTAAAATTTCTTCAATCGTCAGTTTTCTTGTATTTTGGGTCACTGCGAGTGCTTTCTTTGACTAAATGCAGGGGAAACTAAAGAGAATGATGTAAACCATGACAATTTGGGATCTAATTTCGAGTCTCAGAACCCCAAGAAACCTCTGACCAAACACTTTATGTCACCTACGATTTCTGCAACATCTAAGGTTACTGTTCCAAGAACAAAAATTCTGGCTGAGAAAAATGAATCCACAACTTCTTGTGATAATGACCATTACCCAAAATCTCTGATCCTTGAAGCAAAAAATGGCCTCCACGACACAGGTTTGGGTGCCTCTCCTCACTGTGATCAAACATCAAGCTGGGCTAATTCGGCTTGTGTTAATGCCTCTGTTTTCTATGATGGTGAGGTGAATAATTGTTTTGCTGATTCTTCTGTGAGGCCTTATGACCCTTTGACTAACTATCTCTCCCCAAGGCCTAAGTTTCTGCGTTACAAACCAAATAGGAGGCGTGAGATACTCCAAAGAAGTGGAATTTTTAGTTCCCGGAACCAGAAAATTGTTGATGAACAAAAATTTTCAGAATGTGATCAAGAAGAGCTCTTGGATTCTTCTCCTCAAGAAGGTTCTTCACAGATAATGATGATTAAGGCAGAGGATAACCATCATGATGGTCAAGATGCTGATGGTGACGAGGATGAAGAAAACGAGGAAGATGAGGTGCCAAATTGCTGGTGTTTGAAAGGATTGGCGAAATTTCTAGTTTTGTTGGTTGTCATAGGGCTATCAACTTCTTACATATCGTCTATGAACAATCCTAGACCTTCACCAGTTGTACAAGCTACTGGAGGTCTTATGGAAGGGTACCACAGAATACAGAAACATCTATTTGAAGCTGTCTACACAAATGTGCATGGTAGTCCATGGCAAAATGGATCAGAGCGAACTTTAGGATTTACTCTGGATGATGATCATGAACTTGGAAGATATCAGATAGATTTAGATGATGAGGAGGAATGGGATGAAAGCACTGATGAGATAATTGAAATCCCTGAGCCGCCAACTGGTGAATTTGAAGATATCAGCGAGGATGATGAAGGGTGCCACACAAATGTGCATGGTAGTCCATGGCAAAATGGATCAGAGCGAACTTTAGGATTTACTCTGGATGATGATCATGAACTTGGAAGATATCAGATAGATTTAGATGATGAGGAGGAATGGGATGAAAGCACTGATGAGATAATCGAAATCCCTGAGCCGCCAACTGGTGAATTTGAAGATATCAGCGAGGATGATGAAAGAGATGAGGAATTGATTTGCCCAGACTGGAAAAGTGCTGAAATTATAAATGATAAGGTGAAAGAAACAAATGAGGCGTCTGATCAGTTTCCAGTGTTTGAAAATGCTCAAACTGATGCAGCAACTGACCAAGAACTGAATGAAGTAGAGAAGGATTCTGAAGGGCTGCAGCAGTGTGCAAGTTTGGAGAGGAAGCCTGCTAATCTAATTTACAGGGCTGATCAATTGGAAAATGATGACAAGGCTGATCAAATTGAGGGGGCTAAAGCAGGAGAGGAAATGACAAGGAATAGACCAGAGAGAATTGAAGATGCTACAACTGTTAGGGATGGTGAAAATTATGACAAGGCTGAAGAACTAGACAGAATTTATGTCGAAGAGGAAACAAATGAGACTGAACTGCAGTTATCTGAAGCTACTACTAGCAGTGTAGGAGATGAAATTTTTCTGCCTGCGAAGATAGAAATTGATGATGACACACAAGCTCATACCCGCAGGTTTGAAATAGGTGGCAAGTCAATAAAGGATCTTAACTTCCTGGACCTTGAACCGATTGCCATAGCTATGATAATCTTCTCTATATTTTCCATTTTTTTGGCATGTCTAGTGTACAGATATCGCTTAAGGGCAATACCAGCTCCTCTACATGATCCTCAGCTTAAAGCGTCTGACAGAAAAGAGAAACTGATTCAAGCACAAGTTTGTGGTCAAGTTGAGCATGCGGAAGAGAGAGCTGAGTCTATTTTGAAACCTTCATCGGTGTCTTTTCCATTTGAAAAAGGTCATAAGGAAACATACATCCATGCACCAGATATCGAGTTGCTTGGAGAGTTTGTGATTGGAGAATTCAGCACTGTTAGGCGGAGTTTGGATCGGAAAGGCAGAACGATTGAAACTGGAGAGACCATTTATTCCATTTCTCATGGGCAGTCACGAGCTCAGCCAGTTGCTCGAGCTCAGACACTCAATGTTTCAAGTACAGGTTCTCCTTCATATGGAAGCTTTACAGCTGAAAGATCATGCTCAAGAAGAAAGAGGTAAATCTGAACATATTTATTTATACTAAGTTTCGTTTCTTTTTGCAATTTTCTTTTCTGGATGAGTCAGTCACTTTGGTTTCCTATGTATCTTGATCCCATGAGAGCTTAGATAACTGCCTCATTTGCGAATACAAAAATTCTTAAAAACAACTACGAAAAGGAAATCGCCTCCATGAGGCTTATATATATACTGGGAGAAGTTGTCATAGCTGTTTTTGAAGCATCTCTTAGACACTTCAGATGATGCAAAATTTGATACAAGAGCAAGTATTCAATCTCTATTTTTGGCTGAAACAGGGAGGCAGAGAGGGAAATGTGAAGGCAATAACAACTCCAGTGAGGAGATCAAGCCGAATTCGGAACCTTTCAGCCACATGCCCTTGAATTTAGTTACAGATAGATGCTTTCTTTTTTCTTTTCCCTTAATGAAACAGCTCTTTGTTGTTTCAGCAGCTAGCCTTCTCTTTAAACAAATTACACGGGAAGCTAGCTGTCTTAGGAACTAGTCATTGCAAAGCAGGCTGTAACTTGTAAAACAATATTAATATATGCTTCAGTGACAATTCACTTGGCTCTAAGATCCTTTCCCTATCTTTTTATGTTTCCCATAATTCATGGCTAATATGTTCCTAAGACGAGATGATAACATCTGTTCCCCATATGCTTGATACATTACACAGACTTCTGTTGCAATCCAATTTATTCCTGATTACTGCAGAAAATTGATTTCTTGAAATGCATACAAAAACGTGCAACCTCTCTTATAGTTCCTTTTCCTGCGAGTTTGGAACCCGCAGCACAAATGGCATGATCTAAGACAAGCCTTTAGCTTCTCTTTTCTGGATGTCAAGACATCAATACTACAAACCTTAGGAAACAGCCATTTTATATGTACGTGGTGGTGTTAATGAATTTTGGTTTTTAGGCCAAAAAAAACCTAGTACTACTGCAAAAATTTTTTTTTTTCTTTTTAATCAATAACTAGATTGGAAAAGCAGTGAGAAATGGGAGATCGGTAGTATTTAGTATGCATAAAATAATTATGACTGACATTTCACATACTTCTCCCACATGAACATGAACAAATAATTTTCGGTTTACAGAAAATAATAAAGAAAAAAAGACCTCCATGTTGTGTTTTATGGTTTGCGAATATCTTTGAAACAGTTTCAAAAGCTTTTACTATATGAAAAATATGCAAGCACCAGGCAGAAAAGCATCTTTGTTGGAAAATAATTGGGAGTTAAAACGATCTAAAGTAAAAAGGGAACTGACTTAACGAAACAAAAACAGGTTAGGATGTACTCTGTGAATAGCTAATTAATGAAAATTCGTAGTACACAACATTTCTCTCTTAATATCCTTGTAATTTTAGTAGTAGTTTTATTCTAATTTTTCCTACCAAAAACTCAAAGCTTTACACTTTTCTATTGGAAAAAAAAAAAATTGTTCACATCCCATCACCCAAGCTCTTTTTCAAAGGTTTCTGTGGAAGCCTGCTGCTGCCATTAATGAAACCTCCCCTTCTACTCGGAAAAGATGATGAAAGTGAGCCCCTCGGTGTTTTCTTGGAAATAATGGGCTTAGGAAGAGTGAATGTTCTGTAGGCATCCAAGCCACCTTCAAAATTCTTGCTTCCCTTGTGTTTCCTTCTACAAGGAGCCTCTTTCTTTGCCAAATCTTCTATGCTTGTAACCCTTGCCAAACACGTAAAAGACTCAGATTTCCCTCGGTAAAAGTTAGATAGTCCCCTCCTGTTATGAAAAGAGAAAAAATACTTTAGCTCAATTCAAGAAACTGCAAATCTATCCAAAAAAAAAAAGAAGAAGATAAGATAAGAAGACGAATAGTTTTTTAATTTTATCATAACAGCTTACTTGATAGGCAATTGTTCCATGAGCTCGGACAAGTCATATAAAGCTCCACTAGAATTTGAGGATGAGGAATGTGTAGCTGATGACGATGCATCATCCCTTGTATCGTTCGAGGAACACGATCCATCTGAAATAGTCGAAGCTTCAATGACGGAGGATGCTAATGATGATGATGATGATGATGCAGCGTCAACATTAATCCAGCAATTCTCATGATCTTCATCGATTATCCAGGGATCTTCATTCTTCAAATGACCATTATTATATTGAGACCATAGATCTTGAAGCTTTTGATTTTTCCCTTCTCCCATACTTGAAATGAACAAGAACGAATATACAACCACAAAGAGAAACAAGGCGAAGAAAAGAAACTCCTACAAATCCTTCAACTTTCAATCAATTTGGAAAAGTATATTTTGGGACCAACCTATGGAATCATCATGCTCACACTACATATATATATATATATATATATACACACACACACACATAACTTTTATGGATTAGTTTAGTAGTCCATACAGAATTCATCATGACAGCTTGGAAGATAGAATTTTGGTGATATGAGGATAGGATAAAGACACATCCAAAAGAACGAGAGTTGACATGTGAAGCTTATTTTTGGTTTGGTTGTTAGATAAACTACAAGTCATGTATCCCAGAGTCCTACAACTTGGTTGGGAATATTCCTCTTTTTTTTTTTTTTTTTTTGGTTTCCAAGTGTTTCTTGATGGATAGACTCGAGCGTGTCTGGATTACACGTTATTTTCATCTTATTTGAACATACTACTAATTTATTTATATCATCGACACATTTTCAATTATCTTTTTATCTCATATATATTATATAAAAAATATGCTACAATATTTTTTTTCACAAAATTATCTCAAATAATTTACTAACCAAACACACTCTATAATTTGTTGGGAAGCATGCACTCAAAAGTTAGCATATCCTATGTGCATTTAGTGAACATACAAAATAACAAATAATTAATATACAACTACTATATAAATGTTGCCACTAGATTTTAGGTCCAACTACTTAAAAAGATAATAATAATGTATCTAACTATTATATGTCGGGTACAAAACTTTCTACTTACGCTTTTTAAAAAAATAAAAAGAGGAATAAGTAGGGTGGAATGGAAGTTGATGAAATTTGCGGTGAAGTTATTGGACCGCTTTCTATGTTAATATAATCAATAGTAAACATGATGGATTACCAGAAGAATTTCGCTATCGTTGCCTTATCTGCAGATTCGACATTATCTTCTCGTATATACGACGGTTTCAAAATGATATGAATCCTTGACTTGTAGAATTGTGTCTTGTCGTCGAAAGCGGATAAGCTCTGCTTCTAGTTCTACGTACGAAACCCCATCCACTCCATTTCCCTAGCTAGCCCCCCCAACACCAGCACCAACACCAATCCCCAAAAAGAACACTACTACTAATCTTCTTCTATGAATAAATTATCATAGGTAGTACGTAGTAGCACTGTAGCAGTAGTGGTCTTGCACAGTACAAGTAATTTTTCGAGAAGCCTGCAGGGACGAAAAGTATTATTATTATGATCATGAAATACTATGGTGCAAAATTAATATTCCAAAGTCGAATACAAAGGACCTTTGACCGGAAGACTTTGGAATATTTTCCGGCATACCAACCAAGAGAAAAAACCAACCTCTTCCTCTGTTTCTGTTAAATTCTTGTGCCTACCTTAACTATTAGTATTAGTCGATTCAACTTTTTCTTCCTTTGATGGCGTCAACAGATTTCTCTCAGTTTATCATTTTAAAGAAAAGACAGCACACAGCTTGTGGTAATGTATATCCACCTTGATAAGGCTTGGCAAATCAAACAGGTGGATTATCAATAATTTATGTATCTAACATGTGGATTATCAAAAAAAAAACAGGTACAAGGTAATCAAATCTTGGATGGGGCTTGTGGAAAGTGCAAGCATGCATGCCTGTTGTTCAACTTCATATGATGAAACGTCCAGTTTCTTTTCTTGCGGCTTTAAAACTCATCCTTTTACCCACTAACATGAACATAAATCAAAGAATATTCCATCATCCAAGTTTCCTACTTTGGGGACAGTCGGCGTTTAGAGTTTAGACCTTGGAAGTTACAAATTCATGGCGGCTGAAACATATTTAGTAGTATGTTATTTGTGGTCTTTTTCATCTTATCAAATAATAATCATAATGTTTGGACAGAAAAATCGCGAGCTACGCAGTGATGACATTTTGAATTTTCATTTGACCATCTGAATAATTGACTTTCACTGCAGGATAAAGAAGGAAACAACACCCCAAAAATAATAATAATAATAATAATAATAATACAGGCCGCCTATTTTCTACGTAGTAAAATTGGTTACCGTCGGTAAGGGGTAGGATCAGAATTATGAATATTTAAGAGATAAATAGTTCATGCCTTCACATTACAATTTTCTATTATTTTCTTCGTCGATACGATAGATTTTATACTATAACTACTCTTACTCCACACTAAGGGAAAGGAAACACCTAAAGAGGTGGGAAATCCAGTGAATCACCACCTATCTAGACGGGTGTTGCAGAAAAGTCTGGATATTAGAATGCAAGCCAAGGGATCAAATCCCTTGACTTACACCCATGTAGAGGTTTAAAGTTCTCTTTCGTTACCGATTATTACAACTTTCGATTTCAAGATGCAATTTTATGCTATATCACCAAAAAAAAGGTAAAAAAAATGAGGCAAAGCTCCAGCTGTCACTCCCCGTTCCCAGAACTTGCAACCACAAGAAAACCATTATCTCTTCCATGGTATAAACTGTCACCACCACAAAATGGAAACGTCGAATCTTGACAGAGTAAAATCCATTTTGTGAATCTCCAAGAGCCTCTGATTCTGGCTCCATGCAAAATGGTAAAAGGATGTTTCTTTGTTGGTGCCAACTAAAGGAGTCCAGATAGCACGTTTACGAATACATCATCTAAAGTTCTGGTTCATCTGCGACGCAACGCAATGGATTCAGTAGCATTAGCTTTCGTAATTAAACCGCAACCATAAACCTCTATTGTTGGTATACAATAGTGGAAGTGAAAAAAGTAAGATCATGCCAAAGACAAAGTCCGTACCATCATTATCGTCACCCATGTTAAAGTCGTCTTCATCATCATCAAAATCAATGTTCTGCAACAATTTTTTCAGTTTTAGCGCATCTACACCGAATATAAGCTTTATATGATATTTGCAATGGATAGGTGAAGTCAAAGCATGAGGTCTAGAACGATTTGCATTGCCAACAGTTGATCCCTCCCCACATCTTCCGGCAGGGCCCTTATTGAACCCGAGACAGAAATACAGTCTCAATTGTTACAAATACCTGATTATAATCACCATCATCACTATACTCCTCTTCATCCTCTTCAAGGTTTTCATCTCCTTCCTCCTCTTCATCCTCCTTCCCATTTAATTCTTGTACCTATTGCGTTCAAGGTGAATAGAAACAGAATAATCGGGACAACCAACTAGGACAAGTGAAGAAAATGAGTAGAAAAATGTGTTCATCTGCTCAAGAATGCTTCTCACTTCTATTGTGCTACTGAATAAAGAAATTGCTTTCTTTTGTTTCTGCTATTCGGTGTTTGAAACAGCTCTACCAAAGGAGAGAAAGCAGTGCTCAATACAAACAGTAGCATTCTTACCTGATGCTTCTGCTCAAGCTTTTCAAAGACATCCAACTTCTGCATGTCTGCCACATGAAAATCACTGTCAGTATGGAACAAAAAGTTAAGACTCTACAAAAGCCAAACAAATGAGCAGCTTTACAGCAAATTTAAAGTCCTTGAAGCGTCACTGTGGTGTTTAACAATCTAGCACAATCTGCTTCATGGGAAACAAGGTTTCAATATTTCCCAAATTCTGGTTTTGTCCCCAAGTTTAAACAGAAAAAATTATCCTAGGAATCAATTACTGGTTCCCAGACCAAACCAGTAAAAGTAAACATAATATAAGCTTCTTTTTTAGTACATAAATGATTAAGCTTCAAAACCAAGTAAATGAAAATCATTAAGTTGCCAAGCCTACTGATTGAAAATAACTCCAAAAGCACACTGGGTCCAAATCTAATTTGCAATCCTGTGACTATTCAATACTGCCATGAGAGAGACTGAAAACTGTTGCCAAAAGGATGGTAATGAAACTGAAGAAGGAGAACATTCCATTGCTCATGAAGCCAACCAAAAAAGTGGTAGCTCACAGAACTATTTCTCAATTTTTATGGCATAAAATATTTATAGATGAAAAGCCAGAACCACCAAGGAGAAATTCAGAACAAAGAAGCAGTCAACTATCAACTATTTCTCAATTATCAAATTCACCAGGTAAAAATACGAAAACAAAAGGCCATCAAGGGATTTCAAATGACAATCCTTAATCATATGAAAAATATAAACCAAAACCATCTCAGAGCCAACCACAGCTAAATTTAAAAAAAAAAAATTAACATTTGATTGACATAAACAAAATGAAACACTGACAGATCAACTTCATTTAAAAGTTAAAAAGCTTAAAGATTAAAAAAATACATTTAAGCATGATGAAAGAAGCAACAAAGTGTATTCTCATATCACCTGCTTCAGGGTTCCATCTCACTCTTTTGATACCATGCTTCTCCTTCTTCTCATCTTCTCATCCATCAGCACACCAAAAAATAATAAGGTAAAAGACAAAGGAAAAGGAGAAGGTCGAACAATAAGAAATGATACTTACCGTGAATGATGAGTTTACAACCATTTTTAGATCTCCAGAATTGACAAGAATCACAAACCTTTAGCTAGTTCAGCAGGAACATAATCAGGCTCCATTCTTATGAAGTGGGAGAGTGGCTGCTTTGAACTTGCTTTTTTAGACTTCCTGTCTGCATGCTTTTCTATTTCGATTCTTTGACTTTCTACCAGCACAAGTTCAGGAAGAAACAAGACACTTATATCAATCAGTTGACACAGTTCTAGCATCAGACTTATTTCTTCTCGCATTCTGCTACTCCAAAAACAAAAGTAAGGCAGTGTTCAAGCATATGAGTACTTACTCTTTGCACCTCCACTTTCATCTTCAACATAATAAGGAGAAGAGTTCCAGTATCTCTGAAATTTACTAAACCACACGGCGAAGGATGGATCAACTTTCACACTTTCTGCAGTTCCTAGTTCCTCAATTTCCTACAATTGTGCAATGAAATAACTTAAGCACAACATACAACCCAACTGACAAATACATTAGAGTTATTACAGAAACTAAGTATAAACAGTAACAAGATACTCTCATAGGGAACCCATACAATAGCAGTTCAATAGGGTCAAAACAACCTTTGCCTAACCGCCATTGATTAAACTGAAATTTTACATTACTACCATACAATGGCTATGAAATATCATTCTATGGATGATTTTGATGATTTGCATTTACGGAGTTTAGCTCTAAGTTTTTATTCAAAGAAAAAGGCGACATGAGACCCCTAAGTTCATAGTAGTTGAAAAGATTTAAGACATGTTTGGAAGTTTACAGCATTTGACAAAATCCAAAACTTCCCTTGAAGACCTGAAAATCCAGTTTTTTCTCAATACAACCAAATATGAAAAATCTTCAGGTAATTTAGATTTTGGTTCAATTACTTTGTGAGATAAATGCAAGTATATGTAGAGATTGGTTGATCACCGTTTCTGAAATGCCTTTTTCTTATCTTTCAAATGCTTACAATTCTCTGCCCTACCACAAGACTAAACAGGCTAAATCTATTTTCAATCAGTTCAGATTCGTACCATTAAAAAGAAATTATTCACAACCAAGAAATTGCAAAAGAAAAAAATAACTAGTGCAAGCTTTGACTATTAGGAAGGTGACAAAGCAACTTACAGGAAAGGAAAAGTCACCATAACAAGAGGCAATAAATTTAGTTTTAGTTACCAGAAAGAGATCAAAATTTTCTTGCTTAGCAGCACGAAATCCACCACGTCCTCGCCCTCTGAATGCCATGTAACAAAATGTTCTTCTTTGCTAGCTTCCTAACCAAAGTTAGGCCAAAAAGATTCATCACTGTCTCCAACAAACTGAGTACAAATAGGGAAACATGCAAGGTACTGACCAGTGTTGTTTTAACTTTTCTAAAATGCAACAGGTGGACCAACATGGTTAATCATAACTACCAATAGCAAAATCTAGTTTACCACAGCTTAATTAGAAAAATAAAAAACAATGACTGATAAAAGCAGTACTCCAATATATACAACTGCAGAAGACAAAGTTCATCTAAACCACCAATGGAGTCCCATTTTCTTTCAAAGTTCCACCCAAAGACTGAAACCCTTTCCAACTAAAAGTCAAAAGTGTATTCGAGTCACATATTCAATACTCAGCATGTACCTAACCCACTATTTACTGCAGAAATAAGTACAAAGAAGAATGCGTAAAATCAGGGGTTCGACCTTTTTTTCTCTGCAATCTTTGTTTATCAATTAAAATAGATGAAGAAGCAAGACATAATCTACTTTATCTATAAACCTCCATATATACTCCAGTAAAAGAGAAAATTTTGATGACAACTTACCCGTTACTGCTTAATTGTAGCCTTGAATAAACATATGGAGCTCCTTGATTATTAAGTTTTTCTACTACAGGAGCCTGGCTGTGCCTTGCACAGCCTAGGCCCACCTAAAATCTTAACTAAACTATATGAGAATAACATTTCTCCTGGAAAATTAACAACAATGTTGGGCCGAACTGAGCATATTTTCCCATTCTTTTTTATCATATAGGTCGACATTCTTCTTTCAGGTTCCTTTCACACGCATGCTGCTGATTTAGTGGGCAGAACCATATGAACATAAACCCCTATTTTTACCCTAACCATTTCAAAAGACATTATTATTTCCTACCTACTGCTCGAGCTCACTTATTATTGTAGTATCATCAGTTTTAATCCACGTACATGCTGATATATGATCCCTGATTTACTTCAAAACTTAACTACACATCGTCATGCAACGCTTCCAAAACCAAATACTAACTCTATTTACAAATAAATGATAATATCAGAACATACATAAAAAAGAAACCATGATAAAAAAAAAAAAAGCCAAATGAAATTTTAGTGATTTTCAAGCAGTAAGTTTTAACATAACAGATTAGTGGGGAAAAATATATAACACACAAAGGAAACACTCTAAACCTAAAGAAAAGATGAATTTCACCATGAAACAGGGATAAAAACACAAAATAAAGAAAAGAGGCATACCAGAGAAAAAAGCCAATATCAACAGCAAAGAAACAGGCCTCCTCTGTAGTCTTCTTAAGCTAAATGAACCATCATGATTCTTGGAAATAAACAAAGAAGCAAAGTTCAGACGTAACCTTGATGTCTAGGATGATCAAGGACTTAGGATTGAGGACGTCCAATGAATGAAGAAGAGTGAAAGCTGTTGTCTGAATATATTCAGCGGACTAAAACTAGATGTGGCTTTTCACCCTTGTGTGTGTGCGTGTGTGTGTGTGTGAAAGAAGGCGCCATACACTACATGGGCTGAATTCGCATGTGAGACTCTCAGTTTTTCAAAGCCTGATCCGATCCTAGGGCTGGCTGTCCAGTAGCCGACTCCAACGAAATCATCCAAATCTGTTTGCGGTTTTGGGCCCAAAAGAATCAGGCCCGTAAGATTGTCCCGTATAGCATGCCCCTTTTTTTACTTTTGAAAAAAAAAAAAAAAAAAAAAAGGCCATGAGAGGTTGGAGGCAGGAACTATTTTTATTTCCTGTTTTAATAAAGAAGACAATCCATCCACTAGTATTATTGGCAAAGCTATTTTTGGCTGTTCCATCAAGCGTGGCAATGAACTCGAAATTCCTACTGGAATATTTATTTGAAAGGTAGAAAGAAAGTTAGTAAAAAAAAAAATACGTACAAGTATTTTGTATTTTTGTTATTGATCATTTCTACCATTTCAATGTTTCTTTGGTGAATTGTTTCTATAAGGATTATTATGATCCCATTTCAGAAAACTGGAATCCCCTTTCTACAAGGCAAATTTTGGATACTATTATGTTTTTTTCTTTTAGGCTAGTTTGATACTCTTATGTTAGTTTTGACTAATATTGATTACTACTAAAGTAGACTCCATAATACAGCAGCCACTATCAATTTCAACTATCAATTTCAAATGGTTGGTAAACAAATCTTCTTGCAGATATATGCAGTGCAGGGTGCATGCGCAAATAATTGGTGGTGTTCTTTATAGGGTTGATTACAGTAGACATGAAAAGTCCAAATGACTCATCATTTTGCTTTCTTTTATTATTTCCATACTGCCCCAATCTTCAATTATTTCTATGTTAGATTGCCAAATCTTCTAAGAGATTTATAAACAATAATTCACCTTTTGGAAGTTTGACGATGTTATACATATCGTCAAACGAATGTATACCACCTAGTAATAAGTTTCCGGAAAAATAACAAGATTAATTGTCTACCTCATGAAGGAAACACTATACAAAATAAAAATCATGCAGTACCTCCCATCACTTGCCGCTAGCTAATACGTGGCTTCTTCAAAATTCAAATGGATGTATAGTGTACTTGTCTACTCCAATAGTAATTAAATTCTCATCGATATCTCCTGATCTAGTTGGATCGTTCCTTAGATAGATCAGTGTAAAAGTAGGAGTAGGAATGGTGAAGTGTAAAAAATGCCGATTTAGGGAGACAGAGAGCAGCGTCTCCCTCATTCATCTCATGTTAAATGCCGATTTCAGTTGAATGATGTATGTTTTCTTTTAATTCAATGATGATTTTGGCTAAATAAAAAGTTTAGCGATCTTTGAAAATTCTAAATACTTTAGTGACATCTATGGCATTTGCTCAAGCTTTTTTCTTTTTTTTTTTGAAGCATGGCATTTGCTCAAGTTAAAATCCCACTCCGATATAGAAGAGACAAAGATAAAGTAGAGCGAGAAGAGAACTAGTAAAAGAAAGGACTTTTTTATTTAGGAATAGTCTAAGAAAGTTGTCAAGGAGATTGCACAGCACAGAGATAATTAAGGGGAGAGGATGCTGGTTGCTGCTGACATAGACCTCATTACTCCA
The DNA here is from genome assembly GCF_036785885.1 of Coffea arabica. Taxonomy (NCBI): domain Eukaryota; kingdom Viridiplantae; phylum Streptophyta; class Magnoliopsida; order Gentianales; family Rubiaceae; genus Coffea; species Coffea arabica. Next base: position 1,980,348 of record NC_092317.1, on the reverse strand, counting down.
TTAGACAGACTTTGAGCTGAAGTGACACAACTCCAAAATCGCGCAATGAGCTGGTTGGTGCACCGTGCACAACACAACTTATTAATTCGTGAAAAAATCAGAAAAAAAAATTTTCCGTTTTTCTCAACCGATGAAATACATCGGATCCGGTACTTTGAAGGTCCTGTCGCCAACATTTGTCCCCAGCAAATCGCTCCACTGATCTCCAATGTTCCCAACAATTCTGTACCCTGCTTCCACTAGCTCCGTTCTCTTGTTGGATTTGTACACCACTGCTGAACCCGTGTCATTCTCTCCCCTACAAAATTAATTAAATTAATTAATTTTCTTTCTTAACTGGTAGTACTCGTATATAATATGATGCATAGTATATCACTTTTGCAACTTGAAAAAGGCTCCTTTCCTTGTACAAATCCCCCGCCCCCCCCCCCCCCCTCCCTCCTCCTCCTCCAAAAAAAAAGAAGGAAAAAAAAAGGAGGTTGAAGCACTGAGCATTTGAAATCTCGGTGAAACGCAGAGAACCAGCAAGGTTGCCTCGTTAATTAAATAAGAATAAATCTTATATACACTGACGATGTATATATTATCACAATTGGATATACGATATATATGCAAAATTTGAGTTTCAAATTCGAATTCGAATTATATGTCATGCATCTAATGGTAAAAACGTATACACTGTCAGTGTACAGAAAATTAAACCATTAAATAAATTGTATCTGTATCTGTGAAAACAATATAAAATCCTAATGAAAAATAATTCTTACTTAATTCAAATGCATGCAATTAATTATCAGGTTCAATAAGAGAGGGGGGCACGTCTTTACTTTAGTATAAGCTTTTCCCAGTTGCGATAACCGACATTCTTGAGATTGGAAATCCTCACTTCTCTGTATACTTCTTTTGTTCCTGATATGAAGACGGGCTTGATCCCCAAAGACAACAGTGTCTTGTACAGACGAAGAACTCCAGGCACTGCAGGTGCTACTCCCTCAGCCACCCAAGCATTAAACTTTGTATCGTTGTATGGTATTGCCCTGAAAAGAGATCCAAAAAATAAAACATCCATACTCATCTTCAGAACGTCAAATCCTCAATGCTTTAAACTTAGTAATGCCCATTTCCACTATAAGCTACAGGATCTTGGCACCTCCACTATTAATGCCCCTAGCGGTGGATTTTGAGTCATACACTTTTTTTAAAAAAAACCAAAAAAGGGTCTAGTGCATGACATAGACCTTATTTGTCAAGAACGCGGAAGAATCCTTATTATACTTCTGTAATGTTGACTTGCAGAATTGGGGTGATAATGGAAATGGATCGGCCGTCTTTAAGTCGCTGTCAGAAATATATGAAACACCTTGACAAGAGATACGATGAGGGTAGCATTTCATGAGAGAAAGTAACCTTCATAGTATATTCATATAAAGTTTTATGCAGTTAATGACAGTGCAAAAACACGTCCGTAGGATTGCGGATTGATGGTCATAAGATCCTATGTTTTCTTACCCAAATTGAACATCGGAACGTGCATAGTATGGAGCATTGGAGAGAGAAGTCTCGTCTATGTCGAAGACCCAAATTTCCTTGCCATCACCAGCAAGAGTGAGGTTTTTAGCATATGCAATAGCAATATCAGCCACAGCATCGCAATCCTCACGATATTGCTTGCCCAGCATGTAATGACCTACATAGTTTTCGCAGGATTCAGGAACCAACTTCCAATTACGCAGGTTGTAGGTTTCCACGGCCAGGCGCCAGCTTAGGCAGTTGATTTGTGGGACGTTATGGCCACCAGCTCCAGATTTTGGCCTGAGAAGATGGATTGGACTGGTTATGCATTCTGCATGGGAGGATTGGTCATCAGTTAGGAGACGAAGGGGGTTCCGGAAACATGTTGCATGAGAAGTTGCTGCTAGAGCAACAAGGAGAAAAAGCACTGCCGAAATATTTTTCATCTTCTTCTTTTGTTTCTAGGGTGCCTGGTCCTGGAGGGGAAGCTCAGAAATGATGGGATATTTATACAATATCAGGTTGGTTATGCAGAGGCAAGTCTAGAGCCCAGTGCAAGCCGGAGCAGGAGTGGATGAGCCTCGGGTGGTGACCATTTTACTAGTCTCAGAATACTGATATGACGGATATATTGGTAATTTCAGTGGTCCAGATTGTGAATATATAATTAAAAACGTTGTCACACGTTGTGAAATACGAAATAAAGCAACGGGGGTCCGCATCTCTCTCTCCCTCTTGTTCTGTTCTTTTAGTCGTTTCTTTGTTGATTAAAGGGCAAAATACACTTTAACCCCATAATTTAGCAATTTTTCACATAATTCTCCCAATAGTTTCAAAAGTTGTATATAATTCTCTTATAGTTTAAATTAAAGTGTCAACATGACAAAAATGATCATTTGTAACAGAACCTATAAAAAAATCAAAATTTATCCTTGCTTAAAAACTAAAATAGTTAAAGTGACCAAGATATATAAACACAATATGCATAATTTTCTAATCCTGTATAGTTTTATATTTTACCATATAACCTTCTTTTAGTTTTCAAAATATATACGTAACCACCCCGTGGTTAATAAATAATTTTCAATTTTATATATGAGTACTTTTGATATTTTAGTTGATTACTTTATGAAATGTAAATTTTTCATTTTGACACTTTAATCCAAATCACGAGTACATTATGTATAGCTTTTAAAACCATATAAAAATTATATGATAAAGCGTTAAATTGCGGGGGTAAAGTGTATTTTGCCCTTGATTAAACGCTAGTGCGTGCAGATTCCTACTGGCTGCAACGATTAATTTCTTCATTTGGGAATTGAATGACCATTGAGTGGTTTAGAAGTACTTAATGGTAGCATAAGGCTAGGGTTAGTTTCGAATGTTTGACGTCAAACTTGTGCGTGCTTTTGCTAGTTTGCACGTGGTTAGACAACTAATTTGGAATATGTTAAAGATTTTTTGAGAAAGTGAAATAAATTTCTAAACAAAATATTGACCAAAAAGTTCTTCTCAGAAGCTTAAAAACATATTACTAAAAACTAAATTTGGAGTTCAATTCAAATTTATGCATCTAAACCTAATATATAATATATACACCGTCAGTATATAGAGAATATATTTTTTAAGGTAAAAGGAACTTTTTAATTTTTTTTTAATTTAACCCTTCCAACCCTTCATATACTCTTTCCTCTCCTAATTGTTAGATCCAAAATTCCAACTTGATAATGAAAAGAACTCTAAGATCTTTCCTCTAATCATTGAACCAACCCTAATAGTTAACTTTTAACATAGCAAATGGGCAAGGAAATTAACTGAAACCTTTAACCCGCTAAACTAAACACTCTTGCTGCAACAAACGCATGGACACCTATTTTCAACACCTAAATGGCTAAACAAGCAAATAAATCTTTGACTTGAAACTCAATAATGCAATTAAATAAGCTTCTTTTAATTTTCTAACAATGTGCGAAGTATAATTGGTTACGTACTGTTAAAAATGATCGTTAATCCATGGAACACGCTATCAAAAAAAATAAATAAAAATCCATGGAATAGTTCTGCCGACAAAACGAAGAACACTCCTTTTTAATTTGTCTTCTTTCGAGAAACGAAAATTTGACTAATTAAACCTAATCCCAGAAGTCAACCCAAAAGACGGCAACTCTTGGATTGCTCCCACGGACTTAACTACCCAAATCCCAACCCCCCCAAAGCCGATGTGGGATAGAAACCCCGACAGGGGCCAAGCCCACTAAACCCGCTGCTACTAAGCGGTAAAGACCCCCCACAAGCCCAGAGAATGACGACCCAAGCAGAGTTTCTTTCGAACTGACGCAGGCAGAATACTGCCATTGTTTTTTTCTTCTTTCGAGAAACGAAAATTTGACTAATTAAACCTAATCCCAGAAGTCAACCCAAAAGCCGGCAACTCTTGGATTGCTCCCAGGGACTTAACTACCCAAATCCCAACCCCCCCAAAGCCGATGTGGGATAGAAACCCCGACAGGGGCCACCTTTTTAATTTGTCAAGTGGATTGTTTTCCACATTTGGCGTTTTCTTTCTTTTGGACTATTTTGATAAAAATTAAATTTCATTAACAAATTGCTAAAAATCGTTCAACACGATTTGATTAACATTGCTGTCTTAATGATAGGCTAAACATGTACAAGAAATAACATATCAAGTATGCAATTTAACAGATACAATAGATTCGAAACTTTTTTGAATAGATCTGATAAATACAAGAAAATTTTAAATTGTCTTTTAACAAAATAAATCATCGCAACTCCATTCTATACATGTTGCAATCGTTAGATGTATTAATCAACGAGTTTAAATTCTTAATTTCATAAAATTTAGGAGCATGTCTCCCCTCCCATAGATTTCATTTTATTTTGTTCTTTTATAAAGTCCCCCCTAAATTTTTGAGATTTCATTTTGTTTTGTTCTTTTATGAAGTTTCTCCTAAATTTTCGAGTTCTCTGTATCTCCTAAAAGTTCTTTTAGATTCATATGGTGCACGCTCCACCTATAATCCATACAATTTTTAATTCCTCTAGTGGTTGGTTAGTAGCCAGCCAATACTTACCAAACAAATAATGGACGGAACAAGACAACAACTCCGTGCCTATCGAGCAATTATAATATGCCGGACAAGTCACAGGTGCATTTCATGATGTGGTCGCAGTAAAAGTAACAGCAAATTTACCATAAACAAAGAAAGGAAAGAACTATTGGCTCCCATGACCACAGATGAGGAAAATGGAGATTCATTATTGATTTCTGTCCACCGTAATTTGTCGACGTCTTGAACATTGGTTATAATGCGCTAATGGAGCAACCGGTCGACAACCACGACGCCTGGACAACAGCAAATTATTCAGATAGTCACTGAATTTTTTGAATAATTAAGATTTGATCACTCAATTATTAATAATATATTTTTATCCATTAAAATATCAAATTTGCAAATTTAGGATCATTTCGTCTGATTTCACTATTAACTCTATCAGATCTAAAGATCTGCACGATTTATGAGACATATTAGATCTGCACGATTTACGAGACATATCATTAATCTAAAGATCTGCACGATTTATGAGACATATTAGATCTGCACGATTTACGAGACATATCATTAATCTAAAGATCTGCACGATTTATGACATATTAGATCTGCACGATTTATGAGACATATCATTAATCGAAAGATCTGCACGATTTATGAGACATATCATTAATAGTTAGATCTGATAGAGTTAATAGTGAAATTAGACGGAAGGATCCAAAATTTATACTTTTGATAATTCAGTTGCTAAAATGTAACTTATTTATACTTTATCTATAACTTTATTAAATTAATTTTTTATATATATTAACAAAGTGTATACACAATAATAGTGGGATAAGACGGAAAAAATTATTTATTCAGCTAGTTCTTATAATACCGAGTTTGTACCGTCTGCATGCATCGTGGTGTCAATTTTGCCATTTACTACAATTTTGCATTATTGAAATTTGAAACCATCTCTTTCCCCCATGATTCGTATCTTTGCTCTGAAAGCTCCATAAACACCGTGAATCGCGATCCTCCAGCTCATCCACCTTCATTAGCACAAAAAACTAAGGCCTACACTTGACTAGACCCAACTGGTGCCACAACGGCCTATTGAGGCTAATTCATTACCCGAGAAATATCACCACCATCCACAACTGCCAGAATGGGCCAAACCCACATTGTTGGAGCTCGGGAAACCCATACTTGCCAAATATTAAACAGAAAAAAAAAGAGTTTGCCTTGGCAACCAAAATGACATAAGTAAAAAGAAAAAAAAAATGTAATCTGCTGCTGCTCTTCGTGATTGAATGAAGTTAGCACGATCCTTAGCTGCTTCATCTGCGGTACTTATCGCATGGGCTGCTGTTTTGAGACTTGACATCATCCAAACTTCACCAAGGTTATTCGATTTTTTTGTTTTTTTTTTGTGATAATTTTGTGGGCTGGGCTTTAAAAGAATCATATCAACAGCCCACTTTACCTGAAACAGCGACGTCCAGGCGCATTTTATTCGGGTTTTCTGCACGCCCATTCAGGCCGTCCGTTGAAAGATGTGTCCTTTCACGCCTTTTAGGTTTTTCACCTAAAAGGCGTATTCCTTTGAGCTGGTGGCCTCATTCAGTGCCAGTATTCCGTTTTCTCTCAATCTGGCAGAAATCATTTGGCGTTAGGATTAGCTGTTTTTTTGGAGTGTTTTTGAAATATTTTATTATAATAGTATATATGAAAAACTTTTACTATAGATATTTTTTTGTGATGTTTTTGACGAGATTTTTGAAATATATTTTTGGGTAACTTTTAAAAATAAAATATTTTTATGGGACCTTTTAAAAATTAATACTAGCACCCACAATCACCACCGCCACCGTCCCTACCCACCACCCCCTTTCTCTTCCTCCTCCCTCTCCTTCCCTCTCGATCTGGTCTCGACAAGATCGAGGCCTCTGATCTCCAAATCACGACTCGAAAACTGTGACCTTTTTGTTGCAACTAGAGGCCTCGATCTAAGGATGGGGGAAAGGAGAGGGACGGAGGAAGGAGTAGGAGGAGGAAGAGGGAGGGGGTGGTGGTGGTGGTGATAGGTGAAAAATGTTGTAAAATTTATTTATTAATTTTTGTGTATATTTGTGAATTATTTTTGATATAATGTATGAATCATATGTTTTTAAAGTTATTTTTTATTTATATATTATTATAATATTATATTTTTAAAATAGGTCAATCCAAACCGAACCACAATGTTTGGCAGGGTGACTTGGTAAAACAATCATGTGCTATTCAAATGGAGAAGAGCTTATTTTTTAACTAGATGTTATGGGGGTGTGATTAGCACTGCAAAGTGGATTAATTACACTGTATACACTAATATAGGCATAAATCCCTGTCTTATATGTAAGGATTAAAGCTTAAAATTCAAATTGATATTCTTTTAAAAAATTTAAATTAATATTAATTGTCATGCACTTATACTTATTTGCACTTAGCAGTGTCATTGCAAATTATCTTGAGCAATTGAGAGATGACATGTGGAGTTTGGAGATATGACATTTTTGTTTTAAGAGCCATTTGATAAATTGGAAAATCCATTTTTGACGTTAGTGGTCAGTCCGTCAAAATTCAGGAACAATTGCTTATTCGAAATTCCCGGGGCTTGTCTTCTCTTCTCCCATCCACCAAAACCCTTCACCTCTTAAACCCCTTCCCCTAATCTTTCATTTCCAGAATACATGCAAGTTGGAGACATGCGAGCACTCAGAAAAGTCTTCTCCAGCAGAAATCACGTCTGCAATCTATCATCCCGCAAATCCTCTTCACATTCCTCTTTTGTTTCTTTCAAACCTCTCCAAAACCCTGCACTTTCCCGCCAATTCCACTCGTCGCTCGGCCTCAAATCCTCCGATGAACCCATCTCCAGCATCGATGCTTCGACTGCCTGGACTGCCGGTTCAAATTTCTCGTCTAATGACTTCCCTTCAACCTCAAATACTCCGTATAATGATCCTAATGTGGAGGCGTTTTACGACCCCGTGTCCGGCCGTGTGAGGACAAGGACAACGAGAGTATTTAGTAGTGCTGCCCTTGAGAAAAATTCCGAGTCGGGTAGCGAAAGTGAAAGTTATGGGAAGAATGGTGGTAATTTATCGAGTTGCCACTTCCAGGATGCTGGGGGAACTAGGGTTTATGGGGAGATTATAGGGACTGGTGGTAAGAAGAAAGGGAAGAGTAAAACTGTTTGGGTGTGCTCCGAGTGTGGGTATTCATCTGGGCAGTGGTGGGGTTACTGTCAGTCGTGCGAGAAGGCAGGTACCATGAAGCAGTTTTCTCCAGGAGTAGAGAGTAACGGTACAGGGAAAGTTAGCGGATTTGAATTCTCGGAGAATGTGGCGCGGGCGTGGCTACCACAAAATTCTGCTGATACAGTGCCTATTAGGTTGGTCGATGTGAATAGGGGGGTCAGCCCATTGGATTGGCGAATTCCTTTGTAAGTCGGGGTGATTATTTATTTTGTATTGTAATTGTATGATCTACTCTTGTAGTGATTTGGTTGATTCTTGTGGCTGCCTTTTTTTGTTGTGCACGTAGAATAAAACTTGACTGAAGAATGATTAGGATTGCGGCAGTGAGCTTTGCATGGAATTATGGTTCCTTTGAAATTTAATCATATGGTGGATAAGCTCTGATTAGCAATCAAAGAATATCTAGGAATCCTTGATCACGTGAGTTGCAATACTAACATTTTGAAGGGTGCTGGAAATAGTAATTTCTTGCAAAGTGAGCTTGAATTGTGCTAGAGAACTATGTTTTGGTAGCACCATCAGTGCTAGATGACAAATTACAGGTCATAAATGAATGATTAAATTTTATGTTGCTTGTATATTCTACACTCTTGCTGCTGGAATTTGTATCTCTGAAAATTGCAGATTAAAAATGCTTACACAACCTATAACCTTAGCTTCTGCATTACATAATGGTGATCGAAAAGTCCATATGATCTGGTTACTCTATCATGGACCACATGAAGTCAATTATGGTATTAGCTGCATTAAATTGTCTGAGAGAGATGAATCCTCATAAATATGTGGCTGGAAAATGTGATCTACAATATTGTTTCGGCTTCTCCTTTTTGTTAATTTTTTTCCCTCTCAACAACTGTTACTCATCATGACAAATATTTAGGTCTGGATTGTTTGGAGCTGAAGTTGGAAGGGTTCTTGGTGGAGGTCTTGTGCCAGGTTTGCTGCCTTTGTACTTCTTTCTTATTTGGTTGATTGCTTGTCTCTTTTGAATCCATAAAGAGTCTTTCTTGTCCCAATTTTCCTTGTTAACAGGTACTTCTATAATTTTGGTGTCAAATGGATGTGTTAGCATCGTCATTGGTGCAATTTGAACTAGTTCCATTAGTTTAGGTTTCTTGCCCTCAGTCAGACAGGATTTTACTTTCCAAATACTTGTTGATTGTTGAACTGTTGATATTCCATTACCTCTACAAGTCAAGACACATTTTTTAATTGAAGCTTTCAAACTTTTGCACTGACATTTTCCCGTTTCAGGTTCTTTAGTTTTAGTTGGGGGTGATCCTGGTGTTGGGAAGAGCACACTTTTGTTACAGGTACGGAATTTCTTTAAGAGTTGGTTATGCATAGATGATGAATTCATGTTTTTAATTGATCCTCTGGAATTTGTTCACTGCTGTTTTCTGCTTGCTTGTAATCTTTGCTGACATTGAAGTTTATTTTGTCAATTGAAGACTGCTGCGATAATTGCAGAAGGGCATGCAATGGGTGGAACAGCTCCAGTTGTTTATGTGTCTGGTGAAGAGGTTAGTGTTTTTTCCATCTGGTAGGTTTGTATTTGATTGCATACTGCAGAGCAATGTCATGCTGGCATGACTGCTTGTATTCCAGTTAGAAATTTGGGAGTTCTATTATCGATCTTTTGGTTAATGAAATAAACAGAGATACTAGTTATTCTTGTCTTTTCTTCTTTTCATTTTCAAATCAGTAAGAAAGATTTCTTTCTTTTGGGATTTTTTGATAAACATTCAGGCATTCTAAATGAACTGTATATATTTGAAACTAACAAGTTCTCTGGCAAAAGGATTTTAATCTCTTTCCTGTCAAATAATTTGTGTTTACTTTGGAGTGCGGAGAAACACATTGTTTATTATCTCAATTTTCTGATAGGCCACAAGTCTAGTTCTTTTCTTGTACATTTTGGTATTCATTTTGTTATATTTCATCAAAATGCACATATCAGCATGGTGATTTAGCTAATCCTTCTTCTTCTACCTTTTCTTTTTCTACTTTTTTCATAAACTCACTGCTGATTTTAAATTTCTATTCACGGTAGAGCATTGAGCAAATTGGCAACAGAGCTGATCGTATGAAAATTGGGGCAACAGAACTTTTCTTATACTCAAGTACAGATATCAAGGTGCATTCTTCTTGGATATCTTATTTGCTGCCAGTCATTTTGCACCTGTCTTTATGTAGGTTTCATTCAAGAAAAAATATTGTGATTTACCTGTTGTTAATCATTGATTTGGCCTTTCTAAATGTTGAATTTTATTACCACCTGTCATATTAAGCCCTTCTTCTTCCCCTTCTTTCAGGACATTTTGGACAAGGCTCGACCTCTCTCCCCTCGCGCTTTAGTTATTGATTCTATTCAGACAGTTTATCTACAAGGAGTGACTGGAAGTGCAGGAAGCATCAGTCAGGTTCAGTACTGTCTGGATGCTTTAGTTAGTCATGTCAAGTAGTAATGAACTGTTCATACGCAGTTCAAATATTTTGGATGGAATTAACTATAAAGGTATCTGAAATCCAAACTTTCTTTTCTATATTCAAAGTAAAAGTTGTCATTATAGATTGACTTTTGATTTGGATGTTGGTTCTACTTTATAATGGAAATATATGGAACATTTGTTCTTTCTTGTTATCCCTGAGTTCCTTATTTTTCATGTTTCAGTTATTAATTTTCTTTAATGGCACCCTGGAGGAGTGGGGTAGCAAAGCCTTAGCTGATTCATCTGTTATGTTTGCTGATAAAATGTTACTTATGGCAGGTAAGAGAGTGCACTTCCGCTTTGCTACGTTTTGCTAAGACAACAAATGTCCCTGTTCTTTTGGTGAGTACGTGTTAGGAAAAATACTACTAAGAGAGCACCATAGCTGATGGTATCCACAATGTTATTCTTTGTTATTCAAATTAAAAAAATCTAGATTAGTGTCTCTTTTTGTCTTTTTCATTTTATTTTTGATCTTGCAACTTTAGGGATGTGGTTGCACTTCTTTTGTGTTGTATTGCCTTCTGCAGTGCAATTTCTCTACCATCTCTTACTCTTTCATTTGGGATTTGTTTTGTAAATATTAACTTGTTGATGTAGTGCAGTTGAAATTAGAAAATGCCCATCAATTTGCCATTCAGTCTTTTTTTGGTGTGGCTCTAATTGTAAAAGTTATCTTGGTCACCATGTAATTCATAAATTAAATTGAGGCAAAAATCTTTTCATTCTTTTTGTTTTTTCAAAATTAATTTTTAAATGATTAATATTGCTAAATGGTGTTTGTTTTGAATAATCATTTTGGTGATATTAGTCCAAAACTTGTAATGCATCTTTGGAATGTTTTGTATTCCAGCACTTCGACTGGCATCTAGAAGTTTGTCCAAGATGTTTTTTTGCTATCAATGAGAACTTCTCAATACATGAGCAAGCAAAACAATGTATGTTCTACGATACTGTGCTTAATCTTTAGGATTAACATTGGATATTCCTTGTCTGAAACAGAGCCTGTGAACATACCGGAATGATTCTTTTGTTGACCATATTAAGAATCGGTGGCTTTGGTTTGATAGGTTGTGATGGTCCCTTGTAAAAATTTTACCTTACCTGCATGAGCATTGTTTTGCTTTTATATATCTAAAACAAAATCTGTATACCATAAGTAGTAGTTCTTTTTTGAGAAATTTTCACTTTGATATGGATAATAGCCTGTCATTGTCTTCTTAATCTTTCAGGCTGGACATGTGACTAAATCTGGTGACATAGCTGGACCTCGTGTCTTGGAGCATATTGTTGATGTTGTACTGTATATGGAAGTAGGTACTCTTTAGCATTCTCTTTCTCGGTTATTGAGTCTTGCTTATAGTTATTGTCAGGCTTGCTTATATGTGCTGGTTTCCTAGTCAACATCTTTTGCTCATTGGAAGTGACTAATAAATATTTTTTTTCCAGATAAAAGATTTCATTTTATCTGATGGTCGAAAGTTGTTTTTATTCCTAGAATGTGTGATTTAATTCTATATTTGTAGCCAAATTAAAGTATGACTGAAAGAGGAGCTGACCCATGTCTTTATTCAATGTTGGAAATTCTCTTGATGGTCTTGATGATTGAAAAATGATTTTTCGTCTAAATTAGGTAATGAATTCTGCTGCTGTTAATTGCAAGTATTTTGTTCTTTGTGAAAGTATGCATAGATTAAGGAACTCGTGCACAGTTGGGAGATCTATGTCGTCATGTGCATTTGCTTGCATATTTCTTTTGTTTGAAAATGGATCTGTGTCCGTAAATACTTTTTGGCAAAAAACAGCAAGTTTCTGTCTGGTTTTATAAAGGTTTTAGTTGCTCTTGCTCCAGTGATCTTTCTTCATTTTTTACTAGCCCCTTGTCTTTTTCTTTTTTCCCATTTCCTGACTATTATTTTGTGCATCTCCTGCCTTTTGCTTGGAAGTAATTAGCAGTTCTTTTTCCATGTGACTTCTGCTTAACAATGAATAACAATTTCAGGGGGAGAAATTTTCATCTCATCGATTGCTTCGATCTGTGAAGAATCGTTTTGGAACCACAGACGAGGTGACTAATGGTTTCATTATTGATCTACATTTACTAATGAATAATCATCACTATATGAATTTTTCTCAACTACCTTGCCAATTATCTCCTTTTCTTTTATATACTAATAATCAATATTAAAATTGTTCTTGTAGAATCTTGTAACTTTTACCTGGAAAATGTTTGTCATTTATTTTGGCTTAAACACTATTTATTTCTGCTGTCAGCTTGGAGTTTTCGAAATGTCACACTCAGGATTACAGGCTGTTTCAAACCCCAGTGAGATGTTTCTAAGTGAGGAGTACTCAGATTCGGAGATTCTAGCAGGGTTGGCTGTTGCTGTAATTATGGATGGTTCACGCGCTTTTCTCATTGAAATTCAGGTACTCTGTAATCTTCTTTTAGTCTAGTTAATGTTGATTTTTTACTTAGGCATCATATACCCCTGAATCTTAAACTCTTTTTCCCCCAAACGAGCATTATAGTTCTATCATCTTATTGGTCTCAATCTATATATATGGTTTGTGATTGTAAGGATAAGTATTCACCCTGCTAACTGCAACGGGACTTGTTGGGTTGTCACTTCACTTCAGTTGCCTGATAACTGAAACTGCTAAAATAGACATAAATGGGAATTATTTATGAGCCTTTGTTTGCCAAAATGGCCATGACTATTAGGTGGTCTATTATAGCCGATAATTTGTTCTGAGTTGTACTTTTACTAGTTCTCTTGCTAAAATTAGTTTGAAGTAATTGTCATCTCACCAATTAACAGAGAGGAATATAGTTCTATGTTACATAATAAAGCTTAAGCACCCTTGTCGCTGAATCAATTCCCATCAGCCATTCACATTCCTTGGTTATCCTTGTATAAATGTGGAATGTATGCTTAATCCACTTGAATGAACATGAGCCTATTTTCTCTCCAACACTTAGTCTCCAAAATAAGTACCCCTCTCAATCTCCTCGGTGATTTTCCCTGAAAAAACCACTCCCACTTTCAACCCCTTTATCTTAATTGAAGCACAAGAAAAGTTGTAGGGCTTCATATTAGATTAGATATTGTTAGAAGTTTGTCATCTGTCACCAAAATGCAATTCAATGTTGAAGATGTTATATAAAATGTTACCTTGTTTATGGAATACATACTCAAGAGATTGGTTCACATCCCTTATAAGCCTCTGTGTCATACCTTAGATACACATTTGCCTTCATCATTTCTGAGTTTAAGAAAATGCACATTGTAGAGCCCTCCTTTGAGAGGGGCAAGAAACTTTATGGTCATTTAGAACTTCTGTCACCGTTCTCTCATGATTATTTCATTTTGCAGGCATTATGCATAGCTGGCTCTCCAATTGCAAGACAAGTGAATGGTGTTCAAGCGAGCAGAGCCGACATGATCATTTCAGTGAGTTATTCTTTTGTTGCCTTGAGCTTGCATTTTTGAGGAGGATCTGATGTTTGGAGTTCACGTTTGAACATGGGGTTTATAGAGTTATTCTTGCAGATATATAACTGAAACTGTTATTAGAATATTCTCGTGGTTGAAAACGTCCCGAGGCAATGTCTTTTCCTGCATGGTGCAACTTTCTCATCACTGAACTTTTTTGGTCCTTGATGGTTCTCATACTTTATTGGTGACAGGTGCTTGAAGAATTTTGAGCTTTCTTAGTTTTACAGTTCATTCAGCAGTAGCTTCATATCCATGAAATTTGACTACCATCATCATTTTGCCATCAAAACACTTGTATTCCTTTTGTGAGGATCGAGAAAGATGGTTTTATACATCAGTGTTTAGATTGCGAGGAGTATGCATAAGCTTCAAATAATACTCCCTCCGCTCCACTATTATTGTCATAGTTCACCTTTTTCCATGTCCCAAAATTTGAGTTACACTGCAATTTTTTCTTTAACATTCCATATGTACCCTCAAAAGAGATATTGATAAAATAAAAATCAAGTATGATGGAACTCACAAAAGCAATAAATAGGCATCCAAATAATAGGTGCATGGGGGGCACCAGAAGTTTTGGTGGCCATAAATAGGTGCATGTTTGCCAACAGCCTGAAAATGGCTTTCAATTTGTATGGACCCACGGAATCTTTTTACAACAAGGTAGACAGCAATTAAGCTTTGGTATTGGTCAAAGGGGGCACAGTTGGAAAAAGATGTTTCACATTGAAATTGATTGAACTGTGCATAATAAGTTGGAATTCCCAAAAATGTCCCTTAGACTGGGACAGAGGGAGTAACGTTTTACTTTCCTAATTTGCCTGTGACTAGGTTGTGTACTTGAATAAATATGCCTATGTCATGTCTTTCTGATGGTTATTCTATTTAATTTGGTCCATTTGAATTAAAATCTACCAGGAATACTCTTTATATCAATTTTATCTTCATGTGCTGAAGCAAGGAAATGAGCTGACCCTTACCTATTGTATTGTAGGTTCTTATGAAGCAAGCTGGACTGAAGCTACAAGAGAATGTAATTGTCACCCTTTTGTTTATTAATTTCAACAAATGAATATCTTGAAGGCTGTTGCAGTTTCTTATTTCTGATAGAAAAGAACATTGTGACAATTAAGTGTGGATGATTATGTGGACAATGAAATAAAATGTGCCCTCAAAACATTTTTCTTCATTGTTAGATGAATATTAGCTTAAACAAAAACAACTGGGCATTCATAATATGATCATATCTTCTTAAGAATAAGTTCTTTTCTGTGAAGCATGTAGAAATTCTCATGATTGAAAGATTTAATCTGTATTGTGGTCATTCATCTTTTTGGAATTGGACAATGTCCTGATAAATGGCCTAAGATGTTTGTCAATGACCTTAATCGATAGCTCATAGTTTGTACATTTGGTTGTTTATCAATTTTTCAAAATTGTGTATGTTAGTCTGCTGACTTTTTGCAAGAGATCCTGAACTTGTTTACTTTGTTGTAGGGCATTTTTCTTAATGTTGTTAGTGGTGTTAGCTTGTCTGAGACTGCTGGAGATCTTTCAGTAGCGGCTGCAATTTGCAGCAGGTATGCCTTTAATTTGGTTGATCTCTAATACGTATTTCTCTAGCTATGTTTGATCCTATTTGCTGTTAAAGGAATGGTGGTGCACAGTTTATGTCCCATCATTTTGTTGCACAAGTCATCATAGTCTATTCTGTTACTGAAGTTGTGACGCTATGTGGGTCTAGGTTGAGCAAATCTTGTTAGGTTGAGTCTCAATTAGATGGCCTTGGAATCATGGAATTTTTTTTTGGTTTTGTTGGGGGTGTGGGGGGGGGGGGGGGGAGAGAAATGGTTCTTTGCTGCTTCTACAATGTTGAGTGATTGACTTAACACATACTTGGTTCTGGAATGATTTCTGTGTTCCCTGTTGCCATGTGGTACTGCTTCTCCCATCTTGTATAATGTGATGTAAAGGTTTGCTCAACTAAGCTTCTTATGCCCTTCCAGTTTCTTGGAGTTTCCCATTCCCCGTGGTGTAGCATTCATTGGAGAAATTGGCCTTGGTGGGGAACTTCGTATGGTATGTATATGCCACTGATGTGACTCTAATTTCTATGTTATGATCTTTCTTTTCCTGTAGTGTATGAAAAATAGCCTTTTGTTGCTGTTTGGGTGATGATTTTAAAACTGATGAGTTAGTAAAACCAGTATTTGAGTGGTCAAATCGTACAAGCAATTGTGCCTATTTCTGATAAGTTTAACTATTGAATAATGCACATTTTGGTCTGCTTCTTAAGGTGACACTTTTTTTTACTAGTTGTAACCTATGCTTCAGTTGAAAGCAAAAGTATTCTATTTGTGCTGTCTGTCTATTGAGTCCTTATTGATGGTGTCTTGCCCATCTGTTCAGTTGAAACATCAGACGTGTGCTCTTGGTAACTGCAGGTACCAGGAATGGAGAAAAGGGCATCTACACTGGCAAAGCTGGGTTACAAGAAGTGTGTTGTCCCGGAATTGGCTGAGAAATTTTTGTCGACCTTGGATCTCGAGGGAATGCAGATATTGGCTTGTAGGGATCTAAAGGAGATGATTAACACGGTATTTTCGAAAAGGTTGAGACAGAGATAGAGGAAAATTCTGTACGCATAATTTGTAAATCGGGTTTATGTTGTTGGCACAGAGCAAGAACCCGCTTTCCATTGGGAACTGTGCTGCTGCATTAATCTGATGCTTCTGATGTTTATTGTATATAGTAAAAGCGTATTGATGACTGATGGTGGAGTTGAAACTTGAAAGTAGGTGGTGGTTTGGTTGGTTCATGAGAAAAGATTTGCTTTTATTTCAGAATGATGTGGAAGTTCTGCTTCTTCATCCGTCCACGCGTTTGTTTGTTGTTCTCAGCTTTGTAGTTTGACCTAACTACTGCGTCCGTCCTTGGGCTTCTGATCTTTAAAGAAAAAACTATTTAATTTGGTGTCTTGTGTGGAAATGTTTCCTTCTTCAAGAAAAAGATGATTGATGTAAAAGTAAAAGGGTTCCGTAAAGCTAATACCTTCTGAATAATTCGATAGAGGTTCCGCTTCCACGCGAAACAGTCTACCGGCTGGGTCAACCCGGACCCGGAGCGGAGCGGAGCTTCCTGGAAGATTGGAGAAGAAAGGGACCAGACCTCGGGAGCGTGTCAGGATTGGGGGGCTAAATTGTAAATAGCAATAAATCATAACAGTTTCTGTTATTGGTAGTTAAGTAGCTGAATCAGAATGACGTCAGCATGTCAGTCTGTTAAGTGGGTTAGTGAACGTGTAGTTCTTCCTATATAATGTGCTTTCTACAATTTGCAGAGGTATGAAGAGAAATAACAGAATTGATTCCTCCTCCTCACGTTTTCATTCTCTCGTTCTTCTCTCTCTCAATCTTTCCTTACCCTTTTCCCCTCTTGTTCTTTGTTTCCACAGCTGCATCGCAGCTCTAGCGCAGGAACTCTGCTTGAATTCCTGACAATTGGTATCTAGAGCATCGATCCTCGGATTGTTCGCAATTGTTATCAATGGCGGAAGGCACACGATTCAACAATATGGAAGATCAATTGAAGAAGCAGGAAGTACGACTGCAGGAAGCTCTACAAGTCATTCTCTCTCTCCAGCAGAATCAACAAGATGTTCAGCAGCAATTGCGGGGAGAGATGGAAAATTCTAACCAGGAGATGAGAGCATTAATCTCTGGCATGGACCAGAAGCTCAACGCACTGATTCAAATTATGGCCAGAGAGAAGCAATTGGAAAGAGATGAGACAGCACATCCAGAAAAAACTCCAATTCTACCAACACCCCCAGCCCACACGAAGCTCCAGTCTGAATTGGGTGTTAATCAATGTTCCAGAGCCAAAACTCCCAAGGTATTCTTACCAAATCCCCCAAAGATAGAGTTACCACTTTTTACTGGAGAGAATCCACGCATTTGGCTTCGAAAATGCCAGAAATATTTCCTTACCTACCAAATCCCTCCAGACCAGCAAATGGAAGTAGTTGAGATGTTTTTGGATAGTAAGGCGGATGTATGGTATCAAGGCATCAAGATGGAATTTCCAGAATTATCTTGGCAACAATTCACTGAATTGCTCAGTGAGAGGTTTGCAGAAAAAGGAGCTCGAGATATAGTAGAAGATTTCAACAAACTGCAGCAAGTAGGAACAGTGGAGGACTACCAGGAGAGGTTTGAGGAATTAAAATCATTGATGCTAGTAAAAAATCCTCACCTATCCGAATCCTATTTCGTTTCAAGCTTCATTAGTGGATTACGAGATGAAATTAAGACTATGGTGAAAATGTTGAAACCAGACAGGGTATCAGATGCTATGGAGTTAGCCAGATTACAGGAAGAAGCCTGGAGACTGCAGCAGAGATCTGCTAAACAGTTAGCAAAGTCACCTGTTGATCCTAAGTTCGGCTTATACAAAGGTACTACAGCTGTTCCAAATGCCTATAAAATTCCACCGACTAATGTTATCAAAGGTGAGACTAGTTCAGCTACACCAATCAGGAAAATATCGCCACAGGAAATACAATTTAGAAGGAATAATGGACTATGTTTCAAGTGTGGTGAACGTTTTGGAGTAGGACACCAGTGCAAGAATAGACAACTGAACATGATGGTAGTCGATGAGGAAGATGAAGGAGAATTCGTGGATGCTGTAGGGGAGCAAGATGAAAAGACAGGCAACCCTGGAGAATTGATGGAGGTATCACTCCATGCACTCTCAGAGGCATTAAAGAGGAAAACAATCACACTCAGGGGAGAAATCAAGGGAGTTCCCATACACATTCTGGTGGACACAGGTAGTTCAGACACCTACATTAGCCACCATCTGGTTAAAGCTCTGGAATTGCCATATGTGGTCACCACTCCATTCACAGTAGTCATTGGGGATGGCTCCATGGTATCCGGATGCACTAAGAGTCCTAAGGTGCTTTGGTCCACTAATAATCACAAGTTCTGTTTTGACATGAGAGTCATGGAGCTAGGAGGATGGGATCTAATTTTAGGAGTAGATTGGATGGCTCATTATAGCCCCATCACATTTGACTTTCACAAGCTGAATATAGCTATTCATGGTGAAGCGGAAGAAATCATCCTGCAAGGATGTGTGGCAGAAGCAGAGCTCAACCTGTTGAGAAACAAGGACCTGAGGGACTTCATTAATTACAAACATAGCTGCTACAGTATATCTCAGGGAATTCAAGGGAGAAATCCAGATGTTGATACACCTAGGGAAGTCAAGGAGTTGTTGGACAAGTACAAGGATGTGTTTGCAGCACCTACGGGCTTACCACCAGAGAGAAGCCTGGACCATGCCATACCTCTCAAGTCAGATGCTCAAGCCTTCAAAATCAAACCTTACAGGTACCCTCACTCCCAAAAAACTGAGATAGAAAGGCAAGTTGTGGAAATGTTAGACAGTGGAATCATTAAGCATAGTAATAGTCCTTATGCTTCACCTGTGTTGCTGGTCAAAAAGAAAGATGGCACCTGGCGTTTTTGTGTCGATTATAGGCACCTGAATAAATTGACTGTTAAGGACAAGTATCCCATCCCTAATATTGAGGAGCTGATAGCTGAGTTATGTGGATCCAAATACCATTCCAAAATAGACCTGAGGGCTGGGTATCATCAGGTTAGAGTTAAAATCCAGGATGTACACAAAACTGCTTTCCAGACTCATGAGGGGCATTATGAATTTCTGGTCATGCCTTTTGGGCTGACAAATGCTCCAGCCACCTTCCAGGCATTAATGAATAAGGTTTTCCAGCCCCATCTGCGCAAGTTTGTGTTAATCTTTTTCGATGACATATTGGTCTACAGCAAAGATCTGGATCAGCGTGTGCAACATCTGGAGGTAGTATTGAAGGTACTGAGAGAGAATCAGCTGTATGCTAAGCTGTCTAAATGCTCATTTGCTCAGCAGAGGATTGAATATCTTGGACATATGATATCATCAGAAGGGGTGAGTATGGAAGAAGGAAAGATCAAAGATGTATTGGATTGGCCTACTCCCAACTCAGTTAAGGCATTAAGAGGTTTTCTAGGCCTCACGGGCTACTATAGGCGATTCATCAAACACTATGGTATCATATGCAGACCATTGACAGATCTACTCAAGAAGGATAGCTTCTGCTGGAATGAACAAGCAGCTGCTGCCTTTAAGAAACTTAAGCAAATCATGTGTACTTCACCAGTTCTCAGGCTACCAGATTTTGAGAGGCCATTTGTGATTGAGACAGATGCCAGTAATGGAGGCATAGGTGCAGTGCTGCAGCAGGACTGTCATCCTATAGCATACCTCAGTAGGGCTCTATCAGCAAGGAATTTGGGTCTGTCTGTTTACGAGAAGGAGTTAATGGCCTTGGTGTTAGCCGTGACCAAATGGAGGCATTATCTAGTTGGACACCATTTCATCATTAAGACTGATCACCAGTCACTGAAGTACTTGTTAGAACAGAAGTTAACTACACCCCTGCAGCACAAGTGGCTGACTAAGCTGTTGGGCCTGGACTATGAGATACAGTATAAGAAGGGCAGTGACAACACTGCTGCTGATGCTCTATCTAGGAAAACATTCTGTGGCCAGGAAGACCAGCAGGAGAACTCCTTCCTAGCAATTTCTGCAGTCAAACCCAAGTGGATAGAGGATTTATGCAGAAGCTATGAAGGGGATGAGCATTGGCAATCTGTTATAGCTCAATGCTTGTTGGATTCACACACGGGGAGTGACTATCAGATTTTAGATGGCATCATTAAGTACAAAGGGAAACTGGTAGTGGGGTCGGCAAATGGTATCAGGAACTCCCTACTCAAGGCAGTCCATGATACTGCTCTGGGAGGACATTCAGGCCAGAGAGGGACTTATCAGAAGCTGAGAGCCTTGTTCCATTGGGAAGGAATGAAGCAAGATGTAATCAAGTTTGTCAGTGCTTGTGACGTGTGTCAGAGGTGTAAGCATGAAAATGTGCCTTACCCAGGCTTGTTGCAGGCCTTGATTATCCCTGATAAGGCATGGTCCCACCTCACTATGGACTTCATCGAGAAGTTGCCTATGTCACAGGGAAGGGATACCATTCTGGTGGTCATCGATCGTTTCACAAAATATGCACATTTCCTAGCACTCAAACACCCTTTTACAGCCACACAGGTTGCACAACTCTTCTTGGACAATATATACAAGCTCCATGGACTGCCAGTGTCTATTGTCAGTGATAGAGACAAAATTTTCACTAGCAAATTCTGGCAAGAATTATTCAAATTGATGGGAGTGGCACTACACCTGAGCTCTTCCTACCATCCACAAACAGACGGCCAATCAGAAAGACTCAATCAATGTTTGGAAAATTTCCTAAGGTGTATGTCCAGTGAGCACCCTACTCACTGGTACAAGTGGCTGCCTTTAGCAGAGCAGTGGTACAATACTACATTCCATTCTGGACTACAGACCACGCCATTTGAAGTTCTCTATGGATATAAACCATCACACCTACCATTGGGACCCTATCAGGATACAGTTATCCCAGGTGCCAAGGACCTAGTGCAGGAGAGAATTCGAATCTCTCAGTCCATTAAGGAGAAATTGGACAAGGCGCAGCAAAGAATGACTTATTTTGCCAATCAGCACAGAACAGAGAGGACCCTGGCAGTTGGAGATTATGTTTTCCTGAAGCTGCAGCCGTATAGGCAACAGTCCTTAGCCATCAGAAGGAGTCTTAAGCTAGCAGCTAAATATTATGGCCCTTTTGAGGTTTTGGAAAAGGTGGGACAGGTTTCATACAGGCTCAAGCTACCTGAGGGGGCTAGGATACATCCTGTGTTTCACATATCCTTGCTCAAGAAGAGGATTGGTCCGGATCAGCGCACCACCCCCACTATACCAGAATTTGATATGCAGGATCACTGCATACTGGAACCTGAGGCAGTGTTGCAGAGGAGGGTTATCCTCCGGAAGGATCAACCTGTGATCCAATATTTGATTAAGTGGTCTCACATGGACTCCTGTGAAGCTTCTTGGGAAGATGCATCTGTTATCAATCACCAGTTTCCTCAATTCCAGCCTTGAGGACAAGGCTAGTTATAAGGGGAAGGGATTGTCAGGATTGGGGGGCTAAATTGTAAATAGCAATAAATCATAACAGTTTCTGTTATTGGTAGTTAAGTAGCTGAATCAGAATGACGTCAGCATGTCAGTCTGTTAAGTGGGTTAGTGAACGTGTAGTTCTTCCTATATAATGTGCTTTCTACAATTTGCAGAGGTATGAAGAGAAATAACAGAATTGATTCCTCCTCCTCACGTTTTCATTCTCTCGTTCTTCTCTCTCTCAATCTTTCCTTACCCTTTTCCCCTCTTGTTCTTTGTTTCCACAGCTGCATCGCAGCTCTAGCGCAGGAACTCTGCTTGAATTCCTGACAGAGCGTTTAAGGAGAGGCTAATAGCCAGCCACTAGTCAGTCTGTAGGACTTTACAAAGCTAATCCAATACCAACGCTAATCATTATTGCTCCCCTTAATACCAAGCTAATCCAATACTTTTCTTTTTTTTATTTCTCAAAAAATGAAGAAAGGAAGCATTTCTTCTGCGTTTATGATAGAATAAAAGCAAAATAGTTTGGAATAAAAAATCCAATATCATCATCCCTCTCCCTCCCTCCCTCTTGATAGTTTGATACCCTCTCTCCTTCCATATTTACATGCAAGGTAAATATACATAAAATAATTAAACCCGCCCAAGCTTTTTCAATCTTACTCCTGCATGCAATACAGTTAGTTATAACAATAATTAATAATTTAGTACTAACTTTTTTGCAAAGGGAAATAGTACTGAATTCGACGTAAGACAAAAACTCCACTCCAGGCGTGGCCGGTTTCTTAGTCAATGGGTCAAAATCAATATCCAATATCCAATTACAAAAAAAAGTAGGCTGCATGTTACACGCCACGCCACGCCCCGACACGCCGAGCCAGAAACAGGTCACATATGGAAGAGAAGAGACAAAAATCAAAGCCACATAGTTCAACGAGGAACCCTCCAACATAGGAAAGTGTAGGAAACTCCACCCAACGGGCCAACTCGACAATCCCCATCAAAAATAAACTTAGAATTACTACTCTGCAAGTCCAATTTTCTAAGTTGATTCTCTCTTTTTTTCCCCTGTTGCTTTGATTCCTTTTTGGATGGTGGCCTCCCAAGACTTCATCAATCAAGAGTTCTTTCCTTCTTCTTCATCAGTAAGTTCCCCTGACCATCTTCCCTGTCTGTTTCCTGGAAGCGTTTATTCATTAGTTTCTGATTGTATGTTTCCGTATTGATGATATGTTTTATGAAAAGGGTCGTGTGAAATCATCTTCAATTTGTTTGGGTGGTTTAGATGGATGATGAAGAAGAAGGGGACGCATGAACCGGTAAATTATTGAGGATCAAAGCTGGTTTTTGTGTTATATATGATGACGAGGGAGAAGAGGGATATAAGGCCTGTACTCTTCAAACTTGGGGTGGCTCTGGCTTTCTCTGTTGGCAGCATTCTCTTTTCTATTTTGAGAACCAAAAAGGTTAAGCCCTCTGGATCCCCACCTTCACAGCCTTCTCATCCAGGTTTAGCCCTCTTTTCCTTATTGCACTTCTGTTTTGTTAATTTCTCTCTTGCTTTGTGTTCTTGAATCAATATCATGGATGTGTGGTTGAATCCAGAACATCCGAATCAGGCTGACTCTGTTGAGGAAAGGATTGAGCTGAAGAATGACGAGGATGATCATGTCTTGCTTAGAGCAACCAGTTCTTGTAATTTTGCCTTAGCTTCTTCTGAGAGAGATGTAAGATGACTGGACTTTTGTTTTAAATTTCTGGGTCCTTTTTCTTTGTTCCTAATTCTCCTTTATGGTAATTGACTGGATTTAGAAACAGTTATTTGTCAACCTCATGAAGATAGTACTATAGTTGTGGTCTGCTTTTTTTTTTTTTTGCCCCAATAACGATTTGAATGAGGTTGAATAGATTGTTGTGATTAAGAGTTGTTGCATGAGATGGAATTTAATGTGTTTTATCACGGAAGCTGTGATATTATCCTCTGTAAATGTTATATTTAAGATTCTGCTATATTTGATAACCGGTGTATCTCTAATTTCAAGGATTTGAGAGATATGATCTTGATAGGGTAATTTTGATTGTCAGTTTATTACAAACAGAATGTGTCATTTTAAGTACGCATAAGTTTATGTCATATGATTGCCAGATAGAGATACAAGTCCTCAATCTTTCCCTTTGTGGTTTTATGTCCGGGAGAGACAGCATTTCCTTCAGTGTTATGGAGCTGGTGATTTAGAAGAGTGTATTTAGGCTTTAACTATTAAAAGCAACTTTTGTTTGCACTTTATGCTGCAGGAGCCATCGTTGTTGTCAAAAACCTCTAGTGGTAATTTATCCAGTAACTGTTCTCCTGGCAAGAGATCTAATGGGGATAAAGACGTGTACCTCTTGCCAGAATTCAATGATCTCGTCAAGGAATTTGATTTGGCTGCCATGAAGGCTACCTTTTCTCCCCACAAGGATGTAGAAATGCTAACAAATAGTTGTGTTCAAAAGCTGGACCATGAGCAAGAACTTAACAGCCTGAGGAACATGGTTAAAACTCTCAAAGAGAGGGAGAGATCACTTGAGATTCAACTGCTGGAGTATTACGGCCTTAAGGAGCAAGAGACTGATGTCATGGAGCTCCATAACCGACTCAAGATAAACAATATGGAGGCCAAGCTTTTCAATCTTAAAATCGAGTCCTTGCAGGCAGATAAGAGGAGGCTTGAGGAACAAGTGGCTGATTATGCAAGAGTTGTGTCGGAACTCGAAGCTGCAAAAACAAAGATAAAGCTACTCAAGAAGAAACTAAGATCTGAAGCTCAGCACAACAGAGAACACATCCTAGCGTTGCAAGAAAGAGTTGTAAAGCTACAGGACCAGGAAAAGAAGGCTCTTTGTACGGACCCAGACCTCCAGTTGAAACTTCAACAACTGAAGGATTACGAGGAGGAGGCAGAGGAACTAAGGAAGTCTAATCACATTCTGCGGCAAGAAAATTCTGCGTTAGCTCAAAAGTTGGAATATGTGCAGACCCTCGCTGTTTCTGTTTTGGATGGCGAAAAGGTTATTTGTCTTCTTCCAGCTCTTCTACCTTCCCTGTTACTTCTTAGTGCATTTTCATTTATGTGTATCTACTTTCTCATGCAACAGGTGGAAGCATTGAAGACTGAAAGTAACCGCTTAAGACAAGAAAATGAAGATAAGGCTAGGGAAATTGAGCAACTCCAAGCAGCTCGTTGCTCTGATATTGAAGAACTAGTCTATCTCAGATGGATAAATGCTTGCTTACGCTATGAGCTGAGAAACTACCAGCCTGACCCTGATAAAACTGTTGCTAGGGATCTAAGCAAATCCTTAAGTCCCAAGTCCGAGGAGAAAGCCAAGCAGCTAATACTTGAATATGCAAGGAAAGAAGGCACGGGTGAGAAAGGGATAAGTATAGCAGATTTTGATTCTGACCGGTGGTCATCCTCCCAAGCTTCCTATCTTACAGAATCTGGTGAAAATGATGATCTTTCTGTTGAATGTTCATCAACCAACAAGACAAACACTTCAAGCAAAACAAAAATATTTGGTAAGCTTATGCAACTGCTAAGGGGAAAGGGGAGTAGCCATCTTAGACGGAGTTCATCACTAGAGTCAGCTCCATCCATGGAGTATATGGTGGGTAAGAGTTCTAGTATTTCTCCAGTGTGCAATGCTGGGGTTTCACCAGGGACAGCTTCTGGTGATGATGGCCTCAATGCCAGATCAAGAACTTCATCGCAGAGCTCATCTAGACTTTCTCTGGATCTCCAAAGATTTCCGTATCTTCAAGGATCAAAGAGTGGTAAAGGAGAAGAAAGCAGCAACTTAGAATGTATCCAGAGAAATAGCAGTGATGGATCATCCTGTGTTTATAGAGTGATGAATCCTATTTCAGAAGACGTTACTAATTTAAGCAAAGAAAATCAATATCAACATCAACAAAGTTCTACAGATGCTAAGAAATCTGAATTGTTAAAATATGCTGACGCTTTGAAGGGCTCCAGGCGGAAACCAACCGTCAGGAGGAGATCGGTATCATGTACGCTTTGAAAGGCTCTCAACCGAAACAGGTTTTGGAGGAGGCCAGCATGATTTAGTCTCTATTGAAATGTAAACAGAAGCTTGTAGATGAAAGTAATTTTTGGAGCATAGCCTTGTTCTGCATCCCATTTTGCCACCTTAATTCTCCTACTTTTCTTGCCTTCGGCCTTGTATTACATGGGTAATGAAGTGGGCTATCCAATATGGTCCATGAGTTGCCGCAGCCCTGTATATTTGATGTAGGATTTCTAGTCACTGTAACAAGTTCCCTGTGTACATATGGAACTAGAATGAAAACTTTTGTGCAGCTAAAGAAATATAGTCAAGAATTTGCCTTTCCTAGTATTTTTTTTTTTAATCGTTCCATGGATCTATCTATGTTATTTCCGGTATTTGTTAGGGAGAAATGCAAGCATTCTGGAGTTAGGTGGTTGCTATCTGGTTAGTCTCATCCTGATTGAAGTTTGGAGGCGATGCAAAATAATACTAGCAACTTGTGCCTCTTTCCACGGACGCAGGAACTAGGACATGAAAGTGTGGTTGTGAATTAGGCCAGACTAGAAGAAACTTGCATTTCACGTAGGACTCTTCTGAGGATCCTAATTACATATTTCGTTTTTTATCCAGAATTGAAGTGTGGCATTATTAATCCCTCAGAAATTCGTCAAAACATTCATAAACTGTCCTTTTTATTCTTTTGAACCATTAGTAAAAACTACTGCTATCATCTTACATATACCTCATAGTAGGGCTACTAGAAATTCAAATTGCTCACTAGCAACTCAGTCAATGGATCGAAATTGAACTCGAGTCGAGCTCGAGCAGTTCGTTTGTGAATTTGAGTTGAGTACGAGTCTTAGAGAAAGATGCTCGAGTGCTCAACAAATTTATTCGTGTAATTAAGTTTTTTAATTAAAAATAATATGTGTGAAATTACACTAATAAATATGAAAGTTGCAAAAATTATCATTGAAAAATTGAGCTCAATCTCGACATGACTCGCAAAGGTTGTTGACCTTGGGCATGGTACTGCCTGCAATGGACTCGACTCGAACAGAAGTAACAACAGTAAGGTTAGCCGAACACGAATAGTAGCAACTCCAAATTACTTTCATGAGTGCTATACTAAGGGAGCACATGAAAATCAAATATAAATACATATTACAAAGAAAGTTAATTCAAACTAGAGGCACAAGTTCTTGTTGGTATAAAAGCATTTATGCAGGATCAGTCATAGTATAAAAACAAAAAAAGGACTAAAAAGTACGATATGATCACCTTTTTAGCTTTTGTTTGCCGTATAAATTGTAGCATGTCATTCGGTGTAAATTTTTTTTGAAAAAAAAATATTAAGTGTAATGTCGAAAGCGGGATCTCTGCATCCGTCTTGCTCATGGGTCACGTGATCAGTCAGACCTGCTCAACAACTGGAGAGACTGCTGCATTCGGCCGAACGACCAGGGCAAGACGCCGCCGTTTAGATCTGTTTTGACGCGGAACGACCTTCCAGGTGTAAATCTGCGTGGGCGAGTAGGCCAGTTGAGTACACATCACCCGCGTATCTTCCGTACACAAAAATGCCCGTACGGACCAGAATCTTGACAGTTACAACTGACTTTCTCTCCCTCTCCCTCTCCCTCGCTTTTTTCTCTCTCCAGTCTCCACTCAACACAGTCCGTTACGTACAAAAAAATTTGCTTCTACATCCAACTTGACTTGATAAAAATGGAGATTGATCAAAATCATACCCTTTTCAATTTTAAATTTGTACTTTTCATGCATTATTAGCTAGCTCGTATTATTAAAATTGAAACTGTCATAGCGCGTCCATTGTTAAAACTTATTTAATTGATTCAACTAGTAAGAACAGATTACTTTTTCAAAAAAAAATTGTATTTCGTTATGGACATAAGAGCTGTGTTTTATGAACAATTTGTAAGAATCTTAGTAAAACGATCTATGATTTTAAAAGCATTCTCTGATTTATAGTGGCGATCAAAGTCGAATTCATCTAAATTTTTTATTTTTATTATAAAAAAAATAAACAAGATAATTGCAAAATGAACATTTGATCCCAAAGGGAAATGATAGTAAAAGTGGAATGGAATTGCATGGTCCCCGGGAGAATCAAACCGAACCGGTATATTTTCGAACGGGTTACAAGAAATTAATTAACCGAACTTAAAAGCCAGGTTGGTTTCCACTCCGCTCTAGTCACCGCCTTAACCCAGTCCCAGACCCCTGCGCCTCGACTCTCTCTGTCCTCTTGTTCTCTCAGTTCAAACATTTTCAGCATTGGATTCTCTCTCTTTAAATCTCAACTTCCGTTTTAAGTACTACAAGCGGTAGTAAATGCTTCTTTCTCTCTCTCTGAACAATCTGGGAGGGAGGGCTTTTTCTTCACAATCAACAACAACAATGGCGACAGCAGCAGCCGTGTCCATGGACCATGCACCACCACCAGGGCCGTCTACTACGCTGCAAACAGCATCTCTCTACGTCGGAGATCTCCATCCGGACGTGATCGAGGCGGATTTGATACAAGTTTTTCGGACGATGGGCGCATTGGACTCAGTTCGAGTTTGCAGAGACAGAGTGTCTCGCAAGTCTCTTTGCTACGCCTACGTCAATTTCCTCAACACTTCGGATGGTAATTTCCTCATTTCAGCTTGATAAACTTTCCATCATTTTTTCATTCCTTTTTTCTTTGCTTTGCTTCTCTTGGTTCAGTATTTTTTTTTTCGTTTCTTATTTGTTACGTCTTCATGCTGACCAATTTCTTGATCAAATGGAAACTATTATTGTTTTTTCTTTTTTCTTTTAAGGTAATCAAATGGAAACTTAATGGATGAATTTGAGTTCCGATAAAGTTGTATGATGTTTGCTCTGCTATATCTCCGTTTCTCCATTTTTCCCCCTCCCCCTTTGGTGTCGGAAAATGGGTTTCCCGGTTTGATTCTTGTAAATATGGGGGAAGAATTGTGAATGTCCCTAATTTTTTTAGTCGTGCAGGGCTTTGAGTAACTCATTTATTCGCTCTGTCTAGTTTTTTTTTCTTTTAAAAAATTTGGGGGATGATTTCTTGAAGAACTTGGAGTTTTATTTAGTAATGATGTTTTCCCCTGCAATTGTCTTCTTTATTAATGACGTCATTATTCTTATTATTATATTTTTTTGGGTGGGGGAGGTGGGTTGGGATTTGTAATATGCATTTAGGTTTATTCTGGTTACTTCACAGTGGCTTTCGAGGATTATTTATGGGATACTACTATTTGTGGATGGGGAACAGTTTTGAACTGGTTTCCTAAATGGTTATGGACGTGATTCTGTTGGCTTCAATTTCCAGTACTTTATGTTGTGATGCTGTTCTTATTTTTCGTATATAGCTTGTAGGGTGGTTTTTGTGACTTTGTTCTGCTTCCTTGAAACACATATTTATTGCTTTCCACTTGTACTGTGGAAAAGAAAAGAGACTTATGGGAATATTGCAACTGGGAGATTATAACTTCGATGTTCTTCCGTGATTTGATTTCTTGATGACTGAGCATCTGTTAATCTTCAAGCCTTTTCAGTTTCTTAGCATGGCAATTCCTCCCTAGTCCCTACTTTGGGGATTTTGTATCTTTGAGGTTTCTCTGTATGTTTGCTGAGGGACAGAGTACATGTGGTTTCTTGAGTTCCATTTAATTTGTGTCATCTGTAGCTCTTTACTTGATCATTTTCAGAGCATTGCCTATTATGACAGCTCATTTTCTGTTTAATCAGCATCTAGAGCTCTGGCCAGCCTTAACCATAGAAAATTGAGGGGAAAAAGTATGAGGATCATGTGGTGTCAGAGGGATCCTCTTGCAAGAAAGAATGGGGTAGCTAATCTGTATGTGAAGAATCTTGATCCTTCAGTTAACAATGCTCACTTGGAAGGGTTGTTTGGCAAATATGGGACAATACTTTCTTGCAAAGTTGCCGAGGAAAATGGGAAGAGTAAAGGCTTTGGGTTTGTTCAGTTTGACTCTGAGGATGCAGCCACAACTGCTCTTAATGCTCTCAATGACACCATGTTTGAAGGGAAGAAATTGTAAGTGGTTTTTTTGTTTTGCTTCACTCTTGTTCATTTCACTGCAGCTACTCATTTTACCATGTGGCACCCTTTTCCCCTTTATTGAATGTTTTCCTTCAAGCTGCTGAATCACTATTTTTCCCCTTTCCCCCTTGTTCCCCACCCCCCTTCTCTCTTTCTCTGTGGTGGGCTCAGCTTGAGGGAGAACTATGGTTCACTCAACTGTCAGGTGTGTGTCTGACTAGATGCAAATGCACAGAGCATGTTGCATATGAAGCGGATACTATGACCAGAGGATATCTTTGTCATGAATATCTTAGTTTTATAACTCTGTATTACCTCGGATATTTGACAAATTAGATATGATTCTGCTGTGGTTATTAACTTCTAATGTCAACTAATTTTGACTTCGAACCTAATGGAATGCTGCAGTGACTGAGAATTAATAAACACAGCCATGGTGTTTATGTAGATGCATGAAATGTTTGGGAGAGTTTCAAATGAACCGATGAATAAATACTTTATGATATGAAGACATGTCCTCTGCTGCTTTGTCCTTTATCTGCTTGACATATGCTCTTCAACAAATCAAGGAGAATTTTAGATCCTGCCATCAACACATTCCTTAATTAAAACTAGAATTTGAGCAAATGCTACACATGTTATACCTAATAATTACTTAATTCAGTAGAATTAGATCCATAGAGTTTCTTTTAGCCCCAGTTTTGTTTTTCTAGATATATGTTCTCTTCAAAGTTTGTCTCTACATCATTCAGTACTTGAATGGCTTTCACAAAAGCTCCCCCGCAGATACATTCTTTCAGCTTATGATTGCATTGGAATTATCATTATCACATTAAGGATTTAATTCTTTGTTCTTGCTTCAGATGTGTATGCAAATTTATTAGGAAGAGTGAGAGAAATGATGCTTCTGAGAAAACATTCACAAATTTATATTTCAAAAATCTTGATGAGAATGTTACCGTGGATTTCCTCAAAGAAAAGTTTTCAGAACATGGGACAGTCTGCAACATTGTGATTATGAAGGATGATGAGGGGAAGTCAAGAGGTTTTGGATTTGTGAAATTCAGTTTGCATGAAGAGGCTAAGAAGGCAGTCGAATGCCTCAATGGTGCTCTTCTTGGTAAATTTCCAACATCTTCTCCTAGTGCCTTAGTTGTTGTTCTTACTGTTGCAAAGTTGAGAGATTTTTTGACTGTGAAATGCTTATAATGCTCAGGTTCCAAGAATCTGTACGTGGGAAGGGCTCAAAAGAAAGCAGAGAGGGAACAGATCTTGAAGCAAGCACATGAGTTTATGCTCGACAATAATTATGCAAAGTCCAAGGCTTCAAACCTCTTTGTGAAGAATCTCAGTTTATCATTTGATGACCTGGAACTGGAAGAACTTTTCAGTGATTATGGCAAAGTTACTTCAGCCAAGGTGATGTATAATGAAGATGGTGCCAGCAGAGGATTTGGTTTTGTATGTTTTTCTTGTCCAGAAGAAGCAAAGAGGGCTTTGGAATCACTAAATGGTAAAGATTCTCCCGTTTCTATTGCCTTTCTCCATGTATAGCTAAGATTTCTGATGTCTGCTTTGGCTTTTGATAGGAACTACTGTCCGAGGTATGGTTTTGTATGTGGCCTTGGCTCACCGTAGAAAAGAACATCCTACGCAGTTGCAGAGCATCGACACTAAACAGTCATTCCAAACTCCTCACTGGAACATCCATGTCCCTCAATATTATCCTTTATATTACAATGTCCCTCCAATTCCCATCCCACACTTCCGCCCTTTCCAGCCAAGGCTGTACCAAGCCTTCTGCAGATCTCTCAGCAGATTTTTCCCCTTTGACGACCAAAGACTTCAGGGAAAGTTCTGTACCCATGTAAGTAAATTTGACCGTTTAGTTCTCTCCTTAAGAAAATTCCACTGTTAATTTTCTGCATTGTTGTTAGCCTCTCTTTGCTACCTTTCCAAATTTGCTCCCCATTTCTAATTCTTGAAAAGCAGTTGCAGGTTCCACTTCAACAGTCGCAGCAGGAGCCCATCAAAGGCATGGCTCACCAGTATCATGTAAGTTTCTTATCCTTAGCTTTATCTTCTTTGCTTGTACAAAAGAACGATTTTACTCTGACTCAAAGGACGTTGATGGATACAGTCAGTGCACTATTGCTTAACTAAATAAAGTAAATCCGGTAATTTGACTTAGGTTTTTCTTGTTTTGCAAACTTTTATTTTCTCATACATCAGAACAACTTTTTTGGTTCCTTCAGTAGTGCAAAAATTTTCTTGGTTATTTAAAGATTTCAGAATGGCCTTTATACTCAGTTCACCTTGTATTTGCTTTGCAGCCTAAAAAGTTTAGTACTGCTTATGGTTCAACGCAACCCCTGAATATTGGTTCTGTGAAGCAGCAAAAACCATCAAGTAAACTGGGAAATAAAACTGTCTATGGTCCTCTTGAGACTTCTACGACAGGGCCAGGATCTGTAAATTCTCCTATTATTGATTCTAAACATGACCCCGAATTTGGTGCTTTGAAGCAGAAGAAACCCTCATGTAAACTGGGAAAGAAGAGTACCTGTGCTGACAATGGAACTTCTGCCAGAGGATTTGGATCTGGATCTGTAAGTTCTGCTGCTAGAACATCATCACAATGGGTATACAAGAAAAACTGTAGGACAATGCTACAACCTTTGGACAAGAATAGTCAGGTATCTGGATTTGAAAAAGAAAATTTCCCTCAGAAATTCATTTAATGCAGATCTTCTATCCACGACAATTTGGATAAATCGCTTAGGTTGTCTTGGCAAATATGAAACTCGAAAGCCAGCTTTCTTCCCCTTTCTGCTTATCTATTCTTTTGCTATCCCCACTGAAAAACTTGCGTAAATGATTGGCAATGTAAGTTTCAGAATGAGGATGTATCATTTTGCTATTTGGTAGTTGCTATTTCAGTGATGCTTCTTCTTTTTCTCATCAGCCTGGACATACTGCTGAGAAACCCGAAGTATTTGTGAATACGAATGTGCAGGAGCTACCAGAGTCCCAAAATCCAAATGATGAAGGCAAATTCTGGGAGCGTCTCACATAGCAACACCAGTATTCTGCCAGCTGCTCAGAGCTAAACTGACCGATGTTGGTGTTAAAACATTTCTAGCATCAGATAACTCTACTCTTTCTAGTGAAGAATTGTGTATATCCTAAGGACTGCAGCACTGGTTGTGCGAGCTTGGAGTCTTCATTGAAACTCATTGTTACGTATTATCATACTCTCAAAATGATTCTTGTTTTGCTTTACATAAACTTTCCCTTACTACAACCAACTCATTGACGGATAATTTTGGAGCTGATCTTCTGATTTTTGACTTTCAGTGGCCGTTCTTATTTTGTAAATTCTAATGCACATTTCTATATTTTACTAAGGTCTTGAGATGTTGAGACCAATAATTCTTGACCAGTGTGCCTTGATTTCGTTTTTCACAAACCAAGGACCAACCAAATATGTCTTTTATTTTTTTTGCCGAACACGATAGATTCTATTCTACACCCACTACTTTATACTAAGGGGAAGGGGGACCTAAAAAGGTCAAGAGAAATCCAGAAAGAACTGAACCACCGATCCAGGAAAGCAAAATGTTCCGGTACAAGTGTCTTGTATCTCCGGATAACAACCATATCAGGAAGGCTTTATCAAAATTAAGGCACGTACTTGGAATATAGAGACGTTATTGAAGTACAGCAGAATCCATTGGCAATCGGAATACAGAAAAAGTGGGAAAAAAAATTTTATGATAGGCCTAGCTCTTACAGATGCACCCTTTTTTCTTTCTGTTTTTTTTTCCCCGTCCTTTTTCTTTGGTAGAGTTCGCAAATGCACCTAGTGAAAGAAAAGTTGGAACTCATCCTATCAGGCTGATGCCTTGTAAGAGTACTGAATCGGCAAGAAGCTGATTAGCTGCCTCAGAAGGATGTACCCCATCCCAAAATACATATTGGGTTGCGTTGCTACAGCTTCGTGATGATCTTGAACGGCACAAGAATACAGTTTTCCCAACTGTCCCTGTTCTGCAACAACTTCTGGTTGCTTCTTTAAAACCTGTAAAAAGGAATAATGTGAAAATTGAATCATGAAAATGGCGCCTAATTCAGGTCTTCTCTGCAGAAACTTTGAAGGTTGAATACCATAATCTGAAGGAGATTTGACAGCGTCGTAGAGGGGCTTGAAAATGTCGAAGACAGCTAATTTGATGCCTGGAAGCCGCTTCTGAAGCTGGATTGCGGTGGAGTTGAGCTTTTGATTGAATCCTTGGGCATCAGTGTTGAGATGAGCAACGCATCCACTCTGGCGGGTGGACCCAAATAAAGTTCTGGCTGCTGGGAGGCAACCCAGTGGCGGTAGTGAAGTCACTCCAATTCTCCTGGCTCCTAACCCATACAATTCCTGTTTTTTCAACCAGAACAACTTTGGATTTAACATCCCATTATTTTGTTTTCTTTGGGCAAAAAGTAAAAATTGCAAGTAGAGCAATTACCTTGACGAAGTAGGAGAGTATGCCGACCAGGTGGGAAGAGTACTGAGCAGGGGTGTAGACTTTGTTAAGTGCAGGATGGAAGTAATAATTTTGTAAAAAGTCACCGCTACCAGTGCCCAAAATATACAGAGCATCCCCGATGATCGATGCTGCTTTTTTGGTGCCTGCTGATTTTTCTAGCTTGCTTTTATACTCCTTGAAATATTGGAATTGCCGCCGCAATGATATAGCTTGCTGGACCAAAATACAGATGGAAAAAGGAAAAAAAAAATGTAAATTGACTGAAACAAGATTGGCTTTGCCCTTTATTGGTCCAAAAGATGTTTCTCTGCTGCATAGCCTGCATATTAAACGGGTTAAATCTTACATTTATGGAGGCAGTTTTTTCATCGTAGCCAGATCCAGCAGAACCAAAGTTGGCTCCAATGAGAAGGCTCTTCCCTGATGCATGGGGGCTAAGATATGCTGGCGGATAGAAAGTAAAGCCCAGAGTATCAGCTGGAAAAAAAATTAAAGAATTGAGAATAATCACTATTTACAGGTCGCAAATTGAGTTCAAAAATGTTGCTGACTAATGTTATGCCTGAATAAATCCGAAAGTTCTTGAAAAATAAACCCTGTCGTGTTAGAAATACAAACATTTAAAGCTGTAATCTATTTATAGGCCATTCAACACAAGGACCTGATGTACGAGTTGGATTCTTGAACTGTAACTTGCCTGTAAAATCAGTAACTAGCTTTCCGTTGCAGAACCTTCCAGTGGCTTGATGACTAGCAAAATCCCTCCCATAAGGTGCAAAATTGGCTTTGAAAAAGGTTGATAGGTGGTTGTTATTCCCGACATCCACGTCCGAGTCGCCAAAAATTATCAGTGCGGGAACAAGGGGTTGGGCAACTACAATCATGGCGGAGGCCAATGATGCAAATATGAAAGCTAATGCTTCTTTTGTTTTGACGCCCATTTTCTTGAAAAGGTTTGTCTTGAACTAGAAGGCTTCATCTAATTGTGCAGGTCGACAATTGAGACCAAATAAGAGGAGAAAAGAGAGGGTGCCCCAGTTCACTTAATGCTGCTGCATTGAGGAGGGAAGATGAGAGGTTGGGCAGCACTGAATGGTGCCTAAGAATTGACATATATACATATATAGAGAGAGATAGAGAGATATCTACATATGGATTTAATGTCTTCGCTAATGAATGAAAATTGTGTGTATGATGTAAGAAAAATAAAATTTGAAATTTTTTTTTGAAATTCTTGACATCCAAACACACCCGCTGACTTGAATGGACATAAGTGCAACAGTACCTATCATTTTTGAAGTTGCAATCCTTCTTTAATTTTGAAAAGGTACTTTTACCTCTTATTATCGTGGTTTGACGTTTTATCACATGATTCTCTTATAATTTAAAAATCTATACATAATTTTTCATGATTTGGGTTAAAGTGTCACCATTAATTTTTTCATTACAATTAATTGGCAAAATTAAAAAGTCAAAATTAAATTGATAAACTTGCTCTTTCTCTATTTTTCTTTCTTTTTTTTTTCTTTTGGGAAGAACAGGGATGATTTTACAAAATGCATTTTGGCCTGCTAAATCTGCAAATACAAAAAGGAAGAAAGAAAAATAAAAAAATAAAAAAGAAATAGAAAATACCACTAGACATTTGGAGTCACTAAAATTTTGGTTTAAAAATGTATAATTATATTTGCAACCATTACGGATTTGGTTTAAAACCTCCAATGATATTTGCAGTCATTAGAGATTTTCTTATTTATCTATTTTTTAATTCTCTTTATTCTTTTTTGCATTTGGAAAAAAGTAGTGGAAGGGTGAATTTGTCAATTTTTTAGTTTGTCATGAGAGATTTATATATAGGTTTTTAAATTATAGGGGAGTTATATAATAAAATACCAAATGAGGAGGGCAAAAGGTAATTTAGCCTTTTGAAAATTCTCCAACATTGCAGGTTTCTTTCCTTGGACTGCTGCCGCCAAGAAAGAGTATCAGACTGAGTCAAAACGTAACAGTACTGGACAATAAACATTACCACCCAACTGCTCTAATCTAATGCAGCCAAGATCATTTTGGTGGTGTGAAATTGCACCCTTGCAATAATACAGAAGGCACTATCGATGGAGGTCATTTCACATTTGGACCATGGCCTTGGTAAAGTTGGTATGATCGAATTCGTTTGGGTTATGCATGTTTATCAAACTCTAGTGGAGTAGTGGTGGTCAGAGAATTGCATGAAAAGGTGTTTCAGCCCCCAAGACTTCAAACTTATCTTTAATGTTTCATTTGTTAACAGGGAATCGAAGGAACTTTTTCACTCTTATGGAGAAGTTATGTCAGCCCTGTGATGAATAACGAAGATGTACTTGTTAGCAAAGTATTTGGTTTTTGCAACTTCATTTCTTTCGCATCATTTATCAAAGCTTCATCCGCCGGTGTAAGAGAATCAATTATACTGTTAACCAATCTACTCTTGTTAGTTTGTCATTACCTTGTCTTTGCTACAAATCTTTCCACGGTTGTTCCCCATTTTTCAATTACTTGAAAAGCTGCTGCACGGACTTCCACTTTTTTTTTTTTTTTGGTAAGTGTGAGGTTTCGAACTTGGACTTCTTACTTACACTTTCTCCCCCTCTTACCATCCAATTCATCCCTCCCCTTTCACGTACTTCCACTTAAACAGTCACAGAAGGAGTTAATCGAGGACATGGCATGCCGCTTATGATGAAAATTTCTTTATCTTTGTAAGTTTTTGCCATGACTACTGTTTTTATAGCTGCACAAAACAACATGCATACATTTTGAAATATAGCAGAATCCTTTGTTGTACACACAGATAAATGGAGGGAAAAAAAAAACTGTTACAAGCTTGTTGCCTTTTTGAAATGCAAATATATATATATGTATATATATATTCAACGTAGGTGGAAAACTTGGATTTCATCAGCCTATGAGGCTGATGCCTTGAGCGATCAACCCATCGGCAAGAATCTGATTCGCAGCCTGAGATGGATGTACGCTGTCCCAAAACACATATTGGGTTGCGTTGCTACAGGTTCCTAGTGACTTCGGATTGCACAAGAATATCGTTGTCTCAACTGTCCCTGTTCCGCAGCAACCTCTGGTTGCTTCTTTGAAACCTACGAAAGAACAATCAAAAGTACAAAACCTATTAATTGAGGAATTCTTTTCTTTTTTCCCCTGCAGTGAAGAAAGTTGATGGACCATCTCTAGTTGACTCTGTCCAGTGAAGTTATTGTGATTGATTCTTATATCTTTTGGCATAAACTCGGACAATTTTGGTGATGTAAATTGGGACAATTTTGGTGTAATCATGAATTAGTTGTACGAGTGCACGAAATTTTTGTTTACTCCAAAATTGTACCCCTTTTACACCGACTATTGGAAGAATTGCAGAACCAGGCATAACTGGACAGAAATTCAACCGGAGAGGCCTCGGATCCGAAAGTTGTTTTATGGGTTCACATACCATAATTGGAAGGGGATTTGACCACGTCGTACAGGGGATTGAAAATGTCGAAGACGGCTAGCTTGAGGTCTGGAAACTGTTTCTGGAGCTGGGCTGCGGCGGAGTTGATCTTCTTATTGAATTGTTGGGCATCGGTGTTGAGATTAGCAACGCACCCAGGCTGGTGAAATCCAAATAAAGTTCTGGCTGCTGGAAGACACCCCAGTGGCGGCAATGAAGTCACTCCAATTCTCCTGGCTCCTAACCCATACAAATTCTTTTTTTTTTTTTTTTGAAGAGTTAATTAAGACTGAAACCAGAAGTTGAATGACAAGACCAAAGCTTTTTTTTTTTTTTACAGAATAATGTTGAAAACAAGAATATCAAGTATGTACCTTCACGAAGTTTGAGAATATGCCAACAAGGTAGGAAGAATACTGATCGGGGGTGTAGACTTTGTTCAGCAAGGGATTGAAGTAATAATTTTGTAAGAAGTCACTGCTACCAGCACCCAAAATATATAGTGCACCCCCGGTGATGGATGCTGCTTGACTGGTGCCTGCTACTTGTTCTAGCTTGCTTCTATACTCTTTGAAATACTGCAATTGCTGGGACAGTGGTATAGCATGCTGTACCAAAACATACAGGTATGGAGAAAAAATTTTAGTGTCAAATGACTGGAAACATACCACTTGGCTTTGCCATGCATCATTAAAATTATTTAATTTTCCTGCATGTTATGCAGGTTGTTGGACCCAGATGCAGTAATGACTGGGTGGTGCATTAGATAGCTCGTACGTTTAAGTAGGCTGTTTTGTCATCATATCCAGATGCAGCAGAAGCAAAGTTGGCTCCAATGAGAAGGTTCTTCCCCGATGCCTGAGGGCTAAGATATGCTGGCGGATAAGTTGTAAACCCCAAAGTATCGGCTGCCAAGAGAAACAGGATGGAGAATAATCAGTACGAATACCATATTAATTCTAGTACTGTTACAGAAAATTATATTGCAGGAGACCTTAAAAATGATACTTATACCACACGTGCATCAAAGTTTCTACAGCCTAAGCACTTGGTAATCATATTTACTTATAGACCAGCACTAAGGGTACAAACGAATCTAATTAAACTGAACATTTTAGTATAACGAGCAACTCGAACGAGCTTATGAATATTGTCCAACATAAAATATTGTTTAAGTTTGACTTGACCAGTTGTCGAACCAAACTCAAACAAGCTCTTGATTCGATACATAAAAAACTTTCCAAATTAACGTTGGAATTGGATTCTTGAACTATACTTGCCTGTAATATCAGTAGCAAGCTTTCCATTGCAGAACCTTCCGGTGGGTTGGTGGTTAATAAAATCCCTTCCATAAGGTGGATAATTAGCTTTGAAAAGGGTGAGAAGGTAGTTGTTATTTCCGACATCCACAGCCGAATCTCCAAATGTGATCAAAGCCGGAACAAGGGGTTGGGCATTTGCGCTGATGGCAAAGGCCAATATTGCCAAAGATGCAAAAAGAAAAGCCATGGCTTCTTTCTTCTTGATGTCCATTTTCTTGAGAAGCTATCAGCTTTAAACTCCAAGATTTCAGCTAATTTTGGAGGTGAACAATAAAAGCTAGAAGTATTTAAGGTGAAGAGGAAAAGGATGGCCAATTCAAATTAAATGTTGCATTGAAGAAGGGAAGATGAAAGTTGAGTGGGTTTTAATGGTGCCTGCGAAGTGGTTGCGGCATTATTTAGCGCATTCATGGCATGCATGATACCGGTGTCCCCTAACGAACTTTCATTTCAGCTCATATCATATCTGCATAGATATTTCCCCTTGTGCCTCTCGTTTTCTATAATTTACTGGTGATGCAGTTCCTTTGAATGGCAAAAAGAAAAAAGAAGGACGTTGACTTGTCATCACCATAACTCTCCCATGTTACCAATCTGGTGCTAGAATAAAGACTTGGCATTAAAACTAGGTTGCCTCCTCCTCCTCCTCCTCCTTCTTCCTACCACCTCTTCCCCTCCTTCCCCCTCCCCCCCAACACACCAACAACACAAACATAATTCAAGGCACAGAATAGAAGGCCAGTACTTTCGTTTACACATCTAGTAAGGTGAATCAGAACCTGACCCAAAATTGAACGTCCCATAAATTGTTTCTGTTGATTTGAGAGCAGCAGCAATTATGATATTTTCCTTGATCGGGGATTATTGACAAAGGGGCAGTCAGAAAGTAGTTGGGTGGAGTGGCGGGGTTTCTTCCTTGGGTTGCGGCCACAAGAGAGCAGCATGGTGACAGTTGATATGTATCACAAAACAAAACAAGTTCCTCACAAATCCGAATTCCGCAATGGACGATTTATAAGGACTCCTGTGCAAGTCATGGATAATTTGTAAGAACTCGCGTAAGTTATCTATGATTCCAAAGATATGCCTAGGTGATCGAAATCGAACTCTTTCAAATTTTTTCACACACAAAAAAAAAAAGAGGTAAAATCACTGCATGCTCTTAAGCATCTAAAAGTCGACAAGATCAGCAGCTACCATGCAAAGTCACCTATCTCCTTCTGGGTTCTGGCGGTCCAAATACCCAAAACTAGGCGTACCAGACAGCGTTCAGATAATACGATACAAGTACCTTTTATCCTAATCTCTTCCACTGAAAAAGGGAGTCGATCCTCTTGATCACCTGAAGAGATTTTCAGGTAGATAGACATGATTATTAGGTAAGGATTGAGCTGCCGAACATTAAAACCTTCTATCTGCCCAACTAGTCCTATTGGGTTGTCCTTTAACCTTATAATTCCCTGCTGCTGTACTCATTAAAATCTAAAACGCTGGTGTTGTCTTGTGCTTTTCATCAATTTATTATGTGCTACAGATTTTATTTTTTTTTTTGGTGAAATGACGTCAATTTGGGTTCCTTTGGATTTGCACAAGTGTTTAGTAGGTTCTTGGGCGTGGTTTGAGTCTTAGAGGAATTGTAGATTGGCAATGCTTTAGTTCCTCCGTCTCGAAGACCAGCTGGATGCGATTCATAATAACTACCTGTCTCTCAATCGTCTGTCCAGACATTCCTTTCTCGGAAATGTCAGATTCAGACCTTAATCTTTCTTCTTTTAAACAATCGGTAATTGATATATTTCCATGCAGAAATCGATGCATGATGTAATATTACAATTACTATAAGAATAAGACTATTTTATTGCAAACATTAAACAAGAATAAGGAGCCTCTTTGAGGGTTTTTTCCTTCCTTTTTTAAGGCCAAGAGCTTTAGTATCACTCTCAACCTGCAAAATGTCAAAAAAAAATTTTAAAAAATAAATAACTTAGAAGGTACTCTTAGGGACTTTTTTTTTTTTGGTTGGAACAAGGCCAATGTTGATATCTTGGATTAAGATTTGCACGATTGCCAGAATAGTAGAGTATCAAAATAACTAAATAATTTAGTACTACAAAAACTGCGATTAAGAAGATTGATGAATCAGACGAAGCTGTCTTAATGTAAGAATACACCGATAAAAGCGCGGAAGGTACACCGAATATTTCAATGAAATGTTATTACAGAAAAATTTTTAAGTTTTTCGTGAACACATTTCTCAACCATCTTTTTACCTCATATGCATCTTTTTACAGTATATTTTACTACAAAAACTCTTAAAAATAGCAATACAAACGGGGCCTTAATTTCTTGAGTTTAAAGTAACAATAAACGAGGTTGACATTTTCCAAACAATACAGCAGCTAGAATTTTTATTATGTTGGTCTTGGTCGTGACTAGAGGTGTCAAAATGGGTGACTTGGGCGGGTTTGGGTTGGGTAAAATGGGTAATGGATATAAGTGAGTCAACTCATTTATACCCATTTAATTAGATGGGTATAAATGGGTAAATCAAAAAATGAATTGGGTAACCCAATTACCCATTTATAACCCATTTATTTTAACTTTTTGTAAACTCATTTAAATTCATTTTTGCAAACTAAGTTATCAATTTATACCACTCTTTGTACCCATCATTAGTTTTAAATATTTATTTATAATGTTCAATAAACTTAATTACCAATTTTTTTTTCATTTATACTCTATGTCACAAAATTACCTTTTATTTAATAATTGAATAATAAGAATATAAAAATTTGAACTAAGTACTATAAAAATTAATATAAAAACTTAATCCAAAAATTTTGAACTCCTAACATTTTTTTCATATATAAATTTAAAATTTCATTTTAGAAAGATAAGAAAATAGGCTAAAATTTATCATAAATTAATGAGCAAGTTAACAAACTAAGAGAAAATAAAATAATAAGATAAAACCAACAAATAATAATAATAATAATAATAATAATAATAATGAAATAAAAGTAGTTAACATCATGACAAAATGAAAAATTTGAAAAAAAAATAGGTGGGGGAAAAGAAGAGACTTGAGGCTGAGTGGAAGAGAATTCTAAATGGGTTAATTGGGTTTGATGGGTTACCCAATAATACCCATTTAATAAATGGGTATTATTGGGTAATCCATTTATACCCATATACAAAAATTTAAGATACCCATACCCATCTATTCATGGGTGGGTATGGGTAAATTTAATTAAGTGGGTTGATTTGCCACCTCTAGTCGTGACTACCTCACGACTACTTCACTTGTAACATAATGGAGATTCATTAATATTGAGTGCCAAAATTAGCTCATGGCATCAAACCCGATTACAGAAGGTCAAAAAGAAAGAAGTGTTGAAATTGAAGGGCTGTGAGAGTAATCTTCATGGAGCTTTATTTCCTGATTCAGTAACAAAACAGGCGCAATAGCAACACTCCGGTGGCGGTAGTTTTCTTTGGCAACATAAACATGGAGGACAATGTGGCTTCTGCATGAGCTCTGCTTCAACCAAAACATGTTGAAAAAGAAAAAGTAATAATCATGCATAATTATTAAGTAGAGCCTTTTGTAGACAACCGATACATATACTAATATACAATTTGCAACTTGAAAAAAAGAAAAAGAAAAAGAAAATTATGGGATTCACTTTACCTCGATGAGTTAATCCAGTAATTCCAGCTGCAAGGGCTGGCGGTATGGTTGATGAAAGAATTTGCTTTGTTTGGATTGCCGGTTTCCGTCGAAAAATTACGTCGTTTTCCGTAATCACATTTCCCTATTACCTTTTTTCCTCACATACATCAAATCGCTACAGTAATTTTTCTATGAAAAATCACGAAAAATGCAATCCAAACACAACCTTAGGATTGCAAAGATGACAGATGCAACCACCAGAGACTCTTGGGAGGAGTTGGCTGTCATTTGCCCTAGATCACTAACTGATGAAAAAATAAAAGTCTGTCCTAGTGAAAATTGGTGTATTTAGTCTCCTGATCAAGGATTTTATGGATCGCAATTAACAAGCTTGTATTGGCATATATATATATATATATATATATATATATAGGTGGTTCTAGTAATGGTCTTCAAAAAAAGAGAGAGAGAGAGAGAGATCTTCTGGTAAAGGGTCAGCTAATTTCCGTAGAATTGGGCCTTTTGACTGACCCGGGCAGCTCAATTTTCCAGAGCCAGTAGTGGGTTCCAAGTTCAAAGTCTCCTTCAGTTCAGGCGTTTACTCCCAGGCCGGGTCATTGCTAGTGCTCGTGGTGTCCATTTGTCACTGCTGGAAACGACTGCTAATGGACACCAAAGGCAGTGGACAGTAATTTATACACAGTAATGGGACTAAGTTAATCATTCACCAAATTGTTTTCTTTTCTTACGATTAGTGGAAACTGTAACGTGAATTACAGGATAAATAATGTTACTGTTGGAAGTTGGACGGCGATTTGCGACAAATGGTCAAGCAAAATAATTTTGATGTCTCGTTGATGATGTGTTAATGTACACGTACGTGCCTCTGAGGTCACAAGCCCATGCAATTTTCTTCCAACACAACACAACCTTTTCTCTTTTTTCCATAGCAACAACAATTTTAGTTGTTTGACGGTGTAATCCGAGTTTCGATCGACCGTCTTCATTGAATTCCATTGCTGCAATTTTGAGTGGCAATCCGCAATCGATTGAACATTTGCTACTAAGATTTGACCAAACCTCTAGGAATATTTAATAAAGCTATAAAAATATAAATAAAAAAAAATTTGATAGAACTCGTACTAGTAATGGTGCAAAACAATAACATGTAGAGATTATACCAATGGAAAAAGAATTAAAAAAAAAAGAGGATAGATTATACCAAATTTGGGACTACCTATGCAAAAGAGAAAGAGTATATGAGATGGTGGTTGCATTAATAAATACAAGAAAAGGAGAATAAAACAAAGTTTAATTAGAAGTCCTATTGCCTATATAATTAGAGTATAATTTTATTTTAATTTGCATCTCATCTCATCCTAAAACCCCTTAATATCACTATTTTAAAAAAAAAATTAGGGGAATATAATGAGTTTAAATGAAAACATTGAGAACCAAAAGTACAAATTTAAAATTGTTGACTAACGAGAATTTGATCTTGACCGTTTGACATTGTTGAATTTCTATTAATCGTACTAAATATGCCTAA
This sequence comes from Coffea arabica, assembly GCF_036785885.1. Lineage (NCBI taxonomy): Eukaryota > Viridiplantae > Streptophyta > Magnoliopsida > Gentianales > Rubiaceae > Coffea > Coffea arabica. The sequence continues at coordinate 1,935,662 of NC_092317.1, read as the reverse complement.
AATAAAAAATTTTGGGAACTAAATTTATTTTAGACAAAATATTGCGAACCAAATTAGCACGCAAGCTAAATATTGAGACCCGAGACTGCAATTATTCCTGCCTAAGATACGTTAACGCTACGAATTTGCTTCTTTTTCTAAAGACGTCCTACCGTGTGTTGCGGTTGCAGCAAAAATCTAACGTTGAATAATTTGTTGAATATAGAGTTGTGTAAATGTGAAATATCTTAATTGTCAACAATCTTGTGTACCAAAGGAAATTTTGCTACTGACTCTCGATGATTATTATGCTCGGGCAACATGTACAGTAACTTATGCTGGAATTTTACATTTGTTACCCATTCTAATGCACTTCTTGACGTGAATCAGGCGGAAAGTTGGAATTCAAACAAGCATTTGAAAACATAACGTAACAAATAGGGAAATGAAAACTTAATTTTTAAGTTTTACACACTAATTAAACTCCGGACATCCTGTTACACAAGTCTGTCTTATTCTCCTCGATTCTACTTTTTTTTTTTCAACTCATCTAATTTTTGACTCTTCACCATCGTAGCTTCGCCGGGAAATACTGCAAGAAAACCGCCGCCATTGTTATAATTAGTGGCATACAAGTTAAATCACATGGTGTGTGATTTAATGAAATGGGCATCGTTAGGAAAAAACACTTTTGAGCTGTGATTGTGAAATAAACTCACCTTGTCGATGAGAGAGAGGTAATAAGGCTTGACCTTTTCCACGTCAATTCTGACCTTGCTCTTGCTATAGAGATCATATTTACTGTGTAAAATTGTAAAACAGGAGTTGCAATTTAGGGGAATCAGGCAAGCATTACTATAAAATAAAGGATTAATTTTTCCTACATTGACAGTGTATACACTGTAAGTAGCGTTGGATGAATGACAACTATGCAAAAATTAAATTTTTTGCACATGTGTCATGGATCTAACGGTGATAATGTATGCAATGTTAGTGTATATAAGATTTACTCTAAAATAAATGCTTTTTTTTTTCTCTATGTTTTCAGAATATGTAATACTGCTTTAAATAACTGTTTCTATTACTTGAATATTTGAAGCCACTTGAGATTCTGCTCATCTTCCTCGTTCATCAAGTACTTGTATGCTCCTGACCTGTGTAATGCTGGGATTGCAAGAAATAAGCTTTAAATTCTACATCCATATATCCATGATCCATTTCGAGGACCAAAACAAATACTAGGTTAGTTTTCCTCCCTGACGTACCATAAAAGGAATGGAATCTGATGATAAAAAGGCCAGCAGATGGCAGTGTTGTCTTGTTCCCTCTGGCCACCTAATTTATTTCACACAACATCCAAAATAAAAACATTTACCAGGATTGTGCAGAATAATTAGAGAGAAAAATATTTACCAGATACATGTAGTCATCATGGCCCCAAGACATCAGCACGTTGTCCAGTCCACAACCTTCAGAATAAACTCCACATTTGGTGTTGTACGCAGGATTAGCGTAGTCAGGATTTTCCTCGAAGTACTGCACCAAGCACATAAACTCAGATTTAAGACAACTAAAATTAGAAGAAATACTACTGTTTTCAATACTGTTAAGACAAAGTACCCTGTGGTGGACAATTGATTCGTCAAAAGCGCACCCAACTGGGAATGTGTCACCTACCAAATATTTAATCAGTCAGCATTTCCCTAATCGAATGTTTTCGAGAAGGTTCAATAAAGAGTCGATTTTTCACTCACCTACAACGGCCCACTGAGGGAGCTCTCCAAAGCTCGGAAGATTAAGAACCTTCCCAAGATCTGAAACACAATTGGAGCCTAGTTAATTATCATTAGTCATTACTGCTACTACTACTGTCTTGATTCAGCAATTCTTTCTTTTCCCCTTTCTTTTGTGGTTTGTGGGTTGTTCGAGAAATGGTCAATGAGGTCGTACCATGGATCAGGGCGGTCAAGTGTAGCCAATCTTCATTAGGATAATCTTTTCTGACGGCTTCAGCAGTCTGCAATAAGTGCTCGATTTGAGGTTCATCCAAATCAGGATCACTTTCATCAACCACTTCATTGAGAAGTTCACAGCATTCCCATATGCTCATTTCCACCTTGTCCAACTTCCCATACCCTTCTCTCATCTTCTTTACCTGCAGTTGATCGAGTTAATAAACTAACTAATGGGTTGTGTCTTAACTAAACTAGATATCTTAGTGTTCACCCCAAGAAATAATTGAATAAAAGAATGAATCCATATTAAAGCTTAATTGTTGCCATTGCAGTTAAAAATTAGAAATTTACAGAAATAAAAATTCAGAGACCCCAAAAAACTAAGAGTCTCTCCAGGCTAGAAAATGGTAACGTTGTTTGGAGAGCAAAAGGAAATAAAAAATGGTATAGGCCGGAACTTAAAAAGCAAAAAATATTTGACACATTACTTACAAAATCATATGTTTGGTAAATATGATTGGTCCTGTAGAAATTCTCAACCCCTTGTTGCCTTGCACTTTCAGCATCATAATCCCTGTTTCAGAAGGGAGTAATATTGATTTGGTGAGGAGTTGGTTTAGAGACAAAAAAAAAAAAAAAGTAAATTGAGATTAACAATTGTCATAGAGTTGCATAATTATGGGCTTGTGGGTTCCATGAACGTGTTTCTTTGATATAGGCCCGAGAACCTCGCAAGTTCAACAATTGGGCTGGATTTCTGCCTTTTGTGTCCACTTTCCTTAAAACGTATGTGTCAGGGCATATATCAAAAAAACATCCTCTTGTGATATGAGATTAGGATCTTAATTGCTCCGGTGCGATAATTAATCATATAACTCCTCCGAGCATTACCAGTAAATTTCACCTGCATTGGGTTGAGTTTCAGCTGCATATGGGTAAAAATCAAATTTCTCCTTTCTTTTTTTTTTTTCCTTTTCCCCTGGGTCTGATTTCGTGTTAGAAAAATTGAAGGCATGGTACCAACTTCATTTACGAATTTCTAAAGGTCGAATTAGATGATTGCATCGTTTTCTATGGGTTTTGGTCTGTTTTGTTAAACTAATAAACAGTAAAAATGATCAATCAAAGCAAAGAGAGATTGACCTAAAATTTTGGCCAAAAGCATTGGCCTGAGGCACAGAAAAGCCCCCGTCCAATACCAATTCCCTTTCATTCTTTTGGATCCCCTTTTCCTCTACCTCATTAATTCCTGTTTTCACGAAACGAGGCAGACAATCAGGCAAAAAGGAGAATTATGAAAAAAAAAATTCTAATAATTCGTACAAAGTGAATTTTTCCAATTTCCTGACCCCCCCCCCCCCCCCAACAAAAGTGAAAAAAAAGAAAAAGAAAAAGACAAGGACTCAAAAATCAAGGGCAAATCAATGAAAGCTTCGGTCAGCCCTCAAATTCACTCTCGAAGATGATGGATAATAAAGGGGGAAAAAAAAGAATTTGAAACCGTGCAAAATATCTAAAATACTAACGACAATGAAAATTGAGAATTATGTAACTTTGATTTGACGAATAAAAATATCCTAAAAACTGAGAGCCAAAAAAAAAAAAGAAATTATTTCAATTTTTTTAAAAAAAAAAAAGAAGAGGAAATTTACCAAACTCTGGCTGTTCAACGAGGATAGTCATCCTGAATCAAATCCTACCGATGCAGAAATTCTTAAACTAAGATGAGAAAATAAAAAGCGGCGTGAAGGGAGAAAAAAAAAAGGGAGTTGGGGGATGGGAACAGGAAATGAGGCCGTGTAGAATGGAGGTTTTGGGAAAGGGGAGTATTTATAACGGCCGGAGAGTCCTTGCCTGAGATTTCAGGTCCTCCGAGCCCTTACCTGAAAAATCTCATTCTCCTCAGTCCTTAACTTTTATATTAGTGTATTATTTTTTTAGAAAAGTTTTCGGTAGTATTCTTTCATTATCCAGTATTCTTATCCTTTTGCAAGTGCTTATTTTACTTAAATATAATTTGCGGTAGGCGTCGAAGACTGGAATTATAGAGAGAGAAAGCCGATGATCGTTTCTTTCATTGTCTCTCTACATCTATCTGCTCACGCGATGCTCTGTTATAGGGCTGTGCCGTGCAGGTGGCCGGGCCTTGTTGCCTGCTGTGAATTGGCGATTGAATTTCAATCCCACCTAACAACGGCAGCAGTGGATTCGCTCGCTGGCTGTTCTTTTCGGATACTTTTTATTTTTTTACAGGTGGTGGGGTCCATCCTGACTCAGCTTCGAGTAGGAAACCACATCCCTTGGGGCCCCGCTGCAGTAGAGTCCAGTGAAAGACTACGACGAACGACCGACCCTACCGTTAATTGGACTACCGACTGTCCGTAACAGTCCTGTGACATCACACGGGTCCCGTGGCCGGGGGGCAGGTTGGTGGTGATGCTGATATTTCAATTCTTTCCACTTTTTTTTTTTGAGTAATTGGATTCACAAAAATTTACCCCTTTACATTGTTATTTTTAGGGAATTTTATAGAAAAATATACTGTAGTGACTTGATGTATGTAAAATAAAAAAGTGATTGAAAAATAAAAAAAAAAAAAAAAATTGGTGAAAAATTACATTCCAAAGAAGACTATAGTAGGTTTAGTCATAGTTGTGAGCTCCCGATCATGTATTCCAAATCTGTTTATGATCTAAATTTATAAATTTGATCTCGATTTTGTGTAAAAACACCGGTCCTCATGAAATTATAACTATATCACTAGAAATTTTATGAATTTAAGTCTGTATACATAGATTAGCATTCTATACATTGACCACGTATATTTTATCACCATTGAATGCATGATAATTAAACTTAATTTAAATTTTAAATTAAAATATGGTGTACATGTCATACGTGTGTAACTGTGATACCGTATTCATTACATATAAGATAAACGCACAATACACTAAGATATGTTTGGATAATTAGGAGTTCAAAATTTTAAACTTCACTTAGATTGATATCTTCATTCTTTTTAATTTTTAGCCCAAAAGCAAAATGTATTTTGGAGTGACTCTCATGTTATTAGCAGATAATATGCATTTTAGTTGAAGAAACTTATTTTTCTAGCTAACATTACATTTTCTCTGTTTATTTTGATACGTTTTGGCAGATTAATGAGCTTATAATAAATAAAATGGTTTAGCTAACGGACGCTCATTAATTCAAAAGCATTAATTTAGAAAAGTGTCTAAAATGCAATGCATGAGGATGCATTAATTGTGACTTTGTGTTTTAACATGATAAGTTATGTATAATTTAACTATGGACATTGATTAAAAGAATTTAAAATGTAATATTATATTTTTACACTTGGGGAAGGATCTTATGATTATACACAATTCGATCCTGTAACCTCCCCAACGATCCAGTGTAGAATCTAAATGTTAAAAACCTTGTTGGATTAGGTTCACTCATAAACTCGCTCTGTGACTCCATTGTTATATTTAATGGGTTTTCTTATGGATAAATTTTCCTAGTAACACCATAAATGGCTTTTAGATATTTTTCTCATAGATGGCTTTTAATCACATTTCGAAAGATCCATTGCAAATTTTTTTTGTTTTTTTTAATAATTGAGAACTAAAATAATAAGAAAATGCATCATAAAGGAAAATTTGTATACGAGAAGTCAATTACTTGAACAGATGCCTCAAATCATATGGATATGAAGACATCCGGTCCCACGCTGCATGCAATAAATGCAATCAAAATCGTGGAACCTCACCATTCCATGCAAATTAGAAAACCAAAAACTACTCAGGCAACAGTGAGGCATATTATTATGCCTTTCGCATCAAACCAGAAATAAAAAACAAAAGAAACTACAATTTTAAAAAAAAAGAAGAAATAGTACAAGTAATTTGGATTATAGCTTTCTAAAGAAAATTTGTTATATTTTTCGTGAATGTATTTTTAATCACTCTTTTATTTTTTGTACATTAAATCGCTATTAAATATTTTTTTTATAAAAATTCAAACGGGATTTTAATGTTTTTCTTTACACCGTTATCAAGTTTTATACATTGAGCACAGCTGACCAGTACTAGTGTTCAATCAAAACACGCCCTTAATAAGCTTCGTCTACTTTTTTTTTTTTTTTTTTTGGTTGATTCTCACCAAAATTGGAAAAAAAAAAAAAGTTTTTGTTACTGGTTCAGCCGCCCAACGGCGGAGGCTTGTAAATTAGCCGTGACTCGTGAGATGCTTGCTTGCTGGCCGGCCGCCCGTCCGTAGTTGTTTAGTCACCATATCAACGTCACAGTTGCCGAAGGTCAAGTCAGCGACACGAGCATCCCAAGAGGTTTCCACCGACGACCACCGGCGTGCCACGTCTCCCACCACCAGGCATCACCTTCCCAGCTGTGCCCTTTTGTAATTTGCGATGACATCAGTTTATGTAACGTCGGTGAACCAAAAGGACACATTGCATGGTCCCCATCATCATGGAAACAAGAATCCAATTTTTTTTTTCTTTTCTCTGTTTTCAGAAAAAAATACATAGAAGATGAAAACTTTCGCTATTTTCTGTCAACCCTCCTCTGTATCCTCCTCATAAGTCCCCTGTTACGTTTCATACTTTTGAGTAGTCTTTAACATCTAACTAATGGAATCCTCAGTGTCATTTTCTCAGTGACAATTCAGTATTATTTCTATATTTATGCCAAGTATCCTTTTTATTTAATTTATCATGTGCTGTATATTTAAATTTTTTCTACCATCACGTGATAAGTGAGATTGATACTGGATTTGATATATAGTAGTGACATAGAGGATCCCAAGTGCAGCGGCAGAGCCATAAAAGTAAGATGTTCAGGCAATGCGAATAATTGTTATATGTGTTAAATTCCCATACTGATTGATCCCTTTCAAGCTAGACACACGAGTTGCAGTCAAGAACAATGTGGCCCGTGTAAACTGCGTTCCTACATGTATAGGCTACCTTGCGCTGAAAATTTAGGCCCAATAACTAAATTTATACGGCCCGTTTAAGGCCCAAATTTGATATCCAGTCACACCACAAAAATTTTTGAAGCCTTTTGACGATTCCAGATTCGTATCCAACTACGAGTCGGGGTTTTTTTTTTTGGCTTTCTAATTTAGGATTTATATTCAGTTTACCATATGCCCGACCTTTTTGCTTTTTGAGTACTAACATTAAGTTAGAACAAGCTCACAACTTACGAGCTGAGAAGGCCATTGAGGCCTCAGAAATTGAAAGTTTTAAATTCATCTCTTTCGCTCTTTTAAAATTGTAAGTGAAAGATATCGAATTCAGATTTCTCGTTTACAATCTCTATCCTTACAATATCTAATTCATCTTGTCCTCTAACCCTTTTGTTTCTCAAATATCATCCTTCTCCTTTTTTTTTTTTTTTTTTTTTTTGTCGAAAATAATTCACAACTATTGAGATTTGGACTCAGTCCGTAAAATCAACCATCATTAGTTAGTCGCTCGATTTTTACAAAGTAAACATACGTGTATGTTTATATGCAAATGCATGAATCCCAATTTTTTCAAGCATCGGCTAATCGATAACAGGATGGATTAGGTGGTGCATAACTACAATGCAAAGGCAAATCACAAAAATTAGCCGTTAATAAGCTGCCTACAACAGATGAGACTGGGAATGAAAAGAAACGCAAAGTGTGATCAGTGTTTTAACCTTAATATAACCTAAACATAAAGGCCAACAAAGTACGTAAATGATATATATATATAAAAAAATATATAGAACAGTTAATGATGATAGAGATCATCATTTCCCTGAGAGAAATAGTGCAAAACCTTCTGACATTTAATTGTGTTTCATTTTTCGTCGTACAAAAAAAGCAAGTTAAACATATATTTGTCCACTCTGGAGCAAGTGCACATCTTCTGATTAATTGCCGGATGTAGCATACTTTCTAATATTGGACCCTTCCTTTGCGGGAACTCTTAACCCATGGCCGCAAACAGGAGAATTTTCCTCCGCCAACAAAACTTTCTTGTCCGAACTTCCACTTCCAATTTGCCCAACCATTCTGACATCAATTGTTTCTCCTGGAAATCAATTCCCATTTAGCATTCACGTTTTTCTTTTCTTCGAATCTGTCCCATTTTCTGTCATGTGGGACATTTCCGTTCTTCAATAATCATCAGGATTATGAGTCTCGAAACGAGAATACTGCCTCCTATATCCCGATTAGTTCAATAGTTCTTCTAGTAATCCCTGAAAAATTAATTGCCACTAGTTATTTGATTTAACTCCCTGACCAGGCCGTCCGTGGCCGTCCTTTTTCTTGTGATGCACAAATTAAGAACTAGCAACGCGGCCGAGAAGTTCTTGATTATTGGATGAGTGGACGAACATCATCATATTCATGTAGTTTTTGGCGATCATGTCCATTTGTTCTCCTTCCATGTTGGAGTTTATTCAATTTTTGTGTTGAAAGGCGGGAAGTTCGAATAAATGGCTTACCGGATCAGCTCCAGGTCCCAGTCATGGTCCGTTTCCCAGCCTTCTTTCGCTCAGAGGATAACAGAAGACCCCGTGACGACAAAAAATGCTCAGAGCACGGTCACCTGCGTTTATCAGACTCATATCGGTGGTTACTGGAGAAATGTCACAGTTTTGTGGAGCAAGAATCTGATGAACCATTCCCTGAGCATAACCGTAGATAGCGTAGAGACTGATTATCATCAAACGTGCAAGATTGACCTTAAGCCGTGGCATTTTTGGGCCAAAAAGGGGTACAAAACCTTCGAGGTTGATGGAAACCAACTAGATGCGTATTGGGATCTGCGATCGGCTAAATTTTCTGGGAGCCCAGAACCATGTACAGATTTCTACGTAGCTCTAGTTGCGGATGAAGAGGTGGTGTTATTAATAGGGGATTACAAGAAAAAGGCCTACAAGCGGACGAAGTCAAGGCCTGCATTGGTTGATGCTGTCCTGTTCTTCAAGAAAGAACATGTTTTCGGCAAGAAGTCTTTTTCTACTAGAGCCAAATTTGATCACAGGAAAAAAGATCATGACATTGTGGTGGAAAGTTCGACATCAGGGCCTAGAGATCCTGAAATGTGGATCAGCATCGATGGGATTGTTCTGATTCACATCAGGAATCTGCAGTGGAAATTCAGGGGTAACCAAACTGTTTTAGTTAACAAGCAACCGATCCAAGTGTTCTGGGATGTGCATTCTTGGTTATTCTGCAGCCCTGGAACGAGCCATGGTTTGTTCATCTTCAAGCCAGGGGTACCAGAGGCAGAAAGCGACAAAGACAGCAATTGCACCGGCGATAGCGATTGCAGCGCTGATAGCCGCTATTATTCCACCCAAAGCCATTCCAAAAGTTCACCCTTCTGCCTCTTCCTCTATGCATGGAAGATCGAGTGAGATTCATTGAAGACAATCTTTTAACGTCTTTCGCGGGCTGAAGTGGCGCCAACCTGCACAGGCAAGTTGAAAGATTATCCAGTATAGGATCAAAATCAGACGTCGTTACCAGGGTATATTTGTTCAGTTTAATTAATCCCAGAGTAATTTGGTTGTTGAATTTTGAGATCAAAACTTTTAAAAACTACTGCAGCAATAGGCTTGCATTGCCAAATACTGGAATCAGCAATCAGGATTATGATGACAGCTTTGATCATATAATAGTCATTTGCGTCATCAAATTCCAATCCCAGAGAATAGCTCCTCCATAAGTTTGACCGTCATTGGTCCAATTTAAAAACTCTCTTAGTTTTGACTTGCTTGATTAACATTTTTCTCCAGTGAGGAGGGCTGCAGGATTGGTTGACAAATGTTTCATTCGATTGTCATGTATTCTAAAAACATCTTCCTTTTTCTTTTTCTTTTCTTTTTTAAACCTTTTTGGTTAGGAGAAAATGCATTTCTTTTGTCTGTCATTTGTGTTAACTTCTTATGTCTTTATATTACCAACATTATGTGACGTATTACTTCAGCTAATTTAGTTATGCTTACCATTTTTTTTTTATCATACAAGGAGGGTTATGCATCCCTTCAAATGATATAATATATATATATCATCCTTATTAAACGTTTGATCAGAAATATTTGATTTGTCATTGAGGTATTATTCAATAACAGGAAAAAAAAAACTAACTATTTGGATAGTGGATTATTACGTTATCAACACATTTTTCAACTCCCTTTTTTTTTTTTTTTTATCTCACATACATTATTGCATCAAAAAAGTGCTACATAATTTTTTAAAAAAGATTATCCCAAATAATCTACTATTCAAATACATCCATATCGAACTATGATAACAATCTCGATTGTTTTGGATTGCATGCCTGAAATACACACACACATATATATATATTGGTACTTGAAATTTCTGACACAAAATCCTCCTATTTTATCTTGTGTTAAAACATTCATATCTTTATCTTCCAAGGTACCTCAAGAAGATTTGTTATTCTTCCTTACATATTCACCTTGTAATATTTCCTTGATCTAGTGGCTAACATTGAAATCCCACAACTTAGAGATCCTACGTTCAAATCTTCCCCCATCGTTCTTTTGTTAGAAATTTAAAAAGAAAAAGAAAAAGAAAAAACCTTGTAATATTGACCGTAGAACCAAACGGCCGGTCAGATCTGCGTTCTCTCTAGCGGGCCTCGAGCGCTTTTGGACTACTGAACCTGTCCTGAATCGACAGTTACCTTGCATGAGCCTTAACCCATTTTCTATTCCAAGCGGACATCTATTGTATCAAGTTTGGCGTTTATCGGGACGGACGTTTGTCGAACTGGGCCTGTCCACGGATTCCAAATTGAGGTAGTCTACATACATTTACCTTACTTAACTACACTCTTTGTGAAGTTCGATTCATCCTATTCTTATTGTTTTGGATCTGTGAAGGTTATCGCTGGGATGTTCCTCTAATCCAATCCAAGAAAGGACGGGAGGGAACAGTAAAATTTTTTTTTTTTTTTTTTTTAAAAAAAATATACGCTTGAAACTTATTTTCCATTCATCAAAAGATCAAATCAGGTTTGAAGTGTAAAGTAAAATTTTTTTATATATACTACTACGACAATAAAATATTTTAAAAATATCTCCAAAAACAGTTTATCCAAACGGAAATATTCAGCTAAATTCAACATGATGACACCCCTAGTTTTTAGTGGTTCCCCTGTGTTCTTTTACACAATTTCTTATGTTTGGATTAAAACCTGATTTGACTTTTTCGCAAATTAGGAAAGAGTCCCCAAACACATCACGTACGAAATTTTTGTCTGCAAACTCTCATATCAAATTCCAATAACGTAGACAATTTTAACTCACCTTTTTTATTTTCCATAAAAGAAGAAGAAAACGACGAAGAAATCAGATCATTCCTTTTCCATATCACGTTCCACCACCCGAGGGATCCAGGCCAAACATATACTATTAGACAAAAGAAGAGAAAAAAAAAGTCATGCTAATTCCAAATGCTAGCATAGCGTTTTACTCAACCATCAAAATCTGGTTTCTTTGTAGCTTTCGGTAGTATTATTAATAGTTCTTTCACTGACATTAATTAATTAATTGTAAAATTCAATTTTCGTACGTATATCATGAATTAAATATAATAATGTCAGTCAGTATATATAAGATTTATTGTTATTAATATTAGCAACTTCTTCTTTTTTTTTTCGATTCTAATCTTGAATGAGGTTACGTCAGAGATAGGAGTGGACGAGTTTTCATTGAACGGTAGACATGTAACAGAAGATGAAGTCGGGCTTGAAGCTGTAGGAGGATTGGTGATGCTAATTTTGGAGTGGTGATGCTAAAAAGGATAGGAATGTGAGATGTGTCAAGTACTTGACAAATTTGTAGACCAACCAAAAGTCAAATCTTAGTCGTGTGAAAGCCAAACCTACCGTTCATAAACTAAAACAGCCACAAACACGTACCGACTTGGTATGCCACCCCCGCAACTATTGGGTTGATTCCTTTGGGATATTTTTTTTTTTTTTTATAAAAAAAATGCAGTCAAATTGAAAGAAAAAAAACAAGCAAGACCTAAAGTACGTTCCTACCTAAATTCCAAGCATCAGATCTGCTTTCTTCCCTCAACAGAATTTCCTATTTTTAGCAAACAATCCTGACAATATACTACTACTACTACTACTAGTATTTTACGCATCAACTATGTATGTGAAATGAAACAAACCTCAAGGAAAAGGGCTGCGATAAGCACTTATACCTACTTTTTCTCCAAATCTTTTTTGTCCTTAGTTCAGCCTAAGTCATTGCTCAAATAGCCATTCCGTTGAGTCAAAGTCCTCTGTGCCCATTGATTAAAAGAGAGAGAGAGAGAGAGAGAGAGGACCCTCGTTCTATAAAACCAAGAACTTGACAAATTCCTATTCCCTGCGTGCCTTGGAAGGCATACTTGTTGAAGTCAAAAAAGTTTCAGAATTTATCGTGGTTAATAAAGTACTACATATTGATGCACATGTAATTAGGTTTATATTGAACTTAGTTAAGCAGAAAGGCCAAGGGAGAGGAATATATAACATGTGCATGGCAATAAGCTTGAGGGTGAAAATCAAGGGGCACGCCTTGGATTGAATCTAGGAGACAGGACCACTGACTGATATCAAGGGAATGTCTAGTGCATTGATCAAGTAACCAGCTACTGTTTATTTAAAAAAAAAAATGTCCAAAGATAAATATGCTTCAAATTACAGTTGCAAATTAGATGATGTTTTTCTTTTCTTTTCTTTTTTCGAAAAAGAAAATGGAGCTCAGCATAGAGAGCATAGAGTCGTGATCACTTTTTGCCAAGATCTTTAATCATAAGGGTTATAATTACTGAGACTTTTGCCATTGACAACTCGTCTCAAAGTTAAATTCCCCAGCCTTTGTTCTTGCTTCTACTAACTATTAATTTAGTATTTTCGGCCTCTCAATGTCATGAGTTAAAGCATAGCCTAAAGTACGCTTTGGCTGGCTGAGTAGAAAAAGTTGTAGTAGTACGAAAGTGTAAATAAGCTTGGACCCCCTTTTGGCTCTTGAACGGTGGGCGTCATAATGACTGTGATAATTAGGAGATGGTACATTGATTAATGATGCTTAATCGTGGAATAAGCAATGATGAGAAGATGATAAAAATCCAGGATTCTAAACCAATACATATGGATTTATCATTATGGTTCAATGATGATTAGCATGATTATGTGACAAATGTCAAGGTCCTTTACCAAAATCCCATCCCCTCCCAAATAGTAATAGAATAAAACTCTATGCCTGATATGTGGTTCATACAATTCCTTTTTTTTTTTTTGGGGGTATTTTGGAGGTGGGGTTAGGTTGAACAACAAATTGTCTCAGATTTTTGGATGGTTGACAATATTAGGGTTGTGGAGGGGAAAATTTGATGTCACTACTGGAAATGAGTGGTTGAATGGAATTGAAGGATAATTCAGCAGCGACTCCTCGTTCTTTTGTCCTAAGGCTTCCAATGCTTTAACTTGCGACCTGAGGAACTTGAGATAGTTTGCAGCCTCATCAAGCATGGATGCAGTATCCATCTTGCTACCGCCCGGGACCAGCCTCTGCAAAACCCTAATTCTTTCGCTTATCCTTTCTCTTCTTTGCCTTGCAGCTACAGTTTGCGGATCAGTTGAAATTCTGACATTCTTTCTCTTAGGCTTCTCCATGACCTCCATGCCAAAATTCACTGGCCTAAAAGCGGCCGCTCTATAAATCATTTCCTTCATCTGGGCAATGGCCTCTGAATCAGGCTCCCCTCCTGCAGACGTTATTGACGAGCTAGGCTGCTGAAAGCTGATGTTTGATGAAGTTGGACGCTTTTCTGATCTGGGCTTTTTGGGTTTTGGCTCGTTTTCTGATATCAGCTGGAAACTGTTGGAACTATCTGAGCGGACAAGATTTTGGAGTAGGGTTTCACTGCTTCTCTTGGTAGCATGTCTAGGTAATTGACTGGCATGTTGGCCGGATGAAGTAGTTTTTGAAGCTGTTTCGTCCAGCTCTTTTATGCGGTTGTGATTATTGCTATCTTTTGCGTTGGAGCTATCGCAGGCAGACTCACCCGATGAAACACCATTCACAGCTCGAAAGTTCCATAAGGTTTTGCAGTCAGAGAAGATCATGGAAATGTCTGCATCATCTTCGACTGATGTGGTGTCTGTGTTACTGTTGGACCCTGATAGCAGGCAATCAAGCGATTCCGTGGAGCCTGTAGCTGTTGCTATTAAACCAGCCTTAGCTTCCTGGAGGCAGGTGTTGATGATTGATTTGTTTGATGTGCCATAATCGAAGAATAGGCCATTCAACTGGTTGATGAAGTCGGTCCTATTAGGAATTGGAGGAGATATTTCAGCTACTGATGATTTTCTAGGCACTTCATCGTCATCAGCTAATTTTGTAGCCTCTTGTTGCAGAGAAAAGTTCCAGCTCGAAAGAACCTGTATGGGCGGATTAAAAGCCGGTGCTGAATGCTGAAAACTCTGACTTCCTCTGCACGTCTTGATATTTGGTGAACCGGTTCTCTGGAGCAACTGAATCGTATTAAAAATATCTTCTGGGATATCTACTTTACCTCCAAGAAATGCGTAGCCACTTGAATTGGGCACCATCAAGGTTTCTTGTGGATTCTCCCATGAAGCTGATTTGTTCTCAGGTACTTCTGCTCCATCCCAGTTGAAACCATCCATATTAATGATGCAACTTGTAGCCGTTGCAGAGAAAATGACAAGAAGGCTCTTGAATAGCTGACAGAAAATTAAGATCCGAATTCAAGCACAAAATTGACACTTATCCACCTATATATTATAGCATGTATTTAGTGCATTTATTGCCTCAATTAAACCAAGTCAAAGGGCTGGTATTTGATCAGTAGAAACTAGAAAAGCCTACCAATCAGTAAGTACTCTAGATCCAGCTGCTTATGCTTGTGTCCTCGGGAGAGTGTTTAGTGTGAAGAACAACCGATCGACTGAAGAAATCGTGCGAGTTGAGCCTTAGTTAGAGAACCAAAGAGCTGACGCGGGAATGGCTTCAGATGCGTGTCATCTTGTGTACAATCCGGTAACAGTGCTAACAACCATAATCAATGCTGTACCTTGAAAACTGCAATCATCAACCAAAAGATCATCATCAACGTCAGTTTTATGCTAACAAATTTTGTCGAACTTTACAGCTAGATAACATGGGCAATTTAAGGTTAAAAGAAAAAAAAAAACTCGTTCAAATGAAAGAAGTCATATACTGCAATAGTTGGTTAACTGTGGAGGATGTTACTGAAATTAAGAGGATGTTATAGGCTTATACTACTGCTATTATACCTTGAACAGCGAAGAAGGACCGATATTCTTCACTCTTGAACGAAAATATGATGGTTGCTGGTTCGAGGGGTTATATAGGAATTAGAAAGAAAGGATTGATTGAGCAAGCAGTGGTGTGTACTGTGTAGTTGAATATATATAATACTAGTATGATGAAAGGGGAAGCTTTGCACAAATATTCTAACATAGTTTTTACAGTTGACAGGAGATCGATGTAATGGTCTTGGAAAGATAAGCTTTTGGTTAGTTAGGTGGGGGGGCTGCAAGAGAGTATTTTTCGCGGATGGGGAGCATGAGATTTCAGAAGAAAGCAATTTTGGATGTTATTTCAAATTATATATTATTGCTTACCTTCCCTGTGGAGAACTCTGAAGTCTGACTTCCTTTTGGCTCATTCTGCTTCATGCGTACTGTAAAGTTGTGTAATAAAAAAAAAAAAGTTGCTACCCTGTGGGTAAGCTTGCTATCCTTCTCAAACACTTCCATCAATCATATTCTTAATCATAGCCGTTTCGTGTTTTTAACCGTTTTACTTTTTACCTCAGTGCCTTTTGATGCTAAAAGTTTTTAACCTTTTCTTCTTTTTTTTTTTTAAATTTTATGGTGGTAATACTTATATTCTTTTTATTCAAGGCAAAGAAATTTGCTCCTTTTTTTATTATTATTCTAATAATAAGATGTATGCAAAGACTTGTTCATTTGTTTCTAAGTCGAAATTGCTTGGATTACAACCATAGCTGGAAATGCATTAGGTAACCCACCCGAATGGATGACACAAACTGCTTGCCCTTGTCTGTTCTTGATACCAGAGCTGTAACTTCCTTCACTGTATATACTCGCCAACGCTGTATTAGAAGACGCAGTCTTCAGGGCCACGCTTGATTAGCTGGCCTGAGTAGAAATATCAGCTTGGATTGAAACTTGGGATGTTTCTTTTTTTTAATTTATGGACTAGTATATGCTAAAAAAAAGACCAGATGTAGAACATATATAATCTTTGACAGATCTGAAGAAATATTTCTTAGGATTTTCGTATCATGATCGCCTTCAAGATGAAAATATAGAACAAGTACTAGTGGGTTCGTGGGCGGAGGGGAGGATAAACAAAATTAAAACTTGGTGGAAGGCTATGCAAGCAAAATAGTCAGAAGAACTCAGAAGAGAAGATAGGACTTAGGGGGGAGGAGCAGGCACCGCTCGCTCCTAGGATTTTGTCTTTTCACATCTCATAAACTCCACAAATCCTCCATTTTCTAGAGACTAGTTCTCACTGCATGCCCCTCTCTATCTGCCTCTGTCTCTGTCTCTGTCTCTGTCGAGAGAGAGAGAGCATCTGGACTGTGAAGGCATCGCCCCACATGCCCCCCATCAATACAGCTCAATGGATGGGTTGCCATAGCAATTGCTTATTTTGTCACTTCTTTAAGAACATTTCTGTGTGTGTCAACGCTCATTTTTTTTTCCATCACTTTCAAATGTTTGTCCTTAAACTAGATCCATTTTGACACTCCAATCAGTCATATTTGTATCATTCAACATATACATACACCCATTTGGCACTTAACATTGAGCTACAAAATCATAGTATAGAACAAAGAGGTTTGGTTGGTAACTTCCACTTGAGCAGCAAACTTGATCATGCACACGTAGGTGCGTGGGTGGGAAGAGGGGGGGGGGGGGACGATATATACATATATATATATATATATATATATATATATATATATATATATATATATATGTATTAAATTCTGGCTGCCCAGGATTGTTATCTGATTCAGCTAAAGAGCACGGTAGGTCTGATCTTCACCAAATGATTTTTCCTCATCTTAACTAATAATTTTTACGCGAGAATTACAACTCTTGAAACACATTTTTGTTTTGTTGTTTTGAGTTGGCATAGTTTGGTTTTCAATCAAATGGCAATAAAGTGAGTCGAATACGTGAAGGGAGAATGCAATGTGATTAACATGAGACAGGCTTTCCTTCAGTGGTTACATTTGGTGGAACACAAAAAAAGCTGGAGAAGTATTGATTCGAAAGAGAAGACTTAAATTGGTTTGGGATAGGTAAAATCAGATTTTACCATGGTTGTTATATTTTTAACATGACGTGATAGTGGTGTGCACTTATTTAATTTTATTATACTCATGAAGAATTTTATTAGTATACGTCACTTTTTCGCTATACAAGTACACTCGCATATGTAAGTATACACCAAATCATAATATAATATATATATATATATACACACACACACACAATAGCCACAGTAACTTCAATAAATACAGACTGTCTCAACCAACTATTTCTAGAGTAGTTGGCCACCAAGAGATAGGCTTTCCTTCAACATGAGAAGTTGGAGAAGAATTGATTCGAAAGAGAAGACTTAAGTTGGTTTGGGATAGGTAAAATTAGATTTTAGTACGGTTGTTATATTTTTAACATAACGTGATAGTGGTATAAACTTATTTAATTTTATTATACTCATGAAGAATTTTATTTGTATATGTCACTTTTTCGCTATACAAGTACAATTGCAAATGTGAGTATACACCAAATCATAAATAAAAAAAAAAAAAAAAACAGCCACAACAACTGCAGTAAATATAGACTGCCTCAATCCCATTTAAACAAAGTAAGATTTTTATTTTTTCTTTTTCCCTTTTATTTTTTAATACTTTTAGATAGGGAAAAGTTCTTCCAAAGCTTCTCAGGATTAAATTGGGCTGTACCAGTGGACTTCATTTGGACCTATCCAATTGGTGCCATTTGGTTTGGCCCACAGTAAAGGTGGTCCATCTTATTATGTCCAAATCAAACAATAAATGCCTTCTACTCGCGTTATTTCTGGTAACGGGCCGTGAGTTGTCCGCTCTCAAAACCAGGATTCCCACGTTTTATTCCGCCAGTTCGACCAACGGCTCGGCTAACATCATGGGCCCCACAAAAACTTCTCCAGGTTCCTCTGCATATGGGTGATGGCGGACCGCGGGGCCCAGATTGCTATGATGGAGGCCACACGTGAACCCAATGCTCCAGATCATACGTGGAATACCACTATTGGCAACTCAAGCGATTGGATGAGCTGCACTCACATGGGAAAATCAAGAAACAGTGGTGGAGGAGTGGGTCCAGGAGATCCGACTAAAACTCATCCGAACCACCAATCAAATTCCGAATCATTGTCTGTTTCTAGTTTCTACCATCTTCTTACTAGAATGTTATCATCACTAGTTTTTTTTTTTTTTAAAAGGAAAAAATCATTACTAGTCATATAATTGGCATGGGACTTGCTATTCTTTTAAGTACGAAATCTTAAACTTAACCTTAGACTTACAATGCTTTCAGTCTTACCATCCAACTCAACTCTCCTCTAAATTTCAATTGGTTTGAGACTTGCTAATCGATACACGCAAAAAAATATATTTTTGTCAAAAAATCCAAGCAATACTTCATGATGTCCTGATACCATGTACATCAGCAAATACAACTACAATCCCTAAAAAATTGACGTTGGATCATGCCCAATCTTTTTTAACAAAAAAAAAAAGAGAGTAAAATTTAAGAAGCGGATACCAAGAAGAAAAATCCAAAATCTCTAATTTTTTAAGGCACACTGTTAGTATTGAGTTTAGAATGCAAATAGTAGATTGCAAAAGTTAATGAAAAGCGAGAGACTAAGATTCCGTTTGACAAAATTGAATCTGAATTCTGAAGTCTGAATTCTGAATACTGAAACAATTAATTTATTGAATTTTAAGCACTGAAAAAAATATATGAATTTCTGAATTTTAATGCTAAACCTATTTATGCTGTTTGATAAATATTTATAACTGAATGCTTAATAAGTTTAATTTGATAATTTTGCCCTTATATCCTTTCATTCAAAAAAGAAATAGAATTTATGATTTAATTATTTTAAAATTGTTAGGTATGAAAATGACAATATTTATTTTTAAATCAAATTAATATAAAAGATGAAATATATTATATGAAGAGTATGGAGAAGATGTGAAAGTCATTAAAAAGGGAGAAAAGAGAAACTAAAAATCGTTAGATAAAAAATATTATGTTATTTAATTAGATAAGAATTTTGAACATAATTAACAAACAAGGGTAGATTTGATAAATAAGATGAGATAGTTGAAATAATTCTATTGATTCTTATCAGAATTAAGCATTCAGTTAGGATTCTTGTGCTGAAAAAAATACACACAGGTTCAGCACTGCTTAACAAGTTCAGCAAATAGATTTTCATTTATCAAATACTCAAAACATCTGAATGTCTGAAAAAATTCAAATTCAGCACTTTTTTATATTATCAAAAAGACCCTAATCCCTTAAAAAGAGGCAACTGCCCACTGGATTTAATGGACATGTTAGAGCCTAGTGCTAGCTAGCTGCCTTAATTGACCTGTGACAGCTTCATCAAACTACTAGAAGTCTAGAACTGAAGTGAAAGATGGGCATGTCGGTACTACTAATACTGCTAATACTCCTAAATGTCATTTTGTTGTTGTCATGGCAACTATCAGAGTATTTAGTGCCAATACTGACAACTTCAGTTCATAATCCCGAGTGCTCGTTCAGCGTCTGGATGCATGTACAGCAAAATTTGTCACATCCAATGGATGCTGGAACCTCGGCCCCCAACATGAGAGAAATGCCAAAATTCCTGGTTGGATCTGTTATCCCTTTCACAATGCCCCGTCACTATCATGACATTTTCTAGAATTTGGGTCAGTCCAGTCAGGAGATCCTAGAATTCCTGGCTAAAGGTGATCAAATTGGCCCAAAAGAAGGCGTAACATATTAGTCATAAACTACATGGACACTGCGAGCATGATACCGTGACATGATGGTGCCCATTCAGAAGCATCCTCAAACATTTCCTCCCTGGATACAAAAACAATCATGACATCTTCAAGGATGCATCATTACTAAACCCAAACCTCGAAGCAATACTGGGCTCCCCAGGAGAGCAACACAAAGTAAAAGACAACCAAACCCACTTCAACTTCTAATTGTCCAAGTCAATCAAAATATTGCTGACCACACAAATTAATCCATTGCACCGCCAATCAACCACAGGTTCACAACAATACCAGGATCAGAATTTTAAGTGACCTTCGAACCATTTTCTGGCAAGAAACTTTTAATAGAAATTCTGCATTAGGACCAATTGCTTTCCACAGATCAGAAGGAAGACATTTCAAATTAAGCAATTAGTCAGATGTCAGCTTCTGCATGTACAAAATCAGATTTGACTTCCCAACATTCTCCCCCTCAACATGGCTTCTGCTTTGCGCACCTGCTTTACAGGTCCCATGATAATGACCTAGAGTAAGCCAAGAGATAGGTATCAGCACCATTAGAATGTACAATTGTAGAGTATATTGTTTCTCTAACTTTGATTCACTTCTCAGGAAGAAGAAACAAAGATTACTTCTCGAAGATCCAGGGAAAACAAAGAATATCAAGAGCTCAAGTACGAGCCACAGGCTTGCCATCAGCAAACCAGTCCTAAGGAAAGAGTTATAGTATCCCCAATTATAACAGTGATAATGATAGGGTCTCCATTGGGTATTACCTTTTTCTTTAGTAAAATTGAGGCTAAAAGAAAAGAAAAGACATGAAAAGGAAAAAAAAAAGACACATTAAAAGAATTTATGTAGATGAAAGATTCAATCCCAAGTTCATTGATTCAAGAAACAAAGCACTTGACAATGTCAAATAAATAAAATTAAACTTGCCTTCTCTACTGGCCCTTTAGCCCCTTCAATCAAGATTTCAGCACTGCAGAGGAGACATTGCATAATGACTTGAAGTGAAATTATATGCTCATGTGAGAGAGAGAGTTACTTGCAGGATTCTTTGATATACAAGATTGAAGATCCCTTTCTACCAATAATTCGTCCCATTTTTTCAGCTGGGACGGTGAGCACTGACAATATCTCCTGCTCTCGAGCATTTCCCTCACTGAAGAAGTCTGGTAGAGGAAAACACATCTTATAATCCTGTCCATCAAATCCATGATTCACACAGCGCCTAACCTCTTCTAGCAATTAAGCACACGAAACAAGTCTCTCAACACAACTTGAAAATGAACTACACAACAGAGGAATGAGATATACATACCAATTCCTATATCTGAATGTCCTAAATGTAGTCCAAAGTTCTACATATGCTTGCCCCTCAGGTATTACTGCAAAGAGGTCTTGGGCTATTTTGTCATGAATGCAGGAATTGGGTTCCACACAAGCTTCAGTATTTTCTTTTACAGTGCCTTTAATTTGTAATGAGAGAGAGTCAAGCTTTAAGTCGATAGTATACAAACAGGCTGTGTCTCATATCTTGCAATCAACTAGGCGGCTCTATCACGTGGTTGTTCTGAACTACCAGATATCACATAGAGTTGCCTTCGACTTCAAATACCTGCGTTGTTAGAGCATCCTCGTCTGGACAGCAAGTAGGCACATCTCTTCAAACAAATGAATCTGATAGAAATTTAGGTCTCTGTCCGCTTGGAAAATTTTTGATTGGGTAAAATACACAGAACCCTTTTATAGTTTGGCCGAAAGTGAGGAAGCCCCAATGTGATTCAAAAACCCCCAGAAAACCCCCTTATGCTTTAAACTAAACTGGAACATGGATTAAAACCATCCCTAGAAATGTCTATTCTACCCTCCTTTTTTTTAAAAAA
Organism: Coffea arabica; assembly: GCF_036785885.1. NCBI lineage: Eukaryota > Viridiplantae > Streptophyta > Magnoliopsida > Gentianales > Rubiaceae > Coffea > Coffea arabica. The sequence continues at coordinate 1,913,662 of NC_092317.1, read as the reverse complement.
AAATTCCTCGTGTTTTATTTTTCTTTTTGAAACAGTAAACATTTTTGTGGATTTACTAAAAGTAAAGATGTCATAATAAGATTTTTTTTCAAACTATATGTGGATTTGTTAAAAACTTTGTGGGTCAAAATATAATTTATCAAAATTTGTCTTCTCAATGGATCAAATTGGGTTTGATCACCTGGAGGAGTGGTGGCGCAGCTGCAATGCCGCATCGCCAAGTACCATTGTCGGCCAGAATTTGGGGAAATTTACACCCCAAACTTTGATTTCTACATAGATCACAATTCTTGTATTTGATATAATCAAAAAAATAGCCATGGAGTGGTAGATTAGGCTATGAACAGTGATGAAATTTGCCAAAATCTATTTCCACAGCTCCATCACCACTTTCCTTTAGTTTTCACCAATTAACATATAGCATATCCCAGGTACTTGCTAGAATATAGATCTAACTTTAATAGGATTTCAATCATACAACAAAGTCACAAAATCTATGGTCATAGTTGGCATCACTTAACAATCAACGAACACAGTGGATGGCAACGACCATGACAATCATGACCAAGATAACAACAATAATGGAGATGGGGAGGAGGCAGCAATAGTTATGGTGGTGGATGAAGACACAGGTGGGGGTGATGGTGTTTGATGGAGAAGAATCAAAGAATCAAAAGGAAGAAGAAAGAAAGAAAAGAGAGAAAGAGGATAGCTTCATGGTTGTCATAATTTTTTTTTGGGGGGGGGGGGGGGGGGGGGTAGCAGTAGTCGTGGGTGGGGGAAAATAGTCGGTCTGGAGAAGGAAACCCAGGAAGGAGAAAAGAAAAAAGAAAAGGAAAGGAAAAAGAAAAAAAAGAGAAGGAAAGACAAAAGAAAAAAGAATCACAAAGTTACCAAAATTGCCTTTACAAGGTTATTTTGTACTTGCATATTAGGTGAGTGCACCTGGTATCTCCAGCAACATGGATGGTTCCATCCATGTTCTAGTTTAGTTTAAAACATAAGGGGGTTTTCTAGAGGTTTTTGAAACACATGAAGGCTTCCTGACTTTTGGCCTACCCACAAGGGGGTTACCCTTTCTAATTTCATGGTGTCAACAGAGTTTTTCTTTGGCCTATAGGACCTAAAGTAACTTTTAAGCACCTAAATGCTGCTGTTTTAACCTCCAAGGTTAAAATTTTAGACATGGTAGCGTACTGTGTTCTACCAGTATCAATGGCAGTAGATGACTGCACTGAAGAGGACCTCAGTGCAGGACAAGTAAGAATACCTGGAATTGATGGGAGGGGTGGCCAATCTGCCTGTTCATTGTCATTAACACAATAACAACGACAATGGAGAGCTCCACGGACAGCAAGTCTCCATAGGGACACTTCACTCAGTTTTTCCATTATCTTGTGGTGTATGTAAAGGAGAAAATGGACATCATCTGCTGCTGCCCGAATCATCAGCTCAGACAAGGGTCTATATGTCCAAAATGTCGGATCCTGAGATGAAGAATTTCAGATGCATATAATTGTAAGAAGAAGAGATCCTGACACAAATAAACTCGGATGTCTATCATTGTAAGAAGACGAGATGCCCAATGCTATTGAACAAGTATCACCAAACAGTATGAAACTTGAGGAGTGAAAGGTTTGCCTTTCACATTCTTGAGCATTGCATATGTTTGGGGCTTCAGATCTCATCAGAACTGAATTCCTTAATGCACTATGAATCTTTTATTTTTCTTCTGTTTCATGTTCTTTCTTGCGCAGCTGGCATATATACTTGTACAACACTCCCGAATCAGTTTTCAGAGTAAATATTGTACGTGCAACCTCATTGAAATTATTCGCAAAGAGACTCATAACATTTCCTTATAAAAATATCAGACATCTTAAGGCTCCTTAGCATCTTCCTAAAATAAGCTAAACCAAATATATTGAGGAAAAAACCATTCTAGCAGGCTTGTGTTTGCTTTTAGCTACAGGAAAAGCTAAAAATAACTGTTTCCCAAAGCACTTCTAGAGATGTTTTCTAGTGTTTTTCATAGCCGGCACATTACTTTTCAAGATCTTCAGGTTGAATACACCCTTTGAACTTTTCAAATCGCTTTTTCAGTAATGACATTTTCTTAAGCAGCTAAGAGGAAAACAAACTTGTAAAGCGGACTGAATAAGAAGACAAAGAACATGCCCTAGGACTTCAGCATAAAGTTCTCAAGTGAATGAAAATAAGTAGATCAATGAACTATCTGACTTTATCCATTTATCAATTTGATTTTCATTTGAACCTTGTAATTACAAATCTCATTGTTTGAAATTCAAGTAAGAAACTCTCTTCATTTCACAAAGGTATGTAGCTAAGAATTATAAGACTACATTTCAAAGGAAAGGATCTCTAAGACTGAATTAAACAAAGCTCCTGCATTCTTAGCCTTCATCACCATGATTTCTGTGCATTGCATGTTCCACTCTAAACCAATAGCTAGTATCTGAATCCATTTTACGAATAAGATTGCAGACACAGCTTCATTTGATGAATTGAAGGAGCAGTTCAATTATCAAAACTAAATCTGATCTTCAAGAAAATCCATGTGCGCATATTTACTTCCAGGCAAGCAATGCAAATACATACATTGGGTCATTTACACAAACACTGCTGGTATTGTTCTAAATTTAATATATTTATTTATTTATTTATTTGAGTTCCATAATTAGACAAATCGATCTCTTAATGAAACCACATATCTAGTCCCTCCACTATAGTTCTTCTTCCCTAATTCCCACTCTCAACTCCCCCAATCACAAAAAACCCTCAGTTCTTTCCTCAAGCTCCCAGACTTAATACCAACAACCTGAGCCTAAATTCCTTTGCCCTACTTAATACCCGTATATACCCAAAACAATTGTTAGGGAAAGCATCTGAAATTTCACTTCATCATGAAAGAAAGGTCAACCACAAGGCCCATGACTAAGAACTCATAATTGGTTTCAAAAGTGATTTGTTTGTACATGTCCGGATTTCGATTTGGAAGTTGATTCTGTGGTATCAATTTTAAAGTAGACTTTTACAACATCGCTTTCTATATTGTGGCAAATCAACCCCAATATTTTTTTAAAAAATTTTGAATAAAACCCACAATATTTTTTGTAAATAACCTGACATACATGCTTGTGTATGTGGTGGGTTGTGCTTCTCAGGAATCAGAAAGAGCCAATAGACATTTCATACAAAGCCAGGTCAGCTAGGCTGAGAGTTTTGTAGTCGAAGCTGACCTCTCTCAGAAGTGCGCGAACTTCTTTCTTCGCAAAATAGGATATACCTGAAATATGTGAGGAGGGGATTAGTGATGGAAGTCTGATATCAACTACTAAGCTAAATATATCTTTTCAAATCAAGAAAGAAAACTAAATTTTGATTAAAAATCTGGAAAAAAGCTTAGTTGCAGATGCTATGCCATAAGAAAAACAAAGAAATGAATCAAATGGTAATACAAGAGTCTTGATCCATATATGCACACTTCTTGTTCAACAGAATAGTAGCATGAGACAGCTGTAAAGTATTTTCTGCAACAGCATAACAAGTTATTCTTACAAAGTTACCCCCAGAAATACACTATATCAACAATAATATGAGATACTAACTAAGACCTCGTAAGTATTTGGTGTAACGCCATAACTTAAAACCCAGATCACCAAACTTGATGAAGAATATCTTCAGAGTTCAACAGTTGCTCTACTATTGGTCATGAACCCCATGAAAGTGTAGATATGCTCCCTCATCAATGGGGCAAATGAGAAAAAAAGTTACACACAAACAAATTATTCTCCCTCGAAATGTTCTTGCCTCGTAGTATCAGAAGCTTATCTGGATTGAGAAGTTCATTTCAACGCTAGCACCCAGACATTCACCACCTTCCCCTTTTTCTTCCCCTTTCCTCATGTTGAGACCCCTGGGGGTGGGGGCTGGGGTGGGGACAAGAATACCAGATGTTGGCTGCATATAGGAACTATTAACAGATAATGTAGCTTTCATAGTGGGATAAGAACAAGAATACCACCAATCAGGCATAGGTACATGAACTCTACCCTAACCATTCGAAAGGAATTAAACTTCTTAGAATACAAGGATGTCATAGCTCAATAGCGTCGATCTGCAATGAGGCGCATAAATGAGATGTTTTCACATGATGATCTTTTCTGTCCGTGCTGTTCCTCTATCAGAGAATACGCCAGCTGCAAAACCACATTAAAGATGAACTGATTCAAAAATATTTCACAAGATGCTTCCTCCATAGAAGAACACCTCCAAAAAAAATGGTATTGATATAAAGGACAGAAACCTTGAATTCCTAATAGACATAAATTTCATGCTCAATATGCACTTTAAAGAGGGAGAAAAGAGAACATAATTTAAATGGCAGAATGTTGATGAATTCCTCCATCAGCTGACAAAAAAGCGGCAAGTGCAGCACTTAATACGCATTTATAGAAGTATAAAACAACCATAACAATTCTCTACTGAAGTTTATCATTGCTGATTAACATTGACCTGTTAAGAAAAAATCTTAGCATAGCATCCCAAAGAGGTCTTCTTTTTACGATATGTTAATTGAACTCAGAAAGTTTAGCTGTAAAAGCTTTGAATAGAACATTGATAATAAAATTCTTTGACTGTTTTGATTATGAGCTGCCTGAGTACATAATTACTCGAGGCTTAAAGCATAACTTCCAAATAAAAAGGGTGTCCGATGCATTGGTAACAACAGAAGAGTAGGCCAAAATCCAGCTAAAAGAAAATTAGATTTGATTAGGTTTCAAATCAGCAAATGCAACTGGCAGCACTAGATTGACGTCTGAAGTTTTTGACAGAATTTCTCATCTGATAAAGCATTGGATACTAAGAAGTAAAAACTTTTATTGCTTTTCTTGACATAGTGAATCAACAAGAAGCCAAGATTCCAGTCAATGTCTGTTTCTTAATGACTTATTTCTCTTGGTTTACCAGTTAGGAAAGAATATTCCCCTTCATGCTAAATCTGAACAAGGATTGCAGCACAACTTAGCAAGAGATAGTTTGGTCTATGGATGCATAAAACTCACCTGGGTATCCACAACATTGTGCAATTTGATATCAAACTGGAAGTATAACACCTGCAATGGTACAGATGTTTGAAGAAATGAAGGGAAGAATATGGAATGGCTGGTAAATTAAAGCACCTCATAAACTATCAGGTTCAATAAAAGACCTCACTGTCCCGTTTGCAGTCATGAATAACCTTTGTGATGTAAGGAGACTCGAGGGCCGGTTTACAAGCATCCATAAGCTTCCTTCCGCCCTGAATAGCATCAACCAAATAAATGGCATCTGGGAAAGCAAGCTGTCAAGATCAAAGGATGTACTTCAATAAAAGTGAGTCTACTGATGTAATACAATTCTGGATCTTAACAACAAAACCGAGCAATGTAGGGAAATATTAAGTAAACATCCCACTCTTATGGCAGGGTTAGTACCAGAAATTACCCAACAATACATATAAAGTAGGGGAACTTAACGTTACTGCATGCATTGAACACAAAAACACGATTAAACATGGTAATTGAAGTTCGACCATTATGTGAAGAGAATCTTAAAGCAGAGGAACCAGCTCTTATTCAACAGCATAAGATATGGTAACAGGTAATTAATGTGTTCCTGATATTGGATAGTATTGTTTCTCATTTGCATTACAAATATGTAGCAACTGTACAGGATATGTTCCTCCTAAAGTATTAGTGCAAGACTATTGATACCATTTTGGAATGAAGATAAGTAAGTTTTTCTACTAAACACACATTTCCTCAACTAAATTAGTAAGTTGGCGTCAAAGCACCTATTTACTATCAAGCATTAGACACTCTTAGATGAGCATATCTCATCTTTTATTCAACTGCATTCTTTAGCCTTTACACTTTTAACTATGAGGAATAACAGGTGCAGCGCGACTGAATCATATGTTTGCTAAATAAACCAAACACCACAATCTTTGCAGAAAAGGAGTTGTAATAAATTTCTAAGTTGTTCAAGTGAAAGAAAATTAGAAGCAGAGTATACCTGCATCATGCAAAGAGTTCCATGTCGGCAGAGGTCAACACCCTCGCAATCAAATCCGATGACCAATTGACTTTTAGGAGATGGATGGAGAAATTCAGTTGGAAGCCGAGATTCATGGGTTACTATATGAATTGGCACCGAGAACATAATGAAATCGTTATCTGCGTAATTGCTACCTGCAATATAAGCATACTATTTACATTGAGATTGCAGCAACAACTAAGAAGTCATTCGAGCTTCAAATAACAACCTAAATGACTGACAAACAAACTTACTTCACGAGAGCCAAAAAAAAAAAAAAAACATGGAATGAGAAGTAAAGGAATGAAAGGTACTGCAAATGATCGAGCCTTTTTTGGGGTACTAATAAGTAACTATCAAAGAAACACAAAAACTAGTAGAACCAGCATAGAGTTTGAAATTGGAAAATACAAGTCAAGAAATACAGAAAGAACCATAAACAGCAAAGAAATCATGGTTAAGACAGCTCATAAAACCTTGAGAGCTACGGCCGGCCCAAATGGTAAAGCCAACCGTCCGGGTAATATTGCATTAAAAAGAGAGAGAGAGAGAGAGAGAGAGAGAGAGAGACTACAAATACAGGGACCTGGGTCAGAAGGAAAAGGGATGTAGGTCTCAAGAGAACCAGCTGCAAACGCCATGTGATCACAGCAGCCGTCCGCCTGAACACACAAAAAAAGGGGGGGGGGGTAAAACAAAAGAAGAAGAAGAAGAAATTAGCTAGCGAAAACAGGGAGTAAGGTCGAGGACAAAATGGAAATCACAGCGGGGTAATCCTTGAGAGGATAGGAGAAGAGAATGGCAATGTGGACGAAAGAAGAATTTAAGTAAGTAGTAGTAATTAGTTTGTGTATTAATTCACCCCATTTCCTATCCCATATCGCCGCATTAAAACCCTGACAATCACATCAGACGACACCGAAGCAGTAGTTGGGCTGAGGCCACCTGTGCTGTAAAGATTAGAGAATGCTGGGTGCCTTTGCCCGGCCTCGCCTTACGCCTTACGGCTTGCAGTGAAGCAGATTCGCGTGAGCGGGAACTTCCCTCTCCCACACACTCTCTCCCGCCTTCTCTCTGACTCTCCCAGGATGTTGTCGGGTCGGGTCCCATGTTAAATTCGGAGACTGGAAGAAGTCCAAAATACGGAGATGATGGATCATAAGTTTCGTGCCCAAACTTTTTAGTTGTAGGTCCAGGTTAAAAAAAAACGTCACATTAATTTGTGCATTCCGTCCAGTTTAAAGCCATCAGCGGCGCGGTTGAATCTAGCCCACTAATGTTTGATTATTGGACTGTATTCTTTAATCGTTGCTAACCCAACTCCAAAAAAATATCCATCATGAGACCTCAAGTTCAACCCACTGATGATCCAACTCCAAATTGTCAAATGGTAAAAACCAAAAAGGTTAATGTTGGATCTCAACCTCCTGGCTAGGCTAAGGGTGGAGTTTCTCGACACGACTCGAATGACTTGCTAAGCAAATATGTCAAATTCAAGTCAACACGGGTTGACCCATTTAATATGTAATTTTATAATTTAATAATAAATTATAGGCATAAAATAAATAAAAAAAACTAACTAAGGTTATAAATTAGTATTACGAGAATGGAATCATGAATATTATGCAAAAATAATGTATTTTATTTGTGAAAGTGTAGTAGTTTTGTTTTTGTTCATGATTTTTTTTTGTACAAAAAGAAAAATCAAAAAATTATTACAAGATTGGGCTGCAATTTTCTATATTCTTATGGAAACTCCATTATAAAAGAAAAAAAAACCACCATACTACCAAAGTGAGAAAGTAAAAAAAAAAAAAAAACAGTTAAGCAAACGAGTTTTTTCAGATTGGATTCGGATGACCCGTGAAATTAACCAGTTGGTTCGGGTCAAGAAATTTGATCCATTTAAATTTTTGGGTCTGATTTGGATTGACGTGTTGGCTCTCACCAGCGGTAAGTCCAAGAGCACAAATTTTACAACAGGGGCACGATTAAGAAAGCTTGCCAAATTCCCCATGTTCTGGTGTAAGCTAAGATCAAGTCATTAAGCAGAGCCCACATTTACATTGCATGTTATTTAATGCAGAGCCCAAGGTCTAAATAACGATCTGTTCTTAAGCCCACGTGTTTGAGAAACATCTCTGACGGGTTAAGAAAATGTCTCCAAAACCAAACTCGGTTGGTCCTTAACTCTCAAAGTTGGAGTGCCTGTGCAAGTTGTGTTCTACTTAGTGCAGCGCAGGGTATCCAATCAAAACTTGCGCGCTTCAGCCGCCAGCTTATTTCATTTAATACTTCCTTGAATTTGGGCTCTGTTTGGATTGCTGAGTTTTTTAAATAGTATTAAAATTTTTAAAAATATTTTAAAAGGTATTCTAAAAAGTAGTCTAAATTTTTTTAATATTTAAAAAATATTTCAAAATATATTCTAAAAACTCTTCTACTCTTAAATATCTCAAAATATTTTCTAAAAATATTCTAAAATATAGTATAAAAACTCTGCTATAGTAAAATTTTTCAAAAACACCCCCAAAAATAACTATTCCAAACGCACCTTTGGTTTGCAAAGAAACAATATTTAGACTAATAAATAATAACAATAATGTAGCATGTGAAAAATATAATTTATTAAACTTTTAGAGCTATGAGTAACTTTTAGACCCAAGACACTCATGGAAAAGCTTTTGAATTTCTAGTGGTACAATTCTGCTTAAACTTCCAAAATTTCACCTGATACCCCTTTTTTTTTTTTTTTTTTTTTGAGGTATAAGCGTCAAAATTTGAACTCGAAATGTCTTGCTTACAATTTTTTATTCGAATCATCCAATTCATCTCTTTTTCCAATCTGATACTTCTATCTTAGTGATATTACAAATCCATGATTTTATAACACTAGGTGCCACGAGGGATTCTGAGTCTCACAAATTGAATTGTTATTTGGTTCAAATTGATTGTATAAATTCTTATAGCATTTGTCCACGTGCTGTAAACTGACAAAATGTTTGACGTAAAATTTGAGTTTATAACTCATATAACTAAAAGTCAATTATACTGAAATTATACAAGTTTATACCTATTAGTTAGATTTACACAATTGGTTAGAACTAGTATTTGTGGGGTTCCAAATCTCACTGGAAGACAGGTTGACAGGGAAATGCCAAACCTTTAGGCAAAAATATGTTTTTCAAGAAAAAATTGGTGCAGGACTGCAAGCAGCTAAGTGTAGAAATTAAGGGAAAAACTTAGGGGCACTTCTCAAGTTTATCAACGGATGTTTTTGGTAGGGGTGGCAATTTTCGACACGATTTGAAAACACGACACGAACCTAACACGAAATTAATGGGTTTGGGTTGAGGTTTCGGGAATTCGGGTCAGAATCGGGTTGGACCCGATGAACCCGAAAAGAAAACAGGTCGATTTCGGGTCAACCCGTGGTGACCTGATATGACCCGATATGACCCGTTTACGAATTAAAAATAATTTAATAAATATAAAAATAATTTTATCTAACTAAACTAAGTTATTCTTTTTTTCAAAGGCATTAATTACTTAATCCTAAATGAATTTATTTAATTTGTGTGAAGTTGAAATTATTATATTTGGACAAATAATATATTATATTATTTTTTACTTTTATATTGTTTTAATTTATTTTATATTTTGTTTGGGATAAAACACTTTTACGGTGTTTAATTTATTTTAGATTTGGTTTGGAATTATTTATTTAAATTTTTATTACTTGATTATGTAATTAGTTTTGTGAGAAATTGATTTTATTAGAAATTACAGTGATAAATTAATAAATTAAAATTAAGTTTCGGGTCATTTCGGGTCGACCTGTCAACCTGAAATTTTCGGGTTCGGATCAGCATACCTGACCCGTCACGGGTTGGCGGGTCGGGTTCGGGTCAACAGATTTTCTGACGAGTTGACCCAAACCCGACCCGCCAACCTGATTTGGACCCGAATTGCCACCCCTAGTTTTTGGTAATAAACAGACGATTAATGCTGAAGAAAAATGCCCAAACTCACAAAACGTAGGACTGGTAAGTGAGCTGATGTACGTAAAGCAGCGAGGCAAGTGTTTCGGCAAGTGTAGCCGGACGGAACAGCGATGCATATGCATGGGAATATGGGATGAGAGAGACAGAGGGGGACTGAGTCACAGTCAACTGTCAATGCTCAGTTAAGGTTTCTCGATGGCTTGACAAATAACAACGCCATCTTTTCCCTCTATCTCGCTGTCGGACCTACGTTCCCCACCCCTTTCTTTTGCTATTTTCACTCTCTCTCTCTCTTTCTTACGCTTTTTTTTTTTCTTGTCCTTGATGATGATGATGATGCAATCTTTACAGATTCTGAGGCCACCCTTTTCTCTTGCTGAATCTATCTATCTTTCTTGACCACCTGTACTTCTTCGTCTCTTACCCCCGCCCTCTACTTTCTCTCTTTACCCCACGATATTTTCTAGACCATTGAATGAACCAATGTACTAGTGCTACTAGCACTTACATTTGCAGCGTTGTCCTTGATTTAAAAGATCTGGTTTGACACACTTTACTGAGGCATCCTCACTTTCGGACTGCCAAGCATTTCTGTTCAACTTATACATTTGACACATTTTCACGTGCTATTTTGCTTTGCCTTTCACTTCTTTGCTGGCAAGATTTTTATTTTACCAAGTGCAAGCTGGGGTATTCTTGTTACAAGCTTTGATTTTTTTTTTTTTTGGGTATCCTTTCCAATTAGTTTCATATTCAAGTTTTCATTCTTGTTACTTTTGTTTTGATCAAAATAAGTGTTCTTTTGAGATGGGCTAATCAGGGAGTGGATTTTTTAATTTCTTTTTGACAAATTTGGATTCTTTTAAGTAGGAAACTTCCAATGAGCATGAGATCATGTTCTGAGTTTGATAGATGGGTGTATATTGCGTGCTGGAAAAATAGAAAAAACGAGGAGGAGAATGAGAGGTGGGAAAGATGAAAAGAAGCAGATGGATCCTCTATTTCCAAGGCTACATATTAATGACGCAGAGGGAATAGGACCCAGAGCACCTCCGAGAAACAAGATGGCTCTCTGTGAACAAGTTAATGCACCTTCTCAGAGGTTTTCCTCTGGATCGATGTCACTGAGGACGCTTTCTTCCCGCACTAGAACCAACTCGGATGCTTCTCCATTGCTGAATCATGTGAGTTGGGACTTCAAAACAGGCATTTTTTCTCCTCTTGAGTTTGAATTCTCCATTTCAATGTCAACGCTTTAAAGCTCATAGTGGTAATTTGGGTTGTAATGGAGTCTATGCCATATGAATTGAAATTTCTTGCCCCTGAATCACATTAATTCTAGACCATGCAATACACTTTTTCTTGGTTTTTAGCATAATTTCCAATAACTTTAGCATTTCCAGCTATATATGGAAAAGTTGTCCTGCTCTTTTCTGTATTCTTGATTTCATTATCCGAGAAGTTATTCATATCTTCCCTCAATGTGTTTGTAGTAGTTATCGTGTTGAGACTTGTGAGTAAAACAAATCATCTGCTATGTGGTATGTAGTATGTGCAGCATCGGCTGTTTGCAAAAATGAAGTACTTTATCATTAAACATGAATAAATATTGATGTTTTAATTTGGATTCCATACATAGGGAAGTATTTTAGAAATCGAATTGTTCTTTATTTCCTCTTCCCTTCTTTTCTCAACCTTCTCTCCTTCATTCTCCCTTTACCAAAGTCTCTCCACTCTTTTCCCTCCTGCATATCTGGCCTGGTCGTCTCCTCTCACCCACCCATGCCCATGTTGGTGGAGTTGCAAGAGAAGGTCGGTTTCGGCTTACTGTGGAGTTGAAGGAGGGGATGATGGTAGTCGTGGTCAGCTGCCCATCTTTGCTCCTCAAACCTGTGCAGTATGTTTGGAGGGAAGTTTAATCAGTGTAATATTTGGTTTGATCTTTATAATTCTGGAAGTAGAACCCGATGGACCTTATGCTGTTATTAAAAGGAGCGAGTCATTATATCTGCTTGAGCCTGAAATTATCAACAGCTATTACATTTGTAACCTAATCCATTGTTATGCCATTAGAAGTAATCGAGTTGAGTAATATGTTAAATCAAATATACCATCTCCGAGTCACCTACTGGATTCCTACTGAAGAGAGACAAAATGTAATTTTTTTTTTTTGGGTATAGAATATATTTGCAAAAACATGTTGTTTGTAACCCTGCATACATCATTTTTAGATACTAAATTCATCAAGGAGTGCGTTTGAAGAATTATTTGTAATTAGTATGGCTTGCAGAATAACAGTCCTAATAAAAATATTTCCCTCTTCCTCACATTGTTCACACCTGTTGTAGGTTTCATTGTTCTGCAGCTCGCCTAAGTGTTCGCATATGGCCGAGAGACTTAAGTCTAATTCTTCTGCTGGGATGAGTTTAAACACAAAATATTCTGAACTCCAGATACTGAGTTCTGGCAATTTTCAATCATTTAGTGCTAGAAAGCCTTTGAAAATGACAGCTGAGTATACATTGTTTAGGCCATGCGACTTCTTCAACTCCATTACCTCTTTCGCTAAGAAGGATGGGAATAAGGATGACATTAGAATTCCCTATTCTGACCAAAGAGAGAAGACTTTCAATTGTAGCAGTGTTGGATTTAAGATGCAGAAAGAGAAAGTCAGTTCTTCAAGTTTGGGCTTTTCAGGGAAACCTGAATCTACTTTCGAAAGACAAGAGATGGAGATGGGGATAAATGATGCCAAGTCGAGGGAACATCCAAGAAATCAAGCTGAAGTTAGCTTTAAAGTATCTGAGGTGAGTGATGGCAATTTTGAAAAACTTCCTGATCAATTCACAGAAGAGAATATTTTGGTAGATACAGCACCAAGTGTTGTAGCAGTATATGGAACTTGTGGGTCTGGTAGAAGAGCAGTTGCACCTATAAACCATGCAAAGACAAATGACTTGGTTAATGATATAAGCACGTCGCATATTACCTGTGCTCAAGCACATCAAGAGTGCAGAAATTTGCCGATAGGCACTGATATAGATGACAATATCTCAAAGAATCCTGAAAGGCACTCAAGGAAGAGAAGTTTTTCGTCGCAGGAATCTCTATCATGTTCCAGTCCACCAACTGCAGAAAATAACAGAATTCCAAAGAGGCTTGAATCTGTCAATGAGCGTCCTAAAGGTAATCATTGTGCATCACGTGTAGGAAATGATGCAAGACATATTGCCATCTCAGACAACTCGGTGATGGATTCTAAATCAGGTTTACATGTATCTCCTGATGATGTGGTGGGAATGATAGGTCCAAAGTTTTTCTGGAGTGCTAGAAGAACCATTGCTCAGTAAGTAGTGTTGAATCTTCTTCTGAGCTACTGCTCGAGAACTTCAAATGCAGAAATTCTGTCATTTTAGGAGAAGACAACACCTCGTCTGCATGATTCTGGATATCTTGTTGCTTTCATTATTGACATGTCCATGTTCGTATGGCATTCCTTCCTTTATTTATCTCATAAGATTCATCCAATATGCTTCGGCCTTCAGGAATTCATTCTCAAGTTTGTGCTATAAGAACTCTGTGAGTTGAAACCTGCGATGATGTCTTTTGAAGCATGCAAAAGCTTATTATGTATTTTAGTGGTTCTCCATTCCCTTCAACTGTGCAACTCTGTGTTCCAATGTTAAAAAACTGAAGATTTTGCAAATAAATCTTTTAAAAAGTCTCCGGACTACCAGTCTGAACATTTTTTTTTCCGGGCAGCTTTTTCCTTTGTGAAACCATCTATGGTTATGTTCTATATACTAATTTTGCTGTTCATCTTTGGCATAAATAATTTTTTTTTTTTTAATTTAGAGACACCCCTACTACCTTTTTTCTTCTCTCTCCGCACTTCCCTTACCAATCCCTTTCTATTAGAAGCTCTTGCACCTTCTTTAACATTAGCCTAATTACATTTTATGATATTTTCAGTCAACAAAGGATCTTTGCACTGCAAATATTCGAGTTACATAGACTGATAAAGGTGAGCTGGTCTTTGCTACTTCTACCTAGTTGAGATGCTACGTAATTAAGTATGCACACAAGAAAGCTTTCGTCGTGGATCTTTATGAAACCGTGGGAAAGGATATGCTAGAATAACTATTTAGTTGATATCCAGGTACAAAGATTGATAGCTGGATCACCAGAAATGTTTTTTGAAGACAGTGTCATCTTCACCAAGCCTTCCATCGACCGCTCTCCAGAAAAGAAGTTCCAGCTGCAGAATTTTCCAGAACTACCATCTCTATTTCTTAAACCAAAAGTTGATGCTCTAAATCCCAAACCCTGTTTGGACCATGTAGCAGAGGAAGCACATGGAAAGCTGCCTCCTCCAGCCTATGAAACTGAGAATCGATATGATACTCCAAAGTCCCCTCTCAAACCATATTCAGGAGTAACACCAATGACTTTTGCAATTGAAGCCAAATTTGGACCTTGGTGTTTCCCCGCACCCCCGGGGAACCAGTGGTTAATTCCTGTCAAGTCACCTTCCGAAGGACTTGTTTACAAGCCCTATGCAGGACCTTGCCCGCCAACTCTTGGTTGCATTGCACCAATTTATGGTGGTTGTGGCACCATGTGCTTAACTAGAATGGACGCAGAGCATGTCAATTGTACAGCCTACGGTATCCCAGCTTCACTTGGTCGCTCCTGCTGCTTTCAACCACATGCTCTGCCAGTGATGAACACAGAAAATTCAAGTTCAGCCGCCGAGCAGACAAGCCCTTTTGTCACAGGCCGCTCTAGTAGGCCGGATAATCATCGTGTTGCAACGTATGACATCAACTACATTATTCCATATCGAAGCTTAGATGCCATTACGAGCCACAGAACTGGGATCATGACTGATTCTACTAGAATCATGCAGGTTTCGAAAAGCTGCAGTGATTTTCCGGGCAGTACTGCTAGCAATCTTAATGAGAGGGTCCAAGCAGATGAGCTGTCTCTTTTCCCCATGACACCTACACTTCAAAGGTCAAAACACCCCATCCAGAATAACAATAATGAGCAACAAATACAAGTGATCAAGGTCGTGCCTTACAATCCCAAGTCTGCATCTGAATCTGCAGCTCGCATTTTCCAGTCCATCCAGGAAGAAAAGAAACAGCAGGAGTAGTTCATAAATTAAATTTAAACCACCTATTGTCAGAGTAACGTTGCAAAGATTGTGTCCCTAACAGAATGCAAAGGATTTTGGTTTGTTAATCCCTATATAAAATCCAAGGTTATAAACTGTACATATACACTCATGCAAGAACCAGTTGGATTTTTTTCCATATCTTGCTTCCTTCACTTTTAATAGGCTCACATTCCCTTCCCTATTTAGGCATTACATCCAACTTCAAAGACTGCTTGTATACTTGTTCTTTTGCTTCTTTTGTTTGTTAGCGGTTGTGTTAAAACCCTGAAAGAATGCAATTGATGCTTCGTTTATCAATCCAGGCTTCAGACCCTAAATTACAGTACAGATACACTTAATTTTTTGCTTCCTTTTCTACCAACAGGATCTCAAATTTGTTCTCCTTCTGTAGAATTGCGTCCAACCTCACGTCTGTTACTAGCAGATGGAAATGAAGCGTTGACAGGAATTCTGTTTCACACCTTGAAAGCTTCAGTGGAACTTCTTTTCAGGACAAAGAGGTCATATTCTCCAAGACCTCTGGAACCTCTGCAGTGATTAACTACGAGGCAAGCTAAACCTCAGAAAGAGCAGTACCAAAAGACAGAAAAAGCTTGCTCCAGATGTAGCAGTGGAATAATGTAATTTACAACGCGATTAATCATCAAGTTCCAGCAAGCAAACACATTCAACATGAGGAGTGTGCGGAAACATGTCCACTGGCTGTATGCTACTTAATTTGTAGACACCTCTTATATTTTGATCTGGCTGGTAAAAAATAAAAAAATAAAAGTTTCAAAACGCCTCAAAAGATGGAAACAGTTTTTACAACTTCAACAATAAGCATTACTTACCAAACCATGACAAAGATAATTGAGGTCACGAGCACATGTTGCTGGATTGCATGACACATAAATAATTCGCTTTGCCTTCAGCTTGAGCAAAAATCTAATCAATTTAATATGCATGCCCGGACGATTGGGGTCTGCAAGTTTTACTCAACACACGTGAGAAGCAGTCTGGCTTACTACGCCAGGAAGAGGTGAAGAAGCTGCTTTAATTTTAGAAGAATCACAACAATCAATTGGCTAGCTAGCGTGTGGTAAATCTAATTTCTTGCTGAGATCAATGGATCAGTATTATCACTTTGTTTGCAGACTTAAGAAGCCTCTAAATTGCTCAATTAACTTTGTTTCAGAGCATCTTCAATGGCATGTTGAAAATCTTAGTTAGCTAAGCAAAATCCAGCAAAGTTGAATTGCAGATGCTTAAAGAGAATAAGTGGATAAAACTTCATCAGTGTGTCCTCATTTGGTCTGCTCTGCATTTTCTCCTGATTAGTTACTTACTTTGCTCACCAATACCATAAGAAATCAAGTCTTGATAGCTGGAAAATTTTGAAAAGCAAAAAATGAAAACAATGAACTGAAAAGGAGAAGAAAGAGTCATTTGAAGGTCACTCTCAGGCACTGCTCAGTCCAGTCAACCTTACAAAACGTTTTCCTATTTTCACTTGATTTTGTTTACCCATTTACTTAAACTCAAGCCCAGCAGTTCATTCCAATATCAATTCATAATTATATTTTTACCTCTTTGAAGCATAGGTAGCAAGTAAAACATGCATGCTATAAAAGTACCTGTAATAACAATGTCAGGCTTGGGAAAATCATTTCCAAATTGCTCATCAATTTTATTTAGATCCCCCTCAATAAAAGTTGCATTGTATATGCCATTTAGTTCGGCATTCCGACGTGCATCTGAGACAGCCTGAGGGACTACTTCATAACCATAAACACATCTTACCCTGACCAAATGGAATCAGAATCAGTAGTGGGGACAGTCAGATAGTAAACATCAGAGTTCTCCATAGAAGGACAAATGATTTTACCTTCTTGCAAGTGTAAGTCCAATGGTTCCTGTCCCACAAAAAAGGTCAAGGACAATTTCTGAGCCATCTCCTCTGAGACAGGCGCAATCCTCGATTAGTTTGTATAATACCTCTGCCTGATATATTCAGCACTTGTAATCATGAGAACTTATAAGGACAAATAGAAAGGAGATTGGGGTTTGACGAGCAAAAAAAAGCTTGTAATATTTTTAATTTTTTCCCTGGGTAAGCAAACAATGGACATTGTTCCTTGCCGAAGCATACCTGGTATGTATTTGTCTGAAAGAAAGAATTTGCAGAAATCTGAAATACAAGCCCTCTTAAAACCTCTGTTATAGTAGATTTGCCATAAAGTGTGTATTCCACCTCCCCCACAGATGTGTTGCCTATGGAAGTATTTACATTGTTCACAATGCTTGCCTGTAAATCAACAGAATAATAACCAGATGGATACAGCCCAACAATACAAGATAAATATTCAGAGGATTCTAACTCTGTTATGTAGTTAAGTAAAGATTTTACCCACATATGCACATGTGCTTGCATGTATGGCAGAAGCCTAACTGTTGCTTATCTAATTGCAAAACCAAATCTCACAAATCAGCACACCATAGGAACATCAACATCTCTTTTCTTTTTTTTGAGGGGTTGGGGTGTTAGGAAAGGGGGGAATGGGAGGGCAGCAAAGAATTCATCACTGGAAGATCTACTGTTTTGCATTATCTCCAGTCCAGTAAAATAAACTCTGAACATTAACTTGTACCACTATCTGTTTAAGAAGTCACTATTGAAAGTTTTTCCGCAAAACTAAGTATCAAGAGGACAATTGAATCTTATTTAAACTAACCACTTCAGGTATTGTCACAGTTTTCTCCACAATTGAGTTCAACAACTCTGGCTTGTATGAAGAGGTGACAAAATTCACCATCAGCTCAGGAAGGCCAGTTTCCACATTCCTGAATGAAAAAGATTCAACAGCTTAGTCTTTTCAATAGCAGTAGTGAATTTGGCACCACATTCAGAGAGAAGAAATTTGAAGTTCATAGTGCAATGCAGATATCAGAACATGATCTTCATGAAAGACTAGGGAAACAACACAAATGGACAACATGATGAAGAAACACCGATCTTTCTCTCTCAGAACATTGTACACTTGAAGAACAATATTTTGCTGCTGCTTCCAATGCAGGCATAACATGTTTATAAACTTGAACATCCAATTGACCAAAACTGAAAACTGAAAAATTAGATTTCAAACAATTAGTAGACAGATTCCTTCTATTTCAAATTTACCCTCGGCTACGAGTTCACAATTGCAAACCTCTTTCAAAGTTCCTTTTGTCTTTTCTGGACTGAAACCTTCACAGATAAATGTAGTTGCATAAACGTGCCGAAGTTCCTTTTGTCTTTTCTATTGCGGCTCCTACTTTAATGGATAGGCATTTCCAATACTTTAAGAGAGGGCGGCTCTGGCAAAATTATGTTCTAATTTTTGACACATTAAAAGACTTTGGGACAGCCAAAAAGGTGAAGCATGACATTAACGATGGGTTGCAGGGAGTCTAAGTCTCAACATCTCCTCATCATAATAATCAGATAACTCTGTGGCTCTAATTTTTCATGTCTAAGTTCTAGTTACTTCTGAAAATTGATCAAGTCTATGCTTTCTTTTCATGATGTTGCATCATATTCTCCCACCACCTACATGCAAGACCAACTTCTTGAAGTTTTACTCCAAAATTCAAGTGATTTTTGCAAATTCACTAGTCTCTCTAATGTTGCAAGCGGAAAAATGTGAAATTCAACCCAGTCAATTGCTAAAACACAAAATTAAACATCAGCGAACAAGAATGGCATAGGCATGAGTACCTTCCAGTTCTCAACATTAGATGCTTCAGAAAACCAGTATGAGAGTGGACGTCATAAGGTGAAAGGCCCGATCCTGGATCCCTCCAAATAGCTTGCACAGCTGCAAGAACCTATGATGAGAAATTCAAATTAAGTCAAAACAAACTAGCAAATCCAGGTTTACTTGAGAAAGTAGAACCCTCCACAACATGATAAGTTTTGTTTTTCGAGACAGATAAACATAAAAAATACTGTGATAAAACTTCAAAGGAAAAACAACGGTATACTTGAAGCCTATAAAATGTTTCTACCAGCAAGAAACTGCCACCAAAAAAATCAATCGACAAACAACCTACCTTATTTGCTGCTTCACTCTGCAATAAACACTTGTGCACATTCAATATCTTATCAAAAAAGCCGGGAGCATGAAGTCCCAAAGCATAGCTGTGGGAGTCACCATATCCTTCTTCCAGCAACTTTCGGGGTAACCAAGGCTTGGGCCCAAATGAAAACTCCATCTGCAAAATCAACCACAAGGAGAAGGAAAAACAATCGCTCAAACAATCATTTCATCATTATCCTTTAAGGACTACCATAATACATGTAGACAGTTCCAAAGTTTATGAATTCTGGCAGCAGATAAGATAATTGCACTTAAACAGCAAAGAAGGCAAAATTGCTAGCATTTGTTATTGACATGCTTTCAGATTGGAAATAAACATAAATATAAAAGAGATCATCAGAGGGATCAGAAATGCGACAACGATGAAAACCCATGCAAAATCCTTTTTACAATTGTCTACGTGTTTATGTTTTCTAATAATAATAGATGTTCTTGGGCACAGTTTCCGAGGTAAAAATATTAAGCCAATTCTTCAATCAGAAGCCAAAATTAAGCATGCAATATGTCCTTAGCTAGAGAAATAAACAAGATAAAATGGTCTTCTTGACATGTAAATGCATTTAACCATATATAACACAATGAGAGTTTAAATGCTAGCAAGATTTATCTTGCCATTAAATTTTGAATGAATGGAAGACAAATTGAAACTTCAGACACAGCTTCAGAATGCAATAGAACAATAATTGTCCAAACCACAGTGAGCTGAATAGAGACCTTGTTTCTGTAATGAAATTGGATATCACAGGGTACAATGGGCTTCATTATGCTATTGAATTCAGGGTCTTTGAAGGTGAACTTGCCAACATGTACCACCAATTCACGAACTTGCCGCTCCTTTGCCCTTATCTGGGCTTCATACAACAAATTCTGCGTCTTACAACCTCCACAGTATGCAGCACATTCACATGGAGCTTCCACATAGTCCAAGTGAGGTGTTATTGTCTTCAATTTGGTAACCTGAACTCCTTGAAAACAGAAACCAGGTAATTAATTGCCCCAAAAACGTTATCAACTCATACTTGTCAATTGGAAAAAACAACAAGCTTCCGGGGGAAGAAGGGCGTGGGGGGGAACTACAGCAATGAGATTATCCTCAATTTGAGGAATTATATCCACGATTTACACGTGAAACTCGTCACTAATTCTTCAAAAGTCAAGCAAATAAATCAAAAACTTTTCTTCGTAAAATGCAAATTCATTTCTTTCACTAAACGAAATCAACGAAGGAGGATTCTAAATTTGCTCAATGAACGTATGAAACAAAATTAAATTAGAAAGGGAAAAATATTCAATTTGAATTTCAGATAAAGGAAATGTAAATGAAAGAACCTCAGCATAATTATCTTTTTTCCTAGTAACACGCCCGATGAACCGTTCGCCTGGAAGCGCACGGTCACACATTACAACAAAACCTGTGTCGGCAACTTTGCACACGCCTTTTCCTTTAAAAGCTAGGTTTTCACAAACCAGCTCCAATGTCTGCCCCCGCTTCGGAAAATAAGAAGCTTTCTTATCATTGTCAGTCTTATTTTTTGCATCGACATTCTCCTCGGCCGTATTTATGCTACCATTACTAGTTTTCTTAGCTGTTTTAATGGGAGGGGTGCTGAATTGAATCTCTTCAGAGTCTTCATTTGGAGAGACTGATGAAGAAGAGGGCAGTGAAGCGACTGTGGAGAGATAGGACGACGGAAGATTAAATATTCTTTCGTGGCGGAAGTTTTGACGCCACGGAAAACAGTTCAGGTGTCGGAGTCCGCCGACTGAAGGCAGCGCCGCCATTTTGCTGGACCAGCGGCTCCTGAGAATTGGGCAGAAAAGTAGGCGGCAAAAATGTCACGTAGCAAGAGAATTAACGATGTGAGGATGGAGTGGGGTATGGTGGAGATTTTACTTTGCTTCGAGGATAATATTGTCATAGCACAAAAATAGAAAAATGTAGAAATACAACAACTTCCCATTCATTTGTAAGTTAAATTTCAGGAAAAGATATGTAAATTGTAGAAAATGTAATTTTAACCATAAATAAATAAATTTGTTTGACTGAGAAACGTATGAATGCTACTAGCATCATTTACTAATAGCACAAGTGATCCGGATACTAAATATACTTTTTTGATCGAGAATTAAAAAGAATAATAATATTATTGATCTAACTTCAAACTTGGCATTATCAACCCATTCTCTTAATTTATAAGATACGGACAAAATCACACTACTACTATTTTAGTAATCTAAACATAATTCTACAATCATCAAATTTATAAGTGTGAATAGTAAATATACATATAAGTTGGTAAGTGTAGGAGTTTATCAAACTATATGATTGGAAAAGTTTATTTCAAAGCATAGGGAAAGAAAAAAAATATGACATAGTTTTTCTTAATTCTTTTGTTTTAACCACAGAATCAAGTCCCTGCAATTTCTTTTTGCTTTTTGACAGCAGTATTTCTCAAGTCTTCAAATTTAAGAAATGGTGTGCTGCAATTAGTCGAATGCAAAGTGCATATTTGGTGGAAGAGTAAAATGCAGTTTTAGTGCTCAAACTTTGATCTTAGAGTGATTATAGTGTCTGAGTTTCGACAAAAATAAATTCGGTATCCAATGTTACAATATTTGAACACATTTAATATACTTGGTGAATTTTTTAAAATTTCTATATAAAAAAAAAATCACGTGTTATCACATGTGCAACAATGAAGTTGTAAAAAAATTCCAAAAAAATTGTAAAGTAATCTGCCAACCGAGGCGCGAGTTTAATAAATAATACAGCGTGGACATTAACCTAAGAAAAATTCCCAATTGAGCTAATTATACCCACGCAAAATTCCCTTCTCCGCTCCATATCCCCCGGTAAACAAGCACAAAGAAAAAAAGAGCAAAACTTTGAGACTCTTATTTTAATCCAACCTTTGTAGATTCAACCACGAAATCGTAAGAAAAATTAGTGAAACTTATTAATTTTGC
Source organism: Coffea arabica (assembly GCF_036785885.1). Lineage (NCBI taxonomy): Eukaryota > Viridiplantae > Streptophyta > Magnoliopsida > Gentianales > Rubiaceae > Coffea > Coffea arabica. The sequence continues at coordinate 1,891,292 of NC_092317.1, read as the reverse complement.
ATGAAGAGGTGGTAGCAAGAATTTGAAATTTCTTCGATTAGATATAAACATGTTAGGAATTTTTTTTTTTAAAAAATCCATTAGATGTACTAAGTGTGCTTAAATATTGTAACATTAGGTACCATGTTTGTTTTCATCCAAAGTTTGAATATCAGAATCGCTAAAGGGTCAAAGTTTAAGTGTCCAAACTGCATTTTACTCTCTTGCAGAAAAAAAAAAAAAAAATAGAGTACGTTATGTGTGAATGTCGATAAGGGCAGTACATTAAGAAAATTGCATTTTTAATTTTTTTTTCCGCCTACTTAAAGCTAGGTTATTCTAGGTTGACCACGATCCAGACGCTTGTCCAACCTTGTAAATAATTCAATAACCTAAGACTAGAATTTGTAGTGCACTGGACCATTAGTTATTTAATTAACGCTTTTATCTTATTGAGAATCATGTCGATGTCAATGACGTCATAGTATAATTGTTAATAAAAAAAAATTGAGCTTTACAAATTAAAGAGTTTGAATGTGATTATCATTTAGTAAGCTATATGCTAATAACTATTTCACTGTCTATGTGTTGGTTGTAATGTTAATGAGCTATTAGTTAATTGCAATCTTATAAAAAAAAAAAATGCTTTGTTCATAAATTACAAGTTTTCTCTTTGTATTTGTTGTTTTAAAATTATTGTGGAAAATTTACTACTTCTTTTCAAACATCCCAAAAAAAAAAAGCACTATAGATAGGTATAAACTGCTAGCTTATCGTGATTAGAAGTGATGTTTAAGCAAAAGTGACTCAGCTCCATTTGTTTTGTCAACTTTATGCACCAAACTCAAATATTTGAGAACATTTATTACTCCACAAAATTCAGGCTAACTTAGCCCTATGCGTAGCATATCCAACTTCTAAGGCACACTCGAAGAGACTTAAATCATAAGGCAAGAAACCATTTAGCCCTTAATGTAAACCAAACATAATGATTAGTTTCCCTAAGGAGACGGCTGTTTTGGTAAGAAGGTGGCGGTAACATTTGCAATAATTGTGAGGTATTTAATGGTCATTTCAGTCTTAATCTATATTTATGCCTTAAATTTGTGCATATAAAGGAAAAAAATATCAAGTAGGCTAATAATCAGGTCTTAAAGTTTTTAAACAATACGTTTCAAAAAATTTTCTTACGACTTCTATAGTAAGTTACAGTAAAGTTTTAGACAAACACAAAAAAAAACTCATTTATCAAATGAGACTCTAATATCCGAAAAATTATCCCAAATAATCTCTTTTTTTTTTTTGGAATGCCAAATAGAGAATAATAACTTCCTAAGCAATCATGAATGTAGGAGTTATTTCAAGCTCCACAAAGTAGGTGACTTAATTCTAAAATATTTTCGATTTTTTTTATAGCATTTAATATTTCCTTCCATGAAAGCTACATTAGTAACGGAAAATACATTGAACATGTCGTCAAAGAAATATTTGAATTTCTTATTTTGAATAAAGAAAGGAACATGCGTTACAATTATCAATTTGCTTCCAATACATTTGTCTGCCTAGCATTTTTAAAAACTCGCACTGCGAGCTTCTAATAATCGGTACATGCAAACCCCAAGAGGTCTCAATATAACATGAGAAGTATCAAAGGGCCTAACTACAATTAAACAAAACAAAGATCTAATTCCTAGCACCAAAGGAAGACCAAAAAGGAAAAATGAAAAGAAATTTGGCCACAATGGTGATTGCAATTGCATTTGTCTGTCTCTTCCACTCTCTTTTTCCACATCCATCATCATATGCACAGCTTGATTAGCGCATTTGCAATTTGAGGTGCAGCACAAAGTACAAACACCCCATGACCGATCATGAATAATAAAAAATACTGTAAAACAGGCAGCATAATTTGGTAAAGGTCAGGAGTACGTCTTATAAAGTTATAAGCCCCTCAATCCAACTAGTAGTATCAAAGATGCTTGTTCAAACACTACTGTTCTCACGTATTACAATTCTGGCCCGAAAATTAAGCTCCAAAGCAAAAAAAGTGTGAAAACAAGAATCAGTTGAATCTTTCGCTCTCAGACGTCTTTAATTCTTTCTTTCTTTCATCAATAAATTGATTCCTTAAACCGTATTCCCATCTCCTTGTCCGTCCTCTTAACACATTCAACAAACAACTCACATGATCCCAATAAACAAATGAAAAGACACACGTCAAGATTCTCATTTATTTTTTCCTCAGCTCATGATATTTGTCGTTCCAATCTCAGCAACAAAATCTGCTGCGAAATCTGACAACTTTATTTGTTGCTGTACCGTTTGAAAGTTTTTTTTGGGCAAAACAGTTAGCTCGAGGGCTGTCTCCTATTTGAGATGGAAAAGTCCCAGTTCTCCTGTTTGCGGTTGAGATTTCTCCATTAAGAGGAAAGGGAATGCCCCATGAGGTGACAGAGAAAAAGAAAAAGAGGAACTGATTTCATTGTTCTATTCCTCTTTTAAGGTGTTTATGTCCGGACCCAATTTTTTCATTTGGCAGGTGCTATTGTCAATTGGAAGAAACGAAATCTGATTCTGGGAAAGCTCTGGATTTTCAAGAACAGATTTTTAGAGGTAATATACAGTTAAAGGGGAGGTTGGAATTGTTTGAGAAGCGAATTTAAAGATGCAATCTAGAGTTGGTAGTCACGGGACATTGGAGGAAGGGGGGAAGGACCCTATTATGAAATTAGCAAATCCAGCTAGGCCTTTACAGTTAAGGTTACTTCAGTTCCTATTGTTGTTTTTAGGTGTAGGTATTGTGTTTTCATTTTTTAGTATGTACATGATCCGGTATACTGGAGGGCCGCAGAATGTAGTTGCTATGTCTGAGCCAATAATTCTGCCGTGCGTACCAGAACCAAGTAGCTTAGAGAGTTGGGTTAAGACTCCGTTGAGCTTATCGCATAAAATGAATGACTCGGAGCTGTTTTGGAGGGCATCTTTTGTTCCTCGAATTAATACCTACCCATTCAAGAGAGTTCCTAAAATTGCATTCATGTTCTTGACAAGAGGACCATTGCCAATGGCCCCATTGTGGGAGAAGTTTTTCAATGGAAATGAAGGGCTTTACTCTATCTACATTCACTCGTTGCCGTTGTATCAACCAGATTTTCCACCTTCATCAGTTTTCTTTGGGAAACAAATTCCTAGTCAGGTATGGTCGTATTCACTTTCTTCTCTTCTTCATGCCATTACACGGAAACCATTGATATATCATGTTTCTTGGTTAGCTACTTGAGCAGTTGGTTAAGCTGGCTGGTTGACCCGTTGTATTTCTTTACTGGATTGCACTAGAACTTTTACAAGACTCAGTATAGAAAGCCTTTCTGTCTTTCATATGATGCTAAAAATGGATAGCAGGTTCTTTTTGTCTGTTATTCATAGAAAAGTTAATTTTTTTTTTTGTTTTACCTTACTTTGGGTAATGTTCTGGACTAATGAAGTCTCAATTTTGGACTGTACTCATCTTTTCTTCGCCAGTTTGAGGGTAGATATTTAGTTCATTTACTTTGGGTAATGTCTTTAGCCAATTGTTTTCTGGCCGGTTATCTCAACTTTCAATCCAATGATGGTTTTTTCCCCCTTGCGACATTTTGCATGCTGAATAATTTAGATATCCTGACTGAATCACCCATGATGGTTGGCCTGTTAAACGAAGTTTTGCATGATAAAATTTTGGTTTCTTGTGACTTTTACGCAATTATGAAAACTTTGGTTCTGCTGCCTGTGCCATGCCTGCAATTAATGGTAATAGTGAGTTACTATGTCGTATTGCTGTTGTTATTGGCATTTAGAGCTGTCATTGTTCTTCTTGTTGTTGTTGTCTTTAAGTCTGCTTACATTAACTTTTCTGTTGTGTTATTGTCAGCATTCCTATGAGGATTTTGACTTAAATGTATAAGGTTGCAGTCTAATAGTCCATTTCTGTATAGAGTTAGTCCTACAATTTTGGCTGCATATTCCTGATTGTGCAATTTATCAGTAAAGTCTAGATGCAAGTTTCCAACTCTCTCACAGGAAAGGAAAATGGAATAGAGGTGAATAAACTGAACAACAGTCTTGTAGGGTTTGCAAGTTGGTTAATCATGGCTTGTGTTTTTTTTTTTTTTTTGGGATATACTATAAGCTTGCGCGTTGCACTTTTGAACATGGTTGCATATTGGTGGATATACAGGAGATTCTCCTTTATGAAACAGGAAGCAGGCCATTCGGCAATTAGCAATTTTAGTGGTCCTTTATAGTGTCTAATTGCTTGCATACATACGAAATTCTCTTTTAAATGGAAAAGTAACCTAAGTGATACCAGAAATACTGGCGGAGGCTCATACCATGGATGCTGAAACCTTGATATGCCTGGAACAGATAGTGAAATGCTGTAGCTTGTGGATGCAATTTGAGGCTGTTGGAAAGAATTAGGTGCTTGGACAGTTTTACTAAGCACCCTTTCTTTTTTTTAAGACATATCAGAGTTTGTTAGTGTTATTCATTAGTTTACGACCAGAAACTATATTCATCTTGTATTTCCGTTAATTTACTTAGAGGCTCATTAGAGTGATTTTTTGGATAGGAGATAATCATAGTTGGTGTTATTTTATCACGTCTTCTGCTCATGTACACGTCTTTCCTCTGAAGGGTTCACCGGGGTCAGATGAGCCATTTTGATGCCAATCATCTAATTGAAGAAGTAGATATATATGCATTGTAATAAAGTTTCTTCCAAACAAAACATGTTAGTTATTGAAATAAACACATGGCAGGATTGATGGATTGGGCAGTTGGCACCTGCTTTTGGCTTTCCAAGAGGTTTTTCCAACTGCATATGTTTGTCGTGCTGTCTTTATGCTTTACACTTTTATTGTATGTTACACACTTCTTACATATTAAATCTTAAATAATTTGCACTGTTTCCTGCCATATGACTTTTAATGTGGGGCTGTAGATAAAGTGTTTTTTTTGTGCAGATGGTTGAATGGGGAACAATGAGTATGTGTGATGCTGAAAGACGACTTCTTGCTAATGCCTTGCTTGACATATCAAATGAGTGGTTTGTCCTCCTGTCTGAAGCCTGCATTCCTCTTTATAACTTCAGCATTGTTTATCGCTATATATCAAGATCTAGGTTCAGCTTTATGGGTGTATTTGATGAAGATAGCCCTTTTGGGAGAGGCCGATACAATGCGAATATGGCACCGGAGGTCAACATCACCGAATGGCGTAAAGGATCCCAGTGGTTTGAAATAAACAGAAAGCTAGCTGTTGACATTGTTCAAGATAATATCTATTACCCCAAGTTTGAACGATTTTGCAGACCCGCATGTTACGTGGACGAACACTATTTCCCAACCATGCTGAGTATCCAATCTCCTCAGCTCTTGGCAAACAGGAGTCTGACTTGGGTGGACTGGTCCAGAGGTGGTGCTCACCCTGCTACATTTGGGAAGGCTGATATTACAGACAAGTTCTTCAAGAGAATTTTTGATGGTAAGACGTGTATCTACAATAATCAGCCATCTACTCTGTGTTTCCTGTTTGCAAGAAAGTTTGCTCCTAGTGCTTTGGATGTTTTGTTAGAACATTCATCTGAATTTTTTGGATTTTGATGAAGAAGCTCTAGTAAGCTTCAGTTTTGGGTCACTATTGGAGGCTTGAAATGTAATTATCTATTCCATGTCAGGTTCACAGGCAAAAACACATAGATTATCATTTTGAATATAGAGATTACAGAAGTATGATAGCATATATCTTCAGTAATACAACATTCTGAGGTCCTTTGGATGTAACGATATTGTATCATATTTGTATGAAATGCGATCATGATGGCCCTTCTTGGAGGTGGGCAACGTGGAATATGACTTGGGTTTCACGGGATATTCATATCTGCTGTTAGCTACCTGCCTTCCCCAAGCTTTGCTTGTTTTCTATTTATTTACTTGCTCATTTTGGGTCCTTTTACATCTCTTGGACCTATATTCAGTTTGTCCAACTGTCAAATATCAGTTGTCTACATTAGGATCAATCTTATATACGTGTCAGTGTATACATTATCAAATTTTATCGTCATAGGCATGCTTAAATGCAGCGAAGCGTTTATCTAAAAGGAATGGAGGGAGTTGATATGCATAGGCAGAAGAGTGAAGATTTCGTGGCAGGTCTTGGGGAGGTAAACGGATGATTTTACTCCATCATCATCTTACTGAAACAAATCATAGATTCCCCTGCTTTCAGACTTCCAAGATTATAATGACAAACAAGGTTAAGAGGTTTTTGTGTCCATTGTTCAAGAAAAATTCTAACAAAAGCATTATGATCCTCTAGAAGTTTGGAGAGACTATATTACATCTCTGTGTTTATTTCAAGGAATTGAAAGAACACTACTATGGCTAGACCTTTGACGACTAAACAGCATACTAAGGATTATACCATTCTACTCTGCTGACGCGGAAAGCCTCTTTGCTAATGCCTTTTTCACCCAAAGAGAAAGCAGAAAAGTTGGAGAAGAAAAAGAAGGCTGGCTGGAAACTGGAATGCCCTCGGATTGAAATTTTATCAATTGTTTTCACTTTCGGAAAGCAAAATTGACCAATGCATACAGTATTTACAGATAGGCATCGTTTTGAACCGTTGATAAAAAAATGATGACTTTTGAAGGCTTATAGTTCATCACGAAGCTTCTGATTCAGCAATGGAGTCTCAGCATTGCTTTCAAGAAGAAACCTAATAGCCAAAGATGCATGAAGAGCAGCACCCAAAGGAAGCGCATCTTCATTGATCTTAAAAAATGGTGAGTGCACTGATGCAGGCTTCGTATTTTTTTCATCCTTTACTCCAATAAAAATGAAGTAACCAGGTATAACCTCTTGGAAAAATGAGAAGTCCTCAGATCCCATCAATGGTTGCATCTCCTTGACATTGGCTGTGCCAACCATATCACTAGCAACTTTTAGGAAGTGATTGTGCAAGTCTTTATTATTAACGGTCGGAGGGAAGAAAGGCTTCTCAGTGGAAAGAAAGTTTACAGTAGCGTTGCACCTCTGGACAGCAGCTTGCCCAACAATGACCTGCAAGAGGAAGTAGATTCAGTGTCTAATTAAAGTAAAACAGAAATCAAACAACAAAAATGTTGGTAATTAATGATTGAATGACACTGCAGCCATGATACGGCAAAGGAACAATAATGCAAGTCGTGACTTGCACATGCAATAAAACGTGTAAGCATCCTCCTCTTCCCTCTTTGGGTAAGTAAACGAAGTAGATATGCTTGATATAGAAATCTCTTTTATCAGGCTAACCTTGACACAAGAAGCAGCCACTTTTGCCATAAATGGGCCAATGTTGGGAAGCAGAAAACAAGTTCATTTTGGAGAAAAAATTTCTGTAAAAAGAGCTATCTCCAAAAACAACTAAAACATGTTCTTGGTACTTTTTCGCCCACAGGTTGGGATCTAATGAAACACAGAATACGGCTCAAAGTTTCTCCATGATAACATGACAAAATGAGCCAGTATACAGAGAAAAGCCTCTAATTTCCCCTTCCCATGCAACAACAGCTACAGCAACAGCCATAGCCACAAGCATTCTATAAGCCAATTTATGCAATCTTTTCTGAAAGCTGACCGAGGATGATGAAACTGATGATTAATGAGTCTAATTTAAAGTAATTACGCATATCATGAATTAGCTACCAAACAACATCAGCTAAAGTCCACATAGTACCTCCTCAATCCGCTGTCTGAGCTGCATCAAGCTCTCCTTAGAGAAGGCTCGAAAAGTGCCACCAATAGTTACTGAATCAGGTATGACATTAAATGCCCCACCTCCTTGGAATTTGCCCACCGTAACTACCTGCACGTGTGGATTTATGTTCCAGATCTTTAATTGGTAACTATTGACATTTCAGTACAAGTCACTATTTCCTTCAAAAGATAAATACGACATCATCTCGCTATTAAGTCAAGGAGAAGATTTCCTTTAAAAAAAGGTGCATTAAGTTACACAGTTGGTGCTAAAATATCCTGCTTTTTGTATGATTGCAACTACGACTTCACAGAACATCTCCACTGCAAATTTAGATACAAAAGGAAAGCACAGGGAATACTTGAGAAATGACAATGTTTGAAGTAAACTTATGAAATTTTTGTAGACTAACTTTTTGTCAAAAGCTGTCCAACACAACCAACTAAATACACAATCATAATTCACTGGACATAGTCCACCTCTCAGTAACATATTTTCAATAAAATCAAGATCCTGCTCCTAAAAGTAAAAGAGGTAAATCTATTTCATTATGATGTGCAGGACTTGGATGTCTCAGCTCATGGTATAATCAAAAGGGCGTATAGTGCTGAAGTTAAAGATTATGACATCACAGGAAGACTTCAAGGTATGAGGACCTAATCACGATGACACATTCATTCTGTAAAGAACCTCGATACACCTATATGTGGGCGTGCACAATCGGGGGGAGAGAGAGAGAGGTACCTGAGAGTCAAGAGGATCAGCTTCTCGGGAAACTAAATGTTGTAAACTCACAATCACATTGGATGCTGCTACTATTGGATCTATAGAGTGCTGAGGAATCGCAGCATGACCACCTTTTCCACTTATTACAGCTTCAAAAAAGCCACTTCCAGCCAACAAAGGACCAGGTCTGCTTTCCACTTCACCCACAGGCAAGTCAGGTTTGACATGGAGACCAAAGATGGCTTTGACATTTTCTATCACCCCTGCATCTATCATTTTCTTTGCCCCTCCACCTCCTTCTTCAGCTGGTTGGAAGACAAGAACAACTGTTCCCTGTCAAATACCAGGAAATTTTGGACAATTTCAACTCTTGGAAAAGGAGAAGCAAGAAAACGTTATTATCAGGCATTTTGTAAGCAACAGATTATCTGTAATGCTTTCCTAAACATACTACTATACTGGAATGGAGAGATTTCTATGACTGATATTGTTGCACTAGTCTGGAGGAAACTGAAACAGATCCACACATGTTTGAGGCTTTTTAGTCTTACAATTTGAACACTATCCCTCCATCCACTAATAAGTAAGATGATGCTAAATGATAGTGAAGCAACCTATGGAATATGGAAGGAGCAGTATAGTCCTAAGCGTGAGACGCACTAAGACTGAGATAACCAAACACTTTTAGACTCTTCATGAATTTGTTGTTAATACTAAAAGTTCAAGCCAGTGAGTCTCAGCATAGTTACATTAGGAATCTTATTAGTGAAGCTGTACAACAGAAAGTGCTAAAACTAATCCTTGAGCTTTCTATGCAAAACACTGAACTAGTCATTCAACTTTAGCAGAATGATCTGGACAAAGTACCTAAAATACCATCAATGATTCTGTGCTAAATCAAAAAGCATGAGAAGAAGTAGTCAATGGTACAATGGCAAACAATCAATTTAACAGCAATATGTCCTGGAAATGTACATGTCCAACTTCAAAAGTCTCCCTAGCAGTTGGATATTGAAAAATGGCAGCATCTCAAGCAAGCAGAATCCTCAAATCTGTGCATTGCCAACAATCTCCCTAGAGGCACAATCCCGTATCATATGTATGTTTAAACCCTTTTGCCTCACAGAAGCTTCTCTAACAGTCAGAACACTAACTCATGTCCTTATCAAATTGAAACAGAAGATGCATCATTCTCGATATGTAATTTTGCATATTATAATAACCTGGAATGATACTGATGGTATCATCTTTTCTCTTTTGCAGGATGATAACTTCCTGAGTAATCTCCATTACAGCCTAAGGATATTCCAAACCATGTTCCCTATCCAACTAACCTTCTCTTAATTCACCCCACCCACCGCAGTGAGTCAGCAGACAAACAGCACCTGGGAGGGAAAGAGAAATGGAGCCCTCGTTGTTTCAATGATACATTGTCCAATGACTTTTGATAGTAACTGACACTCAAGTAAGTTGTTGTAAAGAGGTCGAGCACGTAATAAATCAACATATGGAAGGAACAAATAGCAATAAGTAATTGCAATTACCAACAGCAAAAACAAAACTGTAAAAACTGCACAAAAAGATGAAATAATCAAACCTTCAAAATTTTGCGATGCTCTTGTAGAATCTTTGCAGCACCGAGTAGCATTGCAACGTGTGCATCATGTCCACAAGCGTGCATCTTCCCAGGATTTTTGCTCTTGTGCTCCCACTCCAGCATTTCCTATGAAATATCAAAAATCATATCCTTCTCTCTTGCTTCAATTTAGACCAAAATCCATACCAAAAAAAAAAAAAATGCTACAAGCCATGGCATCCAATAAAAAGTCAACAGTTATTTTTAGATGGCAAGAAAAGTGGCAAAGATTGAGCAAAACCTGCATGGCAAGTGCATCCATATCAGCCCTTAAGGCAACAAAAGGAGGCTCTCCTGAACCAACAAATCCAACCACACCAGTAACAGCAACAGGATACTTATAAGGAATCCCCATCTTATCCAATTCTTCTCTTACAAGCTTACTAGTCTCAAATTCTTCATAGCCCAGCTCAGGATTCTCATGAATCTTTCTCCTAATACCAACCATCCAATCAAAGACCTCAGCTTTCTTGGCAAAATTGAGAAAACTTACTGGAATCTCTGAAATCTCCTTTGAACTCAAACAACCAATGGGATTTGGTGGAATCACTAGAAGAGAATATATCAAGAAAATCCATCTGGAAACACCCATATCACTGTTTTATATATTTTCCCTTTTTCCCCGTCGAAATGAAGCTAGGAGTAGGAGCGTTGGGATAGAGTTGGTGGAAGATAATAAAGGCGTGGAGTAGAATTAATTAATAAGTTTACAGCGCTTGAGACTATTGCCGTATCGCGGAGGCTTGTCGACGTAGATGCGTCTCTGACTCTCCTAAATTCCGGTACCGTTGCAATTGCGGCTGTCGCGGTAGTCACCACTTTCGCGGTGTTAATTGAAATTGTCACGTGTTTTTCATGGCCGGCGTGGGCTGACATCTGGTTGAGACCTTGGAATCTGCAATTGTTTTGGACATCGATGTAATATGGGCTAGTCCTGTTGTTACCACTACGGGGGCCAATTTGCAACCCGACTATATGGACTAATTCAGTTGCAGGGCCCACCACACCGTGCTTTTTATGCTCCAAGTCCAGGTTACGTGAGATTAACTCGATCGGAATTGAACAATCTATTATATTAAATTAGACAAAATTGATGTGACCTGATCTCAAGCGTGATTCACTCGATCCGATTTGAACAATTTATTATTAAATTAAAAAATTTGATTTGATCTGATTTGAACCATGAAAAACACGCTGCTGATGCTGATATGATATTGTGAAAAATACTTAACACTTTTTAAAAGAGTCGATTTTGATCATAAATGAAGTGTTTGATTAATTAATTGACTTTTCCGGTTCAATTCTTGTGGTTTGGGCTTCACTATCAGAAGGTGGATTAAAAGGAGAGATGAACAAATGAAGAAAGTGGCTTTGGGCTAGCAAAAAAAATTTTTTTTTAACATCATAAACACTTAGCTATGGTTTTATAAACACCATAAGTCAGAAATCAGGACCCGATAGCCAAGTAGTCGGTCCAAAGAGATTGCACAATTCAACGATGGAGAATTATATAAGGAAATGGGCATAATGTCCGTCCAACGCAATGCCTAGCTAATTAAGTTAACATTTCGCATTGAGTAAACAGAAATCCATGCATTGCATTTTCTTCATTATTCTGCGTCCCTCTTACGCTTTAAAGATCATTCAAGGATAAGTTGTGCTGGTATTCAACTCAAAAAGGAGCAAATTTCAGCCGTTAAATTTCGGGACAAAGAGAACAAAAAGAAAAAAAAAAGGAAAATTCCTGGATAGGGATAGTGCTACAAAGTTCAAATGGTATCAGATGCTATACCAAAAAAAAAAACAAAAAAAAATGTGGTCACTCACCCACCCCTTCCTTTGTACCCTTCCCTGTATCAGTTCATATTCCGATTCTGCAGCATTTTTTGCTCTATCAGCATCCTTTCACAGCCTATATTTATAGGTCTTTTGTATTCTTCAGGTACACAGGATCGATCATTGGCATCATCAATTAACCCCTCGCATTTTCCTGGTTCAACCAACATGGTATGAGTTCCTGGTCTCTTTCGTACTGAATTGTTTCCTCCCTAATTAGTTCAATTTTATCGTTCTTGTCTGTTACTTCTAAAGTTGGCATTTATTTGATCATGAAAGGAAGGTGAGAGCAATCAGAGTGGCGAGAAGAAGAAGAGAATAGCAGTTGGACCATGGGGAGGAAATGGTGGAAGCGCATGGGATGATGGCAGTTACAATGGTGTGAGGGAAATTACACTTGTTCATGCCCGCTGCATAGACTCCATGCGTGTGGTCTATGATAAGAACGGGAAGCCCTTTGTTGGAGAAAAGCATGGAGGCGTTGGAGGTAGCAAAACCTCCGAGGTAAGAAGCTTTTTTTTTTTTTTCAAGCAAAAATTTTTATCACATGGGTTTGATTTATGAAGATCAGAGTCTAACATCAAAGTCATGTTTCATTCGGGTTGGTAAAAATGACTGATAGGAGGCTTGATTGTTTCTTTTGTTCTTGATTCACGGCGGTAGATCAAGCTACAGTTCCCAGACGAGTTCCTGACGAGTGTAAGCGGTTTTGTCGCTCCCGTGGTTCATGGTGGCAGTCCTGTGATCCGGGCACTCACGTTTAAGAGCAATAAAAGAACCTTCGGGCCATATGGGGTTGAAGAAGGAGCGCCATTTTCCCTTCCGATTGAAGGAGGTCAAATTGTTGGCTTCAAAGGAAGGAGCGGCTGGTACTTGGACTCGCTGGGCTGTCATTTATCTCGGGTTCAAACGACAAGAGTGCTTCAGAAGGTGCAACAGAGGCTCAAGAGACTCACAAGCTCCGTATCTTTGGCCCCTAAAGAGAGCGAGGATGCTGGCTTTAAAGCCACAAAAGCCACCGCTCAAGGAGGATCTTACTATTAATCCATAGAAGACCTGCAACCTTCCTTCCTTGCTTTTACGTATCTGTATTTAACTGCAAAGGATAGGATGGAAGGAAATAGAATTGCTATCATTTGTGTTGTGTCCCTCCATGTATAAGCAGATAAAGAGATGTCTTAGGTAAAATCTTAATTTACCCAAAGCATATATCTAATCAAATCCAAGGCCTTTTACTTGCTATAAAAAGGATTAGCGTCCAATTTTCTGGAAAGCCAGCGGGAAGAACCACCAATTGCGGCTTACTCTTGCGGAGACAAATAGTGGAAATGCTTACAAACTGAAAAGCTGCCAAGGGACATGATTAACTTAAATCACTACCTTAGCCTATATCAGTATTCAGGGCAAAGTCTGCTGGAATTTGTGGTGTTTTTGTGTGGGGGGTCCCCTCGTTCCTGGAGCTTCAATACTATGCATTTCCTCTGGTCGAGGCCCAAAATTGGTTAGTCCGTTGCTCACATTGGTATTGCGACTATTACAACATCACATAACGGGCTTAAATTTGATATATAAACTGGCTATGGGAATAAGAGTCGAAAAAAAAAAAACCTTAATTCTACCCTCTGTCCTTCTAATTGGCTCTCCTTGAAGAATGAGAGGATGCATCTGATTTCTCTGCCAGATAATGCTCCAACATATCTTCTTCATCATCTGCCATCCACAAAGGGGGCAGTTAAGTCCCAATTGAAAAAGGAGAAAAAAGGAGGGGGGAAAAAATACCAAGTGCTGTTAAAGCGAGGCTCACCTTCAAAATCGTCATCATCAAGGTCAATATCTTCC